>NW_027361712.1:24765000-25376250 GCF_039654945.1 Dendrobates tinctorius | reverse complement strand
AGCTTTTAGCTCACTTGAACCTAAAATATGGGAGAAACACTTCATGCAAATTACAAGGCAGGCAGAACATATTTACATTTACAGAATCCGCTGACTTTAGTCAATTGTGCATAGAAACCTTTACTATAAAGCATATTACAGAAAAAAAGACACATTTTCATACATTCTACATATTTAAACTTAACAATTATGATAGTTTCCTTGGTTTTTAGCTACTTTTCCAAAATTGTCTGCAGATCATTGCACACCTAGAAATGAAATTAAAAAACATAGGCCTCCTCCATATCCCCTCATAGCCTCCTTTTCCATCGCCAATATAGGTGTTTTCTAGCATTTTGGTAGGAAAAACCCTCAATGATTTCTTTACAATTTCAGAAAAGTAGAACAATATTTTACACAGCTCTGCAATGTCTTCTTCAGACATCTCTATAGCATATATATCTTTGAGAGTAAGCTTTTAGCTTGCTTGGATCTAAAACATGGGAGAAACACTTCATGCAAATTATAAGGGAGGCAGAACATATTCACATTGTACACAATCCGCTAACTTTAGGCAATTGTGCACAGCAACTTATAGTATAAAGCATAATACAAAAAAAACACATTTTTATACATTCTACATATTTAAACTTAACAATTATGATTGCTTCCTGTTTTTAGCTACTTTTCCAAAATTGTCAGCAGATTATCGTACACCTAGAATTGAAATTAAAAAACATAGGCCTCCTCCACATCCCCATATAGCCTCCTTTTTAATCGCCAATATAGGTGTTTTCTAGCATTTTGGTAGGAAAAAACCCTCAATGGTTAGTTTACAATTTAGGAAAAGTAGAATATTTTACACAGCTCTGCAATGTCTACTTCACACATCACAATAGCATATATATCTTTGAGAGTAAGCTTTTAGCTCACTTGAACCTAAAATATGGGAGAAACACTTCATGCACATTACAAGGCAGGCAGAACATATTTACATTTACAGAATCCGCTGACTTTAGTCAATTGTGCATAGAAACCTTTACTATAAAGCATATTACAGAAAAAAAGACACATTTTCATACATTCTACATATTTAAACTTAACAATTATGATAGTTTCCTTGGTTTTTAGCTACTTTTACAAAATTGTCTGCAGATCATTGCACACCTTGAAATGAAATTAAAAAACATAGGCCTCCTCCATATCCCCTCATAGCCTCCTTTTCCATCGCCAATATAGGTGTTTTCTAGCATTTTGGCAGGAAAAACCCTCAATGATTTCTTTACAATTTCGGAAAAGTAGAACAATATTTTACACAGCTCTGCAATGTCTTCTTCAGACATCTCTATAGCATATATATCTTTGAGAGTAATCTTTTAGCTTGCTTGGATCTAAAACATGGGAGAAACATTTCATGCAAATTATAAGGGAGGCAGAACATATTCACATTGTACACAATCCGCTAACTTTAGGCAATTGTGCACAGTAAATTTTAGTATAAAGCATAATACAAAAAAACATTTTTATACATTCTACATATTTAAACTTAACAATTATGATATCTTCCTTTGTTTTTAGCTACTTTTCCAAAATTGTCAGCAGATTATTGCACACCTAGAAATGAAATTAAAAACATAGGCCTCCTCCATATCCCCTCATAGCCTGCTTTTCCATCGCCAATATAGGTGTTTTCTAGCATTTTGGTAGAAAAAAACCCTCAATGATTTGTTTACAATTTAGAAAAAGTAGAAGAATATTTTACACAGCTCTGCAATGTCTTCTTCAGACATCTCTCTAGCATATACAGTGCTCAAAAAAATAAAGGGAACACTTAACCAGCTTTATATAACTCCAAGCAAATCAAAGTTCTGTGAAATCAGACTGTCCACTTAAGCAAAAAGGTTTGACAATAATTTCACATGCTGTTCTACAAATGGAATAGACAACAGATAGAAAGTATTGGCAATTATCAATACACCGTCAATAAAGGAATGTTTCTGCAGGTGGGTACCACAGACAACATCTCAGTACCAATGCTTTCTGGCTGATGTTTTGGTCAGTTTTGAATGTTGGTTGTGCTTTCACACTCGTGGTAGCATGAGACGAACTCTACAACCCACACAAGTGTCTAAGGTAGTGCAGCTCATCCAGGATGGCACATCAATGCGAGCTGTGGCAAGAAGGTTTGCTGTGTCTGTCAGCATAGTGTTCAGAGGTTGGAGGTGCTACCAGGAGACAAGCCAGTACACCAGGAGATGTGGAGCGGGCCGTAGTAGGGGAACAACCCAGCAGCAATAGTCAATTGTGCAAAGAAACCTTTACTATAAAGAATATTACAGAAAAAAGACACATTTTCATACATTCTACATATTTAACTATTATGATAGTTTCCTTGGTTTTAGCTACTTTTCCAAAATTCTCAGCAAACAGATTATTGCACACCTAAAAATAAAATTAAAAACATAGGCCTCCTCCATATCCCCTCATAGCCTCCTTTTCCATCGCCAATATAGGTGTTTTCTAGCATTTTGGTAGGAAAAAACCCTCAATGATTAGTTTACAATTTAGGAAAAGTAGAAGAATATTTTACACAGCTCTGCAAGGTCTACTTCACACATCTCTAAAGCATACATATATCTTTGAGAGTAAGCTTTTAGCTCACTTGGACCTAAAATATGGGAGAAACACTTCATACAAATTACAAAGCAGGCAGAACATATTTACATTTACAGAATCCGCTGACTTTAGTCAATTGTGCATAGAAACCTTTACTATAAAGCATATTACAGAAAAAAGACACATTTTCATACATTCTACATATTTAAACTTAACAATTTTGATAGTTTCCTTGGTTTTTATCTACTTTTCCAAAATTCTCTGCAGATCATTGCACACCTAGAAATGAAATTAAAAAACAAAGGCCTCCTCCATTTCCCCTCATTGCCTCCTTTTCCATCGCCAATATAGGTGTTTTCTAGCATTTTGGTAGGAAAAACCCTCAAGGATTTCTTTACAATTTCGGAAAAGTAGAACAATATTTTACACAGCTCTGCAATGTCTTCTTCAGACATCTCTATAGCATATATATCTTTGAGAGTAAGCGTTTACCTTGCTTGGATCTAAAGCATGGGAGAAACACTTCATGCAAATTATAAGGGAGGCAGAACATATTCACATTGTACACAATCCGCTAACTTTAGGCAATTGTGCACAGCAACTTTTAGTATAAAGCATAATACAAAAAAAACACATTTTTATACATTCTACATATTTAAACTTAACAATTATGATTGCTTCCTGTTTTTAGCTACTTTTCCAAAATTGTCAGCAGATTATCGTACACCTAGAATTGAAAATAAAAAATATAGGCCTCCTCCACATCCCCTCATAGCCTCCTTTTTAATCGCCAATATAGGTGTTTTCTAGCATTTTGGTAGGAAAAAACCCTCAATGGTTAGTTTACAATTTAGGAAAAGTAGAATATTTTACACAGCTCTGCAATGTCTACTTCACACATCACAATAGCATATATATCTTTGAGAGTAAGCTTTTAGCTCACTTGAACCTAAAATATGGGAGAAACACTTCATGCAAATTACAAGGCAGGCAGAACATATTTACATTTACAGAATCCGCTGACTTTAGTCAATTGTGCATAGAAACCTTTACTATAAAGCATATTACAGAAAAAAAGACACATTTTCATATATTCTACATATTTAAACTTAACAATTATGATAGTTTCCTTGGTTTTTAGCTACTTTTCCAAAGTTGTCTGCAGATCATTGCACACCTAGAAATGAAATTAAAAAACATAGGCCTCCTCCATATCCCCTCATAGCCTCCTTTTCCATCGCCAATATAGGTGTTTTCTAGCATTTTGGTAGGAAAAACCCTCAATGATTTCTTTACAATTTCAGAAAAGTAGAACAATATTTTACACAGCTCTGCAATGTCTTCTTCAGACATCTCTATAGCATATATATCTTTGAGAGTAAGCTTTTAGCTTGCTTGGATCTAAAACATGGGAGAAACACTTCATGCAAATTATAAGGGAGGCAGAACATATTCACATTGTACACAATCCGCTAACTTTAGGCAATTGTGCACAGCAACTTTTAGTATAAAGCATAATACAAAAAAAACACATTTTTATACATTCTACATATTTAAACTTAACAATTATGATTGCTTCCTGTTTTTAGCTACTTTTCCAAAATTGTCAGCAGATTATCGTACACCTAGAATTGAAAATAAAAAATATAGGCCTCCTCCACATCCCCTCATAGCCTCCTTTTTAATCGCCAATATAGGTGTTTTCTAGCATTTTGGTAGGAAAAAACCCTCAATGGTTAGTTTACAATTTAGGAAAAGTAGAATATTTTACACAGCTCTGCAATGTCTACTTCACACATCACAATAGCATATATATCTTTGAGAGTAAGCTTTTAGCTCACTTGAACCTAAAATATGGGAGAAACACTTCATGCAAATTACAAGGCAGGCAGAACATATTTACATTTACAGAATCCGCTGACTTTAGTCAATTGTGCATAGAAACCTTTACTATAAAGCATATTACAGAAAAAAAGACACATTTTCATACATTCTACATATTTAAACTTAACAATTATGATAGTTTCCTTGGTTTTTAGCTACTTTTCCAAAGTTGTCTGCAGATCATTGCACACCTAGAAATGAAATTAAAAAACATAGGCCTCCTCCATATCCCCTCATAGCCTCCTTTTCCATCGCCAATATAGGTGTTTTCTAGCATTTTGGTAGGAAAAACCCTCAATGATTTCTTTACAATTTCAGAAAAGTAGAACAATATTTTACACAGCTCTGCAATGTCTTCTTCAGACATCTCTATAGCATATATATCTTTGAGAGTAAGCTTTTAGCTTGCTTGGATCTAAAACATGGGAGAAACACTTCATGCAAATTATAAGGGAGGCAGAACATATTCACATTGTACACAATCCGCTAACTTTAGGCAATTGTGCACAGCAACTTTTAGTATAAAGCATAATACAAAAAAAAACATTTTTATACATTCTACATATTTAAACTTAACAATTATGATAGCTTCCTTTGTTTTTAGCTACTTTTCCAAAATTGTCAGCAGATTATTGCACACCTAGAAATGAAATTAAAAACATAGGCCTCCTCCATATCCCCTCATAGCCTGCTTTTCCATCGCCAATATAGGTGTTTTCTAGCATTTTGGTAGAAAAAACCCTCAATGATTTGTTTACAATTTAGAAAAAGTAGAAGAATATTTTACACAGCTCTGCAATGTCTTCTTCAGACATCTCTATAGCATATATATCTTTGAGAGTAAGCTTTTAGCTTGCTTGGATCTAAAACATGGGAGAAACACTTCATGCAAATTATAAGGGAGGCAGAACATATTCACATTGTACACAATCCGCTAACTTTAGGCAATTGTGCACAGCAACTTTTAGTATAAAGCATAATACAAAAAAAACATTTTTATACATTCTACATATTTAAACTTAACAATTATGATAGCTTCCTTTGTTTTTAGCTACTTTTCCAAAATTGTCAGCAGATTATTGCACACCTAGAAATGAAATTAAAAACATAGGCCTCCTCCATATCCCCTCATAGCCTGCTTTTCCATCGCCAATATAGGTGTTTTCTAGCATTTTGGTAGAAAAAACCCTCAATGATTTGTTTACAATTTAGAAAAAGTAGAAGAATATTTTACACAGCTCTGCAATGTCTTCTTCAGACATCTCTCTACCATATACAGTGCTCAAAAAAATAAAGGGAACACTTAACCAGCTTTATATAACTCTAAGTAATTAAAGTTCTGTGAAATCAGACTGTCCACTTAAGAAGCAAAAAGGTTTGACAATAATTTCACATGCTGTTCTGCAAATGGAATAGACAACAGATGGAAATTATTGGCAATTATCAATACACCATCAATAAAGGAATGTTTCTGCATGTGGGGACCACAGACAACATCTCAGTACCAATGCTTTCTGGCTGATGTTTTGGTCAGTTTTGAATGTTAGTTGGGCTTTCACACTCGTGGTAGCATGAGACGGACTCTACAACCCACACAAGTGTCTAAGGTAGTGCAGCTCATCCAGGATGGCACATCAATGCGAAATGTGGCAAGAAAGTTTGCTGTGTCTGTCAGCATAGTGTTCAGAGGTTGGAGGTGCTACCAGGAGAGAAGCCAGTACACCAGGAGATGTGGAGGGGGCCGCAGTAGGGGAACAACCCAGCAGCAATAGTCAATTGTGCAAAAAACCTTTACTATAAAGAATATTACAGAAAAAAGACACATTTTCATACATTCTACATATTTAACTATTATGATAGTTTCCTTGGTTTTAGCTACTTTTCCAAAATTGTCAGCAAACAGATTATTGCACACCTAAAAATAAAATTAAAAACATAGGCCTCCTCCATATCCCCTCATAGCCTCCTTTTCCATCGCCAATATAGGTGTTTTCTAGCATTTTGGTAGGAAAAAACCCTCAATGATTAGTTTACAATTTAGGAAAAGTAGAAGAATATTTTACACAGCTCTGCAAGGTCTACTTCACACATCTCTATAGCATACATATATCTTTGAGAGTAAGCTTTTAGCTCACTTGGACCTAAAATATGGGAGAAACACTTCATACAAATTACAAAGCAGGCAGAACATATTCACATTGTACACAATCCGCTAACTTTACGCAATTGTGCACAGCAACTTTTAGTATAAAGCATAATACTAAAAAGACACATTTTCATACATTCTACATATTTAAACTTAACAATTATGATAGTTTCCTTGGTTTTTAGCTACTTTTCCAAAATTGTCTGCAGATCATTGCACACCTAGAAATGAAATTAAAAAACATAGGCCTCCTCCATATCCCCTCATAGCCTCCTTTTCCATCGCCAATATAGGTGTTTTCTAGCAATTTGGTAGGAAAAACCCTCAATGATTTCTTTACAATTTCGGAAAAGTAGAACAATATTTTACACAGCTCTGCAATGTCTTCTTCAGACATCTCTATAGCATATATATCTTGGAGAGTAAGCTTTTAGCTTGCTTTGATCTAAAACATGGGAGAAACACTTCATGCAAATTATAAGGGAGGCAGAACATATTCACATTTTACACAATCCGCTAACTTTAGGCAACTGTGCACAGCAACTTTTAGTATAAAGCATAATACAAAAAAAACACATTTTTATACATTCTACATATTTAAACTTAACAATTATGATAGCTTCCTTTGTTTTTAGCTACTTTTCCAAAATTGTCAGCAGATTATTGCACACCTAGAAATGAAATTAAAAAACATAGGCCTCCTCCATATCCCCTCATAGCCTGCTTTTCCATCGCCAATATAGGTGTTTTCTAGCATTTTCGTAGAAAAAACCCTCAATGATTTGTTTACAATTTAGGAAAAGTAGAATATTTTACACAGCTCTGCAATGTCTACTTCACACATCACAATAGCATATATATCTTTGAGAGTAAGCTTTTAGCTCACTTGGACCTAAAATATGGGAGAAACACTTCATGCAAATTACAAGGCAGGCAGAACATATTTACATTTACAGAATCCGCTGACTTAAGTCAATTGTGCATAGAAACCTTTACTATAAAGCATATTACAGAAAAAAAGACACATTTTCATACATTCTACATATTTAAACTTAACAATTATGATAGTTTCCTTGGTTTTTAGCTACTTTTCCAAAATTGTCTGCAGATCATTGCACACCTTGAAATGAAATTAAAAAACATAGGCCTCCTCCATATCCCCTCATAGCCTCCTTTTCCATCGCCAATATAGGTGTTTTCTAGCATTTTGGTAGGAAAAACCCTCAATGATTTCTTTACAATTTCGGAAAAGTAGAACAATATTTTACACAGCTCTGCAATGTCTTCTTCAGACATCTCTATAGCATATATATCTTTGAGAGTAAGCTTTTAGCTTGCTTGGATCTAAAACATGGGAGAAACACTTCATGCAAATTATAAGGGAGGCAGAACATATTCACATTGTACACAATCCGCTAACTTTAGGCAATTGTGCACAGCAACTTTTAGTATAAAGCATAATACTAAAAAAACACATTTTTATACATTCTACATATTTAAACTTAACAATTATGATAGCTTCCTTTGTTTTTAGCTACTTTTCCAAAATTGTCAGCAGATTATTGCACACCTAGAAATGAAATTAAAAGCATAGGCCTTCTCCATATCCCCTCATAGCCTGCTTTTCCATCGCCAATATAGGTGTTTTCTAGCATTTTGGTAGAAAAAACCCTCAATGATTTGTTTACAATTTAGAAAAAGTAGAAGAATATTTTACACAGCTCTGCAATGTCTTCTTCAGACATCTCTCTAGCATCTACAGTGCTCAAAAAATAAAGGGAACACTTAACCAGCTTTATATAACTCCAAGTAAATCAAAGTTCTGTGAAATCAGACTGTCCACTTAAGAAGCAAAAAGGTTTGACAATAATTTCACATGCTGTTCTGCAAATGGAATAGACAACAGATGGAAATTATTGGCAATTATCAATACACCGTCAATAAAGGAATGTTTCTGCATGTGGGGACCACAGACAACATCTCAGTACCAATGCTTTCTGGCTGATGTTTTGGTCAGTTTTGAATGTTAGTTGGGCTTTCACACTCGTGGTAGCATGAGACGGACTCTACAACCCACACAAGTGTCTAAGGTAGTGCAGCTCATCCAGGATGGCACATCAATGCGAAATGTGGCAAGAAAGTTTGCTGTGTCTGTCAGCATAGTGTTCAGAGGTTGGAGGTGCTACCAGGAGAGAAGCCAGTACACCAGGAGATGTGGAGGGGGCCGCAGTAGGGGAACAACCCAGCAGCAATAGTCAATTGTGCAAAAAACCTTTACTATAAAGAATATTACAGAAAAAAGACACATTTTCATACATTCTACATATTTAACTATTATGATAGTTTCCTTGGTTTTAGCTACTTTTCCAAAATTGTCAGCAAACAGATTATTGCACACCTAAAAATAAAATTAAAAACATAGGCCTCCTCCATATCCCCTCATAGCCTCCTTTTCCATCACCAATATAGGTGTTTTCTAGCATTTTGGTAGGAAAAAACCCTCAATGATTAGATTACAATTTAGGAAAAGTAGAAGAATAATTTACACAGCTCTGCAAGGTCTACTTCACACATCTCTATAGCATACATATATCTTTGAGAGTAAGCTTTTAGCTCACTTGGACCTAAAATATGGGAGAAACACTTCATACAAATTACAAAGCAGGCAGAACATATTCACATTTACAGAATCCGCTGACTTTAGTCAATTGTGCATAGAAACCTTTACTATAAAGCATATTACAGAAAAAAAAGACACATTTTCATACATTCTACATATTTAAACTTAACAATTATGATAGTTTCCTTGGTTTTTAGCTACTTTTCCAAAATTGTCTGCAGATCATTGCACACCTAGAAATGAAATTAAAAAACATAGGCCTCCTCCATATCCCCTCATAGCCTCCTTTTCCATCGCCAATATAGGTGTTTTCTAGCATTTTGGTAGGAAAAACCCTCAATGATTTCTTTACAATTTTGGAAAAGTAGAACAATATTATACACAGCTCTGCAATGTCTTCTTCAGATATCTCTATAGCATATATATCTTTGAGAGTAAGCTTTTAGCTTGCTTGGATCTAAAACATGGGAGAAACACTTCATGCAAATTATAAGGGAGGCAGAACATATTCATATTGTACACAATTCGCTAACTTTAGGCAATTGTGCACAGCAACTTTTAGTATAAAGCATAATACAAAAAAAACACATTTTTATACATTCTACATATTTAAACTTAACAATTATGATAGCTTCCTTTGTTTTTAGCTACTTTTCCAAAATTGTCAGCAGATTTTTGCACACCTAGAAATGAAATTAAAAACATAGGCCTCCTCCATATCCCCTCATTGCCTCCTTTTCCATCACCAATATAGGTGTTTTCTAGCATTTTGGTAGGAAAAAACCCTCAATGATTAGTTTACAATTTAGGAAAAGTAGAATATTTTACACAGCTCTGCAAAGTCTACTTCACATATCTCTATAGCATATATATCTTTGAGAGTAAGCTTTTAGCTCACTTGGACCTAAAATATGGGAGAAACACTTCATGCAAATTACAAGGCAGGCAGAACATATTCACATTTACAGAATCCGCTGACTTTAGTCAATTGTGCATAGAAACCTTTACTATAAAGCATATTACCGAAAAAAAGACATATTTTCATACATTCTACATATTTAAACTTAACAATTATGATAGTTTCCTTGGTTTTTATCTACTTTTCCAAAATTGTCTGCAGATCATTGCACACCTAGAAATGAAATTAAAAAACAAAGGCCTCCTCCATATCCCCTCATTGCCTCCTTTTCCATCGCCAATATAGGTGTTTTCTAGCATTTTGGTAGGAAAAACCCTCAATGATTTCTTTACAATTTCGGAAAAGTAGAACAATATTTTACACAGCTCTGCAATGTCTTCTTCAGACATCTCTACAGCATATATATCTTTGAGAGTAAGCGTTTAGCTTGCTTGGATCTAAAGCATGGGAGAAACACTTCATGCAAATTATAAGGGAGGCAGAACATATTCACATTGTACACAATCCGCTAACTTTAGGAAATTGTGCACAGCAACTTTTAGTATAAAGCATAATACAAAAAAACACATTTTTATACATTCTACATATTTAAACTTAACAATTATGATTGCTTCCTGTTTTTAGCTACTTTTCCAAAATTGTCAGCAGATTATCGTACACCTAGAATTGAAATTAAAAAACATAGGCCTCCTCCACATCCCCTCATAGCCTCCTTTTTAATCGCCAATATAGGTGTTTTCTAGCATTTTGGTAGGAAAAAACCCTCAATGGTTAGTTTACAATTTAGGAAAAGTAGAATATTTTACACAGCTCTGCAATGTCTACTTCACACATCACAAAAGCATATATATCTTTGAGAGTAAGCTTTTAGCTCACTTGAACCTAAAATATGGGAGAAACACTTCATGCAAATTACAAGGCAGGCAGAACATATTTACATTTACAGAATCCGCTGACTTTAGTCAATTGTGCATAGAAACCTTTACTATAAAGCATATTACAGAAAAAAAGACACATTTTCATACATTCTACATATTTAAACTTAACAATTATGATAGTTTCCTTGGTTTTTAGCTACTTTTCCAAAATTGTCTGCAGATCATTGCACACCTAGAAATGAAATTAAAAAACATAGGCCTCCTCCATATCCCCTCATAGCCTCCTTTTCCATCGCCAATATAGGTGTTTTCTAGCATTTTGGTAGGAAAAACCCTCAATGATTTCTTTACAATTTCAGAAAAGTAGAACAATATTTTACACAGCTCTGCAATGTCTTCTTCAGACATCTCTATAGCATATATATCTTTGAGAGTAAGCTTTTAGCTTGCTTGGATCTAAAACATGGGAGAAACACTTCATGCAAATTATAAGGGAGGCAGAACATATTCACATTGTACACAATCCGCTAACTTTAGGCAATTGTGCACAGCAACTTATAGTATAAAGCATAATACAAAAAAACACATTTTTATACATTCTACATATTTAAACTTAACAATTATGATTGCTTCCTGTTGTTAGCTACTTTTCCAAAATTGTCAGCAGATTATCGTACACCTAGAATTGAAACTAAAAAACATAGGCCTCCTCCACATCCCCATATAGCCTCCTTTTTAATCGCCAATATAGGTGTTTTCTAGCATTTTGGTAGGAAAAAACCCTCAATGGTTAGTTTACAATTTAGGAAAAGTAGAATATTTTACACAGCTCTGCAATGTCTACTTCACACATCACAATAGCATATATATCTTTGAGAGTAAGCTTTTAGCTCACTTGAACCTAAAATATGGGAGAAACACTTCATGCACATTACAAGGCAGGCAGAACATATTTACATTTACAGAATCCGCTGACTTTAGTCAATTGTGCATAGAAACCTTTACTATAAAGCATATTACAGAAAAAAAGACACATTTTCATACATTCTACATATTTAAACTTAACAATTATGATAGTTTCCTTGGTTTTTAGCTACTTTTCCAAAATTGTCTGCAGATCATTGCACACCTTGAAATGAAATTAAAAAACATAGGCCTCCTCCATATTCCCTCATAGCCTCCTTTTCCATCGCCAATATACGTGTTTTCTAGCATTTTGGCAGGAAAAACCCTCAATGATTTCTTTACAATTTCGGAAAAGTAGAACAATATTTTACACAGCTCTGCAATGTCTTCTTCAGACATCTCTATAGCATATATATCTTTGAGAGTAAGCTTTTAGCTTGCTTGGATCTAAAACATGGGAGAAACATTTCATGCAAATTATAAGGGAGGCAGAACATATTCACATTGTACACAATCCGCTAACTTTAGGCAATTGTGCACAGCAAATTTTAGTATAAAGCATAATACAAAAAAACATTTTTATACATTCTACATATTTAAACTTAACAATTATGATATCTTCCTTTGTTTTTAGCTACTTTTCCAAAATTGTCAGCAGATTATTGCACACCTAGAAATGAAATTAAAAACATAGGCCTCCTCCATATCCCCTCATAGCCTGCTTTTCCATCGCCAATATAGGTGTTTTCTAGCATTTTGGTAGAAAAAAACCCTCAATGATTTGTTTACAATTTAGAAAAAGTAGAAGAATATTTTACACAGCTCTGCAATGTCTTCTTCAGACATCTCTCTAGCATATACAGTGCTCAAAAAAATAAAGGGAACACTTAACCAGCTTTATATAACTCCAAGTAAATCAAAGTTCTGTGAAATCAGACTGTCCACTTAAGAAGCAAAAAGGTTTGACAATAATTTCACATGCTGTTCTCCAAATGGAATAGACAACAGATAGAAAGTACTGGCAATTATCAATACACCGTCAATAAAGGAATGTTTCTGCAGGTGGGTACCACAGACAACATCTCAGTACCAATGCTTTCTGGCTGATGTTTTGGTCAGTTTTGAATGTTGGTTGTGCTTTCACACTCGTGGTAGCATGAGACGAACTCTACAACCCACACAAGTGTCTAAGGTAGTGCAGCTCATCCAGGATGGCACATCAATGCGAGCTGTGGCAAGAAGGTTTGCTGTGTCTGTCAGCATAGTGTTCAGAGGTTGGAGGTGCTACCAGGAGACAAGCCAGTACACCAGGAGATATGGAGCGGGCCGTAGTAGGGGAACAACCCAGCAGCAATAGTCAATTGTGCAAAGAAACCTTTACTATAAAGAATATTACAGAAAAAAGACACATTTTCATACATTCTACATATTTAACTATTATGATAGTTTCCTTGGTTTTAGCTACTTTTCCAAAATTCTCAGCAAACAGATTATTGCACACCTAAAAAATAAAATTAAAAACATAGGCCTCCTCCATATCCCCTCATTGCCTCCTTTTCCATCGCCAATATAGGTGTTTTCTAGCATTTTGGTAGGAAAAACCCTCAAGGATTTCTTTACAATTTCGGAAAAGTAGAACAATATTTTACACAGCTCTGCAATGTCTTCTTCAGACATCTCTATAGCATATATATCTTTGAGAGTAAGCGTTTACCTTGCTTGGATCTAAAGCATGGGAGAAACACTTCATGCAAATTATAAGGGAGGCAGAACATATTCACATTGTACACAATCCGCTAACTTTAGGCAATTGTGCACAGCAACTTTTAGTATAAAGCATAATACAAAAAAAACACATTTTTATACATTCTACATATTTAAACTTAACAATTATGATTGCTTCCTGTTTTTAGCCACTTTTCCAAAATTGTCAGCAGATTATCGTACACCTAGAATTGAAATTAAAAAATATAGGCCTCCTCCACATCCCCTCATAGCCTCCTTTTTAATCGCCAATATAGGTGTTTTCTAGCATTTTGGTAGGAAAAAACCCTCAATGGTTAGTTTACAATTTAGGAAAAGTAGAATATTTTACACAGCTCTGCAATGTCTACTTCACACATCACAATAGCATATATATCTTTGAGAGTAAGCTTTTAGCTCACTTGAACCTAAAATATGGGAGAAACACTTCATGCAAATTACAAGGCAGGCAGAACATATTTACATTTACAGAATCCGCTGACTTTAGTCAATTGTGCATAGAAACCTTTACTATAAAGCATATTACAGAAAAAAAGACACATTTTCATACATTCTACATATTTAAACTTAACAATTATGATAGTTTCCTTGGTTTTTAGCTACTTTTCCAAAGTTGTCTGCAGATCATTGCACACCTAGAAATGAAATTAAAAAACATAGGCCTCCTCCATATCCCCTCATAGCATCCTTTTCCATCGCCAATATAGGTGTTTTCTAGCATTTTGGTAGGAAAAACCCTCAATGATTTCTTTACAATTTCAGAAAAGTAGAACAATATTTTACACAGCTCTGCAATGTCTTCTTCAGACATCTCTATAGCATATATATCTTTGAGAGTAAGCTTTTAGCTTGCTTGGATCTAAAATATGGGAGAAACACTTCATGCAAATTATAAGGGAGGCAGAACATATTCACATTGTACACAATCCGCTAACTTTAGGCAATTGTGCACAGCAACTTTTAGTATAAAGCATAATACAAAAAAAATTTTTTATACATTCTACATATTTAAACTTAACAATTATGATAGCTTCCTTTGTTTTTAGCTACTTTTCCAAAATTGTCAGCAGATTATTGCACACCTAGAAATGAAATTAAAAACATAGGCCTCCTCCATATCCCCTCATAGCCTGCTTTTCCATCGCCAATATAAGTGTTTTCTAGCATTTTGGTAGAAAAAAACCCTCAATGATTTGTTTACAATTTAGAAAAAGTAGAAGAATATTTTACACAGCTCTGCAATGTCTTCTTCAGACATCTCTCTACCATATACAGTGCTCAAAAAAATAAAGGGAACACTTAACCAGCTTTATATAACTCCAAGTAAATCAAAGTTCTGTGAAATCAGACTGTCCACTTAAGAAGCAAAAAGGTTTGACAATAATTTCACATGCTGTTCTGCAAATGGAATAGACAACAGATGGAAAGTATTGGCAATTATCAATACACCGTCAATAAAGGAATGTTTCTGCAGGTGGGTACCACAGACAACATCTCAGTACCAATGCTTTCTGGCTGATGTTTTGGTCAGTTTTGAATGTTGGTTGTGCTTTCACACTCGTGGTAGCATGAGACGAACTCTACAACCCACACAAGTGTCTAAGGTAGTGCAGCTCATCCAGGATGGCACATCAATGCGAGCTGTGGCAAGAAGGTTTGCTGTGTCTGTCAGCATAGTGTTCAGAGGTTGGAGGTGCTACCAGGAGACAAGCCAGTACACCAGGAGATATGGAGCGGGCCGTAGTAGGGGAACAACCCAGCAGCAATAGTCAATTGTGCAAAGAAACCTTTACTATAAAGAATATTACAGAAAAAAGACACATTTTCATACATTCTACATATTTAACTATTATGATAGTTTCCTTGGTTTTAGCTACTTTTCCAAAATTCTCAGCAAACAGATTATTGCACACCTAAAAATAAAATTAAAAACATAGGCCTCCTCCATATCCCCTCATTGCCTCCTTTTCCATCGCCAATATAGGTGTTTTCTAGCATTTTGGTAGGAAAAACCCTCAAGGATTTCTTTACAATTTCGGAAAAGTAGAACAATATTTTACACAGCTCTGCAATGTCTTCTTCAGACATCTCTATAGCATATATATCTTTGAGAGTAAGCGTTTACCTTGCTTGGATCTAAAGCATGGGAGAAACACTTCATGCAAATTATAAGGGAGGCAGAACATATTCACATTGTACACAATCCGCTAACTTTAGGCAATTGTGCACAGCAACTTTTAGTATAAAGCATAATACAAAAAAAACACATTTTTATACATTCTACATATTTAAACTTAACAATTATGATTGCTTCCTGTTTTTAGCCACTTTTTCAAAATTGTCAGCAGATTATCGTACACCTAGAATTGAAATTAAAAAATATAGGCCTCCTCCACATCCCCTCATAGCCTCCTTTTTAATCGCCAATATAGGTGTTTTCTAGCATTTTGGTAGGAAAAAACCCTCAATGGTTAGTTTACAATTTAGGAAAAGTAGAATATTTTACACAGCTCTGCAATGTCTACTTCACACATCACAATAGCATATATATCTTTGAGAGTAAGCTTTTAGCTCACTTGAACCTAAAATATGGGAGAAACACTTCATGCAAATTACAAGGCAGGCAGAACATATTTACATTTACAGAATCCGCTGACTTTAGTCAATTGTGCATAGAAACCTTTACTATAAAGCATATTACAGAAAAAAAGACACATTTTCATACATTCTACATATTTAAACTTAACAATTATGATAGTTTCCTTGGTTTTTAGCTACTTTTCCAAAGTTGTCTGCAGATCATTGCACACCTAGAAATGAAATTAAAAAACATAGGCCTCCTCCATATCCCCTCATAGCATCCTTTTCCATCGCCAATATAGGTGTTTTCTAGCATTTTGGTAGGAAAAACCCTCAATGATTTCTTTACAATTTCAGAAAAGTAGAACAATATTTTACACAGCTCTGCAATGTCTTCTTCAGACATCTCTATAGCATATATATCTTTGAGAGTAAGCTTTTAGCTTGCTTGGATCTAAAACATGGGAGAAACACTTCATGCAAATTATAAGGGAGGCAGAACATATTCACATTGTACACAATCCGCTAACTTTAGGCAATTGTGCACAGCAACTTTTAGTATAAAGCATAATACAAAAAAAACATTTTTATACATTCTACATATTTAAACTTAACAATTATGATAGCTTCCTTTGTTTTTAGCTACTTTTCCAAAATTGTCAGCAGATTATTGCACACCTAGAAATGAAATTAAAAACATAGGCCTCCTCCATATCCCCTCATAGCCTGCTTTTCCATCGCCAATATAAGTGTTTTCTAGCATTTTGGTAGAAAAAAACCCTCAATGATTTGTTTACAATTTAGAAAAAGTAGAAGAATATTTTACACAGCTCTGCAATGTCTTCTTCAGACATCTCTCTACCATATACAGTGCTCAAAAAAATAAAGGGAACACTTAACCAGCTTTATATAACTCCAAGTAAATCAAAGTTCTGTGAAATCAGACTGTCCACTTAAGAAGCAAAAAGGTTTGACAATAATTTCACATGCTGTTCTGCAAATGGAATAGACAACAGATGGAAAGTATTGGCAATTATCAATACACCGTCAATAAAGGAATGTTTCTGCAGGTGGGTACCACAGACAACATCTCAGTACCAATGCTTTCTGGCTGATGTTTTGGTCAGTTTTGAATGTTGGTTGTGCTTTCACACTCGTGGTAGCATGAGACGGACTCTACAACCCACACAAGTGTCTAAGGTAGTGCAGCTCATCCAGGATGGCACATCAATGCGAGCTGTGGCAAGAAGGTTTGCTGTGTCTGTCAGCATAGTGTTCAGAGGTTGGAGGTGCTACCAGGAGACAAGCCAGTACACCAGGAGATGTGGAGGGGGCCGTAGTAGGGGAACAACCCAGCAGCAATAGTCAATTGTGCAAAGAAACCTTTACTATAAAGAATATTACAGAAAAAAGACACATTTTCATACATTCTACATATTTAACTATTATGATAGTTTCCTTCGTTTTAGCTACTTTTCCAAAATTGTCAGCAAACAGATTATTGCACACCTAAAAATAAAATTAAAAACATAGGCCTCCTCCATATCCCCTCATAGCCTCCTTTTCCATCGCCAATATAGGTGTTTTCTAGCATTTTGGTAGGAAAAACCCTCAATGATTAGTTTACAATTTAGGAAAAGTAGAATATTTTACATAGCTCTGCAAGGTCTACTTCACACATCTCTATAGCATGCATATATCTTTGAGAGTAAGCTATTAGCTCACTTGGACCTAAAATATGGGAGAAACACTTCATACAAATTACAAAGCAGGCAGAACATATTCACATTTACAGAATCCGCTGACTTTAGTCAATTGTGCATAGAAACCTTTACTATAAAGCATATTACAGAAAAAAACACATTTTCATACATTCTACATATTTAAACTTAACAATTATGATAGTTTCCTTGGTTTTTAGCTACTTTTCCAAAATTGTCTGCAGATCATTGCACACCTAGAAATGAAATTTAAAAACATAGGCCTCCTCCATATCCCCTCATAGCCTCCTTTTCCATCGCCAATATAGGTGTTTTCTAGCAATTTGGTAGGAAAAACCCTCAATGATTTCTTTACAATTTCGGAAAAGTAGAACAATATTTTACACAGCTCTGCAATGTCTTCTTCAGACATCTCTATAGCATATATATCTTGGAGAGTAAGCTTTAAGCTTGCTTTGATCTAAAACATGGGAGAAACACTTCATGCAAATTATAAGGGAGGCAGAACATATTCACATTTTACACAATCCGCTAACTTTAGGCAATTGTGCACAGCAACTTTTAGTATAAAGCATAATACAAAAAAAACACATTTTTATACATTCTACATATTTAAACTTAACAATTATGATAGCTTCCTTTGTTTTTAGCTACTCTTCCAAAATTGTCAGCAGATTATTGCACACCTAGAAATGAAATTAAAAAACATAGGCCTCCTCCATATCCCCTCATAGCCTGCTTTTCCATCGCCAATATAGGTGTTTTCTAGCATTTTGGTAGAAAAAACCCTCAATGATTTGTTTACAATTTAGGAAAAGTAGAATATTTTACACAGCTCTGCAATGTCTACTTCACACATCACAATAGCATATATATCTTTGAGAGTAAGCTTTTAGCTCACTTGGACCTAAAATATGGGAGAAACACTTCATGCAAATTACAAGGCAGGCAGAACATATTTACATTTACAGAATCCGCTGACTTTAGTCAATTTTGCATAGAAACCTTTACTATAAAGCATATTACAGAAAAAAAGACACATTTTCATACATTCTACATATTTAAACTTAACAATTATGATAGTTTCCTTGGTTTTTAGCTACTTTTCCAAAATTGTCTGCAGATCATTGCACACCTTGAAATGAAATTAAAAAACATAGGCCTCCTCCATATCCCCTCATAGCCTCCTTTTCCATCGCCAATATAGGTGTTTTCTAGCATTTTGGTAGGAAAAACCCTCAATGATTTCTTTACAATTTCGGAAAAGTAGAACAATATTTTACACAGCTCTGCAATGTCTTCTTCAGACATCTCTATAGCATATATATATTTGAGAGTAAGCTTTTAGCTTGCTTGGATCTAAAACATGGGAGAAACACTTCATGCAAATTATAAGGGAGGCAGAACATATTCACATTGTACACAATCCGCTAACTTTAGGCAATTGTGCACAGCAACTTTTAGTATAAAGCATAATACTAAAAAAACACATTTTTATACATTCTACATATTTAAACTTAACAATTATGATAGCTTCCTTTGTTTTTAGCTACTTTTCCAAAATTGTCAGCAGATTATTGCACACCTAGAAATGAAATTAAAAACATAGGCCTCCTCCATATCCCCTCATAGCCTGCTTTTCCATCGCCAATATAGGTGTTTTCTAGCATTTTGGTAGAAAAAACCCTCAATGATTTGTTTACAATTTAGAAAAAGTAGAAGAATATTTTACACAGCTCTGCAATGTCTTCTTCAGACATCTCTCTAGCATCTACAGTGCTCAAAAAATAAAGGGAACACTTAACCAGCTTTATATAACTCCAAGTAAATCAAAGTTCTGTGAAATCAGACTGTCCACTTAAGAAGCAAAAAGGTTTGACAATAATTTCACATGCTGTTCTGCAAATGGAATAGACAACAGATGGAAATTATTGGCAATTATCAATACACCGTCAATAAAGGAATGTTTCTGCAGGTGGGGACCACAGACAACATCTCATTACCAATGCTTTCTGGCTGATGTTTTGGTCAGTTTTGAATGTTGGTTGTGATTTCACACTCGTGGTAGCATGAGACGGACTCTACAACCCACACAAGTGTCTAAGGTAGTGCAGCTCATCCAGGATGGCACATCAATGCGAGCTGTGGCAAGAAGGTTTGCTGTGTCTGTCAGCATAGTGTTCAGAGGTTGGAGGTGCTACCAGGAGACAAGCCAGTACACCAGGAGATGTGGAGGGGGCCGTAGTAGGGGAACAACCCAGCAGCAATAGTCAATTGTGCAAAAAAACCTTTACTATAAAGAATATTACAGAAAAAAGACACATTTTCATACATTCTACATATTTAACTATTATGATAGTTTCCTTGGTTTTAGCTACTTTTCCAAAATTGTCAGCAAACAGATTATTGCACACCTAAAAATAAAATTAAAAACATAGGCCTCCTCCATATCCCCTCATAGCCTCCTTTTCCATCGCCAATATAGGTGTTTTCTAGCATTTTGGTAGGAAAAAACCCTCAATGATTAGTTTACAATTTAGGAAAAGTAGAAGAATATTTTACACAGCTCTGCAAGGTCTACTTCACACATCTCTATAGCATACATATATCTTTGAGAGTAAGTTTTTAGCTCACTTGGACCTAAAATATGGGAGAAACACTTCACACAAATTACAAAGCAGGCAGAACATATTCACATTTACAGAATCCGCTGACTTTAGTCAATTGTGCATAGAAACCTTTACTATAAAGCATATTACAGAAAAAAAAGACACATTTTCATACATTCTACATATTTAAACTTAACAATTATGATAGTTTCCTTGGTTTTTAGCTACTTTTCCAAAGTTGTCTGCAGATCATTGCACACCTAGAAATGAAATTAAAAAACATAGGCCTCCTCCATATCCCCTCATAGCATCCTTTTCCATCGCCAATATAGGTGTTTTCTAGCATTTTGGTAGGAAAAACCCTCAATGATTTCTTTACAATTTCAGAAAAGTAGAACAATATTTTACACAGCTCTGCAATGTCTTCTTCAGACATCTCTATAGCATATATATCTTTGAGAGTAAGCTTTTAGCTTGCTTGGATCTAAAACATGGGAGAAACACTTCATGCAAATTATAAGGGAGGCAGAACATATTCACATTGTACACAATCCGCTAACTTTAGGCAATTGTGCACAGCAACTTTTAGTATAAAGCATAATACAAAAAAAACATTTTTATACATTCTACATATTTAAACTTAACAATTATGATAGCTTCCTTTGTTTTTAGCTACTTTTCCAAAATTGTCAGCAGATTATTGCACACCTAGAAATGAAATTAAAAACATAGGCCTCCTCCATATCCCCTCATAGCCTGCTTTTCCATCGCCAATATAAGTGTTTTCTAGCATTTTGGTAGAAAAAAACCCTCAATGATTTGTTTACAATTTAGAAAAAGTAGAAGAATATTTTACACAGCTCTGCAATGTCTTCTTCAGACATCTCTCTACCATATACAGTGCTCAAAAAAATAAAGGGAACACTTAACCAGCTTTATATAACTCCAAGTAAATCAAAGTTCTGTGAAATCAGACTGTCCACTTAAGAAGCAAAAAGGTTTGACAATAATTTCACATGCTGTTCTGCAAATGGAATAGACAACAGATGGAAAGTATTGGCAATTATCAATACACCGTCAATAAAGGAATGTTTCTGCAGGTGGGTACCACAGACAACATCTCAGTACCAATGCTTTCTGGCTGATGTTTTGGTCAGTTTTGAATGTTGGTTGTGCTTTCACACTCGTGGTAGCATGAGACGGACTCTACAACCCACACAAGTGTCTAAGGTAGTGCAGCTCATCCAGGATGGCACATCAATGCCAGCTGTGGCAAGAAGGTTTGCTGTGTCTGTCAGCATAGTGTTCAGAGGTTGGAGGTGCTACCAGGAGACAAGCCAGTACACCAGGAGATGTGGAGGGGGCCGTAGTAGGGGAACAACCCAGCAGCAATAGTCAATTGTGCAAAGAAACCTTTACTATAAAGAATATTACAGAAAAAAGACACATTTTCATACATTCTACATATTTAACTATTATGATAGTTTCCTTCGTTTTAGCTACTTTTCCAAAATTGTCAGCAAACAGATTATTGCACACCTAAAAATAAAATTAAAAACATAGGCCTCCTCCATATCCCCTCATAGCCTCCTTTTCCATCGCCAATATAGGTGTTTTCTAGCATTTTGGTAGGAAAAACCCTCAATGATTAGTTTACAATTTAGGAAAAGTAGAATATTTTACATAGCTCTGCAAGGTCTACTTCACACATCTCTATAGCATGCATATATCTTTGAGAGTAAGCTATTAGCTCACTTGGACCTAAAATATGGGAGAAACACTTCATACAAATTACAAAGCAGGCAGAACATATTCACATTTACAGAATCCGCTGACTTTAGTCAATTGTGCATAGAAACCTTTACTATAAAGCATATTACAGAAAAAAACACATTTTCATACATTCTACATATTTAAACTTAACAATTATGATAGTTTCCTTGGTTTTTAGCTACTTTTCCAAAATTGTCTGCAGATCATTGCACACCTAGAAATGAAATTTAAAAACATAGGCCTCCTCCATATCCCCTCATAGCCTCCTTTTCCATCGCCAATATAGGTGTTTTCTAGCAATTTGGTAGGAAAAACCCTCAATGATTTCTTTACAATTTCGGAAAAGTAGAACAATATTTTACACAGCTCTGCAATGTCTTCTTCAGACATCTCTATAGCATATATATCTTGGAGAGTAAGCTTTAAGCTTGCTTTGATCTAAAACATGGGAGAAACACTTCATGCAAATTATAAGGGAGGCAGAACATATTCACATTTTACACAATCCGCTAACTTTAGGCAATTGTGCACAGCAACTTTTAGTATAAAGCATAATACAAAAAAAACACATTTTTATACATTCTACATATTTAAACTTAACAATTATGATAGCTTCCTTTGTTTTTAGCTACTCTTCCAAAATTGTCAGCAGATTATTGCACACCTAGAAATGAAATTAAAAAACATAGGCCTCCTCCATATCCCCTCATAGCCTGCTTTTCCATCGCCAATATAGGTGTTTTCTAGCATTTTGGTAGAAAAAACCCTCAATGATTTGTTTACAATTTAGGAAAAGTAGAATATTTTACACAGCTCTGCAATGTCTACTTCACACATCACAATAGCATATATATCTTTGAGAGTAAGCTTTTAGCTCACTTGGACCTAAAATATGGGAGAAACACTTCATGCAAATTACAAGGCAGGCAGAACATATTTACATTTACAGAATCCGCTGACTTTAGTCAATTTTGCATAGAAACCTTTACTATAAAGCATATTACAGAAAAAAAGACACATTTTCATACATTCTACATATTTAAACTTAACAATTATGATAGTTTCCTTGGTTTTTAGCTACTTTTCCAAAATTGTCTGCAGATCATTGCACACCTTGAAATGAAATTAAAAAACATAGGCCTCCTCCATATCCCCTCATAGCCTCCTTTTCCATCGCCAATATAGGTGTTTTCTAGCATTTTGGTAGGAAAAACCCTCAATGATTTCTTTACAATTTCGGAAAAGTAGAACAATATTTTACACAGCTCTGCAATGTCTTCTTCAGACATCTCTATAGCATATATATATTTGAGAGTAAGCTTTTAGCTTGCTTGGATCTAAAACATGGGAGAAACACTTCATGCAAATTATAAGGGAGGCAGAACATATTCACATTGTACACAATCCGCTAACTTTAGGCAATTGTGCACAGCAACTTTTAGTATAAAGCATAATACTAAAAAAACACATTTTTATACATTCTACATATTTAAACTTAACAATTATGATAGCTTCCTTTGTTTTTAGCTACTTTTCCAAAATTGTCAGCAGATTATTGCACACCTAGAAATGAAATTAAAAACATAGGCCTCCTCCATATCCCCTCATAGCCTGCTTTTCCATCGCCAATATAGGTGTTTTCTAGCATTTTGGTAGAAAAAACCCTCAATGATTTGTTTACAATTTAGAAAAAGTAGAAGAATATTTTACACAGCTCTGCAATGTCTTCTTCAGACATCTCTCTAGCATCTACAGTGCTCAAAAAATAAAGGGAACACTTAACCAGCTTTATATAACTCCAAGTAAATCAAAGTTCTGTGAAATCAGACTGTCCACTTAAGAAGCAAAAAGGTTTGACAATAATTTCACATGCTGTTCTGCAAATGGAATAGACAACAGATGGAAATTATTGGCAATTATCAATACACCGTCAATAAAGGAATGTTTCTGCAGGTGGGGACCACAGACAACATCTCATTACCAATGCTTTCTGGCTGATGTTTTGGTCAGTTTTGAATGTTGGTTGTGATTTCACACTCGTGGTAGCATGAGACGGACTCTACAACCCACACAAGTGTCTAAGGTAGTGCAGCTCATCCAGGATGGCACATCAATGCGAGCTGTGGCAAGAAGGTTTGCTGTGTCTGTCAGCATAGTGTTCAGAGGTTGGAGGTGCTACCAGGAGACAAGCCAGTACACCAGGAGATGTGGAGGGGGCCGTAGTAGGGGAACAACCCAGCAGCAATAGTCAATTGTGCAAAAAAACCTTTACTATAAAGAATATTACAGAAAAAAGACACATTTTCATACATTCTACATATTTAACTATTATGATAGTTTCCTTGGTTTTAGCTACTTTTCCAAAATTGTCAGCAAACAGATTATTGCACACCTAAAAATAAAATTAAAAACATAGGCCTCCTCCATATCCCCTCATAGCCTCCTTTTCCATCGCCAATATAGGTGTTTTCTAGCATTTTGGTAGGAAAAAACCCTCAATGATTAGTTTACAATTTAGGAAAAGTAGAAGAATATT
Source organism: Dendrobates tinctorius (assembly GCF_039654945.1). NCBI lineage: Eukaryota > Metazoa > Chordata > Amphibia > Anura > Dendrobatidae > Dendrobates > Dendrobates tinctorius. The sequence continues at coordinate 25,351,319 of NW_027361712.1, read as the reverse complement.
TTACACAGCTCTGCAAGGTCTACTTCACACATCTCTATAGCATACATATATCTTTGAGAGTAAGTTTTTAGCTCACTTGGACCTAAAATATGGGAGAAACACTTCACACAAATTACAAAGCAGGCAGAACATATTCACATTTACAGAATCCGCTGACTTTAGTCAATTGTGCATAGAAACCTTTACTATAAAGCATATTACAGAAAAAAAAGACACATTTTCATACATTCTACATATTTAAACTTAACAATTATGATAGTTTCCTTGGTTTTTAGCTACTTTTCCAAAATTGTCTGCAGATCATTGCACACCTTGAAATGAAATTAAAAAACATAGGCCTCCTCCATATCCCCTCATAGCTTCCTTTTCCATCGCCACTATAGGTGTTTTCTAGCATTTTGGTAGGAAAAACCCTCAATGATTTCTTTACAATTTCGGAAAAGTAGAACAATATTTTACACAGCTCTGCAATGTCTTCTTCAGACATCTCTATAGCATATATATCTTTGAGAGTAAGCTTTTAGCTTGCTTGGATCTAAAACATGGGAGAAACACTTCATGCAAATTATAAGGGAGGCAGAACATATTCACATTGTACACAATCCGCTAACTTTAGGCAATTGTGCACAGCAACTTTTAGTATAAAGCATAATACTAAAAAAACACATTTTTATACATTCTACATATTTAAACTTAACAATTATGATAGCTTCCTTTGTTTTTAGCTACTTTTCCAAAATTGTCAGCAGATTATTGCACACCTAGAAATGAAATTAAAAACATAGGCCTCCTCCATATCCCCTCATAGCCTGCTTTTCCATCGCCAATATAGGTGTTTTCTAGCATTTTGGTAGAAAAAACCCTCAATGATTTGTTTACAATTTAGAAAAAGTAGAAGAATATTTTACACAGCTCTGCAATGTCTTCTTCAGACATCTCTCTAGCATCTACAGTGCTCAAAAAATAAAGGGAACACTTAACCAGTTTTATATAACTCTAAGTAATTAAAGTTCTGTGAAATCAGACTGTCCACTTAAGAAGCAAAAAGGTTTGACAATAATTTCACATGCTGTTCTGCAAATGGAATAGACAACAGATGGAAATTATTGGCAATTATCAATACACCGTCAATAAAGGAATGTTTCTGCATGTGGGGACCACAGACAACATCTCAGTACCAATGCTTTCTGGCTGATGTTTTGGTCAGTTTTGAATGTTACTTGGGCTTTCACACTCGTGGTAGCATGAGACGGACTCTACAACCCACACAAGTGTCTAAGGTAGTGCAGCTCATCCAGGATGGCACATCAATGCGAAATGTGGCAAGAAAGTTTGCTGTGTCTGTCAGCATAGTGTTCAGAGGTTGGAGGTGCTACCAGGAGAGAAGCCAGTACACCAGGAGATGTGGAGGGGGCCGCAGTAGGGGAACAACCCAGCAGCAATAGTCAATTGTGCAAAAAACCTTTACTATAAAGAATATTACAGAAAAAAGACACATTTTCATACATTCTACATATTTAACTATTATGATAGTTTCCTTGGTTTTAGCTACTTTTCCAAAATTGTCAGCAAACAGATTATTGCACACCTAAAAATAAAATTAAAAACATAGGCCTCCTCCATATCCCCTCATAGCCTCCTTTTCCATCGCCAATATAGGTGTTTTCTAGCATTTTGGTAGGAAAAAACCCTCAATGATTAGTTTACAATTTAGGAAAAGTAGAAGAATATTTTACACAGCTCTGCAAGGTCTACTTCACACATCTCTATAGCATACATATATCTTTGAGAGCAAGCTTTTAGCTCACTTGGACCTAAAATATGGGAGAAACACTTCATACAAATTACAAAGCAGGCAGAACATATTCACATTTACAGAATCCGCTGACTTTAGTCAATTGTGCATAGAAACCTTTACTATAAAGCATATTACAGAAAAAAAAGACACATTTTCATACATTCTACATATTTAAACTTAACAATTATGATAGTTTCCTTGGTTTTTAGCTACTTTTCCAAAATTGTCTGCAGATCATTGCACACCTAGAAATGAAATTAAAAAACATAGGCCTCCTCCATATCCCCTCATAGCCTCCTTTTCCATCGCCAATATAGGTGTTTTCTAGCATTGTGGTAGGAAAAACCCTCAATGATTTCTTTACAATTTTGGAAAAGTAGAACAATATTTTACACAGCTCTGCAATGTCTTCTTCAGACATCTCTATAGCATATATATCTTTGAGAGTAAGCTTTTAGCTTGCTTGGATCTAAAACATGGGAGAAACACTTCATGCAAATTATAAGGGAGGCAGAACATATTCACATTGTACACAATCCGCTAACTTTAGGCAATTGTGCACAGCAACTTTTAGTATAAAGCATAATACTAAAAAAACACAATTTTATACATTCTACATATTTAAACTTAACAATTATGATAGCTTCCTTTGTTTTTAGCTACTTTTCCAAAATTGTCAGCAGATTATTGCACACCTAGAAATGAAATTAAAAACATAGGCCTCCTCCATATCCCCTCATAGCCTGCTTTTCCATCGCCAATATAGGTGTTTTCTAGCATTTTGGTAGAAAAAACCCTCAATGATTTGTTTACAATTTAGAAAAAGTAGAAGAATATTTTACACAGCTCTGCAATGTCTTCTTCAGACATCTCTCTAGCATCTACAGTGCTCAAAAAATAAAGGGAACACTTAACCAGTTTTATATAACTCTAAGTAATTAAAGTTCTGTGAAATCAGACTGTCCACTTAAGAAGCAAAAAGGTTTGACAATAATTTCACATGCTGTTCTGCAAATGGAATAGACAACAGATGGAAATTATTGGCAATTATCAATACACTGTCAATAAAGGAATGTTTCTGCATGTGGGGACCACAGACAACATCTCAGTACCAATGCTTTCTGGCTGATGTTTTGGTCAGTTTTGAATGTTGGTTGGGCTTTCACACTCGTGGTAGCATGAGACGGACTCTACAACCCACACAAGTGTCTAAGGTAGTGCAGCTCATCCAGGATGGCACATCAATGCGAAATGTGGCAAGAAAGTTTGCTGTGTCTGTCAGCATAGTGTTCAGAGGTTGGAGGTGCTACCAGGAGACAAGCCAGTACACCAGGAGATGTGGAGGGGGCCGCAGTACGGGAACAACCCAGCAGCAATAGTCAATTGTGCAAAAAACCTTTACTATAAAGAATATTACAGAAAAAAGACACATTTTCATACATTCTACATATTTAACTATTATGATAGTTTCCTTGGTTTTAGCTACTTTTCCAAAATTGTCAGCAAACAGATTATTGCACACCTAAAAATAAAATTAAAAACATAGGCCTCCTCCATATCCCCTCATAGCCTCCTTTTCCATCGCCAATATAGGTGTTTTCTAGCATTTTGGTAGGAAAAAACCCTCAATGATTAGTTTACAATTTAGGAAAAGTAGAAGAACATTTTACACAGCTCTGCAAGGTCTACTTCACACATCTCTATAGCATACATATATCTTTGAGAGTAAGCTTTTAGCTCACTTGGACCTAAAATATGGGAGAAACACTTCATACAAATTACAAAGCAGGCAGAACATATTCACATTTTCAGAATCCGCTGACTTTAGTCAATTGTGCATAGAAACCTTTACTATAAAGCATATTACAGAAAAAAAAGACACATTTTCATACATTCTACATATTTAAACTTAACAATTATGATAGTTTCCTTGGTTTTTAGCTACTTTTCCAAAATTGTCTGCAGATCATTGCACACCTAGAAATGAAATTAAAAAACATAGGCCTCCTCCATATCCCCTCATAGCCTCCTTTTCCATCGCCAATATAGGTGTTTTCTAGCATTTTGGTAGGAAAAACCCTCAATGATTTCTTTACAATTTTGGAAAAGTAGAACAATATTTTACACAGCTCTGCAATGTCTTCTTCAGACATCTCTATAGCATATATATCTTTGAGAGTAAGCTTTTAGCTTGCTTGGATCTAAAACATGGGAGAAACACTTCATGCAAATTATAAGGGAGGCAGAACATATTCATATTGTACACAATTCGCTAACTTTAGGCAATTGTGCACAGCAACTTTTAGTATAAAGCATAATACAAAAAAAACACATTTTTATACATTCTACATATTTAAACTTAACAATTATGATAGCTTCCTTTGTTTTTAGCTACTTTTCCAAAATTGTCAGCAGATTATTGCACACCTAGAAATGAAATTAAAAACATAGGCCTCCTCCATATCCCCTCATTGCCTCCTTTTCCATCACCAATATAGGTGTTTTCTAGCATTTTGGTAGGAAAAAACCCTCAATGATTAGTTTACAATTTAGGAAAAGTAGAATATTTTACACAGCTCTGCAAAGTCTACTTCACATATCTCTATAGCATATATATGTTTGAGAGTAAGCTTTTAGCTCACTTGGACCTAAAATATGGGAGAAACACTTCATGCAAATTACAAGGCAGGCAGAACATATTCACATTTACAGAATCCGCTGACTTTAGTCAATTGTGCATAGAAACCTTTACTATAAAGCATATTACAGAAAAAAAGACACATTTTCATACATTCTACATATTTAAACTTAACAATTATGATAGTTTCCTTGGTTGTTATCTACTTTTCCAAAATTGTCTGCAGATCATTGCACACCTAGAAATGAAATTAAAAAACAAAGGCCTCCTCCATATCCCCTCATTGCCTCCTTTTCCATCGCCAATATAGGTGTTTTCTAGCATTTTGGTAGGAAAAACCCTCAATGATTTCTTTACAATTTCGGAAAAGTAGAACAATATTTTACACAGCTCTGCAATGTCTTCTTCAGACATCTCTACAGCATATATATCTTTGAGAGTAAGCGTTTAGCTTGCTTGGATCTAAAGCATGGGAGAAACACTTCATGCAAATTATAAGGGAGGCAGAACATATTCACATTGTACACAATCCGCTAACTTTAGGCAATTGTGCACAGCAACTTTTAGTATAAAGCATAATACAAAAAAACACATTTTTATACATTCTACATATTTAAACTTAACAATTATGATTGCTTCCTGTTTTTAGCTACTTTTCCAAAATTGTCAGCAGATTATCGTACACCTAGAATTGAAATTAAAAAACATAGGCCTCCTCCACATCCCCTCATAGCCTCCTTTTTAATCGCCAATATAGGTGTTTTCTAGCATTTTGGTAGGAAAAAACCGTCAATGGTTAGTTTACAATTTAGGAAAAGTAGAATATTTTACACAGCTCTGCAATGTCTACTTCACACATCACAATAGCATATATATCTTTGAGAGTAAGCTTTTAGCTCACTTGAACCTAAAATATGGGAGAAACACTTCATGCAAATTACAAGGCAGGCAGAACATATTTACATTTACAGAATCCGCTGACTTTAGTCAATTGTGCATAGAAACCTTTACTATAAAGCATATTACAAAAAAAAAGACACATTTTCATACATTCTACATATTTAAACTTAACAATTATGATAGTTTCCTTGGTTTTTAGCTACTTTTCCAAAATTGTCTGCAGATCATTGCACACCTTGAAATGAAATTAAAAAACATAGGCCTCCTCCATATCCCCTCATAGCCTCCTTTCCATCGCCAATATAGGTGTTTTCTAGCATTTTGGTAGGAAAAACCCTCAATGATTTCTTTACAATTTCAGAAAAGTAGAACAATATTTTGCACAGCTCTGCAATGTCTTCTTCAGACATCTCTATAGCATATATATCTTTGATAGTAAGCTTTTAGCTTGCTTGGATCTAAAACATGGGAGAAACACTTCATGCAAATTATAAGGGAGGCAGAACATATTCACATTGTACACAATCCGCTAACTTTAGGCAATTGTGCACAGCAACTTTTAGTATAAAGCATAATACAAAAAAACATTTTTATACATTCTACATATTTAAACTTAACAATTATGATAGATTCCTTTGTTTTTAGCTACTTTTCCAAAATTGTCAGCAGATTATTGCACACCTAGAAATGAAATTAAAAACATAGGCCTCCTCCATATCCCCTCATAGCCTGCTTTTCCATCGCCAATATAGGTGTTTTCTAGCATTTTGGTAGAAAAAAACCCTCAATGATTTGTTTACAATTTAGAAAAAGTAGAAGAATATTTTACACAGCTCTGCAATGTCTTCTTCAGACATCTCTCTAGCATATACAGTGCTCAAAAAAATAAAGGGAACACTTAACCAGCTTTATATAACTCCAAGTAAATCAAAGTTCTGTGAAATCAGACTGTCCACTTAAGAAGCAAAAAGGTTTGACAATAATTTCACATGCTGTTCTACAAATGGAATAGACAACAGATGGAAAGTATTGGCAATTATCAATACACCGTCAATAAAGGAATGTTTCTGCAGGTGGGTACCACAGACAACATCTCAGTACCAATGCTTTCTGGCTGATGTTTTGGTCAGTTTTGAATGTTGGTTGGGCTTTCACACTCGTGGTAGCATGAGACGGACTCTACAACCCACACAAGTGTCTAAGGTAGTGCAGCTCATCCAGGATGGCACATCAATGCGAGCTGTGGCAAGAAGGTTTGCTGTGTCTGTCAGCATAGTGTTCAGAGGTTGGAGGTGCTACCAGGAGACAAGCCAGTACACCAGGAGATGTGGAGGGGGCCGTAGTAGGGGAACAACCCAGCAGCAATAGTCAATTGTGCAAAGAAACCTTTACTATAAAGAATATTACAGAAAAAAGACACATTTTCATACATTCTACATATTTAACTATTATGATAGTTTCCTTGGTTTTAGCTACTTTTCCAAAATTGTCAGCAAACAGATTATTGCACACCTAAAAATAAAATTAAAAACATAGGCCTCCTCCATATCCCCTCATAGCCTCCTTTTCCATCGCCAATATAGGTGTTTTCTAGCATTTTGGTAGGAAAAAACCCTCAATGATTAGTTTACAATTTAGGAAAAGTAGAAGAATATTTTACACAGCTCTGCAAGGTCTACTTCACACATCTCTATAGCATACATATATCTTTGAGAGTAAGCTTTTAGCTCACTTGGACCTAAAATATGGGAGAAACACTTCATACAAATTACAAAGCAGGCAGAACATATTCACATTTACAGAATCCGCTGACTTTAGTCAATTGTGCATAGAAACCTTTACTATAAAGCATATTACAGAAAAAAAGACACATTTTCATACATTCTACATATTTAAACTTAACAATTATGATAGTTTCCTTGGTTTTTAGCTACTTTTCCAAAATTCTCTGCAGATCATTGCACACCTAGAAATGAAATTAAAAAACATAGGCCTCCTCCATATCCCCTCATAGCCTCCTTTTCCATCGCCAATATAGGTGTTTTCTAGCATTTTGGTAGGAAAAACCCTCAATAATTTCTTTACAATTTCGGAAAAGTAGAACAATATTTTACACAGCTCTGCAATGTCTTCTTCAGACATCTCTGTAGCATATATATCTTTGAGAGTAAGCTTTTAGCTTGCTTGGATCTAAAATATGGGAGAAACACTTCATGCAAATTACAAGGGAGGCAGAACAAATTCACATTTACAGAATCCGCTGACTTTAGTCAATTGTGCAAGGAAACCATCACTATAAAGCATATTACAGAAAAAAGACACATTTTCATACATTCTACATATTTAAACTTAACAATTATGATAGTTTCCTTTGTTTTTAGCTATTTTTCCAAAATTGTCAGCAGATTATTGCACACCTAGAAATGAAATTAAAAAACATAGGCCTCCTCCATATCCCCTCATAGCCTGCTTTTCCATCGCCAATATAGGTGTTTTCTAGCATTTTGGTAGAAAAAACTCTCAATGATTTGTTTACAATTTAGGAAAAGTAGAATATTTTACACAGCTCTGCAATGTCTACTTCACACATCACAATAGCATATATATCTTTGAGAGTAAGCTTTTAGCTCACTTGGACCTAAAATATGGGAGAAACACTTCATGCAAATTACAAGGCAGGCAGAACATATTTACATTTACAGAATCCGCTGACTTTAGTCAATTGTGCATAGAAACCTTTACTATAAAGCATATTACAGAAAAAAAGACACATTTTCATACATTCTACATATTAAAACTTAACAATTATGATAGTTTCCTTGGTTTTTAGCTACTTTTCCAAAATTGTCTGCAGATCATTGCACACCTTGAAATGAAATTAAAAAACATAGGCCTCCTCCATATCCCCTCATAGCCTCCTTTTCCATCGCCAATATAGGTGTTTTCTAGCATTTTGGTAGGAAAAACCCTCAATGATTTCTTTACAATTTTGGAAAAGTAGAACAATATTTTACACAGCTCTGCAATGTCTTCTTCAGACATCTCTATAGCATATATATCTTTGAGAGTAAGCTTTTAGCTTGCTTGGATCTAAAACATGGGAGAAACACTTCATGCAAATTATAAGGGAGGCAGAACATATTCACATTGTACACAATCCGCTAACTTTAGGCAATTGTGCACAGCAACTTTTAGTATAAAGCATAATACTAAAAAAACACATTTTTATACATTCTACATATTTAAACTTAACAATTATGATAGCTTCCTTTGTTTTTAGCTACTTTTCCAAAATTGTCAGCAGATTATTGCACACCTAGAAATGAAATTAAAAACATAGGCCTCCTCCATATCCCCTCATAGCCTGCTTTTCCATCGCCAATATAGGTGTTTTCTAGCATTTTGGTAGAAAAAACCCTCAATGATTTGTTTACAATTTAGAAAAAGTAGAAGAATATTTTACACAGCTCTGCAATGTCTTCTTCAGACATCTCTCTAGCATCTACAGTGCTCAAAAAATAAAGGGAACACTTAACCAGTTTTATATAACGCTAAGTAATTAAAGTTCTGTGAAATCAGACTGTCCACTTAAGAAGCAAAAAGGTTTGACAATAATTTCACATGCTGTTCTGCAAATGGAATAGACAACAGATGGAAATTATTGGCAATTATCAATACACCGTCAATAAAGGAATGTTTCTGCAGGTGGGGACCACAGACAACATCTCAGTACCAATGCTTTCTGGCTGATGTTTTGGTCAGTTTTGAATGTTGGTTGGGCTTTTACACTCGTGGTAGCATGAGACGGACTCTACAACCCACACAAGTGTCTAAGGTAGTGCAGCTCATCCAGGATGGCACATCAATGCGAAATGTGGCAAGAAAGTTTGCTGTGTCTGTCAGCATAGTGTTCAGAGGTTGGAGGTGCTACCAGGAGACAAGCCAGTACACCAGGAGATGTGGAGGGGGCCGTAGTAGGGGAACAACCCAGCAGCAATAGTCAATTGTGCAAAAAAACCTTTACTATAAAGAATATTACAGAAAAAAGACACATTTTCATACATTCTACATATTTAACTATTATGATAGTTTCCTTGGTTTTAGCTACTTTTCCAAAATTGTCAGCAAACAGATTATTGCACACCTAAAAATAAAATTAAAAACATAGGCCTCCTCCATATCCCCTCATAGCCTCCTTTTCCATCGCCAATATAGGTGTTTTCTAGCATTTTGGTAGGAAAAAACCCTCAATGATTAGTTTACAATTTAGGAAAAGTAGAAGAATATTTTACACAGCTCTGCAAGGTCTACTTCACACATCTCTATAGCATACATATATCTTTGAGAGTAAGCTTTTAGCTCACTTGGACCTAAAATATGGGAGAAACACTTCATGCAAATTACAAAGCAGGCAGAACATATTCACATTTACAGAATCCGCTGACTTTAGTCAATTGTGCATAGAAACCTTTACTATAAAGCATATTACAGAAAAAAAAGACACATTTTCATACATTCTACATATTTAAACTTAACAATTATGATAGTTTCCTTGGTTTTTAGCTACTTTTCCAAAATTGTCTGCAGATCATTGCACACCTAGAAATGAAATTAAAAAACATAGGCCTCCTCCATATCCCCTCATAGCCTCCTTTTCCATCGCCAATATAGGTGTTTTCTAGCATTTTGGTAGGAAAAACCCTCAATGATTTCTTTACAATTTTGGAAAAGTAGAACAATATTTTACACAGCTCTGCAATGTCTTCTTCAGACATCTCTATAGCATATATATCTTTGAGAGTAAGCTTTTAGCTTGCTTGGATCTAAAACATGGGAGAAACACTTCATGCAAATTATAAGGGAGGCAGAACATATTCATATTGTTCACAATTCGCTAACTTTAGGCAATTGTGCACAGCAACTTTTAGTATAAAGCATAATACAAAAAAAACACATTTTTATACATTCTACATATTTAAACTTAACAATTATGATAGCTTCCTTTGTTTTTAGCTACTTTTCCAAAATTGTCAGCAGATTATTGCACACCTAGAAATGAAATTAAAAACATAGGCCTCCTCCATATCCCCTCATTGCCTCCTTTTCCATCACCAATATAGGTGTTTTCTAGCATTTTGGTAGGAAAAAACCCTCAATGATTAGTTTACAATTTAGGAAAAGTAGAATATTTTACACAGCTCTGCAAAGTCTACTTCACATATCTCTATAGCATATATATCTTTGAGAGTAAGCTTTTAGCTCACTTGGACCTAAAATATGGGAGAAACACTTCATGCAAATTACAAGGCAGGCAGAACATATTCACATTTACAGAATCCGCTGACTTTAGTCAATTGTGCATAGAAACCTTTACTATAAAGCATATTACAGAAAAAAAGACACATTTTCATACATTCTACATATTTAAACTTAACAATTATGATAGTTTCCTTGGTTTTTATCTACTTTTCCAAAATTGTCTGCAGATCATTGCACACCTAGAAATGAAATAAAAAAGCAAAGGCTACCTCGATATCCCCTCATTGCCTCCTTTTCCATCGCCAATATAGGTGTTTTCTAGCATTTTGGTAGGAAAAACCCTCAATGATTTCTTTACAATTTCGGAAAAGTAGAACAATATTTTACACAGCTCTGCAATGTCTTCTTCAGACATCTCTATAGCATATATATCTTTGAGAGTAAGCGTTTAGCTTGCTTGGATCTAAAGCATGGGAGAAACACTTCATGCAAATTATAAGGGAGGCAGAACATATTCACATTGTACACAATCCGCTAACTTTAGGCAATTGTGCACAGCAACTTTTAGTATAAAGCATAATACAAAAAAACACATTTTTATACATTCTACATATTTAAACTTAACAATTATGATTGCTTCTTGTTTTTAGCTACTTTTCCAAAATTGTCAGCAGATTATCGTACACCTAGAATTGAAATTAAAAAACATAGGCCTCCTCCACATCCCCTCATAGCCTCCTTTTTAATCGCCAATATAGGTGTTTTCTAGCATTTTGGTAGGAAAAAACCCTCAATGGTTAGTTTACAATTTAGGAAAAGTAGAATATTTTACACAGCTCTGCAATGTCTACTTCACACATCACAATAGCATATATATCTTTGAGAGTAAGCTTTTAGCTCACTTGAACCTAAAATATGGGAGAAACACTTCATGCAAATTACAAGGCAGGCAGAACATATTTACATTTACAGAATCCGCTGACTTTAGTCAATTGTGCATAGAAACCTTTACTATAAAGCATATTACAAAAAAAAGACACATTTTCATACATTCTACATATTTAAACTTAACAATTATGATAGTTTCCTTGGTTTTTAGCTACTTTTCCAATATTGTCTGCAGATCATTGCACACCTTGAAATGAAATTAAAAAACATAGGCCTCCTCCATATCCCCTCATAGCCTCCTTTTCCATCGCCAATATAGGTGTTTTCTAGCATTTTGGTAGGAAAAACCCTCAATGATTTCTTTACAATTTCAGAAAAGTAGAACAATATTTTGCACAGCTCTGCAATGTCTTCTTCAGACATCTCTATAGCATATATATCTTTGATAGTAAGCTTTTAGCTTGCTTGGATCTAAAATATGGGAGAAACACTTCATGCAAATTACAAGGGAGGCAGAACAAATTCACATTTACAGAATCCACTGACTTTAGTCAATTGTGCAAAGAAACCATCACTATAAAGCATATTACAGAAAAATGACACATTTTCATACATTCTACATATTTAAACTTAACAATTATGATAGTTTCCTTGGTTTTTAGCTACTTTTCCAAAATTGTCAGCAGATCATTGCACACCTAGAAATGAAATTAAAAAACATAGGCCTCCTCCATATACCCTCATTGCCTCCTTTTCCATCACCAATATAGGTGTTTTCTAGCATTTTGGTAGGAAAAAAACCCTCAATGATTAGTTTACAATTTAGGAAAAGTAGAATATTTTACACAGCTCTGCAAAGTCTACTTCACATATCTCTATAGCATATATATCTTTGAGAGTAAGCTTTTAGCTCACTTGGACCTAAAATATGGGAGAAACACTTCATGCAAATTACAAGGCAGCAGAACATATTCACATTTACAGAATCCGCTGACTTTAGTCAATTGTGCATAGAAACCTTTACTATAAAGCATATTACAGAAAAAAAGACACATTTTCATACATTCTACATATTTAAACTTAACAATTATGATAGTTTCCTTGGTTTTTATCTACTTTTCCAAAATTGTCTGCAGATCATTGCACACCTAGAAATGAAATTAAAAAACAAAGGCCTCCTCCATATCCCCTCATTGCCTCCTTTTCCATCGCCAATATAGGTGTTTTCTAGCATTTTGGTAGGAAAAACCCTCAATGATTTCTTTACAATTTCGGAAAAGTAGAACAATATTTTACACAGCTCTGCAATGTCTTCTTCAGACATCTCTATAGCATATATATCTTTGAGAGTAAGCGTTTAGCTTGCTTGGATCTAAAGCATGGGAGAAACACTTCATGCAAATTATAAGGGAGGCAGAACATATTCACATTGTACACAATCCGCTAACTTTAGGCAATTGTGCACAGCAACTTTTAGTATAAAGCATAATACAAAAAAAACACATTTTTATACATTCTACATATTTAAACTTAACAATTATGATTGCTTCCTGTTTTTAGCTACTTTTCCAAAATTGTCAGCAGATTATCGTACACCTAGAATTGAAATTAAAAAACATAGGCCTCCTCCACATCCCCTCATAGCCTCCTTTTTAATCGCCAATATAGGTGTTTTCTAGCATTTTGGTAGGAAAAAACCCTCAATGGTTAGTTTACAATTTAGGAAAAGTAGAATATTTTACACAGCTCTGCAATGTCTACTTCACACATCACAATAGCATATATATCTTTGAGAGTAAGCTTTTAGCTCACTTGAACCTAAAATATGGGAGAAACACTTCATGCAAATTACAAGGCAGGCAGAACATATTTACATTTACAGAATCCGCTGACTTTAGTCAATTGTGCATAGAAACCTTTACTATAAAGCATATTACAGAAAAAAAGACACATTTTCATACATTCTACATATTTAAACTTAACAATTATGATAGTTTCCTTGGTTTTTAGCTACTTTTCCAAAATTGTCTGCAGATCATTGCACACCTAGAAATGAAATTAAAAAACATAGGCCTCCTCCATATCCCCTCATAGCCTCCTTTTCCATCGCCAATATAGGTGTTTTCTAGCATTTTGGTAGGAAAAACCCTCAATGATTTCTTTACAATTTCAGAAAAGTAGAACAATATTTTACACAGCTCTGCAATGTCTTCTTCAGACATCTCTATAGCATATATATCTTTGAGAGTAAGCTTTTAGCTTGCTTGGAGCTAAAACATGGGAGAAACACTTCATGCAAATTATAAGGGAGGCAGAACATATTCACATTGTACACAATCCGCTAACTTTAGGCAATTGTGCACAGCAACTTATAGTATAAAGCATAATACAAAAAAACACATTTTTATACATTCTACATATTTAAACTTAACAATTATGATTGCTTCCTGTTTTTAGCTACTTTTCCAAAATTGTCAGCAGATTATCGTACACCTAGAATTGAAATTAAAAAACATAGGCCTCCTCCACATCCCCATATAGCCTCCTTTTTAATCGCCAATATAGGTGTTTTCTAGCATTTTGGTAGGAAAAAACCCTCAATGGTTAGTTTACAATTTAGGAAAAGTAGAATATTTTACACAGCTCTGCAATGTCTACTTCACACATCACAATAGCATATATATCTTTGAGAGTAAGCTTTTAGCTCACTTGAACCTAAAATATGGGAGAAACACTTCATGCACATTACAAGGCAGGCAGAACATATTTACATTTACAGAATCCGCTGACTTTAGTCAATTGTGCATAGAAACCTTTACTATAAAGCATATTACAGAAAAAAAGACACATTTTCATACATTCTACATATTTAAACTTAACAATTATGATAGTTTCCTTGGTTTTTAGCTACTTTTCCAAAATTGTCTGCAGATCATTGCACACCTTGAAATGAAATTAAAAAACATAGGCCTCCTCCATATCCCCTCATAGCCTCCTTTTCCATCGCCAATATAGGTGTTTTCTAGCATTTTGGCAGGAAAAACCCTCAATGATTTCTTTACAATTTCGGAAAAGTAGAACAATATTTTACACAGCTCTGCAATGTCTTCTTCAGACATCTCTATAGCATATATATCTTTGAGAGTAAGCTTTTAGCTTGCTTGGATCTAAAACATGGGAGAAACATTTCATGCAAATTATAAGGGAGGCAGAACATATTCACATTGTACACAATCCGCTAACTTTAGGCAATTGTGCACAGCAACTTTTAGTATAAAGCATAATACAAAAAAACATTTTTATACATTCTACATATTTAAACTTAACAATTATGATATCTTCCTTTGTTTTTAGCTACTTTTCCAAAATCGTCAGCAGATTATTGCACACCTAGAAATGAAATTAAAAACATAGGCCTCCTCCATATCCCCTCATAGCCTGCTTTTCCATCGCCAATATAGGTGTTTTCTAGCATTTTGGTAGAAAAAAACCCTCAATGATTTGTTTACAATTTAGAAAAAGTAGAAGAATATTTTACACAGCTCTGCAATGTCTTCTTCAGACATCTCTCTAGCATATACAGTGCTCAAAAAAATAAAGGGAACACTTAACCAGCTTTATATAACTCCAAGTAAATCAAAGTTCTGTGAAATCAGACTGTCCACTTAAGAAGCAAAAAGGTTTGACAATAATTTCACATGCTGTTCTACAAATGGAATAGACAACAGATAGAAAGTATTGGCAATTATCAATACACCGTCAATAAAGGAATGTTTCTGCAGGTGGGTACCACAGACAACATCTCAGTACCAATGCTTTCTGGCTGATGTTTTGGTCAGTTTTGAATGTTGGTTGTGCTTTCACACTCGTGGTAGCATGAGACGAACTCTACAACCCACACAAGTGTCTAAGGTAGTGCAGCTCATCCAGGATGGCACATCAATGCGAGCTGTGGCAAGAAGGTTTGCTGTGTCTGTCAGCATAGTGTTCAGAGGTTGGAGGTGCTACCAGGAGACAAGCCAGTACACCAGGAGATGTGGAGCGGGCCGTAGTAGGGGAACAACCCAGCAGCAGTAGCCAATTGTGCAAAGAAACCTTTACTATAAAGAATATTACAGAAAAAAGACACATTTTCATACATTCTACATATTTAACTATTATGATAGTTTCCTTGGTTTTAGCTACTTTTCCAAAATTCTCAGCAAACAGATTATTGCACACCTAAAAATAAAATTAAAAACATAGGCCTCCTCCATATCCCCTCATAGCCTCCTTTTCCATCGCCAATATAGGTGTTTTCTAGCATTTTGGTAGGAAAAAACCCTCAATGATTAGTTTACAATTTAGGAAAAGTAGAAGAATATTTTACACAGCTCTGCAAGGTCTACTTCACACATCTCTATAGCATACATATATCTTTGAGAGTAAGCTTTTAGCTCACTTGGACCTAAAATATGGGAGAAACACTTCATACAAATTACAAAGCAGGCAGAACATATTTACATTTACAGAATCCGCTGACTTTAGTCAATTGTGCATAGAAACCTTTACTATAAAGCATATTACAGAAAAAAGACACATTTTCATACATTCTACATATTTAAACTTAACAATTATGATAGTTTCCTTGGTTTTTATCTACTTTTCCAAAATTCTCTGCAGATCATTGCACACCTAGAAATGAAATTAAAAAACAAAGGTCTCCTCCATATCCCCTCATTGCCTCCTTTTCCATCGCCAATATAGGTGTTTTCTAGCATTTTGGTAGGAAAAACCCTCAATAATTTCTTTACAATTTCGGAAAAGTAGAACAATATTTTACACAGCTCTGCAATGTCTTCTTCAGACATCTCTATAGCATATATATCTTTGAGAGTAAGCGTTTACCTTGCTTGGATCTAAAGCATGGGAGAAACACTTCATGCAAATTATAAGGGAGGCAGAACATATTCACATTGTACACAATCCGCTAACTTTAGGCAATTGTGCACAGCAACTTTTAGTATAAAGCATAATACAAAAAAAACACATTTTTATACATTCTACATATTTAAACTTAACAATTATGATTGCTTCCTGTTTTTAGCTACTTTTCCAAAATTGTCAGCAGATTATCATACACCTAGAATTGAAATTAAAAAATATAGGCCTCCTCCACATCCCCTCATAGCCTCCTTTTTAATCGCCAATATAGGTGTTTTCTAGCATTTTGGTAGGAAAAAACCCTCAATGGTTAGTTTACAATTTAGGAAAAGTAGAATATTTTACACAGCTCTGCAATGTCTACTTCACACATCACAATAGCATATATATCTTTGAAAGTAAGCTTTTAGCTCACTTGAACATAAAATATGGGAGAAACACTTCATGCAAATTACAAGGCAGGCAGAACATATTTACATTTACAGAATCCGCTGACTTTAGTCAATTGTGCATAGAAACCTTTACTATAAAGCATATTACAGAAAAAAAGACACATTTTCATACATTCTACATATTTAAAATTAACAATTATGATAGTTTCCTTGGTTTTTAGCTACTTTTCCAAAATTGTCTGCAGATCATTGCACACCTAGAAATGAAATTAAAAAACATAGGCCTCCTCCATATCCCCTCATAGCCTCCTTTTCCATCGCCAATATAGGTGTTTTCTAGCAATTTGGTAGGAAAAACCCTCAATGATTTCTTTACAATTTCGGAAAAGTAGAACAATATTTTACACAGCTCTGCAATGTCTTCTTCAGACATCTCAATAGCATATATATCTTGGAGAGTAAGATTTTAGCTTGCTTTGATCTAAAACATGGGAGAAACACTTCATGCAAATTATAAGGGAGGCAGAACATATTCACATTTTACACAATCCGCTAACTTTAGGCAATTGTGCACAGCAACTTTTAGTATAAAGCATAATACAAAAAAAACACATTTTTATACATTCTACATATTTAAACTTAATAATTGTGATAGCTTCTTTTGTTTTTAGCTACTTTTCCAAAATTGAAAGCAGATTATTGCACACCTAGAAATGAAATTAAAAAACATAGGCCTCCTCCATATCCCCTCATAGCCTGCTTTTCCATCGCCAATATAGGTGTTTTCTAGCATTTTGGTAGAAAAAACCCTCAATGATTTGTTTACAATTTAGGAAAAGTAGAATATTTTACACAGCTCTGCAATGTCTACTTCACACATCACAATAGCATATATATCTTTGAGAGTAAGCTTTTAGCTCACTTGGACCTAAAATATGGGAGAAACACTTCATGCAAATTACAAGGCAGGCAGAACATATTTACATTTACAGAATCCGCTGACTTTAGTCAATTGTGCATAGAAACCTTTACTATAAAGCATATTACAGAAAAAAAGACACATTTTCATACATTCTACATATTTAAACTTAACAATTATGATAGTTTCCTTGGTTTTTAGCTACTTTTCCAAAACTGTCTGCAGATCATTGCACACCTTGAAATGAAATTAAAAAACATAGGCCTCCTCCATATCCCCTCATAGCCTCCTTTTCCATCGCCAATATAGGTGTTTTCTAGCATTTTGGTAGGAAAAACCCTCAATGATTTCTTTACAATTTCGGAAAAGTAGAACAATATTTTACACAGCTCTGCAATGTCTTCTTCAGACATCTCTATAGCATATATATCTTTGAGAGTAAGCTTTTAGCTTGCTTGGATCTAAAACATGGGAGAAACACTTCATGCAAATTATAAGGGAGGCAGAACATATTCACATTGTACACAATCCGCTAACTTTAGGCAATTGTGCACAGCAACTTTTAGTATAAAGCATAATACTAAAAAAACACATTTTTATACATTCTACATATTTAAACTTAACAATTATGATAGCTTCCTTTGTTTTTAGCTACTTTTCCAAAATTGTCAGCAGATTATTGCACACCTAGAAATGAAATTAAAAACATAGGCCTCCTCCATATCCCCTCATAGCCTGCTTTTCCATCGCCAATATAGGTGTTTTCTAGCATTTTGGTAGAAAAAACCCTCAATGATTTGTTTACAATTTAGAAAAAGTAGAAGAATATTTTACACAGCTCTGCAATGTCTTCTTCAGACATCTCTCTAGCATCTACAGTGCTCAAAAAATAAAGGGAACACTTAACCAGTTTTATATAACTCTAAGTAATTAAAGTTCTGTGAAATCAGACTGTCCACTTAAGAAGCAAAAAGGTTTGACAATAATTTCACATGCTGTTCTGCAAATGGAATAGACAACAGATGGAAATTATTGGCAATTATCAATACACCGTCAATAAAGGAATGTTTCTGCATGTGGGGACCACAGACAACATCTCAGTACCAATGCTTTCTGGCTGATGTTTTGGTCAGTTTTGAATGTTGGTTGGGCTTTCACACTCGTGGTAGCATGAGACGGACTCTACAACCCACACAAGTGTCTAAGGTAGTGCAGCTCATCCAGGATGGCACATCAATGCGAAATGTGGCAAGAAAGTTTGCTGTGTCTGTCAGCATAGTGTTCAGAGGTTGGAGGTGCTACCAGTAGACAGGCCAGTACACCAGGAGATGTGGAGGGGGCCGCAGTACGGGAACAACCCAGCAGCAATAGTCAATTGTGCAAAAAACCTTTACTATAAAGAATATTACAGAAAAAAGACACATTTTCATACATTCTACATATTTAACTATTATGATAGTTTCCTTGGTTTTAGCTACTTTTCCAAAATTGTCAGCAAACAGATTATTGCACACCTAAAAATAAAATTAAAAACATAGGCCTCCTCCATATCCCCTCATAGCCTCCTTTTCCATCGCCAATATAGGTGTTTTCTAGCATTTTGGTAGGAAAAAACCCTCAATGATTAGTTTACAATTTAGGAAAAGTAGAAGAATATTTTACACAGCTCTGCAAGGTCTACTTCACACATCTCTATAGCATACATATATCTTTGAGAGTAAGCTTTTAGCTCACTTGGACCTAAAATATGGGAGAAACACTTCATACAAATTACAAAGCAGGCAGAACATATTCACATTTACAGAATCCGCTGACTTTAGTCAATTGTGCATAGAAACCTTTACTATAAAGCATATTACAGAAAAAAAAGACACATTTTCATACATTCTACATATTTAAACTTAACAATTATGATAGTTTCCTTGGTTTTTAGCTACTTTTCCAAAATTGTCTGCAGATCATTGCACACCTAGAAATGAAATTAAAAAACATAGGCCTCCTCCATATCCCCTCATACCCTCCTTTTCCATCGCCAATATAGGTGTTTTCTAGCATTTTGGTAGGAAAAACCCTCAATGATTTCTTTACAATTTTGGAAAAGTAGAACAATATTTTACACAGCTCTGCAATGTCTTCTTCAGACATCTCTGTAGCATATATATCTTTGAGAGTAAGCTTTTAGCTTGCTTGGATCTAAAACATGGGAGAAACACTTCATGCAAATTATAAGGGAGGCAGAACATATTCATATTGTACACAATTCGCTAACTTTAGGCAATTGTGCACAGCAACTTTTAGTATAAAGCATAATTACAAAAAAAACACATTTTTATACATTCTACATATTTAAACTTAACAATTATGATAGCTTCCTTTGTTTTTAGCTACTTTTCCAAAATTGTCAGCAGTTTATTGCACACCTAGAAATGAAATTAAAAACATAGGCCTCCTCCATATCCCCTCATTGCCTCCTTTTCCATCACCAATATAGGTGTTTTCTAGCATTTTGGTAGGAAAAAACCCTCAATGATTAGTTTACAATTTAGGAAAAGTAGAATATTTTACACAGCTCTGCAAAGTCTAGTTCACATATCTCTATAGCATATATATCTTTGAGAGTAAGCTTTTAGCTCACTTGGACCTAAAATATGGGAGAAACACTTCATGCAAATTACAAGGCAGGCAGAACATATTCACATTTACAGAATCCGCTGACTTTAGTCAATTGTGCATAGAATCCTTTACAATAAAGCATATTACAGAAAAAAAGACACATTTTCATACATTCTACATATTTAAACTTAACAATTATGATAGTTTCCTTGGTTTTTATCTACTTTTCCAAAATTGTCTGCAGATCATTGCACACCTAGAAATGAAATTAAAAAACAAAGGCCTCCTCCATATCCCCTCATTGCCTCCTTTTCCATCGCCAATATAGGTGTTTTCTAGCATTTTGGTAGGAAAAACCCTCAATGATTTCTTTACAATTTCAGAAAAGTAGAACAATATTTTACACAGCTCTGCAATGTCTTCTTCAGACATCTCTATAGCATATATATCTTTGAGAGTAAGCTTTTAGCTTGCTTGGATCTAAAACATGGGAGAAACACTTCATGCAAATTATAAGGGAGGCAGAACATATTCACATTGTACACAATCCGCTAACTTTAGGCAATTGTGCACAGCAACTTATAGTATAAAGCATAATACAAAAAAAACACATTTTATACATTCTACATATTTAAACTTAACAATTATGATTGCTTCCTGTTTTTAGCTACTTTTCCAAAATTGTCAGCAGATTATCGTACACCTAGAATTGAAATTAAAAAACATAGGCCTCCTCCACATCCCCATATAGCCTCCTTTTTAATCGCCAATATAGGTGTTTTCTAGCATTTTGGTAGGAAAAAACCCTCAATGGTTAGTTTACAATTTAGGAAAAGTAGAATATTTTACACAGCTCTGCAATGTCTACTTCACACATCACAATAGCATATATATCTTTGAGAGTAAGCTTTTAGCTCACTTGAACCTAAAATATGGGAGAAACACTTCATGCACATTACAAGGCAGGCAGAACATATTTACATTTACAGAATCCGCTGACTTTAGTCAATTGTGCATAGAAACCTTTACTATAAAGCATATTACAGAAAAAAAGACACATTTTCATACATTCTACATATTTAAACTTAACAATTATGATAGTTTCCTTGGTTTTTAGCTACTTTTCCAAAATTGTCTGCAGATCATTGCACACCTTGAAATGAAATTAAAAAACATAGGCCTCCTCCATATCCCCTCATAGCCTCCTTTTCCATCGCCAATATAGGTGTTTTCTAGCATTTTGGCAGGAAAAACCCTCAATGATTTCTTTACAATTTCGGAAAAGTAGAACAATATTTTACACAGCTCTGCAATGTCTTCTTCAGACATCTCTATAGCATATATATCTTTGAGAGTAAGCTTTTAGCTTGCTTGCATCTAAAACATGGGAGAAACATTTCATGCAAATTATAAGGGAGGCAGAACATATTCACATTGTACACAATCCGCTAACTTTAGGCAATTGTGCACAGCAAATTTTAGTATAAAGCATAATACAAAAAAACATTTTTATACATTCTACATATTTAAACTTAACAATTATGATATCTTCCTTTGTTTTTAGCTACTTTTCCAAAATTGTCAGCAGATTATTGCACACCTAGAAATGAAATTAAAAACATAGGCCTCCTCCATATCCCCTCATAGCCTGCTTTTCCATCGCCAATATAGGTGTTTTCTAGCATTTTGGTAGAAAAAAACCCTCAATGATTTGTTTACAATTTAGAAAAAGTAGAAGAATATTTTACA
Organism: Dendrobates tinctorius; assembly: GCF_039654945.1. NCBI lineage: Eukaryota > Metazoa > Chordata > Amphibia > Anura > Dendrobatidae > Dendrobates > Dendrobates tinctorius. The sequence goes on along the minus strand of NW_027361712.1, from coordinate 25,329,240 downwards.
CAGCTCTGCAATGTCTTCTTCAGACATCTCTCTAGCATATACAGTGCTCAAAAAAATAAAGGGAACACTTAACCAGCTTTATATAACTCCAAGTAAATCAAAGTTCTGTGAAATCAGACTGTCCACTTAAGAAGCAAAAAGGTTTGACAATAATTTCACATGCTGTTCTACAAATGGAATAGACAACAGATAGAAAGTATTGGCAATTATCAATACACCGTCAATAAAGGAATGTTTCTGCAGGTGGGGACCACAGACAACATCTCAGTACCAATGCTTTCTGGCTGATGTTTTGGTCAGTTTTGAATGTTGGTTGTGCTTTCACACTCGTGGTAGCATGAGACGAACTCTACAACCCACATAAGTGTCTAAGGTAGTGCAGCTCATCCAGGATGGCACATCAATGCGAGCTGTGGCAAGAAGGTTTGCTGTGTCTGTCAGCATAGTGTTCAGAGGTTGGAGGTGCTACCAGGAGACAAGCCAGTACACCAGGAGATGTGGAGCAGGCCGTAGTAGGGGAACAACCCAGCAGCAATAGTCAATTGTGCAAAGAAACCTTTACTATAAAGAATATTACAGAAAAAAGACACATTTTCATACATTCTACATATTTAACTATTATGATAGTTTCCTTGGTTTTAGCTACTTTTCCAAAATTCTCAGCAAACAGATTATTGCACACCTAAAAATAAAATTAAAAACATAGGCCTCCTCCATATCCCCTCATAGCCTCCTTTTCCATCGCCAATATAGGTGTTTTCTAGCATTTTGGTAGGAAAAAACCCTCAATGATTAGTTTACAATTTAGGAAAAGTAGAAGAATATTTTACACAGCTCTGCAAGGTCTACTTCACACATCTCTATAGCATACATATATCTTTGAGAGTAAGCTTTTAGCTCACTTGGACCTAAAATATGGGAGAAACACTTCATACAAATTACAAAGCAGGCAGAACATATTTACATTTACAGAATCCGCTGACTTTAGTCAATTGTGCATAGAAACCTTTACTATAAAGCATATTACAGAAAAAAGACACATTTTCATACATTCTACATATTTAAACTTAACAATTATGATAGTTTCCTTGGTTTTTATCTACTTTTCCAAAATTCTCTGCAGATCATTGCACACCTAGAAATGAAATTAAAAAACAAAGGCCTCCTCCATATCCCCTCATTGCCTCCTTTTCCATCGCCAATATAGATGTTTTCTAGCATTTTGGTAGGAAAAACCCTCAAGGATTTCTTTACAATTTCGGAAAAGTAGAACAATATTTTACACAGCTCTGCAATGTCTTCTTCAGACATCTCTATAGCATATATATCTTTGAGAGTAAGCGTTTACCTTGCTTGGATCTAAAGCATGGGAGAAACACTTCATGCAAATTATAAGGGAGGCAGAACATATTCACATTGTACACAATCCGCTAACTTTAGGCAATTGTGCACAGCAACTTTTAGTATAAAGCATAATACAAAAAAAACACATTTTTATACATTCTACATATTTAAACTTAACAATTATGATTGCTTCCTGTTTTTAGCTACTTTTCCAAAATTGTCAGCAGATTATCGTACACCTAGAATTGAAATTAAAAAACATAGGCCTCCTCCACATCCCCTCATAGTCTCCTTTTTAATCACCAATATAGGTGTTTTCTAGCATTTTGGTAGGAAAAAACCCTCAATGGTTAGTTTACAATTTAGGAAAACTAGAAGAATATTTTACACAGCTCTGCAATGTCTACTTCACACATCACAATAGCATATATATCTTTGAGAGTAAGCTTTTAGCTCACTTGAACCTAAAATATGGGAGAAACACTTCATGCAAATTACAAGGCAGGCAGAACATATTTACATTTACAGAATCCGCTGACTTTAGTCAATTGTGCATAGAAACCTTTACTATAAAGCATATTACAGAAAAAAAGACACATTTTCATACATTCTACATATTTAAACTTAACAATTATGATAGTTTCCTTGGTTTTTAGCTACTTTTCCAAAGTTGTCTGCAGATCATTGCACACCTAGAAATGAAATTAAAAAACATAGGCCTCCTCCATATCCCCTCATAGCCTCCTTTTCCATCGCCAATATAGGTGTTTTCTAGCATTTTGGTAGGAAAAACCCTCAATGATTTCTTTACAATTTCAGAAAAGTAGAACAATATTTTACACAGCTCTGCAATGTCTTCTTCAGACATCTCTATAGCATATATATCTTTGAGAGTAAGCTTTTAGCTTGCTTGGATCTAAAACATGGGAGAAACACTTCATGCAAATTATAAGGGAGGCAGAACATATTCACATTGTACACAATCCGCTAACTTTAGGCAATTGTGCACAGCAACTTTTAGTATAAAGCATAATACAAAAAAAACATTTTTATACATTCTACATATTTAAACTTAACAATTATGATAGCTTCCTTTGTTTTTAGCTACTTTTCCAAAATTGTCAGCAGATTATTGCACACCTAGAAATGAAATTAAAAACATAGGCCTCCTCCATATCCCCTCATAGCCTGCTTTTCCATCGCCAATATAGGTGTTTTCTAGCATTTTGGTAGAAAAAACCCTCAATGATTTGTTTACAATTTAGAAAAAGTAGAAGAATATTTTACACAGCTCTGCAATGTCTTCTTCAGACATCTCTCTACCATATACAGTGCTCAAAAAAATAAAGGGAACACTTAACCAGCTTTATATAACTCTAAGTAATTAAAGTTCTGTGAAATCAGACTGTCCACTTAAGAAGCAAAAAGGTTTGACAATAATTTCACATGCTGTTCTGCAAATGGAATAGACAACAGATGGAAATTATTGGCAATTATCAATACACCGTCAATAAAGGAATGTTTCTGCATGTGGGGACCACAGACAACATCTCAGTACCAATGCTTTCTGGCTGATGTTTTGGTCAGTTTTGAATGTTAGTTGGGCTTTCACACTCGTGGTAGCATGAGACGGACTCTACAACCCACACAAGTGTCTAAGGTAGTGCAGCTCATCCAGGATGGCACATCAATGCGAAATGTGGCAAGAAAGTTTGCTGTGTCTGTCAGCATAGTGTTCAGAGGTTGGAGGTGCTACCAGGAGAGAAGCCAGTACACCAGGAGATGTGGAGGGGGCCGCAGTAGGGGAACAACCCAGCAGCAATAGTCAATTGTGCAAAAAACCTTTACTATAAAGAATATTACAGAAAAAAGACACATTTTCATACATTCTACATATTTAACTATTATGATAGTTTCCTTGGTTTTAGCTACTTTTCCAAAATTGTCAGCAAACAGATTATTGCACACCTAAAAATAAAATTAAAAACATAGGCCTCCTCCATATCCCCTCATAGCCTCCTTTTCCATCGCCAATATAGGTGTTTTCTAGCATTTTGGTAGGAAAAAACCCTCAATGATTAGTTTACAATTTAGGAAAAGTAGAAGAATATTTTACACAGCTCTGCAAGGTCTACTTCACACATCTCTATAGCATACATATATCTTTGAGAGTAAGCTTTTAGCTCACTTGGACCTAAAATATGGGAGAAACACTTCATACAAATTACAAAGCAGGCAGAACATATTCACATTGTACACAATCCGCTAACTTTAGGCAATTGTGCACAGCAACTTTTAGTATAAAGCATAATACTAAAAAGACACATTTTCATACATTCTACATATTTAAACTTAACAATTATGATAGTTTCCTTGGTTTTTAGCTACTTTTCCAAAATTGTCTGCAGATCATTGCACACCTAGAAATGAAATTAAAAAACATAGGCCTCCTCCATATCCCCTCATAGCCTCCTTTTCCATCGCCAATATAGGTGTTTTCTAGCAATTTGGTAGGAAAAACCCTCAATGATTTCTTTACAATTTCGGAAAAGTAGAACAATATTTTACACAGCTCTGCAATGTCTTCTTCAGACATCTCTATAGCATATATATCTTGGAGAGTAAGCTTTTAGCTTGCTTTGATCTAAAACATGGGAGAAACACTTCATGCAAATTATAAGGGAGGCAGAACATATTCACATTTTACACAATCCGCTAACTTTAGGCAACTGTGCACAGCAACTTTTAGTATAAAGCATAATACAAAAAAAACACATTTTTATACATTCTACATATTTAAACTTAACAATTATGATAGCTTCCTTTGTTTTTAGCTACTTTTCCAAAATTGTCAGCAGATTATTGCACACCTAGAAATGAAATTAAAAAACATAGGCCTCCTCCATATCCCCTCATAGCCTGCTTTTCCATCGCCAATATAGGTGTTTTCTAGCATTTTGGTAGAAAAAACCCTCAATGATTTGTTTACAATTTAGGAAAAGTAGAATATTTTACACAGCTCTGCAATGTCTACTTCACACATCACAATAGCATATATATCTTTGAGAGTAAGCTTTTAGCTCACTTGGACCTAAAATATGGGAGAAACACTTCATGCAAATTACAAGGCAGGCAGAACATATTTACATTTACAGAATCCGCTGACTTTAGTCAATTGTGCATAGAAACCTTTACTATAAAGCATATTACAGAAAAAAAGACACATTTTCATACATTCTACATATTTAAACTTAACAATTATGATAGTTTCCTTGGTTTTAGCTACTTTTCCAAAACTGTCTGCAGATCATTGCACACCTTGAAATGAAATTAAAAAACATAGGCCTCCTCCATATCCCCTCATAGCCTCCTTTTCCATCGCCAATATAGGTGTTTTCTAGCATTTTGGTAGGAAAAACCCTCAATGATTTCTTTACAATTTCGGAAAAGTAGAACAATATTTTACACAGCTCTGCAATGTCTTCTTCAGACATCTCTATAGCATATATATCTTTGAGAGTAAGCTTTTAGCTTGCTTGGATCTAAAACATGGGAGAAACACTTCATGCAAATTATAAGGGAGGCAGAACATATTCACATTGTACACAATCCGCTAACTTTAGGCAATTGTGCACAGCAACTTTTAGTATAAAGCATAATACTAAAAAAACACATTTTTATACATTCTACATATTTAAACTTAACAATTATGATAGCTTCCTTTGTTTTTAGCTACTTTTCCAATATTGTCAGCAGATTATTGCACACCTAGAAATGAAATTAAAAACATAGGCCTCCTCCATATCCCCTCATAGCCTGCTTTTCCATCGCCAATATAGGTGTTTTCTAGCATTTTGGTAGAAAAAACCCTCAATGATTTGTTTACAATTTAGAAAAAGTAGAAGAATATTTTACACAGCTCTGCAATGTCTTCTTCAGACATCTCTCTAGCATCTACAGTGCTCAAAAAATAAAGGGAACACTTAACCAGTTTTATATAACTCTAAGTAATTAAAGTTCTGTGAAATCAGACTGTCCACTTAAGAAGCAAAAAGGTTTGACAATAATTTCACATGCTGTTCTGCAAATGGAATAGACAACAGATGGAAATTATTGGCAATTATCAATACACCGTCAATAAAGGAATGTTTCTGCATGTGGGGACCACAGACAACATCTCAGTACCAATGCTTTCTGGCTGATGTTTTGGTCAGTTTTGAATGTTGGTTGGGCTTTCACACTCGTGGTAGCATGAGACGGACTCTACAACCCACACAAGTGTCTAAGGTAGTGCAGCTCATCCAGGATGGCACATCAATGCGAAATGTGGCAAGAAAGTTTGCTGTGTCTGTCAGCATAGTGTTCAGAGGTTGGAGGTGCTACCAGTAGACAGGCCAGTACACCAGGAGATGTGGAGGGGGCCGCAGTACGGGAACAACCCAGCAGCAATAGTCAATTGTGCAAAAAACCTTTACTATAAAGAATATTACAGAAAAAAGACACATTTTCATACATTCTACATATTTAACTATTATGATAGTTTCCTTGGTTTTAGCTACTTTTCCAAAATTGTCAGCAAACAGATTATTGCACACCTAAAAATAAAATTAAAAACATAGGCCTCCTCCATATCCCCTCATAGCCTCCTTTTCCATCGCCAATATAGGTGTTTTCTAGCATTTTGGTAGGAAAAAACCCTCAATGATTAGTTTACAATTTAGGAAAAGTAGAAGAATATTTTACACAGCTCTGCAAGGTCTACTTCACACATCTCTATAGCATACATATATCTTTGAGAGTAAGCTTTTAGCTCACTTGGACCTAAAATATGGGAGAAACACTTCATACAAATTACAAAGCAGGCAGAACATATTCACATTTACAGAATCCGCTGACTTTAGTCAATTGTGCATAGAAACCTTTACTATAAAGCATATTACAGAAAAAAAAGACACATTTTCATACATTCTACATATTTAAACTTAACAATTATGATAGTTTCCTTGGTTTTTAGCTACTTTTCCAAAATTGTCTGCAGATCATTGCACACCTAGAAATGAAATTAAAAAACATAGGCCTCCTCCATATCCCCTCATACCCTCCTTTTCCATCGCCAATATAGGTGTTTTCTAGCATTTTGGTAGGAAAAACCCTCAATGATTTCTTTACAATTTTGGAAAAGTAGAACAATATTTTACACAGCTCTGCAATGTCTTCTTCAGACATCTCTATAGCATATATATCTTTGAGAGTAAGCTTTTAGCTTGCTTGGATCTAAAACATGGGAGAAACACTTCATGCAAATTATAAGGGAGGCAGAACATATTCATATTGTACACAATTCGCTAACTTTAGGCAATTGTGCACAGCAACTTTTAGTATAAAGCATAATTACAAAAAAAACACATTTTTATACATTCTACATATTTAAACTTAACAATTATGATAGCTTCCTTTGTTTTTAGCTACTTTTCCAAAATTGTCAGCAGTTTATTGCACACCTAGAAATGAAATTAAAAACATAGGCCTCCTCCATATCCCCTCATTGCCTCCTTTTCCATCACCAATATAGGTGTTTTCTAGCATTTTGGTAGGAAAAAACCCTCAATGATTAGTTTACAATTTAGGAAAAGTAGAATATTTTACACAGCTCTGCAAAGTCTAGTTCACATATCTCTATAGCATATATATCTTTGAGAGTAAGCTTTTAGCTCACTTGGACCTAAAATATGGGAGAAACACTTCATGCAAATTACAAGGCAGGCAGAACATATTCACATTTACAGAATCCGCTGACTTTAGTCAATTGTGCATAGAATCCTTTACAATAAAGCATATTACAGAAAAAAAGACACATTTTCATACATTCTACATATTTAAACTTAACAATTATGATAGTTTCCTTGGTTTTTATCTACTTTTCCAAAATTGTCTGCAGATCATTGCACACCTAGAAATGAAATTAAAAAACAAAGGCCTCCTCCATATCCCCTCATTGCCTCCTTTTCCATCGCCAATATAGGTGTTTTCTAGCATTTTGGTAGGAAAAACCCTCAATGATTTCTTTACAATTTCAGAAAAGTAGAACAATATTTTACACAGCTCTGCAATGTCTTCTTCAGACATCTCTATAGCATATATATCTTTGAGAGTAAGCTTTTAGCTTGCTTGGATCTAAAACATGGGAGAAACACTTCATGCAAATTATAAGGGAGGCAGAACATATTCACATTGTACACAATCCGCTAACTTTAGGCAATTGTGCACAGCAACTTATAGTATAAAGCATAATACAAAAAAAACACATTTTATACATTCTACATATTTAAACTTAACAATTATGATTGCTTCCTGTTTTTAGCTACTTTTCCAAAATTGTCAGCAGATTATCGTACACCTAGAATTGAAATTAAAAAACATAGGCCTCCTCCACATCCCCATATAGCCTCCTTTTTAATCGCCAATATAGGTGTTTTCTAGCATTTTGGTAGGAAAAAACCCTCAATGGTTAGTTTACAATTTAGGAAAAGTAGAATATTTTACACAGCTCTGCAATGTCTACTTCACACATCACAATAGCATATATATCTTTGAGAGTAAGCTTTTAGCTCACTTGAACCTAAAATATGGGAGAAACACTTCATGCACATTACAAGGCAGGCAGAACATATTTACATTTACAGAATCCGCTGACTTTAGTCAATTGTGCATAGAAACCTTTACTATAAAGCATATTACAGAAAAAAAGACACATTTTCATACATTCTACATATTTAAACTTAACAATTATGATAGTTTCCTTGGTTTTTAGCTACTTTTCCAAAATTGTCTGCAGATCATTGCACACCTTGAAATGAAATTAAAAAACATAGGCCTCCTCCATATCCCCTCATAGCCTCCTTTTCCATCGCCAATATAGGTGTTTTCTAGCATTTTGGCAGGAAAAACCCTCAATGATTTCTTTACAATTTCGGAAAAGTAGAACAATATTTTACACAGCTCTGCAATGTCTTCTTCAGACATCTCTATAGCATATATATCTTTGAGAGTAAGCTTTTAGCTTGCTTGCATCTAAAACATGGGAGAAACATTTCATGCAAATTATAAGGGAGGCAGAACATATTCACATTGTACACAATCCGCTAACTTTAGGCAATTGTGCACAGCAAATTTTAGTATAAAGCATAATACAAAAAAACATTTTTATACATTCTACATATTTAAACTTAACAATTATGATATCTTCCTTTGTTTTTAGCTACTTTTCCAAAATTGTCAGCAGATTATTGCACACCTAGAAATGAAATTAAAAACATAGGCCTCCTCCATATCCCCTCATAGCCTGCTTTTCCATCGCCAATATAGGTGTTTTCTAGCATTTTGGTAGAAAAAAACCCTCAATGATTTGTTTACAATTTAGAAAAAGTAGAAGAATATTTTACACAGCTCTGCAATGTCTTCTTCAGACATCTCTCTAGCATATACAGTGCTCAAAAAAATAAAGGGAACACTTAACCAGCTTTATATAACTCCAAGTAAATCAAAGTTCTGTGAAATCAGACTGTCCACTTAAGAAGCAAAAAGGTTTGACAATAATTTCACATGCTGTTCTACAAATGGAATAGACAACAGATAGAAAGTATTGGCAATTATCAATACACCGTCAATAAAGGAATGTTTCTGCAGGTGGGGACCACAGACAACATCTCAGTACCAATGCTTTCTGGCTGATGTTTTGGTCAGTTTTGAATGTTGGTTGTGCTTTCACACTCGTGGTAGCATGAGACGAACTCTACAACCCACATAAGTGTCTAAGGTAGTGCAGCTCATCCAGGATGGCACATCAATGCGAGCTGTGGCAAGAAGGTTTGCTGTGTCTGTCAGCATAGTGTTCAGAGGTTGGAGGTGCTACCAGGAGACAAGCCAGTACACCAGGAGATGTGGAGCAGGCCGTAGTAGGGGAACAACCCAGCAGCAATAGTCAATTGTGCAAAGAAACCTTTACTATAAAGAATATTACAGAAAAAAGACACATTTTCATACATTCTACATATTTAACTATTATGATAGTTTCCTTGGTTTTAGCTACTTTTCCAAAATTCTCAGCAAACAGATTATTGCACACCTAAAAATAAAATTAAAAACATAGGCCTCCTCCATATCCCCTCATAGCCTCCTTTTCCATCGCCAATATAGGTGTTTTCTAGCATTTTGGTAGGAAAAAACCCTCAATGATTAGTTTACAATTTAGGAAAAGTAGAAGAATATTTTACACAGCTCTGCAAGGTCTACTTCACACATCTCTATAGCATACATATATCTTTGAGAGTAAGCTTTTAGCTCACTTGGACCTAAAATATGGGAGAAACACTTCATACAAATTACAAAGCAGGCAGAACATATTCACATTTACAGAATCCGCTGACTTTAGTCAATTGTGCATAGAAACCTTTACTATAAAGCATATTACAGAAAAAAGACACATTTTCATACATTCTACATATTTAAACTTAACAATTATGATAGTTTCCTTGGTTTTTATCTACTTTTCCAAAATTCTCTGCAGATCATTGCACACCTAGAAATGAAATTAAAAAACAAAGGCCTCCTCCATATCCCCTCATTGCCTCCTTTTCCATCGCCAATATAGATGTTTTCTAGCATTTTGGTAGGAAAAACCCTCAAGGATTTCTTTACAATTTCGGAAAAGTAGAACAATATTTTACACAGCTCTGCAATGTCTTCTTCAGACATCTCTATAGCATATATATCTTTGAGAGTAAGCGTTTACCTTGCTTGGATCTAAAGCATGGGAGAAACACTTCATGCAAATTATAAGGGAGGCAGAACATATTCACATTGTACACAATCCGCTAACTTTAGGCAATTGTGCACAGCAACTTTTAGTATAAAGCATAATACAAAAAAAACACATTTTTATACATTCTACATATTTAAACTTAACAATTATGATTGCTTCCTGTTTTTAGCTACTTTTCCAAAATTGTCAGCAGATTATCGTACACCTAGAATTGAAATTAAAAAACATAGGCCTCCTCCACATCCCCTCATAGTCTCCTTTTTAATCACCAATATAGGTGTTTTCTAGCATTTTGGTAGGAAAAAACCCTCAATGGTTAGTTTACAATTTAGGAAAACTAGAAGAATATTTTACACAGCTCTGCAATGTCTACTTCACACATCACAATAGCATATATATCTTTGAGAGTAAGCTTTTAGCTCACTTGAACCTAAAATATGGGAGAAACACTTCATGCAAATTACAAGGCAGGCAGAACATATTTACATTTACAGAATCCGCTGACTTTAGTCAATTGTGCATAGAAACCTTTACTATAAAGCATATTACAGAAAAAAAGACACATTTTCATACATTCTACATATTTAAACTTAACAATTATGATAGTTTCCTTGGTTTTTAGCTACTTTTCCAAAGTTGTCTGCAGATCATTGCACACCTAGAAATGAAATTAAAAAACATAGGCCTCCTCCATATCCCCTCATAGCCTCCTTTTCCATCGCCAATATAGGTGTTTTCTAGCATTTTGGTAGGAAAAACCCTCAATGATTTCTTTACAATTTCAGAAAAGTAGAACAATATTTTACACAGCTCTGCAATGTCTTCTTCAGACATCTCTATAGCATATATATCTTTGAGAGTAAGCTTTTAGCTTGCTTGGATCTAAAACATGGGAGAAACACTTCATGCAAATTATAAGGGAGGCAGAACATATTCACATTGTACACAATCCGCTAACTTTAGGCAATTGTGCACAGCAACTTTTAGTATAAAGCATAATACAAAAAAAACATTTTTATACATTCTACATATTTAAACTTAACAATTATGATAGCTTCCTTTGTTTTTAGCTACTTTTCCAAAATTGTCAGCAGATTATTGCACACCTAGAAATGAAATTAAAAACATAGGCCTCCTCCATATCCCCTCATAGCCTGCTTTTCCATCGCCAATATAGGTGTTTTCTAGCATTTTGGTAGAAAAAACCCTCAATGATTTGTTTACAATTTAGAAAAAGTAGAAGAATATTTTACACAGCTCTGCAATGTCTTCTTCAGACATCTCTCTACCATATACAGTGCTCAAAAAAATAAAGGGAACACTTAACCAGCTTTATATAACTCTAAGTAATTAAAGTTCTGTGAAATCAGACTGTCCACTTAAGAAGCAAAAAGGTTTGACAATAATTTCACATGCTGTTCTGCAAATGGAATAGACAACAGATGGAAATTATTGGCAATTATCAATACACCGTCAATAAAGGAATGTTTCTGCATGTGGGGACCACAGACAACATCTCAGTACCAATGCTTTCTGGCTGATGTTTTGGTCAGTTTTGAATGTTAGTTGGGCTTTCACACTCGTGGTAGCATGAGACGGACTCTACAACCCACACAAGTGTCTAAGGTAGTGCAGCTCATCCAGGATGGCACATCAATGCGAAATGTGGCAAGAAAGTTTGCTGTGTCTGTCAGCATAGTGTTCAGAGGTTGGAGGTGCTACCAGGAGAGAAGCCAGTACACCAGGAGATGTGGAGGGGGCCGCAGTAGGGGAACAACCCAGCAGCAATAGTCAATTGTGCAAAAAACCTTTACTATAAAGAATATTACAGAAAAAAGACACATTTTCATACATTCTACATATTTAACTATTATGATAGTTTCCTTGGTTTTAGCTACTTTTCCAAAATTGTCAGCAAACAGATTATTGCACACCTAAAAATAAAATTAAAAACATAGGCCTCCTCCATATCCCCTCATAGCCTCCTTTTCCATCGCCAATATAGGTGTTTTCTAGCATTTTGGTAGGAAAAAACCCTCAATGATTAGTTTACAATTTAGGAAAAGTAGAAGAATATTTTACACAGCTCTGCAAGGTCTACTTCACACATCTCTATAGCATACATATATCTTTGAGAGTAAGCTTTTAGCTCACTTGGACCTAAAATATGGGAGAAACACTTCATACAAATTACAAAGCAGGCAGAACATATTCACATTGTACACAATCCGCTAACTTTAGGCAATTGTGCACAGCAACTTTTAGTATAAAGCATAATACTAAAAAGACACATTTTCATACATTCTACATATTTAAACTTAACAATTATGATAGTTTCCTTGGTTTTTAGCTACTTTTCCAAAATTGTCTGCAGATCATTGCACACCTAGAAATGAAATTAAAAAACATAGGCCTCCTCCATATCCCCTCATAGCCTCCTTTTCCATCGCCAATATAGGTGTTTTCTAGCAATTTGGTAGGAAAAACCCTCAATGATTTCTTTACAATTTCGGAAAAGTAGAACAATATTTTACACAGCTCTGCAATGTCTTCTTCAGACATCTCTATAGCATATATATCTTGGAGAGTAAGCTTTTAGCTTGCTTTGATCTAAAACATGGGAGAAACACTTCATGCAAATTATAAGGGAGGCAGAACATATTCACATTTTACACAATCCGCTAACTTTAGGCAACTGTGCACAGCAACTTTTAGTATAAAGCATAATACAAAAAAAACACATTTTTATACATTCTACATATTTAAACTTAACAATTATGATAGCTTCCTTTGTTTTTAGCTACTTTTCCAAAATTGTCAGCAGATTATTGCACACCTAGAAATGAAATTAAAAAACATAGGCCTCCTCCATATCCCCTCATAGCCTGCTTTTCCATCGCCAATATAGGTGTTTTCTAGCATTTTGGTAGAAAAAACCCTCAATGATTTGTTTACAATTTAGGAAAAGTAGAATATTTTACACAGCTCTGCAATGTCTACTTCACACATCACAATAGCATATATATCTTTGAGAGTAAGCTTTTAGCTCACTTGGACCTAAAATATGGGAGAAACACTTCATGCAAATTACAAGGCAGGCAGAACATATTTACATTTACAGAATCCGCTGACTTTAGTCAATTGTGCATAGAAACCTTTACTATAAAGCATATTACAGAAAAAAAGACACATTTTCATACATTCTACATATTTAAACTTAACAATTATGATAGTTTCCTTGGTTTTAGCTACTTTTCCAAAACTGTCTGCAGATCATTGCACACCTTGAAATGAAATTAAAAAACATAGGCCTCCTCCATATCCCCTCATAGCCTCCTTTTCCATCGCCAATATAGGTGTTTTCTAGCATTTTGGTAGGAAAAACCCTCAATGATTTCTTTACAATTTCGGAAAAGTAGAACAATATTTTACACAGCTCTGCAATGTCTTCTTCAGACATCTCTATAGCATATATATCTTTGAGAGTAAGCTTTTAGCTTGCTTGGATCTAAAACATGGGAGAAACACTTCATGCAAATTATAAGGGAGGCAGAACATATTCACATTGTACACAATCCGCTAACTTTAGGCAATTGTGCACAGCAACTTTTAGTATAAAGCATAATACTAAAAAAACACATTTTTATACATTCTACATATTTAAACTTAACAATTATGATAGCTTCCTTTGTTTTTAGCTACTTTTCCAAAATTGTCAGCAGATTATTGCACACCTAGAAATGAAATTAAAAACATAGGCCTCCTCCATATCCCCTCATAGCCTGCTTTTCCATCGCCAATATAGGTGTTTTCTAGCATTTTGGTAGAAAAAACCCTCAATGATTTGTTTACAATTTAGAAAAAGTAGAAGAATATTTTACACAGCTCTGCAATGTCTTCTTCAGACATCTCTCTAGCATCTACAGTGCTCAAAAAATAAAGGGAACACTTAACCAGTTTTATATAACTCTAAGTAATTAAAGTTCTGTGAAATCAGACTGTCCACTTAAGAAGCAAAAAGGTTTGACAATAATTTCACATGCTGTTCTGCAAATGGAATAGACAACAGATGGAAATTATTGGCAATTATCAATACACCGTCAATAAAGGAATGTTTCTGCATGTGGGGACCACAGACAACATCTCAGTACCAATGCTTTCTGGCTGATGTTTTGGTCAGTTTTGAATGTTGGTTGGGCTTTCACACTCGTGGTAGCATGAGACGGACTCTACAACCCACACAAGTGTCTAAGGTAGTGCAGCTCATCCAGGATGGCACATCAATGCGAAATGTGGCAAGAAAGTTTGCTGTGTCTGTCAGCATAGTGTTCAGAGGTTGGAGGTGCTACCAGTAGACAGGCCAGTACACCAGGAGATGTGGAGGGGGCCGCAGTACGGGAACAACCCAGCAGCAATAGTCAATTGTGCAAAAAACCTTTACTATAAAGAATATTACAGAAAAAAGACACATTTTCATACATTCTACATATTTAACTATTATGATAGTTTCCTTGGTTTTAGCTACTTTTCCAAAATTGTCAGCAAACAGATTATTGCACACCTAAAAATAAAATTAAAAACATAGGCCTCCTCCATATCCCCTCATAGCCTCCTTTTCCATCGCCAATATAGGTGTTTTCTAGCATTTTGGTAGGAAAAATCCCTCAATGATTAGTTTACAATTTAGGAAAAGTAGAAGAATATTTTACACAGCTCTGCAAGGTCTACTTCACACATCTCTATAGCATACATATATCTTTGAGAGTAAGCTTTTAGCTCACTTGGACCTAAAATATGGGAGAAACACTTCATACAAATTACAAAGCAGGCAGAACATATTCACATTTACAGAATCCGCTGACTTTAGTCAATTGTGCATAGAAACCTTTACTATAAAGCATATTACAGAAAAAAAAGACACATTTTCATACATTCTACATATTTAAACTTAACAATTATGATAGTTTCCTTGGTTTTTAGCTACTTTTCCAAAATTGTCTGCAGATCATTGCACACCTAGAAATGAAATTAAAAAACATAGGCCTCCTCCATATCCCCTCATACCCTCCTTTTCCATCGCCAATATAGGTGTTTTCTAGCATTTTGGTAGGAAAAACCCTCAATGATTTCTTTACAATTTTGGAAAAGTAGAACAATATTTTACACAGCTCTGCAATGTCTTCTTCAGACATCTCTATAGCATATATATCTTTGAGAGTAAGCTTTTAGCTTGCTTGGATCTAAAACATGGGAGAAACACTTCATGCAAATTATAAGGGAGGCAGAACATATTCATATTGTACACAATTCGCTAACTTTAGGCAATTGTGCACAGCAACTTTTAGTATAAAGCATAATTACAAAAAAAACACATTTTTATACATTCTACATATTTAAACTTAACAATTATGATAGCTTCCTTTGTTTTTAGCTACTTTTCCAAAATTGTCAGCAGTTTATTGCACACCTAGAAATGAAATTAAAAACATAGGCCTCCTCCATATCCCCTCATTGCCTCCTTTTCCATCACCAATATAGGTGTTTTCTAGCATTTTGGTAGGAAAAAACCCTCAATGATTAGTTTACAATTTAGGAAAAGTAGAATATTTTACACAGCTCTGCAAAGTCTAGTTCACATATCTCTATAGCATATATATCTTTGAGAGTAAGCTTTTAGCTCACTTGGACCTAAAATATGGGAGAAACACTTCATGCAAATTACAAGGCAGGCAGAACATATTCACATTTACAGAATCCGCTGACTTTAGTCAATTGTGCATAGAATCCTTTACAATAAAGCATATTACAGAAAAAAAGACACATTTTCATACATTCTACATATTTAAACTTAACAATTATGATAGTTTCCTTGGTTTTTATCTACTTTTCCAAAATTGTCTGCAGATCATTGCACACCTAGAAATGAAATTAAAAAACAAAGGCCTCCTCCATATCCCCTCATTGCCTCCTTTTCCATCGCCAATATAGGTGTTTTCTAGCATTTTGGTAGGAAAAACCCTCAATGATTTCTTTACAATTTCAGAAAAGTAGAACAATATTTTACACAGCTCTGCAATGTCTTCTTCAGACATCTCTATAGCATATATATCTTTGAGAGTAAGCTTTTAGCTTGCTTGGATCTAAAACATGGGAGAAACACTTCATGCAAATTATAAGGGAGGCAGAACATATTCACATTGTACACAATCCGCTAACTTTAGGCAATTGTGCACAGCAACTTATAGTATAAAGCATAATACAAAAAAAACACATTTTATACATTCTACATATTTAAACTTAACAATTATGATTGCTTCCTGTTTTTAGCTACTTTTCCAAAATTGTCAGCAGATTATCGTACACCTAGAATTGAAATTAAAAAACATAGGCCTCCTCCACATCCCCATATAGCCTCCTTTTTAATCGCCAATATAGGTGTTTTCTAGCATTTTGGTAGGAAAAAACCCTCAATGGTTAGTTTACAATTTAGGAAAAGTAGAATATTTTACACAGCTCTGCAATGTCTACTTCACACATCACAATAGCATATATATCTTTGAGAGTAAGCTTTTAGCTCACTTGAACCTAAAATATGGGAGAAACACTTCATGCACATTACAAGGCAGGCAGAACATATTTACATTTACAGAATCCGCTGACTTTAGTCAATTGTGCATAGAAACCTTTACTATAAAGCATATTACAGAAAAAAAGACACATTTTCATACATTCTACATATTTAAACTTAACAATTATGATAGTTTCCTTGGTTTTTAGCTACTTTTCCAAAATTGTCTGCAGATCATTGCACACCTTGAAATGAAATTAAAAAACATAGGCCTCCTCCATATCCCCTCATAGCCTCCTTTTCCATCGCCAATATAGGTGTTTTCTAGCATTTTGGCAGGAAAAACCCTCAATGATTTCTTTACAATTTCGGAAAAGTAGAACAATATTTTACACAGCTCTGCAATGTCTTCTTCAGACATCTCTATAGCATATATATCTTTGAGAGTAAGCTTTTAGCTTGCTTGCATCTAAAACATGGGAGAAACATTTCATGCAAATTATAAGGGAGGCAGAACATATTCACATTGTACACAATCCGCTAACTTTAGGCAATTGTGCACAGCAAATTTTAGTATAAAGCATAATACAAAAAAACATTTTTATACATTCTACATATTTAAACTTAACAATTATGATATCTTCCTTTGTTTTTAGCTACTTTTCCAAAATTGTCAGCAGATTATTGCACACCTAGAAATGAAATTAAAAACATAGGCCTCCTCCATATCCCCTCATAGCCTGCTTTTCCATCGCCAATATAGGTGTTTTCTAGCATTTTGGTAGAAAAAAACCCTCAATGATTTGTTTACAATTTAGAAAAAGTAGAAGAATATTTTACACAGCTCTGCAATGTCTTCTTCAGACATCTCTCTAGCATATACAGTGCTCAAAAAAATAAAGGGAACACTTAACCAGCTTTATATAACTCCAAGTAAATCAAAGTTCTGTGAAATCAGACTGTCCACTTAAGAAGCAAAAAGGTTTGACAATAATTTCACATGCTGTTCTACAAATGAAATAGACAACAGATAGAAAGTATTGGCAATTATCAATACACCGTCAATAAAGGAATGTTTCTGCAGGTGGGGACCACAGACAACATCTCAGTACCAATGCTTTCTGGCTGATGTTTTGGTCAGTTTTGAATGTTGGTTGTGCTTTCACACTCGTGGTAGCATGAGACGAACTCTACAACCCACATAAGTGTCTAAGGTAGTGCAGCTCATCCAGGATGGCACATCAATGCGAGCTGTGGCAAGAAGGTTTGCTGTGTCTGTCAGCATAGTGTTCAGAGGTTGGAGGTGCTACCAGGAGACAAGCCAGTACACCAGGAGATGTGGAGCAGGCCGTAGTAGGGGAACAACCCAGCAGCAATAGTCAATTGTGCAAAGAAACCTTT
The DNA here is from genome assembly GCF_039654945.1 of Dendrobates tinctorius. NCBI lineage: Eukaryota > Metazoa > Chordata > Amphibia > Anura > Dendrobatidae > Dendrobates > Dendrobates tinctorius. Next base: position 25,311,106 of record NW_027361712.1, on the reverse strand, counting down.
ACTATAAAGAATATTACAGAAAAAAGACACATTTTCATACATTCTACATATTTAACTATTATGATAGTTTCCTTGGTTTTAGCTACTTTTCCAAAATTCTCAGCAAACAGATTATTGCACACCTAAAAATAAAATTAAAAACATAGGCCTCCTCCATATCCCCTCATAGCCTCCTTTTCCATCGCCAATATAGGTGTTTTCTAGCATTTTGGTAGGAAAAAACCCTCAATGATTAGTTTACAATTTAGGAAAAGTAGAAGAATATTTTACACAGCTCTGCAAGGTCTACTTCACACATCTCTATAGCATACATATATCTTTGAGAGTAAGCTTTTAGCTCACTTGGACCTAAAATATGGGAGAAACACTTCATACAAATTACAAAGCAGGCAGAACATATTTACATTTACAGAATCCGCTGACTTTAGTCAATTGTGCATAGAAACCTTTACTATAAAGCATATTACAGAAAAAAGACACATTTTCATACATTCTACATATTTAAACTTAACAATTATGATAGTTTCCTTGGTTTTTATCTACTTTTCCAAAATTCTCTGCAGATCATTGCACACCTAGAAATGAAATTAAAAAACAAAGGCCTCCTCCATATCCCCTCATTGCCTCCTTTTCCATCGCCAATATAGATGTTTTCTAGCATTTTGGTAGGAAAAACCCTCAAGGATTTCTTTACAATTTCGGAAAAGTAGAACAATATTTTACACAGCTCTGCAATGTCTTCTTCAGACATCTCTATAGCATATATATCTTTGAGAGTAAGCGTTTACCTTGCTTGGATCTAAAGCATGGGAGAAACACTTCATGCAAATTATAAGGGAGGCAGAACATATTCACATTGTACACAATCCGCTAACTTTAGGCAATTGTGCACAGCAACTTTTAGTATAAAGCATAATACAAAAAAAACACATTTTTATACATTCTACATATTTAAACTTAACAATTATGATTGCTTCCTGTTTTTAGCTACTTTTCCAAAATTGTCAGCAGATTATCGTACACCTAGAATTGAAATTAAAAAACATAGGCCTCCTCCACATCCCCTCATAGCCTCCTTTTTAATCACCAATATAGGTGTTTTCTAGCATTTTGGTAGGAAAAAACCCTCAATGGTTAGTTTACAATTTAGAAAAACTAGAAGAATATTTTACACAGCTCTGCAATGTCTACTTCACACATCACAATAGCATATATATCTTTGAGAGTAAGCTTTTAGCTCACTTGAACCTAAAATATGGGAGAAACACTTCATGCAAATTACAAGGCAGGCAGAACATATTTACATTTACAGAATCCGCTGACTTTAGTCAATTGTGCATAGAAACCTTTACTATAAAGCATATTACAGAAAAAAAGACACATTTTCATACATTCTACATATTTAAACTTAACAATTATGATAGTTTCCTTGGTTTTTAGCTACTTTTCCAAAGTTGTCTGCAGATCATTGCACACCTAGAAATGAAATTAAAAAACATAGGCCTCCTCCATATCCCCTCATAGCCTCCTTTTCCATCGCCAATATAGGTGTTTTCTAGCATTTTGGTAGGAAAAACCCTCAATGATTTCTTTACAATTTCAGAAAAGTAGAACAATATTTTACACAGCTCTGCAATGTCTTCTTCAGACATCTCTATAGCATATATATCTTTGAGAGTAAGCTTTTAGCTTGCTTGGATCTAAAACATGGGAGAAACACTTCATGCAAATTATAAGGGAGGCAGAACATATTCACATTGTACACAATCCGCTAACTTTAGGCAATTGTGCACAGCAACTTTTAGTATAAAGCATAATACAAAAAAAACATTTTTATACATTCTACATATTTAAACTTAACAATTATGATAGCTTCCTTTGTTTTTAGCTACTTTTCCAAAATTGTCAGCAGATTATTGCACACCTAGAAATGAAATTAAAAACATAGGCCTCCTCCATATCCCCTCATAGCCTGCTTTTCCATCGCCAATATAGGTGTTTTCTAGCATTTTGGTAGAAAAAACCCTCAATGATTTGTTTACAATTTAGAAAAAGTAGAAGAATATTTTACACAGCTCTGCAATGTCTTCTTCAGACATCTCTCTACCATATACAGTGCTCAAAAAAATAAAGGGAACACTTAACCAGCTTTATATAACTCTAAGTAATTAAAGTTCTGTGAAATCAGACTGTCCACTTAAGAAGCAAAAAGGTTTGACAATAATTTCACATGCTGTTCTGCAAATGGAATAGACAACAGATGGAAATTATTGGCAATTATCAATACACCGTCAATAAAGGAATGTTTCTGCATGTGGGGACCACAGACAACATCTCAGTACCAATGCTTTCTGGCTGATGTTTTGGTCAGTTTTGAATGTTAGTTGGGCTTTCACACTCGTGGTAGCATGAGACGGACTCTACAACCCACACAAGTGTCTAAGGTAGTGCAGCTCATCCAGGATGGCACATCAATGCGAAATGTGGCAAGAAAGTTTGCTGTGTCTGTCAGCATAGTGTTCAGAGGTTGGAGGTGCTACCAGGAGAGAAGCCAGTACACCAGGAGATGTGGAGGGGGCCGCAGTAGGGGAACAACCCAGCAGCAATAGTCAATTGTGCAAAAAACCTTTACTATAAAGAATATTACAGAAAAAAGACACATTTTCATACATTCTACATATTTAACTATTATGATAGTTTCCTTGGTTTTAGCTACTTTTCCAAAATTGTCAGCAAACAGATTATTGCACACCTAAAAATAAAATTAAAAACATAGGCCTCCTCCATATCCCCTCATAGCCTCCTTTTCCATCGCCAATATAGGTGTTTTCTAGCATTTTGGTAGGAAAAAACCCTCAATGATTAGTTTACAATTTAGGAAAAGTAGAAGAATATTTTACACAGCTCTGCAAGGTCTACTTCACACATCTCTATAGCATACATATATCTTTGAGAGTAAGCTTTTAGCTCACTTGGACCTAAAATATGGGAGAAACACTTCATACAAATTACAAAGCAGGCAGAACATATTCACATTGTACACAATCCGCTAACTTTAGGCAATTGTGCACAGCAACTTTTAGTATAAAGCATAATACTAAAAAGACACATTTTCATACATTCTACATATTTAAACTTAACAATTATGATAGTTTCCTTGGTTTTTAGCTACTTTTCCAAAATTGTCTGCAGATCATTGCACACCTAGAAATGAAATTAAAAAACATAGGCCTCCTCCATATCCCCTCATAGCCTCCTTTTCCATCGCCAATATAGGTGTTTTCTAGCAATTTGGTAGGAAAAACCCTCAATGATTTCTTTACAATTTCGGAAAAGTAGAACAATATTTTACACAGCTCTGCAATGTCTTCTTCAGACATCTCTATAGCATATATATCTTGGAGAGTAAGCTTTTAGCTTGCTTTGATCTAAAACATGGGAGAAACACTTCATGCAAATTATAAGGGAGGCAGAACATATTCACATTTTACACAATCCGCTAACTTTAGGCAACTGTGCACAGCAACTTTTAGTATAAAGCATAATACAAAAAAAACACATTTTTATACATTCTACATATTTAAACTTAACAATTATGATAGCTTCCTTTGTTTTTAGCTACTTTTCCAAAATTGTCAGCAGATTATTGCACACCTAGAAATGAAATTAAAAAACATAGGCCTCCTCCATATCCCCTCATAGCCTGCTTTTCCATCGCCAATATAGGTGTTTTCTAGCATTTTCGTAGAAAAAACCCTCAATGATTTGTTTACAATTTAGGAAAAGTAGAATATTTTACACAGCTCTGCAATGTCTACTTCACACATCACAATAGCATATATATCTTTGAGAGTAAGCTTTTAGCTCACTTGGACCTAAAATATGGGAGAAACACTTCATGCAAATTACAAGGCAGGCAGAACATATTTACATTTACAGAATCCGCTGACTTAAGTCAATTGTGCATAGAAACCTTTACTATAAAGCATATTACAGAAAAAAAGACACATTTTCATACATTCTACATATTTAAACTTAACAATTATGATAGTTTCCTTGGTTTTTAGCTACTTTTCCAAAATTGTCTGCAGATCATTGCACACCTTGAAATGAAATTAAAAAACATAGGCCTCCTCCATATCCCCTCATAGCCTCCTTTTCCATCGCCAATATAGGTGTTTTCTAGCATTTTGGTAGGAAAAACCCTCAATGATTTCTTTACAATTTCGGAAAAGTAGAACAATATTTTACACAGCTCTGCAATGTCTTCTTCAGACATCTCTATAGCATATATATCTTTGAGAGTAAGCTTTTAGCTTGCTTGGATCTAAAACATGGGAGAAACACTTCATGCAAATTATAAGGGAGGCAGAACATATTCACATTGTACACAATCCGCTAACTTTAGGCAATTGTGCACAGCAACTTTTAGTATAAAGCATAATACTAAAAAAACACATTTTTATACATTCTACATATTTAAACTTAACAATTATGATAGCTTCCTTTGTTTTTAGCTACTTTTCCAAAATTGTCAGCAGATTATTGCACACCTAGAAATGAAATTAAAAGCATAGGCCTTCTCCATATCCCCTCATAGCCTGCTTTTCCATCGCCAATATAGGTGTTTTCTAGCATTTTGGTAGAAAAAACCCTCAATGATTTGTTTACAATTTAGAAAAAGTAGAAGAATATTTTACACAGCTCTGCAATGTCTTCTTCAGACATCTCTCTAGCATCTACAGTGCTCAAAAAATAAAGGGAACACTTAACCAGCTTTATATAACTCCAAGTAAATCAAAGTTCTGTGAAATCAGACTGTCCACTTAAGAAGCAAAAAGGTTTGACAATAATTTCACATGCTGTTCTGCAAATGGAATAGACAACAGATGGAAATTATTGGCAATTATCAATACACCGTCAATAAAGGAATGTTTCTGCATGTGGGGACCACAGACAACATCTCAGTACCAATGCTTTCTGGCTGATGTTTTGGTCAGTTTTGAATGTTAGTTGGGCTTTCACACTCGTGGTAGCATGAGACGGACTCTACAACCCACACAAGTGTCTAAGGTAGTGCAGCTCATCCAGGATGGCACATCAATGCGAAATGTGGCAAGAAAGTTTGCTGTGTCTGTCAGCATAGTGTTCAGAGGTTGGAGGTGCTACCAGGAGAGAAGCCAGTACACCAGGAGATGTGGAGGGGGCCGCAGTAGGGGAACAACCCAGCAGCAATAGTCAATTGTGCAAAAAACCTTTACTATAAAGAATATTACAGAAAAAAGACACATTTTCATACATTCTACATATTTAACTATTATGATAGTTTCCTTGGTTTTAGCTACTTTTCCAAAATTGTCAGCAAACAGATTATTGCACACCTAAAAATAAAATTAAAAACATAGGCCTCCTCCATATCCCCTCATAGCCTCCTTTTCCATCACCAATATAGGTGTTTTCTAGCATTTTGGTAGGAAAAAACCCTCAATGATTAGATTACAATTTAGGAAAAGTAGAAGAATAATTTACACAGCTCTGCAAGGTCTACTTCACACATCTCTATAGCATACATATATCTTTGAGAGTAAGCTTTTAGCTCACTTGGACCTAAAATATGGGAGAAACACTTCATACAAATTACAAAGCAGGCAGAACATATTCACATTTACAGAATCCGCTGACTTTAGTCAATTGTGCATAGAAACCTTTACTATAAAGCATATTACAGAAAAAAAAGACACATTTTCATACATTCTACATATTTAAACTTAACAATTATGATAGTTTCCTTGGTTTTTAGCTACTTTTCCAAAATTGTCTGCAGATCATTGCACACCTAGAAATGAAATTAAAAAACATAGGCCTCCTCCATATCCCCTCATAGCCTCCTTTTCCATCGCCAATATAGGTGTTTTCTAGCATTTTGGTAGGAAAAACCCTCAATGATTTCTTTACAATTTTGGAAAAGTAGAACAATATTTTACACAGCTCTGCAATTTCTTCTTCAGACATCTCTATAGCATATATATCTTTGAGAGTAAGCTTTTAGCTTGCTTGGATCTAAAACATGGGAGAAACACTTCATGCAAATTATAAGGGAGGCAGAACATATTCATATTGTACACAATTCGCTAACTTTAGGCAATTGTGCACAGCAACTTTTAGTATAAAGCATAATACAAAAAAAACACATTTTTATACATTCTACATATTTAAACTTAACAATTATGATAGCTTCCTTTGTTTTTAGCTACTTTTCCAAAATTGTCAGCAGATTATTGCACACCTAGAAATGAAATTAAAAGCATAGGCCTCCTCCATATCCCCTCATTGCCTCCTTTTCCATCACCAATATAGGTGTTTTCTAGCTTTTTCGTAGGAAAAAACCCTCAATGATTAGTTTACAATTTAGGAAAAGTAGAATATTTTACACAGCTCTGCAAAGTCTACTTCACATATCTCTAAAGCATATATATCTTTGAGAGTAAGCTTTTAGCTCACTTGGACCTAAAATATGGGAGAAACACTTCATGCAAATTACAAGGCAGGCAGAACATATTCACATTTACAGAATCCGCTGACTTTAGTCAATTGTGCATAGAAACCTTTACGATAAAGCATATTACAGAAAAAAAGACACATTTTCATACATTCTACATATTTAAACTTAACAATTATGATAGTTTCCTTGGTTTTTATCTACTTTTCCAAAATTGTCTGCAGATCATTGCACACCTAGAAATGAAATTAAAAAACAAAGGCCTCCTCCATATCCCCTCATTGCCTCCTTTTCCATCGCCAATATAGGTGTTTTCTAGCATTTTGGTAGGAAAAACCCTCAATGATTTCTTTACAATTTCGGAAAAGTAGAACAATATTTTACACAGCTCTGCAATGTCTTCTTCAGACATCTCTATAGCATATATATCTTTGAGAGTAAGCGTTTAGCTTGCTTGGATCTAAAGCATGGGAGAAACACTTCATGCAAATTATAAGGGAGGCAGAACATATTCACATTGTACACAATCCGCTAACTTTAGGCAATTGTGCACAGCAACTTTTAGTATAAAGCATAATACAAAAAAACACATTTTTATACATTCTACATATTTAAACTTAACAATTATGATTGCTTCCTGTTTTTAGCTACTTTTCCAAAATTGTCAGCAGATTATCGTACACCTAGAATTGAAATTAAAAAACATAGGCCTCCTCCACATCCCCTCATAGCCTCCTTTTTAATCGCCAATATAGGTGTTTTCTAGCATTTTGGTAGGAAAAAACCCTCAATGGTTAGTTTACAATTTAGGAAAAGTAGAATATTTTACACAGCTCTGCAATGTCTACTTCACACATCACAATAGCATATATATCTTTGAGAGTAAGCTTTTAGCTCACTTGAACCTAAAATATGGGAGAAACACTTCATGCAAATTACAAGGCAGGCAGAACATATTTACATTTACAGAATCCGCTGACTTTAGTCAATTGTGCATAGAAACCTTTACTATAAAGCATATTACAAAAAAAAAGACACATTTTCATACATTCTACATATTTAAACTTAACAATTATGATAGTTTCCTTGGTTTTTAGCTACTTTTCCAAAATTCTCTGCAGATCATTGCACACCTTGAAATGAAATTAAAAAACATAGGCCTCCTCCATATCCCCTCATAGCCTCCTTTTCCATCGCCAATATAGGTGTTTTCTAGCATTTTGGTAGGAAAATCCCTCAATGATTTCTTTACAATTTCAGAAAAGTAGAACAATATTTTGCACAGCTCTGCAATGTCTTCTTCAGACATCTCTATAGCATATATATCTTTGAGAGTAAGCTTTTAGCTTGCTTGGATCTAAAATATGGGAGAAACACTTCATGCAAATTACAAGGGAGGCAGAACAAATTCACATTTACAGAATCCGCTGACTTTAGTCAATTGTGCAAAGAAACCATCACTATAAAGCATATTACAGAAAAAAGACACATTTTCATACATTCTACATATTTAAACTTAACAATTATGATAGTTTCCTTGGTTTTTAGCTACTTTTCCAAAATTGTCAGCAGATCATTGCACACCTAGAAATGAAATTAAAAAACATAGGCCTCCTCCATATACCCTCATTGCCTCCTTTTCCATCACCAATATAGGTGTTTTCTAGCATTTTGGTAGGAAAAAACCCTCAATGATTAGTTTGCAATTTAGGAAAAGTAGAATATTTTACACAGCTCTGCAAAGTCTACTTCACATATCTCTAAAGCATATATATCTTTGAGAGTAAGCTTTTAGCTCACTTGGACCTAAAATATGGGAGAAACACTTCATGCAAATTACAAGGCAGCAGAACATATTCACATTTACAGAATCCGCTGACTTTAGTCAATTGTGCATAGAAACCTTTACTATAAAGCATATTACAGAAAAAAAGACACATTTTCATACATTCTACATATTTAAACTTAACAATTATGATAGTTTCCTTGGTTTTTATCTACTTTTCCAAAATTGTCTGCAGATCATTGCACACCTAGAAATGAAATTAAAAAACAAAGGCCTCCTCCATATCCCCTCATTGCCTCCTTTTCCATCGCCAATATAGGTGTTTTCTAGCATTTTGGTAGGAAAAACCCTCAATGATTTCTTTACAATTTCGGAAAAGTAGAACAATATTTTACACAGCTCTGCAATGTCTTCTTCAGACATCTCTATAGCATACACTCACTGGCCACTTTATTAGGTACACCATGCTAGTAACGGGTTGGACCCCCTTTTGCCTTCAGAACTGCCTCAATTCTTCGTGGCAGAGATTCAACAAGGTGCTGGAAGCATTCCTCAGAGATGTTGGACCATATTGACATGATGGCATCACACAGTTGGCGCAGATTTGTCGGCTGCACATCCCTGATGCGAATCTCCCGTTCCACCACATCCCAAAGATGCTCTATTGGATTGAGATCTGGTGACTGAGGAGGCCATTTGAGTACAGTGAACTCATTGTCATGTTCAAGAAACCAATCTGAGATGATTCGAGCTTTATGACATGGCGCATTATCCTGCTGAAAGTAGCCATCAGATGTTGGGTACATTGTGGTCATAAAGGGATGGACATGGTCAGCAACAATACTCAGGTAGGCTGTGGCGTTGCAACGATGCTCAATTGGCACCAAGGGGCCCAAAGAGTGCCAAGAAAAAATTCCCCACACCATGACACCACCACCACCAGCCTGAACCGTTGATACAAGGCAGGATGGATCCATGCTTTCATGTTGTTTACGGCAAATTCTGACCCTACCATCCGAATGTCGCAGCAGAAATCGAGACTCATCAGACCAGGCAACGTTTTTCCAATCTTCTACTGTCCAATTTCGATGAGCTTGTGCAAATTGTAGCCTCAGTTTCCTGTTCTTAGCTGAGAGGAGTGGTACCCGGTGTGGTCTTCTGCTGCTGTAGCCCATCTGCCTCAAAGTTCGAAGCACTGTGCGTTCAGAGATGCTCTTCTGCCTACCTTGGTTGTAACGGGTGGCAATTTGAGTCACTGTTGCCTTTCTATCAGCTCGAACCAGTCTGCCCATTCTCCTCTGACCTCTGGCATCAACAAAGCATTTCCGGCCACAGAACTGCCGCTCACTGGATTTTTTTTCTTTTTCGGACCATTCTCTGTAAACCCTAGAGATGGTTGTGCGTGAAAATCCCAGTAGATCAGCAGTTTCTGAAATACTCAGACCAGCCCTTCTGGCACCAACAATCATGCCACGTTCAAAGGCACTCAAATCACCTTTCTTCCCCATACTGATGGTCGGTTTGAACTGCAGGAGATTGTCTTGACCATGTCTACATGCCTAAATGCACTGAGTTGCCGCCATGTGATTGGCAGATTAGAAATTAAGTCTTAACACAGTTGGACAGGTGTACCTAATAAAGTGGCCAGTGAGTGTATATATCTTTGAGAGTAAGCGTTTAGCTTGCTTGGATCTAAAGCATGGGAGAAACACTTCATGCAAATTATAAGGGAGGCAGAACATATTCACATTGTACACAATCCGCTAACTTTAGGCAATTGTGCACAGCAACTTTTAGTATAAAGCATAATACAAAAAAAACACATTTTTATACATTCTACATATTTAAACTTAACAATTATGATTGCTTCCTGTTTTTAGCTACTTTTCCAAAATTGTCAGCAGATTATCGTACACCTAGAATTGAAATTAAAAAACATAGGCCTCCTCCACATCCCCTCATAGCCTCCTTTTTAATCGCCAATATAGGTGTTTTCTAGCATTTTGGTAGGAAAAAACCCTCAATGGTTAGTTTACAATTTAGGAAAAGTAGAATATTTTACACAGCTCTGCAATGTCTACTTCACACATCACAAAAGCATATATATCTTTGAGAGTAAGCTTTTAGCTCACTTGAACCTAAAATATGGGAGAAACACTTCATGCAAATTACAAGGCAGGCAGAACATATTTACATTTACAGAATCCGCTGACTTTAGTCAATTGTGCATAGAAACCTTTACTATAAAGCATATTACAGAAAAAAAGACACATTTTCATACATTCTACATATTTAAACTTAACAATTATGATAGTTTCCTTGGTTTTTAGCTACTTTTCCAAAATTGTCTGCAGATCATTGCACACCTAGAAATGAAATTAAAAAACATAGGCCTCCTCCATATCCCCTCATAGCCTCCTTTTCCATCGCCAATATAGGTGTTTTCTAGCATTTTGGTAGGAAAAACCCTCAATGATTTCTTTACAATTTCAGAAAAGTAGAACAATATTTTACACAGCTCTGCAATGTCTTCTTCAGACATCTCTATAGCATATATATCTTTGAGAGTAAGCTTTTAGCTTGCTTGGATCTAAAACATGGGAGAAACACTTCATGCAAATTATAAGGGAGGCAGAACATATTCACATTGTACACAATCCGCTAACTTTAGGCAATTGTGCACAGCAACTTATAGTATAAAGCATAATACAAAAAAAACACATTTTTATACATTCTACATATTTAAACTTAACAATTATGATTGCTTCCTGTTTTTAGCTACTTTTCCAAAATTGTCAGCAGATTATCGTACACCTAGAATTGAAATTAAAAAACATAGGCCTCCTCCACATCCCCATATAGCCTCCTTTTTAATCGCCAATATAGGTGTTTTCTAGCATTTTGGTAGGAAAAAACCCTCAATGGTTAGTTTACAATTTAGGAAAAGTAGAATATTTTACACAGCTCTGCAATGTCTACTTCACACATCACAATAGCATATATATCTTTGAGAGTAAGCTTTTAGCTCACTTGAACCTAAAATATGGGAGAAACACTTCATGCACATTACAAGGCAGGCAGAACATATTTACATTTACAGAATCCGCTGACTTTAGTCAATTGTGCATAGAAACCTTTACTATAAAGCATATTACAGAAAAAAAGACACATTTTCATACATTCTACATATTTAAACTTAACAATTATGATAGTTTCCTTGGTTTTTAGCTACTTTTACAAAATTGTCTGCAGATCATTGCACACCTTGAAATGAAATTAAAAAACATAGGCCTCCTCCATATCCCCTCATAGCCTCCTTTTCCATCGCCAATATAGGTGTTTTCTAGCATTTTGGCAGGAAAAACCCTCAATGATTTCTTTACAATTTCGGAAAAGTAGAACAATATTTTACACAGCTCTGCAATGTCTTCTTCAGACATCTCTATAGCATATATATCTTTGAGAGTAATCTTTTAGCTTGCTTGGATCTAAAACATGGGAGAAACATTTCATGCAAATTATAAGGGAGGCAGAACATATTCACATTGTACACAATCCGCTAACTTTAGGCAATTGTGCACAGTAAATTTTAGTATAAAGCATAATACAAAAAAACATTTTTATACATTCTACATATTTAAACTTAACAATTATGATATCTTCCTTTGTTTTTAGCTACTTTTCCAAAATTGTCAGCAGATTATTGCACACCTAGAAATGAAATTAAAAACATAGGCCTCCTCCATATCCCCTCATAGCCTGCTTTTCCATCGCCAATATAGGTGTTTTCTAGCATTTTGGTAGAAAAAAACCCTCAATGATTTGTTTACAATTTAGAAAAAGTAGAAGAATATTTTACACAGCTCTGCAATGTCTTCTTCAGACATCTCTCTAGCATATACAGTGCTCAAAAAAATAAAGGGAACACTTAACCAGCTTTATATAACTCCAAGTAAATCAAAGTTCTGTGAAATCAGACTGTCCACTTAAGCAAAAAGGTTTGACAATAATTTCACATGCTGTTCTACAAATGGAATAGACAACAGATAGAAAGTATTGGCAATTATCAATACACCGTCAATAAAGGAATGTTTCTGCAGGTGGGTACCACAGACAACATCTCAGTACCAATGCTTTCTGGCTGATGTTTTGGTCAGTTTTGAATGTTGGTTGTGCTTTCACACTCGTGGTAGCATGAGACGAACTCTACAACCCACACAAGTGTCTAAGGTAGTGCAGCTCATCCAGGATGGCACATCAATGCGAGCTGTGGCAAGAAGGTTTGCTGTGTCTGTCAGCATAGTGTTCAGAGGTTGGAGGTGCTACCAGGAGACAAGCCAGTACACCAGGAGATGTGGAGCGGGCCGTAGTAGGGGAACAACCCAGCAGCAATAGTCAATTGTGCAAAGAAACCTTTACTATAAAGAATATTACAGAAAAAAGACACATTTTCATACATTCTACATATTTAACTATTATGATAGTTTCCTTGGTTTTAGCTACTTTTCCAAAATTCTCAGCAAACAGATTATTGCACACCTAAAAATAAAATTAAAAACATAGGCCTCCTCCATATCCCCTCATAGCCTCCTTTTCCATCGCCAATATAGGTGTTTTCTAGCATTTTGGTAGGAAAAAACCCTCAATGATTAGTTTACAATTTAGGAAAAGTAGAAGAATATTTTACACAGCTCTGCAAGGTCTACTTCACACATCTCTAAAGCATACATATATCTTTGAGAGTAAGCTTTTAGCTCACTTGGACCTAAAATAAGGGAGAAACACTTCATACAAATTACAAAGCAGGCAGAACATATTTACATTTACAGAATCCGCTGACTTTAGTCAATTGTGCATAGAAACCTTTACTATAAAGCATATTACAGAAAAAAGACACATTTTCATACATTCTACATATTTAAACTTAACAATTTTGATAGTTTCCTTGGTTTTTATCTACTTTTCCAAAATTCTCTGCAGATCATTGCACACCTAGAAATGAAATTAAAAAACAAAGGCCTCCTCCATTTCCCCTCATTGCCTCCTTTTCCATCGCCAATATAGGTGTTTTCTAGCATATTGGTAGGAAAAACCCTCAAGGATTTCTTTACAATTTCGGAAAAGTAGAACAATATTTTACACAGCTCTGCAATGTCTTCTTCAGACATCTCTATAGCATATATATCTTTGAGAGTAAGCGTTTACCTTGCTTGGATCTAAAGCATGGGAGAAACACTTCATGCAAATTATAAGGGAGGCAGAACATATTCACATTGTACACAATCCGCTAACTTTAGGCAATTGTGCACAGCAACTTTTAGTATAAAGCATAATACAAAAAAAACACATTTTTATACATTCTACATATTTAAACTTAACAATTATGATTGCTTCCTGTTTTTAGCTACTTTTCCAAAATTGTCAGCAGATTATCGTACACCTAGAATTGAAAATAAAAAATATAGGCCTCCTCCACATCCCCTCATAGCCTCCTTTTTAATCGCCAATATAGGTGTTTTCTAGCATTTTGGTAGGAAAAAACCCTCAATGGTTAGTTTACAATTTAGGAAAAGTAGAATATTTTACACAGCTCTGCAATGTCTACTTCACACATCACAATAGCATATATATCTTTGAGAGTAAGCTTTTAGCTCACTTGAACCTAAAATATGGGAGAAACACTTCATGCAAATTACAAGGCAGGCAGAACATATTTACATTTACAGAATCCGCTGACTTTAGTCAATTGTGCATAGAAACCTTTACTATAAAGCATATTACAGAAAAAAAGACACATTTTCATATATTCTACATATTTAAACTTAACAATTATGATAGTTTCCTTGGTTTTTAGCTACTTTTCCAAAGTTGTCTGCAGATCATTGCACACCTAGAAATGAAATTAAAAAACATAGGCCTCCTCCATATCCCCTCATAGCCTCCTTTTCCATCGCCAATATAGGTGTTTTCTAGCATTTTGGTAGGAAAAACCCTCAATGATTTCTTTACAATTTCAGAAAAGTAGAACAATATTTTACACAGCTCTGCAATGTCTTCTTCAGACATCTCTATAGCATATATATCTTTGAGAGTAAGCTTTTAGCTTGCTTGGATCTAAAACATGGGAGAAACACTTCATGCAAATTATAAGGGAGGCAGAACATATTCACATTGTACACAATCCGCTAACTTTAGGCAATTGTGCACAGCAACTTTTAGTATAAAGCATAATACAAAAAAAAACATTTTTATACATTCTACATATTTAAACTTAACAATTATGATAGCTTCCTTTGTTTTTAGCTACTTTTCCAAAATTGTCAGCAGATTATTGCACACCTAGAAATGAAATTAAAAACATAGGCCTCCTCCATATCCCCTCATAGCCTGCTTTTCCATCGCCAATATAGGTGTTTTCTAGCATTTTGGTAGAAAAAACCCTCAATGATTTGTTTACAATTTAGAAAAAGTAGAAGAATATTTTACACAGCTCTGCAATGTCTTCTTCAGACATCTCTATAGCATATATATCTTTGAGAGTAAGCTTTTAGCTTGCTTGGATCTAAAACATGGGAGAAACACTTCATGCAAATTATAAGGGAGGCAGAACATATTCACATTGTACACAATCCGCTAACTTTAGGCAATTGTGCACAGCAACTTTTAGTATAAAGCATAATACAAAAAAAACATTTTTATACATTCTACATATTTAAACTTAACAATTATGATAGCTTCCTTTGTTTTTAGCTACTTTTCCAAAATTGTCAGCAGATTATTGCACACCTAGAAATGAAATTAAAAACATAGGCCTCCTCCATATCCCCTCATAGCCTGCTTTTCCATCGCCAATATAGGTGTTTTCTAGCATTTTGGTAGAAAAAACCCTCAATGATTTGTTTACAATTTAGAAAAAGTAGAAGAATATTTTACACAGCTCTGCAATGTCTTCTTCAGACATCTCTCTACCATATACAGTGCTCAAAAAAATAAAGGGAACACTTAACCAGCTTTATATAACTCTAAGTAATTAAAGTTCTGTGAAATCAGACTGTCCACTTAAGAAGCAAAAAGGTTTGACAATAATTTCACATGCTGTTCTGCAAATGGAATAGACAACAGATGGAAATTATTGGCAATTATCAATACACCATCAATAAAGGAATGTTTCTGCATGTGGGGACCACAGACAACATCTCAGTACCAATGCTTTCTGGCTGATGTTTTGGTCAGTTTTGAATGTTAGTTGGGCTTTCACACTCGTGGTAGCATGAGACGGACTCTACAACCCACACAAGTGTCTAAGGTAGTGCAGCTCATCCAGGATGGCACATCAATGCGAAATGTGGCAAGAAAGTTTGCTGTGTCTGTCAGCATAGTGTTCAGAGGTTGGAGGTGCTACCAGGAGAGAAGCCAGTACACCAGGAGATGTGGAGGGGGCCGCAGTAGGGGAACAACCCAGCAGCAATAGTCAATTGTGCAAAAAACCTTTACTATAAAGAATATTACAGAAAAAAGACACATTTTCATACATTCTACATATTTAACTATTATGATAGTTTCCTTGGTTTTAGCTACTTTTCCAAAATTGTCAGCAAACAGATTATTGCACACCTAAAAATAAAATTAAAAACATAGGCCTCCTCCATATCCCCTCATAGCCTCCTTTTCCATCGCCAATATAGGTGTTTTCTAGCATTTTGGTAGGAAAAAACCCTCAATGATTAGTTTACAATTTAGGAAAAGTAGAAGAATATTTTACACAGCTCTGCAAGGTCTACTTCACATATCTCTATAGCATACATATATCTTTGAGAGTAAGCTTTTAGCTCACTTGGACCTAAAATATGGGAGAAACACTTCATACAAATTACAAAGCAGGCAGAACATATTCACATTGTACACAATCCGCTAACTTTAGGCAATTGTGCACAGCAACTTTTAGTATAAAGCATAATACTAAAAAGACACATTTTCATACATTCTACATATTTAAACTTAACAATTATGATAGTTTCCTTGGTTTTTAGCTACTTTTCCAAAATTGTCTGCAGATCATTGCA
The DNA here is from genome assembly GCF_039654945.1 of Dendrobates tinctorius. NCBI lineage: Eukaryota > Metazoa > Chordata > Amphibia > Anura > Dendrobatidae > Dendrobates > Dendrobates tinctorius. Next base: position 25,294,758 of record NW_027361712.1, on the reverse strand, counting down.
CACCTAGAAATGAAATTAAAAAACATAGGCCTCCTCCATATCCCCTCATAGCCTCCTTTTCCATCGCCAATATAGGTGTTTTCTAGCAATTTGGTAGGAAAAACCCTCAATGATTTCTTTACAATTTCGGAAAAGTAGAACAATATTTTACACAGCTCTGCAATGTCTTCTTCAGACATCTCTATAGCATATATATCTTGGAGAGTAAGCTTTTAGCTTGCTTTGATCTAAAACATGGGAGAAACACTTCATGCAAATTATAAGGGAGGCAGAACATATTCACATTTTACACAATCCGCTAACTTTAGGCAACTGTGCACAGCAACTTTTAGTATAAAGCATAATACAAAAAAAACACATTTTTATACATTCTACATATTTAAACTTAACAATTATGATAGCTTCCTTTGTTTTTAGCTACTTTTCCAAAATTGTCAGCAGATTATTGCACACCTAGAAATGAAATTAAAAAACATAGGCCTCCTCCATATCCCCTCATAGCCTGCTTTTCCATCGCCAATATAGGTGTTTTCTAGCATTTTCGTAGAAAAAACCCTCAATGATTTGTTTACAATTTAGGAAAAGTAGAATATTTTACACAGCTCTGCAATGTCTACTTCACACATCACAATAGCATATATATCTTTGAGAGTAAGCTTTTAGCTCACTTGGACCTAAAATATGGGAGAAACACTTCATGCAAATTACAAGGCAGGCAGAACATATTTACATTTACAGAATCCGCTGACTTAAGTCAATTGTGCATAGAAACCTTTACTATAAAGCATATTACAGAAAAAAAGACACAATTTCATACATTCTACATATTTAAACTTAACAATTATGATAGTTTCCTTGGTTTTTAGCTACTTTTCCAAAATTGTCTGCAGATCATTGCACACCTTGAAATGAAATTAAAAAACATAGGCCTCCTCCATATCCCCTCATAGCCTCCTTTTCCATCGCCAATATAGGTGTTTTCTAGCATTTTGGTAGGAAAAACCCTCAATGATTTCTTTACAATTTCGGAAAAGTAGAACAATATTTTACACAGCTCTGCAATGTCTTCTTCAGACATCTCTATAGCATATATATCTTTGAGAGTAAGCTTTTAGCTTGCTTGGATCTAAAACATGGGAGAAACACTTCATGCAAATTATAAGGGAGGCAGAACATATTCACATTGTACACAATCCGCTAACTTTAGGCAATTGTGCACAGCAACTTTTAGTATAAAGCATAATACTAAAAAAACACATTTTTATACATTCTACATATTTAAACTTAACAATTATGATAGCTTCCTTTGTTTTTAGCTACTTTTCCAAAATTGTCAGCAGATTATTGCACACCTAGAAATGAAATTAAAAGCATAGGCCTTCTCCATATCCCCTCATAGCCTGCTTTTCCATCGCCAATATAGGTGTTTTCTAGCATTTTGGTAGAAAAAACCCTCAATGATTTGTTTACAATTTAGAAAAAGTAGAAGAATATTTTACACAGCTCTGCAATGTCTTCTTCAGACATCTCTCTAGCATCTACAGTGCTCAAAAAATAAAGGGAACACTTAACCAGCTTTATATAACTCCAAGTAAATCAAAGTTCTGTGAAATCAGACTGTCCACTTAAGAAGCAAAAAGGTTTGACAATAATTTCACATGCTGTTCTGCAAATGGAATAGACAACAGATGGAAATTATTGGCAATTATCAATACACCGTCAATAAAGGAATGTTTCTGCATGTGGGGACCACAGACAACATCTCAGTACCAATGCTTTCTGGCTGATGTTTTGGTCAGTTTTGAATGTTAGTTGGGCTTTCACACTCGTGGTAGCATGAGACGGACTCTACAACCCACACAAGTGTCTAAGGTAGTGCAGCTCATCCAGGATGGCACATCAATGCGAAATGTGGCAAGAAAGTTTGCTGTGTCTGTCAGCATAGTGTTCAGAGGTTGGAGGTGCTACCAGGAGAGAAGCCAGTACACCAGGAGATGTGGAGGGGGCCGCAGTAGGGGAACAACCCAGCAGCAATAGTCAATTGTGCAAAAAACCTTTACTATAAAGAATATTACAGAAAAAAGACACATTTTCATACATTCTACATATTTAACTATTATGATAGTTTCCTTGGTTTTAGCTACTTTTCCAAAATTGTCAGCAAACAGATTATTGCACACCTAAAAATAAAATTAAAAACATAGGCCTCCTCCATATCCCCTCATAGCCTCCTTTTCCATCACCAATATAGGTGTTTTCTAGCATTTTGGTAGGAAAAAACCCTCAATGATTAGATTACAATTTAGGAAAAGTAGAAGAATAATTTACACAGCTCTGCAAGGTCTACTTCACACATCTCTATAGCATACATATATCTTTGAGAGTAAGCTTTTAGCTCACTTGGACCTAAAATATGGGAGAAACACTTCATACAAATTACAAAGCAGGCAGAACATATTCACATTTACAGAATCCGCTGACTTTAGTCAATTGTGCATAGAAACCTTTACTATAAAGCATATTACAGAAAAAAAAGACACATTTTCATACATTCTACATATTTAAACTTAACAATTATGATAGTTTCCTTGGTTTTTAGCTACTTTTCCAAAATTGTCTGCAGATCATTGCACACCTAGAAATGAAATTAAAAAACATAGGCCTCCTCCATATCCCCTCATAGCCTCCTTTTCCATCGCCAATATAGGTGTTTTCTAGCATTTTGGTAGGAAAAACCCTCAATGATTTCTTTACAATTTTGGAAAAGTAGAACAATATTTTACACAGCTCTGCAATGTCTTCTTCAGATATCTCTATAGCATATATATCTTTGAGAGTAAGCTTTTAGCTTGCTTGGATCTAAAACATGGGAGAAACACTTCATGCAAATTATAAGGGAGGCAGAACATATTCATATTGTACACAATTCGCTAACTTTAGGCAATTGTGCACAGCAACTTTTAGTATAAAGCATAATACAAAAAAAACACATTTTTATACATTCTACATATTTAAACTTAACAATTATGATAGCTTCCTTTGTTTTTAGCTACTTTTCCAAAATTGTCAGCAGATTATTGCACACCTAGAAATGAAATTAAAAACATAGGCCTCCTCCATATCCCCTCATTGCCTCCTTTTCCATCACCAATATAGGTGTTTTCTAGCATTTTGGTAGGAAAAAACCCTCAATGATTAGTTTACAATTTAGGAAAAGTAGAATATTTTACACAGCTCTGCAAAGTCTACTTCACATATCTCTATAGCATATATATCTTTGAGAGTAAGCTTTTAGCTCACTTGGACCTAAAATATGGGAGAAACACTTCATGCAAATTACAAGGCAGGCAGAACATATTCACATTTACAGAATCCGCTGACTTTAGTCAATTGTGCATAGAAACCTTTACTATAAAGCATATTACAGAAAAAAAGACATATTTTCATACATTCTACATATTTAAACTTAACAATTATGATAGTTTCCTTGGTTTTTATCTACTTTTCCAAAATTGTCTGCAGATCATTGCACACCTAGAAATGAAATTAAAAAACAAAGGCCTCCTCCATATCCCCTCATTGCCTCCTTTTCCATCGCCAATATAGGTGTTTTCTAGCATTTTGGTAGGAAAAACCCTCAATGATTTCTTTACAATTTCGGAAAAGTAGAACAATATTTTACACAGCTCTGCAATGTCTTCTTCAGACATCTCTACAGCATATATATCTTTGAGAGTAAGCGTTTAGCTTGCTTGGATCTAAAGCATGGGAGAAACACTTCATGCAAATTATAAGGGAGGCAGAACATATTCACATTGTACACAATCCGCTAACTTTAGGAAATTGTGCACAGCAACTTTTAGTATAAAGCATAATACAAAAAAACACATTTTTATACATTCTACATATTTAAACTTAACAATTATGATTGCTTCCTGTTTTTAGCTACTTTTCCAAAATTGTCAGCAGATTATCGTACACCTAGAATTGAAATTAAAAAACATAGGCCTCCTCCACATCCCCTCATAGCCTCCTTTTTAATCGCCAATATAGGTGTTTTCTAGCATTTTGGTAGGAAAAAACCCTCAATGGTTAGTTTACAATTTAGGAAAAGTAGAATATTTTACACAGCTCTGCAATGTCTACTTCACACATCACAAAAGCATATATATCTTTGAGAGTAAGCTTTTAGCTCACTTGAACCTAAAATATGGGAGAAACACTTCATGCAAATTACAAGGCAGGCAGAACATATTTACATTTACAGAATCCGCTGACTTTAGTCAATTGTGCATAGAAACCTTTACTATAAAGCATATTACAGAAAAAAAGACACATTTTCATACATTCTACATATTTAAACTTAACAATTATGATAGTTTCCTTGGTTTTTAGCTACTTTTCCAAAATTGTCTGCAGATCATTGCACACCTAGAAATGAAATTAAAAAACATAGGCCTCCTCCATATCCCCTCATAGCCTCCTTTTCCATCGCCAATATAGGTGTTTTCTAGCATTTTGGTAGGAAAAACCCTCAATGATTTCTTTACAATTTCAGAAAAGTAGAACAATATTTTACACAGCTCTGCAATGTCTTCTTCAGACATCTCTATAGCATATATATCTTTGAGAGTAAGCTTTTAGCTTGCTTGGATCTAAAACATGGGAGAAACACTTCATGCAAATTATAAGGGAGGCAGAACATATTCACATTGTACACAATCCGCTAACTTTAGGCAATTGTGCACAGCAACTTATAGTATAAAGCATAATACAAAAAAAACACATTTTTATACATTCTACATATTTAAACTTAACAATTATGATTGCTTCCTGTTGTTAGCTACTTTTCCAAAATTGTCAGCAGATTATCGTACACCTAGAATTGAAACTAAAAAACATAGGCCTCCTCCACATCCCCATATAGCCTCCTTTTTAATCGCCAATATAGGTGTTTTCTAGCATTTTGGTAGGAAAAAACCCTCAATGGTTAGTTTACAATTTAGGAAAAGTAGAATATTTTACACAGCTCTGCAATGTCTACTTCACACATCACAATAGCATATATATCTTTGAGAGTAAGCTTTTAGCTCACTTGAACCTAAAATATGGGAGAAACACTTCATGCACATTACAAGGCAGGCAGAACATATTTACATTTACAGAATCCGCTGACTTTAGTCAATTGTGCATAGAAACCTTTACTATAAAGCATATTACAGAAAAAAAGACACATTTTCATACATTCTACATATTTAAACTTAACAATTATGATAGTTTCCTTGGTTTTTAGCTACTTTTCCAAAATTGTCTGCAGATCATTGCACACCTTGAAATGAAATTAAAAAACATAGGCCTCCTCCATATTCCCTCATAGCCTCCTTTTCCATCGCCAATATACGTGTTTTCTAGCATTTTGGCAGGAAAAACCCTCAATGATTTCTTTACAATTTCGGAAAAGTAGAACAATATTTTACACAGCTCTGCAATGTCTTCTTCAGACATCTCTATAGCATATATATCTTTGAGAGTAAGCTTTTAGCTTGCTTGGATCTAAAACATGGGAGAAACATTTCATGCAAATTATAAGGGAGGCAGAACATATTCACATTGTACACAATCCGCTAACTTTAGGCAATTGTGCACAGCAAATTTTAGTATAAAGCATAATACAAAAAAACATTTTTATACATTCTACATATTTAAACTTAACAATTATGATATCTTCCTTTGTTTTTAGCTACTTTTCCAAAATTGTCAGCAGATTATTGCACACCTAGAAATGAAATTAAAAACATAGGCCTCCTCCATATCCCCTCATAGCCTGCTTTTCCATCGCCAATATAGGTGTTTTCTAGCATTTTGGTAGAAAAAAACCCTCAATGATTTGTTTACAATTTAGAAAAAGTAGAAGAATATTTTACACAGCTCTGCAATGTCTTCTTCAGACATCTCTCTAGCATATACAGTGCTCAAAAAAATAAAGGGAACACTTAACCAGCTTTATATAACTCCAAGTAAATCAAAGTTCTGTGAAATCAGACTGTCCACTTAAGAAGCAAAAAGGTTTGACAATAATTTCACATGCTGTTCTCCAAATGGAATAGACAACAGATAGAAAGTACTGGCAATTATCAATACACCGTCAATAAAGGAATGTTTCTGCAGGTGGGTACCACAGACAACATCTCAGTACCAATGCTTTCTGGCTGATGTTTTGGTCAGTTTTGAATGTTGGTTGTGCTTTCACACTCGTGGTAGCATGAGACGGACTCTACAACCCACACAAGTGTCTAAGGTAGTGCAGCTCATCCAGGATGGCACATCAATGCGAGCTGTGGCAAGAAGGTTTGCTGTGTCTGTCAGCATAGTGTTCAGAGGTTGGAGGTGCTACCAGGAGACAAGCCAGTACACCAGGAGATATGGAGCGGGCCGTAGTAGGGGAACAACCCAGCAGCAATAGTCAATTGTGCAAAGAAACCTTTACTATAAAGAATATTACAGAAAAAAGACACATTTTCATACATTCTACATATTTAACTATTATGATAGTTTCCTTGGTTTTAGCTACTTTTCCAAAATTCTCAGCAAACAGATTATTGCACACCTAAAAAATAAAATTAAAAACATAGGCCTCCTCCATATCCCCTCATTGCCTCCTTTTCCATCGCCAATATAGGTGTTTTCTAGCATTTTGGTAGGAAAAACCCTCAAGGATTTCTTTACAATTTCGGAAAAGTAGAACAATATTTTACACAGCTCTGCAATGTCTTCTTCAGACATCTCTATAGCATATATATCTTTGAGAGTAAGCGTTTACCTTGCTTGGATCTAAAGCATGGGAGAAACACTTCATGCAAATTATAAGGGAGGCAGAACATATTCACATTGTACACAATCCGCTAACTTTAGGCAATTGTGCACAGCAACTTTTAGTATAAAGCATAATACAAAAAAAACACATTTTTATACATTCTACATATTTAAACTTAACAATTATGATTGCTTCCTGTTTTTAGCCACTTTTCCAAAATTGTCAGCAGATTATCGTACACCTAGAATTGAAATTAAAAAATATAGGCCTCCTCCACATCCCCTCATAGCCTCCTTTTTAATCGCCAATATAGGTGTTTTCTAGCATTTTGGTAGGAAAAAACCCTCAATGGTTAGTTTACAATTTAGGAAAAGTAGAATATTTTACACAGCTCTGCAATGTCTACTTCACACATCACAATAGCATATATATCTTTGAGAGTAAGCTTTTAGCTCACTTGAACCTAAAATATGGGAGAAACACTTCATGCAAATTACAAGGCAGGCAGAACATATTTACATTTACAGAATCCGCTGACTTTAGTCAATTGTGCATAGAAACCTTTACTATAAAGCATATTACAGAAAAAAAGACACATTTTCATACATTCTACATATTTAAACTTAACAATTATGATAGTTTCCTTGGTTTTTAGCTACTTTTCCAAAGTTGTCTGCAGATCATTGCACACCTAGAAATGAAATTAAAAAACATAGGCCTCCTCCATATCCCCTCATAGCATCCTTTTCCATCGCCAATATAGGTGTTTTCTAGCATTTTGGTAGGAAAAACCCTCAATGATTTCTTTACAATTTCAGAAAAGTAGAACAATATTTTACACAGCTCTGCAATGTCTTCTTCAGACATCTCTATAGCATATATATCTTTGAGAGTAAGCTTTTAGCTTGCTTGGATCTAAAACATGGGAGAAACACTTCATGCAAATTATAAGGGAGGCAGAACATATTCACATTGTACACAATCCGCTAACTTTAGGCAATTGTGCACAGCAACTTTTAGTATAAAGCATAATACAAAAAAAAATTTTTATACATTCTACATATTTAAACTTAACAATTATGATAGCTTCCTTTGTTTTTAGCTACTTTTCCAAAATTGTCAGCAGATTATTGCACACCTAGAAATGAAATTAAAAACATAGGCCTCCTCCATATCCCCTCATAGCCTGCTTTTCCATCGCCAATATAAGTGTTTTCTAGCATTTTGGTAGAAAAAAACCCTCAATGATTTGTTTACAATTTAGAAAAAGTAGAAGAATATTTTACACAGCTCTGCAATGTCTTCTTCAGACATCTCTCTACCATATACAGTGCTCAAAAAAATAAAGGGAACACTTAACCAGCTTTATATAACTCCAAGTAAATCAAAGTTCTGTGAAATCAGACTGTCCACTTAAGAAGCAAAAAGGTTTGACAATAATTTCACATGCTGTTCTGCAAATGGAATAGACAACAGATGGAAAGTATTGGCAATTATCAATACACCGTCAATAAAGGAATGTTTCTGCAGGTGGGTACCACAGACAACATCTCAGTACCAATGCTTTCTGGCTGATGTTTTGGTCAGTTTTGAATGTTGGTTGTGCTTTCACACTCGTGGTAGCATGAGACGAACTCTACAACCCACACAAGTGTCTAAGGTAGTGCAGCTCATCCAGGATGGCACATCAATGCGAGCTGTGGCAAGAAGGTTTGCTGTGTCTGTCAGCATAGTGTTCAGAGGTTGGAGGTGCTACCAGGAGACAAGCCAGTACACCAGGAGATATGGAGCGGGCCGTAGTAGGGGAACAACCCAGCAGCAATAGTCAATTGTGCAAAGAAACCTTTACTATAAAGAATATTACAGAAAAAAGACACATTTTCATACATTCTACATATTTAACTATTATGATAGTTTCCTTGGTTTTAGCTACTTTTCCAAAATTCTCAGCAAACAGATTATTGCACACCTAAAAATAAAATTAAAAACATAGGCCTCCTCCATATCCCCTCATTGCCTCCTTTTCCATCGCCAATATAGGTGTTTTCTAGCATTTTGGTAGGAAAAACCCTCAAGGATTTCTTTACAATTTCGGAAAAGTAGAACAATATTTTACACAGCTCTGCAATGTCTTCTTCAGACATCTCTATAGCATATATATCTTTGAGAGTAAGCGTTTACCTTGCTTGGATCTAAAGCATGGGAGAAACACTTCATGCAAATTATAAGGGAGGCAGAACATATTCACATTGTACACAATCCGCTAACTTTAGGCAATTGTGCACAGCAACTTTTAGTATAAAGCATAATACAAAAAAAACACATTTTTATACATTCTACATATTTAAACTTAACAATTATGATTGCTTCCTGTTTTTAGCCACTTTTTCAAAATTGTCAGCAGATTATCGTACACCTAGAATTGAAATTAAAAAATATAGGCCTCCTCCACATCCCCTCATAGCCTCCTTTTTAATCGCCAATATAGGTGTTTTCTAGCATTTTGGTAGGAAAAAACCCTCAATGGTTAGTTTACAATTTAGGAAAAGTAGAATATTTTACACAGCTCTGCAATGTCTACTTCACACATCACAATAGCATATATATCTTTGAGAGTAAGCTTTTAGCTCACTTGAACCTAAAATATGGGAGAAACACTTCATGCAAATTACAAGGCAGGCAGAACATATTTACATTTACAGAATCCGCTGACTTTAGTCAATTGTGCATAGAAACCTTTACTATAAAGCATATTACAGAAAAAAAGACACATTTTCATACATTCTACATATTTAAACTTAACAATTATGATAGTTTCCTTGGTTTTTAGCTACTTTTCCAAAGTTGTCTGCAGATCATTGCACACCTAGAAATGAAATTAAAAAACATAGGCCTCCTCCATATCCCCTCATAGCATCCTTTTCCATCGCCAATATAGGTGTTTTCTAGCATTTTGGTAGGAAAAACCCTCAATGATTTCTTTACAATTTCAGAAAAGTAGAACAATATTTTACACAGCTCTGCAATGTCTTCTTCAGACATCTCTATAGCATATATATCTTTGAGAGTAAGCTTTTAGCTTGCTTGGATCTAAAACATGGGAGAAACACTTCATGCAAATTATAAGGGAGGCAGAACATATTCACATTGTACACAATCCGCTAACTTTAGGCAATTGTGCACAGCAACTTTTAGTATAAAGCATAATACAAAAAAAACATTTTTATACATTCTACATATTTAAACTTAACAATTATGATAGCTTCCTTTGTTTTTAGCTACTTTTCCAAAATTGTCAGCAGATTATTGCACACCTAGAAATGAAATTAAAAACATAGGCCTCCTCCATATCCCCTCATAGCCTGCTTTTCCATCGCCAATATAAGTGTTTTCTAGCATTTTGGTAGAAAAAAACCCTCAATGATTTGTTTACAATTTAGAAAAAGTAGAAGAATATTTTACACAGCTCTGCAATGTCTTCTTCAGACATCTCTCTACCATATACAGTGCTCAAAAAAATAAAGGGAACACTTAACCAGCTTTATATAACTCCAAGTAAATCAAAGTTCTGTGAAATCAGACTGTCCACTTAAGAAGCAAAAAGGTTTGACAATAATTTCACATGCTGTTCTGCAAATGGAATAGACAACAGATGGAAAGTATTGGCAATTATCAATACACCGTCAATAAAGGAATGTTTCTGCAGGTGGGTACCACAGACAACATCTCAGTACCAATGCTTTCTGGCTGATGTTTTGGTCAGTTTTGAATGTTGGTTGTGCTTTCACACTCGTGGTAGCATGAGACGGACTCTACAACCCACACAAGTGTCTAAGGTAGTGCAGCTCATCCAGGATGGCACATCAATGCGAGCTGTGGCAAGAAGGTTTGCTGTGTCTGTCAGCATAGTGTTCAGAGGTTGGAGGTGCTACCAGGAGACAAGCCAGTACACCAGGAGATGTGGAGGGGGCCGTAGTAGGGGAACAACCCAGCAGCAATAGTCAATTGTGCAAAGAAACCTTTACTATAAAGAATATTACAGAAAAAAGACACATTTTCATACATTCTACATATTTAACTATTATGATAGTTTCCTTCGTTTTAGCTACTTTTCCAAAATTGTCAGCAAACAGATTATTGCACACCTAAAAATAAAATTAAAAACATAGGCCTCCTCCATATCCCCTCATAGCCTCCTTTTCCATCGCCAATATAGGTGTTTTCTAGCATTTTGGTAGGAAAAACCCTCAATGATTAGTTTACAATTTAGGAAAAGTAGAATATTTTACATAGCTCTGCAAGGTCTACTTCACACATCTCTATAGCATGCATATATCTTTGAGAGTAAGCTATTAGCTCACTTGGACCTAAAATATGGGAGAAACACTTCATACAAATTACAAAGCAGGCAGAACATATTCACATTTACAGAATCCGCTGACTTTAGTCAATTGTGCATAGAAACCTTTACTATAAAGCATATTACAGAAAAAAACACATTTTCATACATTCTACATATTTAAACTTAACAATTATGATAGTTTCCTTGGTTTTTAGCTACTTTTCCAAAATTGTCTGCAGATCATTGCACACCTAGAAATGAAATTTAAAAACATAGGCCTCCTCCATATCCCCTCATAGCCTCCTTTTCCATCGCCAATATAGGTGTTTTCTAGCAATTTGGTAGGAAAAACCCTCAATGATTTCTTTACAATTTCGGAAAAGTAGAACAATATTTTACACAGCTCTGCAATGTCTTCTTCAGACATCTCTATTGCATATATATCTTGGAGAGTAAGCTTTAAGCTTGCTTTGATCTAAAACATGGGAGAAACACTTCATGCAAATTATAAGGGAGGCAGAACATATTCACATTTTACACAATCCGCTAACTTTAGGCAATTGTGCACAGCAACTTTTAGTATAAAGCATAATACAAAAAAAACACATTTTTATACATTCTACATATTTAAACTTAACAATTATGATAGCTTCCTTTGTTTTTAGCTACTCTTCCAAAATTGTCAGCAGATTATTGCACACCTAGAAATGAAATTAAAAAACATAGGCCTCCTCCATATCCCCTCATAGCCTGCTTTTCCATCGCCAATATAGGTGTTTTCTAGCATTTTGGTAGAAAAAACCCTCAATGATTTGTTTACAATTTAGGAAAAGTAGAATATTTTACACAGCTCTGCAATGTCTACTTCACACATCACAATAGCATATATATCTTTGAGAGTAAGCTTTTAGCTCACTTGGACCTAAAATATGGGAGAAACACTTCATGCAAATTACAAGGCAGGCAGAACATATTTACATTTACAGAATCCGCTGACTTTAGTCAATTTTGCATAGAAACCTTTACTATAAAGCATATTACAGAAAAAAAGACACATTTTCATACATTCTACATATTTAAACTTAACAATTATGATAGTTTCCTTGGTTTTTAGCTACTTTTCCAAAATTGTCTGCAGATCATTGCACACCTTGAAATGAAATTAAAAAACATAGGCCTCCTCCATATCCCCTCATAGCCTCCTTTTCCATCGCCAATATAGGTGTTTTCTAGCATTTTGGTAGGAAAAACCCTCAATGATTTCTTTACAATTTCGGAAAAGTAGAACAATATTTTACACAGCTCTGCAATGTCTTCTTCAGACATCTCTATAGCATATATATATTTGAGAGTAAGCTTTTAGCTTGCTTGGATCTAAAACATGGGAGAAACACTTCATGCAAATTATAAGGGAGGCAGAACATATTCACATTGTACACAATCCGCTAACTTTAGGCAATTGTGCACAGCAACTTTTAGTATAAAGCATAATACTAAAAAAACACATTTTTATACATTCTACATATTTAAACTTAACAATTATGATAGCTTCCTTTGTTTTTAGCTACTTTTCCAAAATTGTCAGCAGATTATTGCACACCTAGAAATGAAATTAAAAACATAGGCCTCCTCCATATCCCCTCATAGCCTGCTTTTCCATCGCCAATATAGGTGTTTTCTAGCATTTTGGTAGAAAAAACCCTCAATGATTTGTTTACAATTTAGAAAAAGTAGAAGAATATTTTACACAGCTCTGCAATGTCTTCTTCAGACATCTCTCTAGCATCTACAGTGCTCAAAAAATAAAGGGAACACTTAACCAGCTTTATATAACTCCAAGTAAATCAAAGTTCTGTGAAATCAGACTGTCCACTTAAGAAGCAAAAAGGTTTGACAATAATTTCACATGCTGTTCTGCAAATGGAATAGACAACAGATGGAAATTATTGGCAATTATCAATACACCGTCAATAAAGGAATGTTTCTGCAGGTGGGGACCACAGACAACATCTCATTACCAATGCTTTCTGGCTGATGTTTTGGTCAGTTTTGAATGTTGGTTGTGATTTCACACTCGTGGTAGCATGAGACGGACTCTACAACCCACACAAGTGTCTAAGGTAGTGCAGCTCATCCAGGATGGCACATCAATGCGAGCTGTGGCAAGAAGGTTTGCTGTGTCTGTCAGCATAGTGTTCAGAGGTTGGAGGTGCTACCAGGAGACAAGCCAGTACACCAGGAGATGTGGAGGGGGCCGTAGTAGGGGAACAACCCAGCAGCAATAGTCAATTGTGCAAAAAAACCTTTACTATAAAGAATATTACAGAAAAAAGACACATTTTCATACATTCTACATATTGAACTATTATGATAGTTTCCTTGGTTTTAGCTACTTTTCCAAAATTGTCAGCAAACAGATTATTGCACACCTAAAAATAAAATTAAAAACATAGGCCTCCTCCATATCCCCTCATAGCCTCCTTTTCCATCGCCAATATAGGTGTTTTCTAGCATTTTGGTAGGAAAAAACCCTCAATGATTAGTTTACAATTTAGGAAAAGTAGAAGAATATTTTACACAGCTCTGCAAGGTCTACTTCACACATCTCTATAGCATACATATATCTTTGAGAGTAAGTTTTTAGCTCACTTGGACCTAAAATATGGGAGAAACACTTCACACAAATTACAAAGCAGGCAGAACATATTCACATTTACAGAATCCGCTGACTTTAGTCAATTGTGCATAGAAACCTTTACTATAAAGCATATTACAGAAAAAAAAGACACATTTTCATACATTCTACATATTTAAACTTAACAATTATGATAGTTTCCTTGGTTTTTAGCTACTTTTCCAAAGTTGTCTGCAGATCATTGCACACCTAGAAATGAAATTAAAAAACATAGGCCTCCTCCATATCCCCTCATAGCATCCTTTTCCATCGCCAATATAGGTGTTTTCTAGCATTTTGGTAGGAAAAACCCTCAATGATTTCTTTACAATTTCAGAAAAGTAGAACAATATTTTACACAGCTCTGCAATGTCTTCTTCAGACATCTCTATAGCATATATATCTTTGAGAGTAAGCTTTTAGCTTGCTTGGATCTAAAACATGGGAGAAACACTTCATGCAAATTATAAGGGAGGCAGAACATATTCACATTGTACACAATCCGCTAACTTTAGGCAATTGTGCACAGCAACTTTTAGTATAAAGCATAATACAAAAAAAACATTTTTATACATTCTACATATTTAAACTTAACAATTATGATAGCTTCCTTTGTTTTTAGCTACTTTTCCAAAATTGTCAGCAGATTATTGCACACCTAGAAATGAAATTAAAAACATAGGCCTCCTCCATATCCCCTCATAGCCTGCTTTTCCATCGCCAATATAAGTGTTTTCTAGCATTTTGGTAGAAAAAAACCCTCAATGATTTGTTTACAATTTAGAAAAAGTAGAAGAATATTTTACACAGCTCTGCAATGTCTTCTTCAGACATCTCTCTACCATATACAGTGCTCAAAAAAATAAAGGGAACACTTAACCAGCTTTATATAACTCCAAGTAAATCAAAGTTCTGTGAAATCAGACTGTCCACTTAAGAAGCAAAAAGGTTTGACAATAATTTCACATGCTGTTCTGCAAATGGAATAGACAACAGATGGAAAGTATTGGCAATTATCAATACACCGTCAATAAAGGAATGTTTCTGCAGGTGGGTACCACAGACAACATCTCAGTACCAATGCTTTCTGGCTGATGTTTTGGTCAGTTTTGAATGTTGGTTGTGCTTTCACACTCGTGGTAGCATGAGACGGACTCTACAACCCACACAAGTGTCTAAGGTAGTGCAGCTCATCCAGGATGGCACATCAATGCGAGCTGTGGCAAGAAGGTTTGCTGTGTCTGTCAGCATAGTGTTCAGAGGTTGGAGGTGCTACCAGGAGACAAGCCAGTACACCAGGAGATGTGGAGGGGGCCGTAGTAGGGGAACAACCCAGCAGCAATAGTCAATTGTGCAAAGAAACCTTTACTATAAAGAATATTACAGAAAAAAGACACATTTTCATACATTCTACATATTTAACTATTATGATAGTTTCCTTCGTTTTAGCTACTTTTCCAAAATTGTCAGCAAACAGATTATTGCACACCTAAAAATAAAATTAAAAACATAGGCCTCCTCCATATCCCCTCATAGCCTCCTTTTCCATCGCCAATATAGGTGTTTTCTAGCATTTTGGTAGGAAAAACCCTCAATGATTAGTTTACAATTTAGGAAAAGTAGAATATTTTACATAGCTCTGCAAGGTCTACTTCACACATCTCTATAGCATGCATATATCTTTGAGAGTAAGCTATTAGCTCACTTGGACCTAAAATATGGGAGAAACACTTCATACAAATTACAAAGCAGGCAGAACATATTCACATTTACAGAATCCGCTGACTTTAGTCAATTGTGCATAGAAACCTTTACTATAAAGCATATTACAGAAAAAAACACATTTTCATACATTCTACATATTTAAACTTAACAATTATGATAGTTTCCTTGGTTTTTAGCTACTTTTCCAAAATTGTCTGCAGATCATTGCACACCTAGAAATGAAATTTAAAAACATAGGCCTCCTCCATATCCCCTCATAGCCTCCTTTTCCATCGCCAATATAGGTGTTTTCTAGCAATTTGGTAGGAAAAACCCTCAATGATTTCTTTACAATTTCGGAAAAGTAGAACAATATTTTACACAGCTCTGCAATGTCTTCTTCAGACATCTCTATAGCATATATATCTTGGAGAGTAAGCTTTAAGCTTGCTTTGATCTAAAACATGGGAGAAACACTTCATGCAAATTATAAGGGAGGCAGAACATATTCACATTTTACACAATCCGCTAACTTTAGGCAATTGTGCACAGCAACTTTTAGTATAAAGCATAATACAAAAAAAACACATTTTTATACATTCTACATATTTAAACTTAACAATTATGATAGCTTCCTTTGTTTTTAGCTACTCTTCCAAAATTGTCAGCAGATTATTGCACACCTAGAAATGAAATTAAAAAACATAGGCCTCCTCCATATCCCCTCATAGCCTGCTTTTCCATCGCCAATATAGGTGTTTTCTAGCATTTTGGTAGAAAAAACCCTCAATGATTTGTTTACAATTTAGGAAAAGTAGAATATTTTACACAGCTCTGCAATGTCTACTTCACACATCACAATAGCATATATATCTTTGAGAGTAAGCTTTTAGCTCACTTGGACCTAAAATATGGGAGAAACACTTCATGCAAATTACAAGGCAGGCAGAACATATTTACATTTACAGAATCCGCTGACTTTAGTCAATTTTGCATAGAAACCTTTACTATAAAGCATATTACAGAAAAAAAGACACATTTTCATACATTCTACATATTTAAACTTAACAATTATGATAGTTTCCTTGGTTTTTAGCTACTTTTCCAAAATTGTCTGCAGATCATTGCACACCTTGAAATGAAATTAAAAAACATAGGCCTCCTCCATATCCCCTCATAGCCTCCTTTTCCATCGCCAATATAGGTGTTTTCTAGCATTTTGGTAGGAAAAACCCTCAATGATTTCTTTACAATTTCGGAAAAGTAGAACAATATTTTACACAGCTCTGCAATGTCTTCTTCAGACATCTCTATAGCATATATATATTTGAGAGTAAGCTTTTAGCTTGCTTGGATCTAAAACATGGGAGAAACACTTCATGCAAATTATAAGGGAGGCAGAACATATTCACATTGTACACAATCCGCTAACTTTAGGCAATTGTGCACAGCAACTTTTAGTATAAAGCATAATACTAAAAAAACACATTTTTATACATTCTACATATTTAAACTTAACAATTATGATAGCTTCCTTTGTTTTTAGCTACTTTTCCAAAATTGTCAGCAGATTATTGCACACCTAGAAATGAAATTAAAAACATAGGCCTCCTCCATATCCCCTCATAGCCTGCTTTTCCATCGCCAATATAGGTGTTTTCTAGCATTTTGGTAGAAAAAACCCTCAATGATTTGTTTACAATTTAGAAAAAGTAGAAGAATATTTTACACAGCTCTGCAATGTCTTCTTCAGACATCTCTCTAGCATCTACAGTGCTCAAAAAATAAAGGGAACACTTAACCAGCTTTATATAACTCCAAGTAAATCAAAGTTCTGTGAAATCAGACTGTCCACTTAAGAAGCAAAAAGGTTTGACAATAATTTCACATGCTGTTCTGCAAATGGAATAGACAACAGATGGAAATTATTGGCAATTATCAATACACCGTCAATAAAGGAATGTTTCTGCAGGTGGGGACCACAGACAACATCTCATTACCAATGCTTTCTGGCTGATGTTTTGGTCAGTTTTGAATGTTGGTTGTGATTTCACACTCGTGGTAGCATGAGACGGACTCTACAACCCACACAAGTGTCTAAGGTAGTGCAGCTCATCCAGGATGGCACATCAATGCGAGCTGTGGCAAGAAGGTTTGCTGTGTCTGTCAGCATAGTGTTCAGAGGTTGGAGGTGCTACCAGGAGACAAGCCAGTACACCAGGAGATGTGGAGGGGGCCGTAGTAGGGGAACAACCCAGCAGCAATAGTCAATTGTGCAAAAAAACCTTTACTATAAAGAATATTACAGAAAAAAGACACATTTTCATACATTCTACATATTTAACTATTATGATAGTTTCCTTGGTTTTAGCTACTTTTCCAAAATTGTCAGCAAACAGATTATTGCACACCTAAAAATAAAATTAAAAACATAGGCCTCCTCCATATCCCCTCATAGCCTCCTTTTCCATCGCCAATATAGGTGTTTTCTAGCATTTTGGTAGGAAAAAACCCTCAATGATTAGTTTACAATTTAGGAAAAGTAGAAGAATATTTTACACAGCTCTGCAAGGTCTACTTCACACATCTCTATAGCATACATATATCTTTGAGAGTAAGTTTTTAGCTCACTTGGACCTAAAATATGGGAGAAACACTTCACACAAATTACAAAGCAGGCAGAACATATTCACATTTACAGAATCCGCTGACTTTAGTCAATTGTGCATAGAAACCTTTACTATAAAGCATATTACAGAAAAAAAAGACACATTTTCATACATTCTACATATTTAAACTTAGCAATTATGATAGTTTCCTTGGTTTTTAGCTACTTTTCCAAAATTGTCTGCAGATCATTGCACACCTTGAAATGAAATTAAAAAACATAGGCCTCCTCCATATCCCCTCATAGCCTCCTTTTCCATCGCCAATATAGGTGTTTTCTAGCATTTTGGTAGGAAAAACCCTCAATAATTTCTTTACAATTTCGGAAAAGTAGAACAATATTTTACACAGCTCTGCAATGTCTTCTTCAGACATCTCTGTAGCATATATATCTTTGAGAGTAAGCTTTTAGCTTGCTTGGATCTAAAATATGGGAGAAACACTTCATGCAAATTACAAGGGAGGCAGAACAAATTCACATTTACAGAATCCGCTGACTTTAGTCAATTGTGCAAGGAAACCATCACTATAAAGCATATTACAGAAAAAAGACACATTTTCATACATTCTACATATTTAAACTTAACAATTATGATAGTTTCCTTTGTTTTTAGCTATTTTTCCAAAATTGTCAGCAGATTATTGCACACCTAGAAATGAAATTAAAAAACATAGGCCTCCTCCATATCCCCTCATAGCCTGCTTTTCCATCGCCAATATAGGTGTTTTCTAGCATTTTGGTAGAAAAAACTCTCAATGATTTGTTTACAATTTAGGAAAAGTAGAATATTTTACACAGCTCTGCAATGTCTACTTCACACATCACAATAGCATATATATCTTTGAGAGTAAGCTTTTAGCTCACTTGGACCTAAAATATGGGAGAAACACTTCATGCAAATTACAAGGCAGGCAGAACATATTTACATTTACAGAATCCGCTGACTTTAGTCAATTGTGCATAGAAACCTTTACTATAAAGCATATTACAGAAAAAAAGACACATTTTCATACATTCTACATATTAAAACTTAACAATTATGATAGTTTCCTTGGTTTTTAGCTACTTTTCCAAAATTGTCTGCAGATCATTGCACACCTTGAAATGAAATTAAAAAACATAGGCCTCCTCCATATCCCCTCATAGCCTCCTTTTCCATCGCCAATATAGGTGTTTTCTAGCATTTTGGTAGGAAAAACCCTCAATGATTTCTTTACAATTTTGGAAAAGTAGAACAATATTTTACACAGCTCTGCAATGTCTTCTTCAGACATCTCTATAGCATATATATCTTTGAGAGTAAGCTTTTAGCTTGCTTGGATCTAAAACATGGGAGAAACACTTCATGCAAATTATAAGGGAGGCAGAACATATTCACATTGTACACAATCCGCTAACTTTAGGCAATTGTGCACAGCAACTTTTAGTATAAAGCATAATACTAAAAAAACACATTTTTATACATTCTACATATTTAAACTTAACAATTATGATAGCTTCCTTTGTTTTTAGCTACTTTTCCAAAATTGTCAGCAGATTATTGCACACCTAGAAATGAAATTAAAAACATAGGCCTCCTCCATATCCCCTCATAGCCTGCTTTTCCATCGCCAATATAGGTGTTTTCTAGCATTTTGGTAGAAAAAACCCTCAATGATTTGTTTACAATTTAGAAAAAGTAGAAGAATATTTTACACAGCTCTGCAATGTCTTCTTCAGACATCTCTCTAGCATCTACAGTGCTCAAAAAATAAAGGGAACACTTAACCAGTTTTATATAACGCTAAGTAATTAAAGTTCTGTGAAATCAGACTGTCCACTTAAGAAGCAAAAAGGTTTGACAATAATTTCACATGCTGTTCTGCAAATGGAATAGACAACAGATGGAAATTATTGGCAATTAACAATACACCGTCAATAAAGGAATGTTTCTGCAGGTGGGGACCACAGACAACATCTCAGTACCAATGCTTTCTGGCTGATGTTTTGGTCAGTTTTGAATGTTGGTTGGGCTTTTACACTCGTGGTAGCATGAGACGGACTCTACAACCCACACAAGTGTCTAAGGTAGTGCAGCTCATCCAGGATGGCACATCAATGCGAAATGTGGCAAGAAAGTTTGCTGTGTCTGTCAGCATAGTGTTCAGAGGTTGGAGGTGCTACCAGGAGACAAGCCAGTACACCAGGAGATGTGGAGGGGGCCGTAGTAGGGGAACAACCCAGCAGCAATAGTCAATTGTGCAAAAAAACCTTTACTATAAAGAATATTACAGAAAAAAGACACATTTTCATACATTCTACATATTTAACTATTATGATAGTTTCCTTGGTTTTAGCTACTTTTCCAAAATTGTCAGCAAACAGATTATTGCACACCTAAAAATAAAATTAAAAACATAGGCCTCCTCCATATCCCCTCATAGCCTCCTTTTCCATCGCCAATATAGGTGTTTTCTAGCATTTTGGTAGGAAAAAACCCTCAATGATTAGTTTACAATTTAGGAAAAGTAGAAGAATATTTTACACAGCTCTGCAAGGTCTACTTCACACATCTCTATAGCATACATATATCTTTGAGAGTAAGCTTTTAGCTCACTTGGACCTAAAATATGGGAGAAACACTTCATGCAAATTACAAAGCAGGCAGAACATATTCACATTTACAGAATCCGCTGACTTTAGTCAATTGTGCATAGAAACCTTTACTATAAAGCATATTACAGAAAAAAAAGACACATTTTCATACATTCTACATATTTAAACTTAACAATTATGATAGTTTCCTTGGTTTTTAGCTACTTTTCCAAAATTGTCTGCAGATCATTGCACACCTAGAAATGAAATTAAAAAACATAGGCCTCCTCCATATCCCCTCATAGCCTCCTTTTCCATCGCCAATATAGGTGTTTTCTAGCATTTTGGTAGGAAAAACCCTCAATGATTTCTTTACAATTTTGGAAAAGTAGAACAATATTTTACACAGCTCTGCAATGTCTTCTTCAGACATCTCTATAGCATATATATCTTTGAGAGTAAGCTTTTAGCTTGCTTGGATCTAAAACATGGGAGAAACACTTCATGCAAATTATAAGGGAGGCAGAACATATTCATATTGTTCACAATTCGCTAACTTTAGGCAATTGTGCACAGCAACTTTTAGTATAAAGCATAATACAAAAAAAACACATTTTTATACATTCTACATATTTAAACTTAACAATTATGATAGCTTCCTTTGTTTTTAGCTACTTTTCCAAAATTGTCAGCAGATTATTGCACACCTAGAAATGAAATTAAAAACATAGGCCTCCTCCATATCCCCTCATTGCCTCCTTTTCCATCACCAATATAGGTGTTTTCTAGCATTTTGGTAGGAAAAAACCCTCAATGATTAGTTTACAATTTAGGAAAAGTAGAATATTTTACACAGCTCTGCAAAGTCTACTTCACATATCTCTATAGCATATATATCTTTGAGAGTAAGCTTTTAGCTCACTTGGACCTAAAATATGGGAGAAACACTTCATGCAAATTACAAGGCAGGCAGAACATATTCACATTTACAGAATCCGCTGACTTTAGTCAATTGTGCATAGAAACCTTTACTATAAAGCATATTACAGAAAAAAAGACACATTTTCATACATTCTACATATTTAAACTTAACAATTATGATAGTTTCCTTGGTTTTTATCTACTTTTCCAAAATTGTCTGCAGATCATTGCACACCTAGAAATGAAATAAAAAAGCAAAGGCTACCTCGATATCCCCTCATTGCCTCCTTTTCCATCGCCAATATAGGTGTTTTCTAGCATTTTGGTAGGAAAAACCCTCAATGATTTCTTTACAATTTCGGAAAAGTAGAACAATATTTTACACAGCTCTGCAATGTCTTCTTCAGACATCTCTATAGCATATATATCTTTGAGAGTAAGCGTTTAGCTTGCTTGGATCTAAAGCATGGGAGAAACACTTCATGCAAATTATAAGGGAGGCAGAACATATTCACATTGTACACAATCCGCTAACTTTAGGCAATTGTGCACAGCAACTTTTAGTATAAAGCATAATACAAAAAAACACATTTTTATACATTCTACATATTTAAACTTAACAATTATGATTGCTTCTTGTTTTTAGCTACTTTTCCAAAATTGTCAGCAGATTATCGTACACCTAGAATTGAAATTAAAAAACATAGGCCTCCTCCACATCCCCTCATAGCCTCCTTTTTAATCGCCAATATAGGTGTTTTCTAGCATTTTGGTAGGAAAAAACCCTCAATGGTTAGTTTACAATTTAGGAAAAGTAGAATATTTTACACAGCTCTGCAATGTCTACTTCACACATCACAATAGCATATATATCTTTGAGAGTAAGCTTTTAGCTCACTTGAACCTAAAATATGGGAGAAACACTTCATGCAAATTACAAGGCAGGCAGAACATATTTACATTTACAGAATCCGCTGACTTTAGTCAATTGTGCATAGAAACCTTTACTATAAAGCATATTACAAAAAAAAGACACATTTTCATACATTCTACATATTTAAACTTAACAATTATGATAGTTTCCTTGGTTTTTAGCTACTTTTCCAATATTGTCTGCAGATCATTGCACACCTTGAAATGAAATTAAAAAACATAGGCCTCCTCCATATCCCCTCATAGCCTCCTTTTCCATCGCCAATATAGGTGTTTTCTAGCATTTTGGTAGGAAAAACCCTCAATGATTTCTTTACAATTTCAGAAAAGTAGAACAATATTTTGCACAGCTCTGCAATGTCTTCTTCAGACATCTCTATAGCATATATATCTTTGATAGTAAGCTTTTAGCTTGCTTGGATCTAAAATATGGGAGAAACACTTCATGCAAATTACAAGGGAGGCAGAACAAATTCACATTTACAGAATCCACTGACTTTAGTCAATTGTGCAAAGAAACCATCACTATAAAGCATATTACAGAAAAAAGACACATTTTCATACATTCTACATATTTAAACTTAACAATTATGATAGTTTCCTTGGTTTTTAGCTACTTTTCCAAAATTGTCAGCAGATCATTGCACACCTAGAAATGAAATTAAAAAACATAGGCCTCCTCCATATACCCTCATTGCCTCCTTTTCCATCACCAATATAGGTGTTTTCTAGCATTTTGGTAGGAAAAAAACCCTCAATGATTAGTTTACAATTTAGGAAAAGTAGAATATTTTACACAGCTCTGCAAAGTCTACTTCACATATCTCTATAGCATATATATCTTTGAGAGTAAGCTTTTAGCTCACTTGGACCTAAAATATGGGAGAAACACTTCATGCAAATTACAAGGCAGCAGAACATATTCACATTTACAGAATCCGCTGACTTTAGTCAATTGTGCATAGAAACCTTTACTATAAAGCATATTACAGAAAAAAAGACACATTTTCATACATTCTACATATTTAAACTTAACAATTATGATAGTTTCCTTGGTTTTTATCTACTTTTCCAAAATTGTCTGCAGATCATTGCACACCTAGAAATGAAATTAAAAAACAAAGGCCTCCTCCATATCCCCTCATTGCCTCCTTTTCCATCGCCAATATAGGTGTTTTCTAGCATTTTGGTAGGAAAAACCCTCAATGATTTCTTTACAATTTCGGAAAAGTAGAACAATATTTTACACAGCTCTGCAATGTCTTCTTCAGACATCTCTATAGCATATATATCTTTGAGAGTAAGCGTTTAGCTTGCTTGGATCTAAAGCATGGGAGAAACACTTCATGCAAATTATAAGGGAGGCAGAACATATTCACATTGTACACAATCCGCTAACTTTAGGCAATTGTGCACAGCAACTTTTAGTATAAAGCATAATACAAAAAAAACACATTTTTATACATTCTACATATTTAAACTTAACAATTATGATTGCTTCCTGTTTTTAGCTACTTTTCCAAAATTGTCAGCAGATTATCGTACACCTAGAATTGAAATTAAAAAACATAGGCCTCCTCCACATCCCCTCATAGCCTCCTTTTTAATCGCCAATATAGGTGTTTTCTAGCATTTTGGTAGGAAAAAACCCTCAATGGTTAGTTTACAATTTAGGAAAAGTAGAATATTTTACACAGCTCTGCAATGTCTACTTCACACATCACAATAGCATATATATCTTTGAGAGTAAGCTTTTAGCTCACTTGAACCTAAAATATGGGAGAAACACTTCATGCAAATTACAAGGCAGGCAGAACATATTTACATTTACAGAATCCGCTGACTTTAGTCAATTGTGCATAGAAACCTTTACTATAAAGCATATTACAGAAAAAAAGACACATTTTCATACATTCTACATATTTAAACTTAACAATTATGATAGTTTCCTTGGTTTTTAGCTACTTTTCCAAAATTGTCTGCAGATCATTGCACACCTAGAAATGAAATTAAAAAACATAGGCCTCCTCCATATCCCCTCATAGCCTCCTTTTCCATCGCCAATATAGGTGTTTTCTAGCATTTTGGTAGGAAAAACCCTCAATGATTTCTTTACAATTTCAGAAAAGTAGAACAATATTTTACACAGCTCTGCAATGTCTTCTTCAGACATCTCTATAGCATATATATCTTTGAGAGTAAGCTTTTAGCTTGCTTGGAGCTAAAACATGGGAGAAACACTTCATGCAAATTATAAGGGAGGCAGAACATATTCACATTGTACACAATCCGCTAACTTTAGGCAATTGTGCACAGCAACTTATAGTATAAAGCATAATACAAAAAAACACATTTTTATACATTCTACATATTTAAACTTAACAATTATGATTGCTTCCTGTTTTTAGCTACTTTTCCAAAATTGTCAGCAGATTATCGTACACCTAGAATTGAAATTAAAAAACATAGGCCT
The DNA here is from genome assembly GCF_039654945.1 of Dendrobates tinctorius. NCBI lineage: Eukaryota > Metazoa > Chordata > Amphibia > Anura > Dendrobatidae > Dendrobates > Dendrobates tinctorius. Next base: position 25,269,655 of record NW_027361712.1, on the reverse strand, counting down.
CCTCCACATCCCCATATAGCCTCCTTTTTAATCGCCAATATAGGTGTTTTCTAGCATTTTGGTAGGAAAAAACCCTCAATGGTTAGTTTACAATTTAGGAAAAGTAGAATATTTTACACAGCTCTGCAATGTCTACTTCACACATCACAATAGCATATATATCTTTGAGAGTAAGCTTTTAGCTCACTTGAACCTAAAATATGGGAGAAACACTTCATGCACATTACAAGGCAGGCAGAACATATTTACATTTACAGAATCCGCTGACTTTAGTCAATTGTGCATAGAAACCTTTACTATAAAGCATATTACAGAAAAAAAGACACATTTTCATACATTCTACATATTTAAACTTAACAATTATGATAGTTTCCTTGGTTTTTAGCTACTTTTCCAAAATTGTCTGCAGATCATTGCACACCTTGAAATGAAATTAAAAAACATAGGCCTCCTCCATATCCCCTCATAGCCTCCTTTTCCATCGCCAATATAGGTGTTTTCTAGCATTTTGGCAGGAAAAACCCTCAATGATTTCTTTACAATTTCGGAAAAGTAGAACAATATTTTACACAGCTCTGCAATGTCTTCTTCAGACATCTCTATAGCATATATATCTTTGAGAGTAAGCTTTTAGCTTGCTTGGATCTAAAACATGGGAGAAACATTTCATGCAAATTATAAGGGAGGCAGAACATATTCACATTGTACACAATCCGCTAACTTTAGGCAATTGTGCACAGCAACTTTTAGTATAAAGCATAATACAAAAAAACATTTTTATACATTCTACATATTTAAACTTAACAATTATGATATCTTCCTTTGTTTTTAGCTACTTTTCCAAAATTGTCAGCAGATTATTGCACACCTAGAAATGAAATTAAAAACATAGGCCTCCTCCATATCCCCTCATAGCCTGCTTTTCCATCGCCAATATAGGTGTTTTCTAGCATTTTGGTAGAAAAAAACCCTCAATGATTTGTTTACAATTTAGAAAAAGTAGAAGAATATTTTACACAGCTCTGCAATGTCTTCTTCAGACATCTCTCTAGCATATACAGTGCTCAAAAAAATAAAGGGAACACTTAACCAGCTTTATATAACTCCAAGTAAATCAAAGTTCTGTGAAATCAGACTGTCCACTTAAGAAGCAAAAAGGTTTGACAATAATTTCACATGCTGTTCTACAAATGGAATAGACAACAGATAGAAAGTATTGGCAATTATCAATACACCGTCAATAAAGGAATGTTTCTGCAGGTGGGTACCACAGACAACATCTCAGTACCAATGCTTTCTGGCTGATGTTTTGGTCAGTTTTGAATGTTGGTTGTGCTTTCACACTCGTGGTAGCATGAGACGAACTCTACAACCCACACAAGTGTCTAAGGTAGTGCAGCTCATCCAGGATGGCACATCAATGCGAGCTGTGGCAAGAAGGTTTGCTGTGTCTGTCAGCATAGTGTTCAGAGGTTGGAGGTGCTACCAGGAGACAAGCCAGTACACCAGGAGATGTGGAGCGGGCCGTAGTAGGGGAACAACCCAGCAGCAGTAGCCAATTGTGCAAAGAAACCTTTACTATAAAGAATATTACAGAAAAAAGACACATTTTCATACATTCTACATATTTAACTATTATGATAGTTTCCTTGGTTTTAGCTACTTTTCCAAAATTCTCAGCAAACAGATTATTGCACACCTAAAAATAAAATTAAAAACATAGGCCTCCTCCATATCCCCTCATAGCCTCCTTTTCCATCGCCAATATAGGTGTTTTCTAGCATTTTGGTAGGAAAAAACCCTCAATGATTAGTTTACAATTTAGGAAAAGTAGAAGAATATTTTACACAGCTCTGCAAGGTCTACTTCACACATCTCTATAGCATACATATATCTTTGAGAGTAAGCTTTTAGCTCACTTGGACCTAAAATATGGGAGAAACACTTCATACAAATTACAAAGCAGGCAGAACATATTTACATTTACAGAATCCGCTGACTTTAGTCAATTGTGCATAGAAACCTTTACTATAAAGCATATTACAGAAAAAAGACACATTTTCATACATTCTACATATTTAAACTTAACAATTATGATAGTTTCCTTGGTTTTTATCTACTTTTCCAAAATTCTCTGCAGATCATTGCACACCTAGAAATGAAATTAAAAAACAAAGGTCTCCTCCATATCCCCTCATTGCCTCCTTTTCCATCGCCAATATAGGTGTTTTCTAGCATTTTGGTAGGAAAAACCCTCAATAATTTCTTTACAATTTCGGAAAAGTAGAACAATATTTTACACAGCTCTGCAATGTCTTCTTCAGACATCTCTATAGCATATATATCTTTGAGAGTAAGCGTTTACCTTGCTTGGATCTAAAGCATGGGAGAAACACTTCATGCAAATTATAAGGGAGGCAGAACATATTCACATTGTACACAATCCGCTAACTTTAGGCAATTGTGCACAGCAACTTTTAGTATAAAGCATAATACAAAAAAAACACATTTTTATACATTCTACATATTTAAACTTAACAATTATGATTGCTTCCTGTTTTTAGCTACTTTTCCAAAATTGTCAGCAGATTATCGTACACCTAGAATTGAAATTAAAAAATATAGGCCTCCTCCACATCCCCTCATAGCCTCCTTTTTAATCGCCAATATAGGTGTTTTCTAGCATTTTGGTAGGAAAAAACCCTCAATGGTTAGTTTACAATTTAGGAAAAGTAGAATATTTTACACAGCTCTGCAATGTCTACTTCACACATCACAATAGCATATATATCTTTGAAAGTAAGCTTTTAGCTCACTTGAACATAAAATATGGGAGAAACACTTCATGCAAATTACAAGGCAGGCAGAACATATTTACATTTACAGAATCCGCTGACTTTAGTCAATTGTGCATAGAAACCTTTACTATAAAGCATATTACAGAAAAAAAGACACATTTTCATACATTCTACATATTTAAAATTAACAATTATGATAGTTTCCTTGGTTTTTAGCTACTTTTCCAAAATTGTCTGCAGATCATTGCACACCTAGAAATGAAATTAAAAAACATAGGCCTCCTCCATATCCCCTCATAGCCTCCTTTTCCATCGCCAATATAGGTGTTTTCTAGCAATTTGGTAGGAAAAACCCTCAATGATTTCTTTACAATTTCGGAAAAGTAGAACAATATTTTACACAGCTCTGCAATGTCTTCTTCAGACATCTCAATAGCATATATATCTTGGAGAGTAAGATTTTAGCTTGCTTTGATCTAAAACATGGGAGAAACACTTCATGCAAATTATAAGGGAGGCAGAACATATTCACATTTTACACAATCCGCTAACTTTAGGCAATTGTGCACAGCAACTTTTAGTATAAAGCATAATACAAAAAAAACACATTTTTATACATTCTACATATTTAAACTTAATAATTGTGATAGCTTCTTTTGTTTTTAGCTACTTTTCCAAAATTGAAAGCAGATTATTGCACACCTAGAAATGAAATTAAAAAACATAGGCCTCCTCCATATCCCCTCATAGCCTGCTTTTCCATCGCCAATATAGGTGTTTTCTAGCATTTTGGTAGAAAAAACCCTCAATGATTTGTTTACAATTTAGGAAAAGTAGAATATTTTACACAGCTCTGCAATGTCTACTTCACACATCACAATAGCATATATATCTTTGAGAGTAAGCTTTTAGCTCACTTGGACCTAAAATATGGGAGAAACACTTCATGCAAATTACAAGGCAGGCAGAACATATTTACATTTACAGAATCCGCTGACTTTAGTCAATTGTGCATAGAAACCTTTACTATAAAGCATATTACAGAAAAAAAGACACATTTTCATACATTCTACATATTTAAACTTAACAATTATGATAGTTTCCTTGGTTTTTAGCTACTTTTCCAAAACTGTCTGCAGATCATTGCACACCTTGAAATGAAATTAAAAAACATAGGCCTCCTCCATATCCCCTCATAGCCTCCTTTTCCATCGCCAATATAGGTGTTTTCTAGCATTTTGGTAGGAAAAACCCTCAATGATTTCTTTACAATTTCGGAAAAGTAGAACAATATTTTACACAGCTCTGCAATGTCTTCTTCAGACATCTCTATAGCATATATATCTTTGAGAGTAAGCTTTTAGCTTGCTTGGATCTAAAACATGGGAGAAACACTTCATGCAAATTATAAGGGAGGCAGAACATATTCACATTGTACACAATCCGCTAACTTTAGGCAATTGTGCACAGCAACTTTTAGTATAAAGCATAATACTAAAAAAACACATTTTTATACATTCTACATATTTAAACTTAACAATTATGATAGCTTCCTTTGTTTTTAGCTACTTTTCCAAAATTGTCAGCAGATTATTGCACACCTAGAAATGAAATTAAAAACATAGGCCTCCTCCATATCCCCTCATAGCCTGCTTTTCCATCGCCAATATAGGTGTTTTCTAGCATTTTGGTAGAAAAAACCCTCAATGATTTGTTTACAATTTAGAAAAAGTAGAAGAATATTTTACACAGCTCTGCAATGTCTTCTTCAGACATCTCTCTAGCATCTACAGTGCTCAAAAAATAAAGGGAACACTTAACCAGTTTTATATAACTCTAAGTAATTAAAGTTCTGTGAAATCAGACTGTCCACTTAAGAAGCAAAAAGGTTTGACAATAATTTCACATGCTGTTCTGCAAATGGAATAGACAACAGATGGAAATTATTGGCAATTATCAATACACCGTCAATAAAGGAATGTTTCTGCATGTGGGGACCACAGACAACATCTCAGTACCAATGCTTTCTGGCTGATGTTTTGGTCAGTTTTGAATGTTGGTTGGGCTTTCACACTCGTGGTAGCATGAGACGGACTCTACAACCCACACAAGTGTCTAAGGTAGTGCAGCTCATCCAGGATGGCACATCAATGCGAAATGTGGCAAGAAAGTTTGCTGTGTCTGTCAGCATAGTGTTCAGAGGTTGGAGGTGCTACCAGTAGACAGGCCAGTACACCAGGAGATGTGGAGGGGGCCGCAGTACGGGAACAACCCAGCAGCAATAGTCAATTGTGCAAAAAACCTTTACTATAAAGAATATTACAGAAAAAAGACACATTTTCATACATTCTACATATTTAACTATTATGATAGTTTCCTTGGTTTTAGCTACTTTTCCAAAATTGTCAGCAAACAGATTATTGCACACCTAAAAATAAAATTAAAAACATAGGCCTCCTCCATATCCCCTCATAGCCTCCTTTTCCATCGCCAATATAGGTGTTTTCTAGCATTTTGGTAGGAAAAAACCCTCAATGATTAGTTTACAATTTAGGAAAAGTAGAAGAATATTTTACACAGCTCTGCAAGGTCTACTTCACACATCTCTATAGCATACATATATCTTTGAGAGTAAGCTTTTAGCTCACTTGGACCTAAAATATGGGAGAAACACTTCATACAAATTACAAAGCAGGCAGAACATATTCACATTTACAGAATCCGCTGACTTTAGTCAATTGTGCATAGAAACCTTTACTATAAAGCATATTACAGAAAAAAAAGACACATTTTCATACATTCTACATATTTAAACTTAACAATTATGATAGTTTCCTTGGTTTTTAGCTACTTTTCCAAAATTGTCTGCAGATCATTGCACACCTAGAAATGAAATTAAAAAACATAGGCCTCCTCCATATCCCCTCATACCCTCCTTTTCCATCGCCAATATAGGTGTTTTCTAGCATTTTGGTAGGAAAAACCCTCAATGATTTCTTTACAATTTTGGAAAAGTAGAACAATATTTTACACAGCTCTGCAATGTCTTCTTCAGACATCTCTGTAGCATATATATCTTTGAGAGTAAGCTTTTAGCTTGCTTGGATCTAAAACATGGGAGAAACACTTCATGCAAATTATAAGGGAGGCAGAACATATTCATATTGTACACAATTCGCTAACTTTAGGCAATTGTGCACAGCAACTTTTAGTATAAAGCATAATTACAAAAAAAACACATTTTTATACATTCTACATATTTAAACTTAACAATTATGATAGCTTCCTTTGTTTTTAGCTACTTTTCCAAAATTGTCAGCAGTTTATTGCACACCTAGAAATGAAATTAAAAACATAGGCCTCCTCCATATCCCCTCATTGCCTCCTTTTCCATCACCAATATAGGTGTTTTCTAGCATTTTGGTAGGAAAAAACCCTCAATGATTAGTTTACAATTTAGGAAAAGTAGAATATTTTACACAGCTCTGCAAAGTCTAGTTCACATATCTCTATAGCATATATATCTTTGAGAGTAAGCTTTTAGCTCACTTGGACCTAAAATATGGGAGAAACACTTCATGCAAATTACAAGGCAGGCAGAACATATTCACATTTACAGAATCCGCTGACTTTAGTCAATTGTGCATAGAATCCTTTACAATAAAGCATATTACAGAAAAAAAGACACATTTTCATACATTCTACATATTTAAACTTAACAATTATGATAGTTTCCTTGGTTTTTATCTACTTTTCCAAAATTGTCTGCAGATCATTGCACACCTAGAAATGAAATTAAAAAACAAAGGCCTCCTCCATATCCCCTCATTGCCTCCTTTTCCATCGCCAATATAGGTGTTTTCTAGCATTTTGGTAGGAAAAACCCTCAATGATTTCTTTACAATTTCAGAAAAGTAGAACAATATTTTACACAGCTCTGCAATGTCTTCTTCAGACATCTCTATAGCATATATATCTTTGAGAGTAAGCTTTTAGCTTGCTTGGATCTAAAACATGGGAGAAACACTTCATGCAAATTATAAGGGAGGCAGAACATATTCACATTGTACACAATCCGCTAACTTTAGGCAATTGTGCACAGCAACTTATAGTATAAAGCATAATACAAAAAAAACACATTTTATACATTCTACATATTTAAACTTAACAATTATGATTGCTTCCTGTTTTTAGCTACTTTTCCAAAATTGTCAGCAGATTATCGTACACCTAGAATTGAAATTAAAAAACATAGGCCTCCTCCACATCCCCATATAGCCTCCTTTTTAATCGCCAATATAGGTGTTTTCTAGCATTTTGGTAGGAAAAAACCCTCAATGGTTAGTTTACAATTTAGGAAAAGTAGAATATTTTACACAGCTCTGCAATGTCTACTTCACACATCACAATAGCATATATATCTTTGAGAGTAAGCTTTTAGCTCACTTGAACCTAAAATATGGGAGAAACACTTCATGCACATTACAAGGCAGGCAGAACATATTTACATTTACAGAATCCGCTGACTTTAGTCAATTGTGCATAGAAACCTTTACTATAAAGCATATTACAGAAAAAAAGACACATTTTCATACATTCTACATATTTAAACTTAACAATTATGATAGTTTCCTTGGTTTTTAGCTACTTTTCCAAAATTGTCTGCAGATCATTGCACACCTTGAAATGAAATTAAAAAACATAGGCCTCCTCCATATCCCCTCATAGCCTCCTTTTCCATCGCCAATATAGGTGTTTTCTAGCATTTTGGCAGGAAAAACCCTCAATGATTTCTTTACAATTTCGGAAAAGTAGAACAATATTTTACACAGCTCTGCAATGTCTTCTTCAGACATCTCTATAGCATATATATCTTTGAGAGTAAGCTTTTAGCTTGCTTGCATCTAAAACATGGGAGAAACATTTCATGCAAATTATAAGGGAGGCAGAACATATTCACATTGTACACAATCCGCTAACTTTAGGCAATTGTGCACAGCAAATTTTAGTATAAAGCATAATACAAAAAAACATTTTTATACATTCTACATATTTAAACTTAACAATTATGATATCTTCCTTTGTTTTTAGCTACTTTTCCAAAATTGTCAGCAGATTATTGCACACCTAGAAATGAAATTAAAAACATAGGCCTCCTCCATATCCCCTCATAGCCTGCTTTTCCATCGCCAATATAGGTGTTTTCTAGCATTTTGGTAGAAAAAAACCCTCAATGATTTGTTTACAATTTAGAAAAAGTAGAAGAATATTTTACACAGCTCTGCAATGTCTTCTTCAGACATCTCTCTAGCATATACAGTGCTCAAAAAAATAAAGGGAACACTTAACCAGCTTTATATAACTCCAAGTAAATCAAAGTTCTGTGAAATCAGACTGTCCACTTAAGAAGCAAAAAGGTTTGACAATAATTTCACATGCTGTTCTACAAATGGAATAGACAACAGATAGAAAGTATTGGCAATTATCAATACACCGTCAATAAAGGAATGTTTCTGCAGGTGGGGACCACAGACAACATCTCAGTACCAATGCTTTCTGGCTGATGTTTTGGTCAGTTTTGAATGTTGGTTGTGCTTTCACACTCGTGGTAGCATGAGACGAACTCTACAACCCACATAAGTGTCTAAGGTAGTGCAGCTCATCCAGGATGGCACATCAATGCGAGCTGTGGCAAGAAGGTTTGCTGTGTCTGTCAGCATAGTGTTCAGAGGTTGGAGGTGCTACCAGGAGACAAGCCAGTACACCAGGAGATGTGGAGCAGGCCGTAGTAGGGGAACAACCCAGCAGCAATAGTCAATTGTGCAAAGAAACCTTTACTATAAAGAATATTACAGAAAAAAGACACATTTTCATACATTCTACATATTTAACTATTATGATAGTTTCCTTGGTTTTAGCTACTTTTCCAAAATTCTCAGCAAACAGATTATTGCACACCTAAAAATAAAATTAAAAACATAGGCCTCCTCCATATCCCCTCATAGCCTCCTTTTCCATCGCCAATATAGGTGTTTTCTAGCATTTTGGTAGGAAAAAACCCTCAATGATTAGTTTACAATTTAGGAAAAGTAGAAGAATATTTTACACAGCTCTGCAAGGTCTACTTCACACATCTCTATAGCATACATATATCTTTGAGAGTAAGCTTTTAGCTCACTTGGACCTAAAATATGGGAGAAACACTTCATACAAATTACAAAGCAGGCAGAACATATTTACATTTACAGAATCCGCTGACTTTAGTCAATTGTGCATAGAAACCTTTACTATAAAGCATATTACAGAAAAAAGACACATTTTCATACATTCTACATATTTAAACTTAACAATTATGATAGTTTCCTTGGTTTTTATCTACTTTTCCAAAATTCTCTGCAGATCATTGCACACCTAGAAATGAAATTAAAAAACAAAGGCCTCCTCCATATCCCCTCATTGCCTCCTTTTCCATCGCCAATATAGATGTTTTCTAGCATTTTGGTAGGAAAAACCCTCAAGGATTTCTTTACAATTTCGGAAAAGTAGAACAATATTTTACACAGCTCTGCAATGTCTTCTTCAGACATCTCTATAGCATATATATCTTTGAGAGTAAGCGTTTACCTTGCTTGGATCTAAAGCATGGGAGAAACACTTCATGCAAATTATAAGGGAGGCAGAACATATTCACATTGTACACAATCCGCTAACTTTAGGCAATTGTGCACAGCAACTTTTAGTATAAAGCATAATACAAAAAAAACACATTTTTATACATTCTACATATTTAAACTTAACAATTATGATTGCTTCCTGTTTTTAGCTACTTTTCCAAAATTGTCAGCAGATTATCGTACACCTAGAATTGAAATTAAAAAACATAGGCCTCCTCCACATCCCCTCATAGTCTCCTTTTTAATCACCAATATAGGTGTTTTCTAGCATTTTGGTAGGAAAAAACCCTCAATGGTTAGTTTACAATTTAGGAAAACTAGAAGAATATTTTACACAGCTCTGCAATGTCTACTTCACACATCACAATAGCATATATATCTTTGAGAGTAAGCTTTTAGCTCACTTGAACCTAAAATATGGGAGAAACACTTCATGCAAATTACAAGGCAGGCAGAACATATTTACATTTACAGAATCCGCTGACTTTAGTCAATTGTGCATAGAAACCTTTACTATAAAGCATATTACAGAAAAAAAGACACATTTTCATACATTCTACATATTTAAACTTAACAATTATGATAGTTTCCTTGGTTTTTAGCTACTTTTCCAAAGTTGTCTGCAGATCATTGCACACCTAGAAATGAAATTAAAAAACATAGGCCTCCTCCATATCCCCTCATAGCCTCCTTTTCCATCGCCAATATAGGTGTTTTCTAGCATTTTGGTAGGAAAAACCCTCAATGATTTCTTTACAATTTCAGAAAAGTAGAACAATATTTTACACAGCTCTGCAATGTCTTCTTCAGACATCTCTATAGCATATATATCTTTGAGAGTAAGCTTTTAGCTTGCTTGGATCTAAAACATGGGAGAAACACTTCATGCAAATTATAAGGGAGGCAGAACATATTCACATTGTACACAATCCGCTAACTTTAGGCAATTGTGCACAGCAACTTTTAGTATAAAGCATAATACAAAAAAAACATTTTTATACATTCTACATATTTAAACTTAACAATTATGATAGCTTCCTTTGTTTTTAGCTACTTTTCCAAAATTGTCAGCAGATTATTGCACACCTAGAAATGAAATTAAAAACATAGGCCTCCTCCATATCCCCTCATAGCCTGCTTTTCCATCGCCAATATAGGTGTTTTCTAGCATTTTGGTAGAAAAAACCCTCAATGATTTGTTTACAATTTAGAAAAAGTAGAAGAATATTTTACACAGCTCTGCAATGTCTTCTTCAGACATCTCTCTACCATATACAGTGCTCAAAAAAATAAAGGGAACACTTAACCAGCTTTATATAACTCTAAGTAATTAAAGTTCTGTGAAATCAGACTGTCCACTTAAGAAGCAAAAAGGTTTGACAATAATTTCACATGCTGTTCTGCAAATGGAATAGACAACAGATGGAAATTATTGGCAATTATCAATACACCGTCAATAAAGGAATGTTTCTGCATGTGGGGACCACAGACAACATCTCAGTACCAATGCTTTCTGGCTGATGTTTTGGTCAGTTTTGAATGTTAGTTGGGCTTTCACACTCGTGGTAGCATGAGACGGACTCTACAACCCACACAAGTGTCTAAGGTAGTGCAGCTCATCCAGGATGGCACATCAATGCGAAATGTGGCAAGAAAGTTTGCTGTGTCTGTCAGCATAGTGTTCAGAGGTTGGAGGTGCTACCAGGAGAGAAGCCAGTACACCAGGAGATGTGGAGGGGGCCGCAGTAGGGGAACAACCCAGCAGCAATAGTCAATTGTGCAAAAAACCTTTACTATAAAGAATATTACAGAAAAAAGACACATTTTCATACATTCTACATATTTAACTATTATGATAGTTTCCTTGGTTTTAGCTACTTTTCCAAAATTGTCAGCAAACAGATTATTGCACACCTAAAAATAAAATTAAAAACATAGGCCTCCTCCATATCCCCTCATAGCCTCCTTTTCCATCGCCAATATAGGTGTTTTCTAGCATTTTGGTAGGAAAAAACCCTCAATGATTAGTTTACAATTTAGGAAAAGTAGAAGAATATTTTACACAGCTCTGCAAGGTCTACTTCACACATCTCTATAGCATACATATATCTTTGAGAGTAAGCTTTTAGCTCACTTGGACCTAAAATATGGGAGAAACACTTCATACAAATTACAAAGCAGGCAGAACATATTCACATTGTACACAATCCGCTAACTTTAGGCAATTGTGCACAGCAACTTTTAGTATAAAGCATAATACTAAAAAGACACATTTTCATACATTCTACATATTTAAACTTAACAATTATGATAGTTTCCTTGGTTTTTAGCTACTTTTCCAAAATTGTCTGCAGATCATTGCACACCTAGAAATGAAATTAAAAAACATAGGCCTCCTCCATATCCCCTCATAGCCTCCTTTTCCATCGCCAATATAGGTGTTTTCTAGCAATTTGGTAGGAAAAACCCTCAATGATTTCTTTACAATTTCGGAAAAGTAGAACAATATTTTACACAGCTCTGCAATGTCTTCTTCAGACATCTCTATAGCATATATATCTTGGAGAGTAAGCTTTTAGCTTGCTTTGATCTAAAACATGGGAGAAACACTTCATGCAAATTATAAGGGAGGCAGAACATATTCACATTTTACACAATCCGCTAACTTTAGGCAACTGTGCACAGCAACTTTTAGTATAAAGCATAATACAAAAAAAACACATTTTTATACATTCTACATATTTAAACTTAACAATTATGATAGCTTCCTTTGTTTTTAGCTACTTTTCCAAAATTGTCAGCAGATTATTGCACACCTAGAAATGAAATTAAAAAACATAGGCCTCCTCCATATCCCCTCATAGCCTGCTTTTCCATCGCCAATATAGGTGTTTTCTAGCATTTTGGTAGAAAAAACCCTCAATGATTTGTTTACAATTTAGGAAAAGTAGAATATTTTACACAGCTCTGCAATGTCTACTTCACACATCACAATAGCATATATATCTTTGAGAGTAAGCTTTTAGCTCACTTGGACCTAAAATATGGGAGAAACACTTCATGCAAATTACAAGGCAGGCAGAACATATTTACATTTACAGAATCCGCTGACTTTAGTCAATTGTGCATAGAAACCTTTACTATAAAGCATATTACAGAAAAAAAGACACATTTTCATACATTCTACATATTTAAACTTAACAATTATGATAGTTTCCTTGGTTTTAGCTACTTTTCCAAAACTGTCTGCAGATCATTGCACACCTTGAAATGAAATTAAAAAACATAGGCCTCCTCCATATCCCCTCATAGCCTCCTTTTCCATCGCCAATATAGGTGTTTTCTAGCATTTTGGTAGGAAAAACCCTCAATGATTTCTTTACAATTTCGGAAAAGTAGAACAATATTTTACACAGCTCTGCAATGTCTTCTTCAGACATCTCTATAGCATATATATCTTTGAGAGTAAGCTTTTAGCTTGCTTGGATCTAAAACATGGGAGAAACACTTCATGCAAATTATAAGGGAGGCAGAACATATTCACATTGTACACAATCCGCTAACTTTAGGCAATTGTGCACAGCAACTTTTAGTATAAAGCATAATACAAAAAAAACACATTTTTATACATTCTACATATTTAAACTTAACAATTATGATTGCTTCCTGTTTTTAGCTACTTTTCCAAAATTGTCAGCAGATTATCGTACACCTAGAATTGAAATTAAAAAACATAGGCCTCCTCCACATCCCCTCATAGTCTCCTTTTTAATCACCAATATAGGTGTTTTCTAGCATTTTGGTAGGAAAAAACCCTCAATGGTTAGTTTACAATTTAGGAAAACTAGAAGAATATTTTACACAGCTCTGCAATGTCTACTTCACACATCACAATAGCATATATATCTTTGAGAGTAAGCTTTTAGCTCACTTGAACCTAAAATATGGGAGAAACACTTCATGCAAATTACAAGGCAGGCAGAACATATTTACATTTACAGAATCCGCTGACTTTAGTCAATTGTGCATAGAAACCTTTACTATAAAGCATATTACAGAAAAAAAGACACATTTTCATACATTCTACATATTTAAACTTAACAATTATGATAGTTTCCTTGGTTTTTAGCTACTTTTCCAAAGTTGTCTGCAGATCATTGCACACCTAGAAATGAAATTAAAAAACATAGGCCTCCTCCATATCCCCTCATAGCCTCCTTTTCCATCGCCAATATAGGTGTTTTCTAGCATTTTGGTAGGAAAAACCCTCAATGATTTCTTTACAATTTCAGAAAAGTAGAACAATATTTTACACAGCTCTGCAATGTCTTCTTCAGACATCTCTATAGCATATATATCTTTGAGAGTAAGCTTTTAGCTTGCTTGGATCTAAAACATGGGAGAAACACTTCATGCAAATTATAAGGGAGGCAGAACATATTCACATTGTACACAATCCGCTAACTTTAGGCAATTGTGCACAGCAACTTTTAGTATAAAGCATAATACAAAAAAAACATTTTTATACATTCTACATATTTAAACTTAACAATTATGATAGCTTCCTTTGTTTTTAGCTACTTTTCCAAAATTGTCAGCAGATTATTGCACACCTAGAAATGAAATTAAAAACATAGGCCTCCTCCATATCCCCTCATAGCCTGCTTTTCCATCGCCAATATAGGTGTTTTCTAGCATTTTGGTAGAAAAAACCCTCAATGATTTGTTTACAATTTAGAAAAAGTAGAAGAATATTTTACACAGCTCTGCAATGTCTTCTTCAGACATCTCTCTACCATATACAGTGCTCAAAAAAATAAAGGGAACACTTAACCAGCTTTATATAACTCTAAGTAATTAAAGTTCTGTGAAATCAGACTGTCCACTTAAGAAGCAAAAAGGTTTGACAATAATTTCACATGCTGTTCTGCAAATGGAATAGACAACAGATGGAAATTATTGGCAATTATCAATACACCGTCAATAAAGGAATGTTTCTGCATGTGGGGACCACAGACAACATCTCAGTACCAATGCTTTCTGGCTGATGTTTTGGTCAGTTTTGAATGTTAGTTGGGCTTTCACACTCGTGGTAGCATGAGACGGACTCTACAACCCACACAAGTGTCTAAGGTAGTGCAGCTCATCCAGGATGGCACATCAATGCGAAATGTGGCAAGAAAGTTTGCTGTGTCTGTCAGCATAGTGTTCAGAGGTTGGAGGTGCTACCAGGAGAGAAGCCAGTACACCAGGAGATGTGGAGGGGGCCGCAGTAGGGGAACAACCCAGCAGCAATAGTCAATTGTGCAAAAAACCTTTACTATAAAGAATATTACAGAAAAAAGACACATTTTCATACATTCTACATATTTAACTATTATGATAGTTTCCTTGGTTTTAGCTACTTTTCCAAAATTGTCAGCAAACAGATTATTGCACACCTAAAAATAAAATTAAAAACATAGGCCTCCTCCATATCCCCTCATAGCCTCCTTTTCCATCGCCAATATAGGTGTTTTCTAGCATTTTGGTAGGAAAAAACCCTCAATGATTAGTTTACAATTTAGGAAAAGTAGAAGAATATTTTACACAGCTCTGCAAGGTCTACTTCACACATCTCTATAGCATACATATATCTTTGAGAGTAAGCTTTTAGCTCACTTGGACCTAAAATATGGGAGAAACACTTCATACAAATTACAAAGCAGGCAGAACATATTCACATTGTACACAATCCGCTAACTTTAGGCAATTGTGCACAGCAACTTTTAGTATAAAGCATAATACTAAAAAGACACATTTTCATACATTCTACATATTTAAACTTAACAATTATGATAGTTTCCTTGGTTTTTAGCTACTTTTCCAAAATTGTCTGCAGATCATTGCACACCTAGAAATGAAATTAAAAAACATAGGCCTCCTCCATATCCCCTCATAGCCTCCTTTTCCATCGCCAATATAGGTGTTTTCTAGCAATTTGGTAGGAAAAACCCTCAATGATTTCTTTACAATTTCGGAAAAGTAGAACAATATTTTACACAGCTCTGCAATGTCTTCTTCAGACATCTCTATAGCATATATATCTTGGAGAGTAAGCTTTTAGCTTGCTTTGATCTAAAACATGGGAGAAACACTTCATGCAAATTATAAGGGAGGCAGAACATATTCACATTTTACACAATCCGCTAACTTTAGGCAACTGTGCACAGCAACTTTTAGTATAAAGCATAATACAAAAAAAACACATTTTTATACATTCTACATATTTAAACTTAACAATTATGATAGCTTCCTTTGTTTTTAGCTACTTTTCCAAAATTGTCAGCAGATTATTGCACACCTAGAAATGAAATTAAAAAACATAGGCCTCCTCCATATCCCCTCATAGCCTGCTTTTCCATCGCCAATATAGGTGTTTTCTAGCATTTTGGTAGAAAAAACCCTCAATGATTTGTTTACAATTTAGGAAAAGTAGAATATTTTACACAGCTCTGCAATGTCTACTTCACACATCACAATAGCATATATATCTTTGAGAGTAAGCTTTTAGCTCACTTGGACCTAAAATATGGGAGAAACACTTCATGCAAATTACAAGGCAGGCAGAACATATTTACATTTACAGAATCCGCTGACTTTAGTCAATTGTGCATAGAAACCTTTACTATAAAGCATATTACAGAAAAAAAGACACATTTTCATACATTCTACATATTTAAACTTAACAATTATGATAGTTTCCTTGGTTTTAGCTACTTTTCCAAAACTGTCTGCAGATCATTGCACACCTTGAAATGAAATTAAAAAACATAGGCCTCCTCCATATCCCCTCATAGCCTCCTTTTCCATCGCCAATATAGGTGTTTTCTAGCATTTTGGTAGGAAAAACCCTCAATGATTTCTTTACAATTTCGGAAAAGTAGAACAATATTTTACACAGCTCTGCAATGTCTTCTTCAGACATCTCTATAGCATATATATCTTTGAGAGTAAGCTTTTAGCTTGCTTGGATCTAAAACATGGGAGAAACACTTCATGCAAATTATAAGGGAGGCAGAACATATTCACATTGTACACAATCCGCTAACTTTAGGCAATTGTGCACAGCAACTTTTAGTATAAAGCATAATACTAAAAAAACACATTTTTATACATTCTACATATTTAAACTTAACAATTATGATAGCTTCCTTTGTTTTTAGCTACTTTTCCAAAATTGTCAGCAGATTATTGCACACCTAGAAATGAAATTAAAAACATAGGCCTCCTCCATATCCCCTCATAGCCTGCTTTTCCATCGCCAATATAGGTGTTTTCTAGCATTTTGGTAGAAAAAACCCTCAATGATTTGTTTACAATTTAGAAAAAGTAGAAGAATATTTTACACAGCTCTGCAATGTCTTCTTCAGACATCTCTCTAGCATCTACAGTGCTCAAAAAATAAAGGGAACACTTAACCAGTTTTATATAACTCTAAGTAATTAAAGTTCTGTGAAATCAGACTGTCCACTTAAGAAGCAAAAAGGTTTGACAATAATTTCACATGCTGTTCTGCAAATGGAATAGACAACAGATGGAAATTATTGGCAATTATCAATACACCGTCAATAAAGGAATGTTTCTGCATGTGGGGACCACAGACAACATCTCAGTACCAATGCTTTCTGGCTGATGTTTTGGTCAGTTTTGAATGTTGGTTGGGCTTTCACACTCGTGGTAGCATGAGACGGACTCTACAACCCACACAAGTGTCTAAGGTAGTGCAGCTCATCCAGGATGGCACATCAATGCGAAATGTGGCAAGAAAGTTTGCTGTGTCTGTCAGCATAGTGTTCAGAGGTTGGAGGTGCTACCAGTAGACAGGCCAGTACACCAGGAGATGTGGAGGGGGCCGCAGTACGGGAACAACCCAGCAGCAATAGTCAATTGTGCAAAAAACCTTTACTATAAAGAATATTACAGAAAAAAGACACATTTTCATACATTCTACATATTTAACTATTATGATAGTTTCCTTGGTTTTAGCTACTTTTCCAAAATTGTCAGCAAACAGATTATTGCACACCTAAAAATAAAATTAAAAACATAGGCCTCCTCCATATCCCCTCATAGCCTCCTTTTCCATCGCCAATATAGGTGTTTTCTAGCATTTTGGTAGGAAAAAACCCTCAATGATTAGTTTACAATTTAGGAAAAGTAGAAGAATATTTTACACAGCTCTGCAAGGTCTACTTCACACATCTCTATAGCATACATATATCTTTGAGAGTAAGCTTTTAGCTCACTTGGACCTAAAATATGGGAGAAACACTTCATACAAATTACAAAGCAGGCAGAACATATTCACATTTACAGAATCCGCTGACTTTAGTCAATTGTGCATAGAAACCTTTACTATAAAGCATATTACAGAAAAAAAAGACACATTTTCATACATTCTACATATTTAAACTTAACAATTATGATAGTTTCCTTGGTTTTTAGCTACTTTTCCAAAATTGTCTGCAGATCATTGCACACCTAGAAATGAAATTAAAAAACATAGGCCTCCTCCATATCCCCTCATACCCTCCTTTTCCATCGCCAATATAGGTGTTTTCTAGCATTTTGGTAGGAAAAACCCTCAATGATTTCTTTACAATTTTGGAAAAGTAGAACAATATTTTACACAGCTCTGCAATGTCTTCTTCAGACATCTCTATAGCATATATATCTTTGAGAGTAAGCTTTTAGCTTGCTTGGATCTAAAACATGGGAGAAACACTTCATGCAAATTATAAGGGAGGCAGAACATATTCATATTGTACACAATTCGCTAACTTTAGGCAATTGTGCACAGCAACTTTTAGTATAAAGCATAATTACAAAAAAAACACATTTTTATACATTCTACATATTTAAACTTAACAATTATGATAGCTTCCTTTGTTTTTAGCTACTTTTCCAAAATTGTCAGCAGTTTATTGCACACCTAGAAATGAAATTAAAAACATAGGCCTCCTCCATATCCCCTCATTGCCTCCTTTTCCATCACCAATATAGGTGTTTTCTAGCATTTTGGTAGGAAAAAACCCTCAATGATTAGTTTACAATTTAGGAAAAGTAGAATATTTTACACAGCTCTGCAAAGTCTAGTTCACATATCTCTATAGCATATATATCTTTGAGAGTAAGCTTTTAGCTCACTTGGACCTAAAATATGGGAGAAACACTTCATGCAAATTACAAGGCAGGCAGAACATATTCACATTTACAGAATCCGCTGACTTTAGTCAATTGTGCATAGAATCCTTTACAATAAAGCATATTACAGAAAAAAAGACACATTTTCATACATTCTACATATTTAAACTTAACAATTATGATAGTTTCCTTGGTTTTTATCTACTTTTCCAAAATTGTCTGCAGATCATTGCACACCTAGAAATGAAATTAAAAAACAAAGGCCTCCTCCATATCCCCTCATTGCCTCCTTTTCCATCGCCAATATAGGTGTTTTCTAGCATTTTGGTAGGAAAAACCCTCAATGATTTCTTTACAATTTCAGAAAAGTAGAACAATATTTTACACAGCTCTGCAATGTCTTCTTCAGACATCTCTATAGCATATATATCTTTGAGAGTAAGCTTTTAGCTTGCTTGGATCTAAAACATGGGAGAAACACTTCATGCAAATTATAAGGGAGGCAGAACATATTCACATTGTACACAATCCGCTAACTTTAGGCAATTGTGCACAGCAACTTATAGTATAAAGCATAATACAAAAAAAACACATTTTATACATTCTACATATTTAAACTTAACAATTATGATTGCTTCCTGTTTTTAGCTACTTTTCCAAAATTGTCAGCAGATTATCGTACACCTAGAATTGAAATTAAAAAACATAGGCCTCCTCCACATCCCCATATAGCCTCCTTTTTAATCGCCAATATAGGTGTTTTCTAGCATTTTGGTAGGAAAAAACCCTCAATGGTTAGTTTACAATTTAGGAAAAGTAGAATATTTTACACAGCTCTGCAATGTCTACTTCACACATCACAATAGCATATATATCTTTGAGAGTAAGCTTTTAGCTCACTTGAACCTAAAATATGGGAGAAACACTTCATGCACATTACAAGGCAGGCAGAACATATTTACATTTACAGAATCCGCTGACTTTAGTCAATTGTGCATAGAAACCTTTACTATAAAGCATATTACAGAAAAAAAGACACATTTTCATACATTCTACATATTTAAACTTAACAATTATGATAGTTTCCTTGGTTTTTAGCTACTTTTCCAAAATTGTCTGCAGATCATTGCACACCTTGAAATGAAATTAAAAAACATAGGCCTCCTCCATATCCCCTCATAGCCTCCTTTTCCATCGCCAATATAGGTGTTTTCTAGCATTTTGGCAGGAAAAACCCTCAATGATTTCTTTACAATTTCGGAAAAGTAGAACAATATTTTACACAGCTCTGCAATGTCTTCTTCAGACATCTCTATAGCATATATATCTTTGAGAGTAAGCTTTTAGCTTGCTTGCATCTAAAACATGGGAGAAACATTTCATGCAAATTATAAGGGAGGCAGAACATATTCACATTGTACACAATCCGCTAACTTTAGGCAATTGTGCACAGCAAATTTTAGTATAAAGCATAATACAAAAAAACATTTTTATACATTCTACATATTTAAACTTAACAATTATGATATCTTCCTTTGTTTTTAGCTACTTTTCCAAAATTGTCAGCAGATTATTGCACACCTAGAAATGAAATTAAAAACATAGGCCTCCTCCATATCCCCTCATAGCCTGCTTTTCCATCGCCAATATAGGTGTTTTCTAGCATTTTGGTAGAAAAAAACCCTCAATGATTTGTTTACAATTTAGAAAAAGTAGAAGAATATTTTACACAGCTCTGCAATGTCTTCTTCAGACATCTCTCTAGCATATACAGTGCTCAAAAAAATAAAGGGAACACTTAACCAGCTTTATATAACTCCAAGTAAATCAAAGTTCTGTGAAATCAGACTGTCCACTTAAGAAGCAAAAAGGTTTGACAATAATTTCACATGCTGTTCTACAAATGGAATAGACAACAGATAGAAAGTATTGGCAATTATCAATACACCGTCAATAAAGGAATGTTTCTGCAGGTGGGGACCACAGACAACATCTCAGTACCAATGCTTTCTGGCTGATGTTTTGGTCAGTTTTGAATGTTGGTTGTGCTTTCACACTCGTGGTAGCATGAGACGAACTCTACAACCCACATAAGTGTCTAAGGTAGTGCAGCTCATCCAGGATGGCACATCAATGCGAGCTGTGGCAAGAAGGTTTGCTGTGTCTGTCAGCATAGTGTTCAGAGGTTGGAGGTGCTACCAGGAGACAAGCCAGTACACCAGGAGATGTGGAGCAGGCCGTAGTAGGGGAACAACCCAGCAGCAATAGTCAATTGTGCAAAGAAACCTTTACTATAAAGAATATTACAGAAAAAAGACACATTTTCATACATTCTACATATTTAACTATTATGATAGTTTCCTTGGTTTTAGCTACTTTTCCAAAATTCTCAGCAAACAGATTATTGCACACCTAAAAATAAAATTAAAAACATAGGCCTCCTCCATATCCCCTCATAGCCTCCTTTTCCATCGCCAATATAGGTGTTTTCTAGCATTTTGGTAGGAAAAAACCCTCAATGATTAGTTTACAATTTAGGAAAAGTAGAAGAATATTTTACACAGCTCTGCAAGGTCTACTTCACACATCTCTATAGCATACATATATCTTTGAGAGTAAGCTTTTAGCTCACTTGGACCTAAAATATGGGAGAAACACTTCATACAAATTACAAAGCAGGCAGAACATATTCACATTTACAGAATCCGCTGACTTTAGTCAATTGTGCATAGAAACCTTTACTATAAAGCATATTACAGAAAAAAGACACATTTTCATACATTCTACATATTTAAACTTAACAATTATGATAGTTTCCTTGGTTTTTATCTACTTTTCCAAAATTCTCTGCAGATCATTGCACACCTAGAAATGAAATTAAAAAACAAAGGCCTCCTCCATATCCCCTCATTGCCTCCTTTTCCATCGCCAATATAGATGTTTTCTAGCATTTTGGTAGGAAAAACCCTCAAGGATTTCTTTACAATTTCGGAAAAGTAGAACAATATTTTACACAGCTCTGCAATGTCTTCTTCAGACATCTCTATAGCATATATATCTTTGAGAGTAAGCGTTTACCTTGCTTGGATCTAAAGCATGGGAGAAACACTTCATGCAAATTATAAGGGAGGCAGAACATATTCACATTGTACACAATCCGCTAACTTTAGGCAATTGTGCACAGCAACTTTTAGTATAAAGCATAATACAAAAAAAACACATTTTTATACATTCTACATATTTAAACTTAACAATTATGATTGCTTCCTGTTTTTAGCTACTTTTCCAAAATTGTCAGCAGATTATCGTACACCTAGAATTGAAATTAAAAAACATAGGCCTCCTCCACATCCCCTCATAGCCTCCTTTTTAATCACCAATATAGGTGTTTTCTAGCATTTTGGTAGGAAAAAACCCTCAATGGTTAGTTTACAATTTAGGAAAACTAGAAGAATATTTTACACAGCTCTGCAATGTCTACTTCACACATCACAATAGCATATATATCTTTGAGAGTAAGCTTTTAGCTCACTTGAACCTAAAATATGGGAGAAACACTTCATGCAAATTACAAGGCAGGCAGAACATATTTACATTTACAGAATCCGCTGACTTTAGTCAATTGTGCATAGAAACCTTTACTATAAAGCATATTACAGAAAAAAAGACACATTTTCATACATTCTACATATTTAAACTTAACAATTATGATAGTTTCCTTGGTTTTTAGCTACTTTTCCAAAGTTGTCTGCAGATCATTGCACACCTAGAAATGAAATTAAAAAACATAGGCCTCCTCCATATCCCCTCATAGCCTCCTTTTCCATCGCCAATATAGGTGTTTTCTAGCATTTTGGTAGGAAAAACCCTCAATGATTTCTTTACAATTTCAGAAAAGTAGAACAATATTTTACACAGCTCTGCAATGTCTTCTTCAGACATCTCTATAGCATATATATCTTTGAGAGTAAGCTTTTAGCTTGCTTGGATCTAAAACATGGGAGAAACACTTCATGCAAATTATAAGGGAGGCAGAACATATTCACATTGTACACAATCCGCTAACTTTAGGCAATTGTGCACAGCAACTTTTAGTATAAAGCATAATACAAAAAAAACATTTTTATACATTCTACATATTTAATCTTAACAATTATGATAGCTTCCTTTGTTTTTAGCTACTTTTCCAAAATTGTCAGCAGATTATTGCACACCTAGAAATGAAATTAAAAACATAGGCCTCCTCCATATCCCCTCATAGCCTGCTTTTCCATCGCCAATATAGGTGTTTTCTAGCATTTTGGTAGAAAAAACCCTCAATGATTTGTTTACAATTTAGAAAAAGTAGAAGAATATTTTACACAGCTCTGCAATGTCTTCTTCAGACATCTCTCTACCATATACAGTGCTCAAAAAAATAAAGGGAACACTTAACCAGCTTTATATAACTCTAAGTAATTAAAGTTCTGTGAAATCAGACTGTCCACTTAAGAAGCAAAAAGGTTTGACAATAATTTCACATGCTGTTCTGCAAATGGAATAGACAACAGATGGAAATTATTGGCAATTATCAATACACCGTCAATAAAGGAATGTTTCTGCATGTGGGGACCACAGACAACATCTCAGTACCAATGCTTTCTGGCTGATGTTTTGGTCAGTTTTGAATGTTAGTTGGGCTTTCACACTCGTGGTAGCATGAGACGGACTCTACAACCCACACAAGTGTCTAAGGTAGTGCAGCTCATCCAGGATGGCACATCAATGCGAAATGTGGCAAGAAAGTTTGCTGTGTCTGTCAGCATAGTGTTCAGAGGTTGGAGGTGCTACCAGGAGAGAAGCCAGTACACCAGGAGATGTGGAGGGGGCCGCAGTAGGGGAACAACCCAGCAGCAATAGTCAATTGTGCAAAAAACCTTTACTATAAAGAATATTACAGAAAAAAGACACATTTTCATACATTCTACATATTTAACTATTATGATAGTTTCCTTGGTTTTAGCTACTTTTCCAAAATTGTCAGCAAACAGATTATTGCACACCTAAAAATAAAATTAAAAACATAGGCCTCCTCCATATCCCCTCATAGCCTCCTTTTCCATCGCCAATATAGGTGTTTTCTAGCATTTTGGTAGGAAAAAACCCTCAATGATTAGTTTACAATTTAGGAAAAGTAGAAGAATATTTTACACAGCTCTGCAAGGTCTACTTCACACATCTCTATAGCATACATATATCTTTGAGAGTAAGCTTTTAGCTCACTTGGACCTAAAATATGGGAGAAACACTTCATACAAATTACAAAGCAGGCAGAACATATTCACATTGTACACAATCCGCTAACTTTAGGCAATTGTGCACAGCAACTTTTAGTATAAAGCATAATACTAAAAAGACACATTTTCATACATTCTACATATTTAAACTTAACAATTATGATAGTTTCCTTGGTTTTTAGCTACTTTTCCAAAATTGTCTGCAGATCATTGCACACCTAGAAATGAAATTAAAAAACATAGGCCTCCTCCATATCCCCTCATAGCCTCCTTTTCCATCGCCAATATAGGTGTTTTCTAGCAATTTGGTAGGAAAAACCCTCAATGATTTCTTTACAATTTCGGAAAAGTAGAACAATATTTTACACAGCTCTGCAATGTCTTCTTCAGACATCTCTATAGCATATATATCTTGGAGAGTAAGCTTTTAGCTTGCTTTGATCTAAAACATGGGAGAAACACTTCATGCAAATTATAAGGGAGGCAGAACATATTCACATTTTACACAATCCGCTAACTTTAGGCAACTGTGCACAGCAACTTTTAGTATAAAGCATAATACAAAAAAAACACATTTTTATACATTCTACATATTTAAACTTAACAATTATGATAGCTTCCTTTGTTTTTAGCTACTTTTCCAAAATTGTCAGCAGATTATTGCACACCTAGAAATGAAATTAAAAAACATAGGCCTCCTCCATATCCCCTCATAGCCTGCTTTTCCATCGCCAATATAGGTGTTTTCTAGCATTTTCGTAGAAAAAACCCTCAATGATTTGTTTACAATTTAGGAAAAGTAGAATATTTTACACAGCTCTGCAATGTCTACTTCACACATCACAATAGCATATATATCTTTGAGAGTAAGCTTTTAGCTCACTTGGACCTAAAATATGGGAGAAACACTTCATGCAAATTACAAGGCAGGCAGAACATATTTACATTTACAGAATCCGCTGACTTAAGTCAATTGTGCATAGAAACCTTTACTATAAAGCATATTACAGAAAAAAAGACACATTTTCATACATTCTACATATTTAAACTTAACAATTATGATAGTTTCCTTGGTTTTTAGCTACTTTTCCAAAATTGTCTGCAGATCATTGCACACCTTGAAATGAAATTAAAAAACATAGGCCTCCTCCATATCCCCTCATAGCCTCCTTTTCCATCGCCAATATAGGTGTTTTCTAGCATTTTGGTAGGAAAAACCCTCAATGATTTCTTTACAATTTCGGAAAAGTAGAACAATATTTTACACAGCTCTGCAATGTCTTCTTCAGACATCTCTATAGCATATATATCTTTGAGAGTAAGCTTTTAGCTTGCTTGGATCTAAAACATGGGAGAAACACTTCATGCAAATTATAAGGGAGGCAGAACATATTCACATTGTACACAATCCGCTAACTTTAGGCAATTGTGCACAGCAACTTTTAGTATAAAGCATAATACTAAAAAAACACATTTTTATACATTCTACATATTTAAACTTAACAATTATGATAGCTTCCTTTGTTTTTAGCTACTTTTCCAAAATTGTCAGCAGATTATTGCACACCTAGAAATGAAATTAAAAGCATAGGCCTTCTCCATATCCCCTCATAGCCTGCTTTTCCATCGCCAATATAGGTGTTTTCTAGCATTTTGGTAGAAAAAACCCTCAATGATTTGTTTACAATTTAGAAAAAGTAGAAGAATATTTTACACAGCTCTGCAATGTCTTCTTCAGACATCTCTCTAGCATCTACAGTGCTCAAAAAATAAAGGGAACACTTAACCAGCTTTATATAACTCCAAGTAAATCAAAGTTCTGTGAAATCAGACTCTTCACTTAAGAAGCAAAAAGGTTTGACAATAATTTCACATGCTGTTCTGCAAATGGAATAGACAACAGATGGAAATTATTGGCAATTATCAATACACCGTCAATAAAGGAATGTTTCTGCATGTGGGGACCACAGACAACATCTCAGTACCAATGCTTTCTGGCTGATGTTTTGGTCAGTTTTGAATGTTAGTTGGGCTTTCACACTCGTGGTAGCATGAGACGGACTCTACAACCCACACAAGTGTCTAAGGTAGTGCAGCTCATCCAGGATGGCACATCAATGCGAAATGTGGCAAGAAAGTTTGCTGTGTCTGTCAGCATAGTGTTCAGAGGTTGGAGGTGCTACCAGGAGAGAAGCCAGTACACCAGGAGATGTGGAGGGGGCCGCAGTAGGGGAACAACCCAGCAGCAATAGTCAATTGTGCAAAAAACCTTTACTATAAAGAATATTACAGAAAAAAGACACATTTTCATACATTCTACATATTTAACTATTATGATAGTTTCCTTGGTTTTAGCTACTTTTCCAAAATTGTCAGCAAACAGATTATTGCACACCTAAAAATAAAATTAAAAACATAGGCCTCCTCCATATCCCCTCATAGCCTCCTTTTCCATCACCAATATAGGTGTTTTCTAGCATTTTGGTAGGAAAAAACCCTCAATGATTAGATTACAATTTAGGAAAAGTAGAAGAATAATTTACACAGCTCTGCAAGGTCTACTTCACACATCTCTATAGCATACATATATCTTTGAGAGTAAGCTTTTAGCTCACTTGGACCTAAAATATGGGAGAAACACTTCATACAAATTACAAAGCAGGCAGAACATATTCACATTTACAGAATCCGCTGACTTTAGTCAATTGTGCATAGAAACCTTTACTATAAAGCATATTACAGAAAAAAAAGACACATTTTCATACATTCTACATATTTAAACTTAACAATTATGATAGTTTCCTTGGTTTTTAGCTACTTTTCCAAAATTGTCTGCAGATCATTGCACACCTAGAAATGAAATTAAAAAACATAGGCCTCCTCCATATCCCCTCATAGCCTCCTTTTCCATCGCCAATATAGGTGTTTTCTAGCATTTTGGTAGGAAAAACCCTCAATGATTTCTTTACAATTTTGGAAAAGTAGAACAATATTTTACACAGCTCTGCAATGTCTTCTTCAGATATCTCTATAGCATATATATCTTTGAGAGTAAGCTTTTAGCTTGCTTGGATCTAAAACATGGGAGAAACACTTCATGCAAATTATAAGGGAGGCAGAACATATTCATATTGTACACAATTCGCTAACTTTAGGCAATTGTGCACAGCAACTTTTAGTATAAAGCATAATACAAAAAAAACACATTTTTATACATTCTACATATTTAAACTTAACAATTATGATAGCTTCCTTTGTTTTTAGCTACTTTTCCAAAATTGTCAGCAGATTATTGCACACCTAGAAATGAAATTAAAAACATAGGCCTCCTCCATATCCCCTCATTGCCTCCTTTTCCATCACCAATATAGGTGTTTTCTAGCATTTTGGTAGGAAAAAACCCTCAATGATTAGTTTACAATTTAGGAAAAGTAGAATATTTTACACAGCTCTGCAAAGTCTACTTCACATATCTCTATAGCATATATATCTTTGAGAGTAAGCTTTTAGCTCACTTGGACCTAAAATATGGGAGAAACACTTCATGCAAATTACAAGGCAGGCAGAACATATTCACATTTACAGAATCCGCTGACTTTAGTCAATTGTGCATAGAAACCTTTACTATAAAGCATATTACAGAAAAAAAGACATATTTTCATACATTCTACATATTTAAACTTAACAATTATGATAGTTTCCTTGGTTTTTATCTACTTTTCCAAAATTGTCTGCAGATCATTGCACACCTAGAAATGAAATTAAAAAACAAAGGCCTCCTCCATATCCCCTCATTGCCTCCTTTTCCATCGCCAATATAGGTGTTTTCTAGCATTTTGGTAGGAAAAACCCTCAATGATTTCTTTACAATTTCGGAAAAGTAGAACAATATTTTACACAGCTCTGCAATGTCTTCTTCAGACATCTCTACAGCATATATATCTGTGAGAGTAAGCGTTTAGCTTGCTTGGATCTAAAGCATGGGAGAAACACTTCATGCAAATTATAAGGGAGGCAGAACATATTCACATTGTACACAATCCGCTAACTTTAGGAAATTGTGCACAGCAACTTTTAGTATAAAGCATAATACAAAAAAACACATTTTTATACATTCTACATATTTAAACTTAACAATTATGATTGCTTCCTGTTTTTAGCTACTTTTCCAAAATTGTCAGCAGATTATCGTACACCTAGAATTGAAATTAAAAAACATAGGCCTCCTCCACATCCCCTCATAGCCTCCTTTTTAATCGCCAATATAGGTGTTTTCTAGCATTTTGGTAGGAAAAAACCCTCAATGGTTAGTTTACAATTTAGGAAAAGTAGAATATTTTACACAGCTCTGCAATGTCTACTTCACACATCACAAAAGCATATATATCTTTGAGAGTAAGCTTTTAGCTCACTTGAACCTAAAATATGGGAGAAACACTTCATGCAAATTACAAGGCAGGCAGAACATATTTACATTTACAGAATCCGCTGACTTTAGTCAATTGTGCATAGAAACCTTTACTATAAAGCATATTACAGAAAAAAAGACACATTTTCATACATTCTACATATTTAAACTTAACAATTATGATAGTTTCCTTGGTTTTTAGCTACTTTTCCAAAATTGTCTGCAGATCATTGCACACCTAGAAATGAAATTAAAAAACATAGGCCTCCTCCATATCCCCTCATAGCCTCCTTTTCCATCGCCAATATAGGTGTTTTCTAGCATTTTGGTAGGAAAAACCCTCAATGATTTCTTTACAATTTCAGAAAAGTAGAACAATATTTTACACAGCTCTGCAATGTCTTCTTCAGACATCTCTATAGCATATATATCTTTGAGAGTAAGCTTTTAGCTTGCTTGGATCTAAAACATGGGAGAAACACTTCATGCAAATTATAAGGGAGGCAGAACATATTCACATTGTACACAATCCGCTAACTTTAGGCAATTGTGCACAGCAACTTATAGTATAAAGCATAATACAAAAAAAACACATTTTTATACATTCTACATATTTAAACATAACAATTATGATTGCTTCCTGTTTTTAGCTACTTTTCCAAAATTGTCAGCAGATTATCGTACACCTAGAATTGAAACTAAAAAACATAGGCCTCCTCCACATCCCCATATAGCCTCCTTTTTAATCGCCAATATAGGTGTTTTCTAGCATTTTGGTAGGAAAAAACCCTCAATGGTTAGTTTACAATTTAGGAAAACTAGAAGAATATTTTACACAGCTCTGCAATGTCTACTTCACACATCACAATAGCATATATATCTTTGAGAGTAAGCTTTTAGCTCACTTGAACCTAAAATATGGGAGAAACACTTCATGCACATTACAAGGCAGGCAGAACATATTTACATTTACAGAATCCGCTGACTTTAGTCAATTGTGCATAGAAACCTTTACTATAAAGCATATTACAGAAAAAAAGACACATTTTCATACATTCTACATTTTTAAACTTAACAATTATGATAGTTTCCTTGGTTTTTAGCTACTTTTCCAAAATTGTCTGCAGATCATTGCACACCTTGAAATGAAATTAAAAAACATAGGCCTCCTCCATATCCCCTCATAGCCTCCTTTTCCATCGCCAATATACGTGTTTTCTAGCATTTTGGCAGGAAAAACCCTCAATGATTTCTTTACAATTTCGGAAAAGTAGAACAATATTTTACACAGCTCTGCAATGTCTTCTTCAGACATCTCTATAGCATATATATCTTTGAGAGTAAGCTTTTAGCTTGCTTGGATCTAAAACATGGGAGAAACATTTCATGCAAATTATAAGGGAGGCAGAACATATTCACATTGTACACAATCCGCTAACTTTAGGCAATTGTGCACAGCAAATTTTAGTATAAAGCATAATACAAAAAAACATTTTTATACATTCTACATATTTAAACTTAACAATTATGATATCTTCCTTTGTTTTTAGCTACTTTTCCAAAATTGTCAGCAGATTATTGCACACCTAGAAATGAAATTAAAAACATAGGCCTCCTCCATATCCCCTCATAGCCTGCTTTTCCATCGCCAATATAGGTGTTTTCTAGCATTTTGGTCGAAAAAAACCCTCAATGATTTGTTTACAATTTAGAAAAAGTAGAAGAATATTTTACACAGCTCTGCAATGTCTTCTTCAGACATCTCTCTAGCATATACAGTGCTCAAAAAAATAAAGGGAACACTTAACCAGCTTTATATAACTCCAAGTAAATCAAAGTTCTGTGAAATCAGACTGTCCACTTAAGAAGCAAAAAGGTTTGACAATAATTTCACATGCTGTTCTACAAATGGAATAGACAACAGATAGAAAGTATTGGCAATTATCAATACACCGTCAATAAAGGAATGTTTCTGCAGGTGGGTACCACAGACAACATCTCAGTACCAATGCTTTCTGGCTGATGTTTTGGTCAGTTTTGAATGTTGGTTGTGCTTTCACACTCGTGGTAGCATGAGACGAACTCTACAACCCACACAAGTGTCTAAGGTAGTGCAGCTCATCCAGGATGGCACATCAATGCGAGCTGTGGCAAGAAGGTTTGCTGTGTCTGTCAGCATAGTGTTCAGAGGTTGGAGGTGCTACCAGGAGACAAGCCAGTACACCAGGAGATATGGAGCGGGCCGTAGTAGGGGAACAACCCAGCAGCAATAGTCAATTGTGCAAAGAAACCTTTACTATAAAGAATATTACAGAAAAAAGACACATTTTCATACATTCTACATATTTAACTATTATGATAGTTTCCTTGGTTTTAGCTACTTTTCCAAAATTCTCAGCAAACAGATTATTGCACACCTAAAAATAAAATTAAAAACATAGGCCTCCTCCATATCCCCTCATTGCCTCCTTTTCCATCGCTAATATAGGTGTTTTCTAGCATTTTGGTAGGAAAAACCCTCAAGGATTTCTTTACAATTTCGGAAAAGTAGAACAATATTTTACACAGCTCTGCAATGTCTTCTTCAGACATCTCTATAGCATATATATCTTTGAGAGTAAGCGTTTACCTTGCTTGGATCTAAAGCATGGGAGAAACACTTCATGCAAATTATAAGGGAGGCAGAACATATTCACATTGTACACAATCCGCTAACTTTAGGCAATTGTGCACAGCAACTTTTAGTATAAAGCATAATACAAAAAAAACACATTTTTATACATTCTACATATTTAAACTTAACAATTATGATTGCTTCCTGTTTTTAGCCACTTTTCCAAAATTGTCAGCAGATTATCGTACACCTAGAATTGAAATTAAAAAATATAGGCCTCCTCCACATCCCCTCATAGCCTCCTTTTTAATCGCCAATATAGGTGTTTTCTAGCATTTTGGTAGGAAAAAACCCTCAATGGTTAGTTTACAATTTAGGAAAAGTAGAAGAATATTTTACATAGCTCTGCAAGGTCTACTTCACACATCTCTATAGCATGCATATATCTTTGAGAGTAAGCTATTAGCTCACTTGGACCTAAAATATGGGAGAAACACTTCATACAAATTACAAAGCAGGCAGAACATATTCACATTTACAGAATCTGCTGACTTTAGTCAATTGTGCATAGAAACCTTTACTATAAAGCATATTACAGAAAAAAACACATTTTCATACATTCTACATATTTAAACTTAACAATTATGATAGTTTCCTTGGTTTTTAGCTACTTTTCCAAAATTGTCTGCAGATCATTGCACACCTAGAAATGAAATTTAAAAACATAGGCCTCCTCCATATCCCCTCATAGCCTCCTTTTCCATCGCCAATATAGGTGTTTTCTAGCAATTTGGTAGGAAAAACCCTCAATGATTTCTTTACAATTTCGGAAAAGTAGAACAATATTTTACACAGCTCTGCAATGTCTTCTTCAGACATCTCTATAGCATATATATCTTGGAGAGTAAGCTTTAAGCTTGCTTTGATCTAAAACATGGGAGAAACACTTCATGCAAATTATAAGGGAGGCAGAACATATTCACATTTTACACAATCCGCTAACTTTAGGCAATTGTGCACAGCAACTTTTAGTATAAAGCATAATACAAAAAAAAACACATTTTTATACATTCTACATATTTAAACTTAACAATTATGATAGCTTCCTTTGTTTTTAGCTACTTTTCCAAAATTGTCAGCAGATTATTGCACACCTAGAAATGAAATTAAAAAACATAGGCCTCCTCCATATCCCCTCATAGCCTGCTTTTCCATCGCCAATATAGGTGTTTTCTAGCATTTTGGTAGAAAAAACCCTCAATGATTTGTTTACAATTTAGGAAAAGTAGAATATTTTACACAGCTCTGCAATGTCTACTTCACACATCACAATAGCATATATATCTTTGAGAGTAAGCTTTTAGCTCACTTGGACCTAAAATATGGGAGAAACACTTCATGCAAATTACAAGGCAGGCAGAACATATTTACATTTACAGAATCCGCTGACTTTAGTCAATTTTGCATAGAAACCTTTACTATAAAGCATATTACAGAAAAAAAGACACATTTTCATACATTCTACATATTTAAACTTAACAATTATGATAGTTTCCTTGGTTTTTAGCTACTTTTCCAAAATTGTCTGCAGATCATTGCACACCTTGAAATGAAATTAAAAAACATAGGCCTCCTCCATATCCCCTCATAGCCTCCTTTTCCATCGCCAATATAGGTGTTTTCTAGCATTTTGGTAGGAAAAACCCTCAATGATTTCTTTACAATTTCGGAAAAGTAGAACAATATTTTACACAGCTCTGCAATGTCTTCTTCAGACATCTCTATAGCATATATATATTTGAGAGTAAGCTTTTAGCTTGCTTGGATCAAAAACATGGGAGAAACACTTCATGCAAATTATAAGGGAGGCAGAACATATTCACATTGTACACAATCCGCTAACTTTAGGCAATTGTGCACAGCAACTTTTAGTATAAAGCATAATACTAAAAAAACACATTTTTATACATTCTACATATTTAAACTTAACAATTATGATAGCTTCCTTTGTTTTTAGCTACTTTTCCAAAATTGTCAGCAGATTATTGCACACCTAGAAATGAAATTAAAAACATAGGCCTCCTCCATATCCCCTCATAGCCTGCTTTTCCATCGCCAATATAGGTGTTTTCTAGCATTTTGGTAGAAAAAACCCTCAATGATTTGTTTACAATTTAGAAAAAGTAGAAGAATATTTTACACAGCTCTGCAATGTCTTCTTCAGACATCTCTCTAG
Organism: Dendrobates tinctorius; assembly: GCF_039654945.1. Lineage (NCBI taxonomy): Eukaryota > Metazoa > Chordata > Amphibia > Anura > Dendrobatidae > Dendrobates > Dendrobates tinctorius. The sequence continues at coordinate 25,236,463 of NW_027361712.1, read as the reverse complement.
CATCTACAGTGCTCAAAAAATAAAGGGAACACTTAACCAGCTTTATATAACTCCAAGTAAATCAAAGTTCTGTGAAATCAGACTGTCCACTTAAGAAGCAAAAAGGTTTGACAATAATTTCACATGCTGTTCTGCAAATGGAATAGACAACAGATGGAAATTATTGGCAATTATCAATACACCGTCAATAAAGGAATGTTTCTGCAGGTGGGGACCACAGACAACATCTCAGTACCAATGCTTTCTGGCTGATGTTTTGGTCAGTTTTGAATGTTGGTTGTGATTTCACACTCGTGGTAGCATGAGACGGACTCTACAACCCACACAAGTGTCTAAGGTAGTGCAGCTCATCCAGGATGGCACATCAATTCGAGCTGTGGCAAGAAGGTTTGCTGTGTCTGTCAGCATAGTGTTCAGAGGTTGGAGGTGCTACCAGGAGACAAGCCAGTACACCAGGAGATGTGGAGGGGGCCGTAGTAGGGGAACAACCCAGCAGCAATAGTCAATTGTGCAAAAAAACCTTTACTATAAAGAATATTACAGAAAAAAGACACATTTTCATACATTCTACATATTTAACTATTATGATAGTTTCCTTGGTTTTAGCTACTTTTCCAAAATTGTCAGCAAACAGATTATTGCACACCTAAAAATAAAATTAAAAACATAGGCCTCCTCCATATCCCCTCATAGCCTCCTTTTCCATCGCCAATATAGGTGTTTTCTAGCATTTTGGTAGGAAAAAACCCTCAATGATTAGTTTACAATTTAGGAAAAGTAGAAGAATATTTTACACAGCTCTGCAAGGTCTACTTCACACATCTCTATAGCATACATATATCTTTGAGAGTAAGTTTTTAGCTCACTTGGACCTAAAATATGGGAGAAACACTTCACACAAATTACAAAGCAGGCAGAACATATTCACATTTACAGAATCCGCTGACTTTAGTCAATTGTGCATAGAAACCTTTACTATAAAGCATATTACAGAAAAAAAAGACACATTTTCATACATTCTACATATTTAAACTTAACAATTATGATAGTTTCCTTGGTTTTTAGCTACTTTTCCAAAATTGTCTGCAGATCATTGCACACCTTGAAATGAAATTAAAAAACATAGGCCTCCTCCATATCCCCTCATAGCTTCCTTTTCCATCGCCACTATAGGTGTTTTCTAGCATTTTGGTAGGAAAAACCCTCAATGATTTCTTTACAATTTCGGAAAAGTAGAACAATATTTTACACAGCTCTGCAATGTCTTCTTCAGACATCTCTATAGCATATATATCTTTGAGAGTAAGCTTTTAGCTTGCTTGGATCTAAAACATGGGAGAAACACTTCATGCAAATTATAAGGGAGGCAGAACATATTCACATTGTACACAATCCGCTAACTTTAGGCAATTGTGCACAGCAACTTTTAGTATAAAGCATAATACTAAAAAAACACATTTTTATACATTCTACATATTTAAACTTAACAATTATGATAGCTTCCTTTGTTTTTAGCTACTTTTCCAAAATTGTCAGCAGATTATTGCACACCTAGAAATGAAATTAAAAACATAGGCCTCCTCCATATCCCCTCATAGCCTGCTTTTCCATCGCCAATATAGGTGTTTTCTAGCATTTTGGTAGAAAAAACCCTCAATGATTTGTTTACAATTTAGAAAAAGTAGAAGAATATTTTACACAGCTCTGCAATGTCTTCTTCAGACATCTCTCTAGCATCTACAGTGCTCAAAAAATAAAGGGAACACTTAACCAGCTTTATATAACTCTAAGTAATTAAAGTTCTGTGAAATCAGACTGTCCACTTAAGAAGCAAAAAGGTTTGACAATAATTTCACATGCTGTTCTGCAAATGGAATAGACAACAGATGGAAATTATTGGCAATTATCAATACACCGTCAATAAAGGAATGTTTCTGCATGTGGGGACCACAGACAACATCTCAGTACCAATGCTTTCTGGCTGATGTTTTGGTCAGTTTTGAATGTTACTTGGGCTTTCACACTCGTGGTAGCATGAGACGGACTCTACAACCCACACAAGTGTCTAAGGTAGTGCAGCTCATCCAGGATGGCACATCAATGCGAAATGTGGCAAGAAAGTTTGCTGTGTCTGTCAGCATAGTGTTCAGAGGTTGGAGGTGCTACCAGGAGAGAAGCCAGTACACCAGGAGATGTGGAGGGGGCCGCAGTAGGGGAACAACCCAGCAGCAATAGTCAATTGTGCAAAAAACCTTTACTATAAAGAATATTACAGAAAAAAGACACATTTTCATACATTCTACATATTTAACTATTATGATAGTTTCCTTGGTTTTAGCTACTTTTCCAAAATTGTCAGCAAACAGATTATTGCACACCTAAAAATAAAATTAAAAACATAGGCCTCCTCCATATCCCCTCATAGCCTCCTTTTCCATCGCCAATATAGGTGTTTTCTAGCATTTTGGTAGGAAAAAACCCTCAATGATTAGTTTACAATTTAGGAAAAGTAGAAGAATATTTTACACAGCTCTGCAAGGTCTACTTCACACATCTCTATAGCATACATATATCTTTGAGAGTAAGCTTTTAGCTCACTTGGACCTAAAATATGGGAGAAACACTTCATACAAATTACAAAGCAGGCAGAACATATTCACATTTACAGAATCCGCTGACTTTAGTCAATTGTGCATAGAAACCTTTACTATAAAGCATATTACAGAAAAAAAAGACACATTTTCATACATTCTACATATTTAAACTTAACAATTATGATAGTTTCCTTGGTTTTTAGCTACTTTTCCAAAATTGTCTGCAGATCATTGCACACCTAGAAATGAAATTAAAAAACATAGGCCTCCTCCATATCCCCTCATAGCCTCCTTTTCCATCGCCAATATAGGTGTTTTCTAGCATTTTGGTAGGAAAAACCCTCAATGATTTCTTTACAATTTTGGAAAAGTAGAACAATATTTTACACAGCTCTGCAATGTCTTCTTCAGACATCTCTATAGCATATATATCTTTGAGAGTAAGCTTTTAGCTTGCTTGGATCTAAAACATGGGAGAAACACTTCATGCAAATTATAAGGGAGGCAGAACATATTCACATTGTACACAATCCGCTAACTTTAGGCAATTGTGCACAGCAACTTTTAGTATAAAGCATAATACTAAAAAAACACATTTTTATACATTCTACATATTTAAACTTAACAATTATGATAGCTTCCTTTGTTTTTAGCTACTTTTCCAAAATTGTCAGCAGATTATTGCACACCTAGAAATGAAATTAAAAACATAGGCCTCCTCCATATCCCCTCATAGCCTGCTTTTCCATCGCCAATATAGGTGTTTTCTAGCATTTTGGTAGAAAAAACCCTCAATGATTTGTTTACAATTTAGAAAAAGTAGAAGAATATTTTACACAGCTCTGCAATGTCTTCTTCAGACATCTCTCTAGCATCTACAGTGCTCAAAAAATAAAGGGAACACTTAACCAGTTTTATATAACTCTAAGTAATTAAAGTTCTGTGAAATCAGACTGTCCACTTAAGAAGCAAAAAGGTTTGACAATAATTTCACATGCTGTTCTGCAAATGGAATAGACAACAGATGGAAATTATTGGCAATTATCAATACACCGTCAATAAAGGAATGTTTCTGCATGTGGGGACCACAGACAACATCTCAGTACCAATGCTTTCTGGCTGATGTTTTGGTCAGTTTTGAATGTTGGTTGGGCTTTCACACTCGTGGTAGCATGAGACGGACTCTACAACCCACACAAGTGTCTAAGGTAGTGCAGCTCATCCAGGATGGCACATCAATGCGAAATGTGGCAAGAAAGTTTGCTGTGTCTGTCAGCATAGTGTTCAGAGGTTGGAGGTGCTACCAGGAGACAAGCCAGTACACCAGGAGATGTGGAGGGGGCCGCAGTACGGGAACAACCCAGCAGCAATAGTCAATTGTGCAAAAAACCTTTACTATAAAGAATATTACAGAAAAAAGACACATTTTCATACATTCTACATATTTAACTATTATGATAGTTTCCTTGGTTTTAGCTACTTTTCCAAAATTGTCAGCAAACAGATTATTGCACACCTAAAAATAAAATTAAAAACATAGGCCTCCTCCATATCCCCTCATAGCCTCCTTTTCCATCGCCAATATAGGTGTTTTCTAGCATTTTGGTAGGAAAAAACCCTCAATGATTAGTTTACAATTTAGGAAAAGTAGAAGAACATTTTACACAGCTCTGCAAGGTCTACTTCACACATCTCTATAGCATACATATATCTTTGAGAGTAAGCTTTTAGCTCACTTGGACCTAAAATATGGGAGAAACACTTCATACAAATTACAAAGCAGGCAGAACATATTCACATTTTCAGAATCCGCTGACTTTAGTCAATTGTGCATAGAAACCTTTACTATAAAGCATATTACAGAAAAAAAAGACACATTTTCATACATTCTACATATTTAAACTTAACAATTATGATAGTTTCCTTGGTTTTTAGCTACTTTTCCAAAATTGTCTGCAGATCATTGCACACCTAGAAATGAAATTAAAAAACATAGGCCTCCTCCATATCCCCTCATAGCCTCCTTTTCCATCGCCAATATAGGTGTTTTCTAGCATTTTGGTAGGAAAAACCCTCAATGATTTCTTTACAATTTTGGAAAAGTAGAACAATATTTTACAGAGCTCTGCAATGTCTTCTTCAGACATCTCTATAGCATATATATCTTTGAGAGTAAGCTTTTAGCTTGCTTGGATCTAAAACATGGGAGAAACACTTCATGCAAATTATAAGGGAGGCAGAACATATTCATATTGTACACAATTCGCTAACTTTAGGCAATTGTGCACAGCAACTTTTAGTATAAAGCATAATACAAAAAAAACACATTTTTATACATTCTACATATTTAAACTTAACAATTATGATAGCTTCCTTTGTTTTTAGCTACTTTTCCAAAATTGTCAGCAGATTATTGCACACCTAGAAATGAAATTAAAAACATAGGCCTCCTCCATATCCCCTCATTGCCTCCTTTTCCATCACCAATATAGGTGTTTTCTAGCATTTTGGTAGGAAAAAACCCTCAATGATTAGTTTACAATTTAGGAAAAGTAGAATATTTTACACAGCTCTGCAAAGTCTACTTCACATATCTCTATAGCATATATATCTTTGAGAGTAAGCTTTTAGCTCACTTGGACCTAAAATATGGGAGAAACACTTCATGCAAATTACAAGGCAGGCAGAACATATTCACATTTACAGAATCCGCTGACTTTAGTCAATTGTGCATAGAAACCTTTACTATAAAGCATATTACAGAAAAAAAGACACATTTTCATACATTCTACATATTTAAACTTAACAATTATGATAGTTTCCTTGGTTGTTATCTACTTTTCCAAAATTGTCTGCAGATCATTGCACACCTAGAAATGAAATTAAAAAACAAAGGCCTCCTCCATATCCCCTCATTGCCTCCTTTTCCATCGCCAATATAGGTGTTTTCTAGCATTTTGGTAGGAAAAACCCTCAATGATTTCTTTACAATTTCGGAAAAGTAGAACAATATTTTACATAGCTCTGCAATGTCTTCTTCAGACATCTCTACAGCATATATATCTTTGAGAGTAAGCGTTTAGCTTGCTTGGATCTAAAGCATGGGAGAAACACTTCATGCAAATTATAAGGGAGGCAGAACATATTCACATTGTACACAATCCGCTAACTTTAGGCAATTGTGCACAGCAACTTTTAGTATAAAGCATAATACAAAAAAACACATTTTTATACATTCTACATATTTAAACTTAACAATTATGATTGCTTCCTGTTTTTAGCTACTTTTCCAAAATTGTCAGCAGATTATCGTACACCTAGAATTGAAATTAAAAAACATAGGCCTCCTCCACATCCCCTCATAGCCTCCTTTTTAATCGCCAATATAGGTGTTTTCTAGCATTTTGGTAGGAAAAAACCGTCAATGGTTAGTTTACAATTTAGGAAAAGTAGAATATTTTACACAGCTCTGCAATGTCTACTTCACACATCACAATAGCATATATATCTTTGAGAGTAAGCTTTTAGCTCACTTGAACCTAAAATATGGGAGAAACACTTCATGCAAATTACAAGGCAGGCAGAACATATTTACATTTACAGAATCCGCTGACTTTAGTCAATTGTGCATAGAAACCTTTACTATAAAGCATATTACAAAAAAAAAGACACATTTTCATACATTCTACATATTTAAACTTAACAATTATGATAGTTTCCTTGGTTTTTAGCTACTTTTCCAAAATTGTCTGCAGATCATTGCACACCTTGAAATGAAATTAAAAAACATAGGCCTCCTCCATATCCCCTCATAGCCTCCTTTTCCATCGCCAATATAGGTGTTTTCTAGCATTTTGGTAGGAAAAACCCTCAATGATTTCTTTACAATTTCAGAAAAGTAGAACAATATTTTGCACAGCTCTGCAATGTCTTCTTCAGACATCTCTATAGCATATATATCTTTGAGAGTAAGCTTTTAGCTTGCTTGGATCTAAAACATGGGAGAAACACTTCATGCAAATTATAAGGGAGGCAGAACATATTCACATTGTACACAATCCGCTAACTTTAGGCAATTGTGCACAGCAACTTTTAGTATAAAGCATAATACAAAAAAACATTTTTATACATTCTACATATTTAAACTTAACAATTATGATAGATTCCTTTGTTTTTAGCTACTTTTCCAAAATTGTCAGCAGATTATTGCACACCTAGAAATGAAATTAAAAACATAGGCCTCCTCCACATCCCCTCATAGCCTGCTTTTCCATCGCCAATATAGGTGTTTTCTAGCATTTTGGTAGAAAAAAACCCTCAATGATTTGTTTACAATTTAGAAAAAGTAGAAGAATATTTTACACAGCTCTGCTATGTCTTCTTCAGACATCTCTCTAGCATATACAGTGCTCAAAAAAATAAAGGGAACACTTAACCAGCTTTATATAACTCCAAGTAAATCAAAGTTCTGTGAAATCAGACTGTCCACTTAAGAAGCAAAAAGGTTTGACAATAATTTCACATGCTGTTCTACAAATGGAATAGACAACAGATGGAAAGTATTGGCAATTATCAATACACCGTCAATAAAGGAATGTTTCTGCAGGTGGGTACCACAGACAACATCTCAGTACCAATGCTTTCTGGCTGATGTTTTGGTCAGTTTTGAATGTTGGTTGGGCTTTCACACTCGTGGTAGCATGAGACGGACTCTACAACCCACACAAGTGGCTAAGGTAGTGCAGCTCATCCAGGATGGCACATCAATGCGAGCTGTGGCAAGAAGGTTTGCTGTGTCTGTCAGCATAGTGTTCAGAGGTTGGAGGTGCTACCAGGAGACAAGCCAGTACACCAGGAGATGTGGAGGGGGCCGTAGTAGGGGAACAACCCAGCAGCAATAGTCAATTGTGCAAAGAAACCTTTACTATAAAGAATATTACAGAAAAAAGACACATTTTCATACATTCTACATATTTAACTATTATGATAGTTTCCTTGGTTTTAGCTACTTTTCCAAAATTGTCAGCAAACAGATTATTGCACACCTAAAAATAAAATTAAAAACATAGGCCTCCTCCATATCCCCTCATAGCCTCCTTTTCCATCGCCAATATAGGTGTTTTCTAGCATTTTGGTAGGAAAAAACCCTCAATGATTAGTTTACAATTTAGGAAAAGTAGAAGAATATTTTACACAGCTCTGCAAGGTCTACTTCACACATCTCTATAGCATACATATATCTTTGAGAGTAAGCTTTTAGCTCACTTGGACCTAAAATATGGGAGAAACACTTCATACAAATTACAAAGCAGGCAGAACATATTCACATTTACAGAATCCGCTGACTTTAGTCAATTGTGCATAGAAACCTTTACTATAAAGCATATTACAGAAAAAAAGACACATTTTCATACATTCTACATATTTAAACTTAACAATTATGATAGTTTCCTTGGTTTTTAGCTACTTTTCCAAAATTCTCTGCAGATCATTGCACACCTAGAAATGAAATTAAAAAACATAGGCCTCCTCCATATCCCCTCATAGCCTCCTTTTCCATCGCCAATATAGGTGTTTTCTAGCATTTTGGTAGTAAAAACCCTCAATAATTTCTTTACAATTTCGGAAAAGTAGAACAATATTTTACACAGCTCTGCAATGTCTTCTTCAGACATCTCTATAGCATATATATCTTTGAGAGTAAGCTTTTAGCTTGCTTGGATCTAAAATATGGGAGAAACACTTCATGCAAATTACAAGGGAGGCAGAACAAATTCACATTTACAGAATCCGCTGACTTTAGTCAATTGTGCAAGGAAACCATCACTATAAAGCATATTACAGAAAAAAGACACATTTTCATACATTCTACATATTTAAACTTAACAATTATGATAGTTTCCTTGGTTTTTAGCTACTTTTCCAAAATTGTCAGCAGATCATTGCACACCTAGAAATGAAATTAAAAAACATAGGCCTCCTCCATATACCCTCATTGCCTCCTTTTCCATCACCAATATAGGTGTTTTCTAGCATTTTGGTAGGAAAAAACCCTCAATGATTAGTTTACAATTTAGGAAAAGTAGAATATTTTACACAGCTCTGCAAAGTCTACTTCACATATCTCTATAGCATATATATCTTTGAGAGTAAGCTTTTAGCTCACTTGGACCTAAAATATGGGAGAAACACTTCATGCAAATTACAAGGCAGGCAGAACATATTCACATTTACAGAATCCGCTGACTATAGTCAATTGTGCATAGAAACCTTTACTATAAAGCATATTACAGAAAAAAGACACATTTTCATACATTCTACATATTTAAACTTAACAATTATGATAGTTTCCTTGGTTTTTATCTACTTTTCCAAAATTGTCTGCAGATCATTGCACACCTAGAAATGAAATTAAAAAACAAAGGCCTCCTCCATATCCCCTCATTGCCTCCTTTTCCATCGCCAATATAGGTGTTTTCTAGCATTTTGGTAGGAAAAACCCTCAATGATTTCTTTACAATTTCGGAAAAGTAGAACAATATTTTACACAGCTCTGCAATGTCTTCTTCAGACATCTCTATAGCATATATATCTTTGAGAGTAAGCGTTTAGCTTGCTTGGATCTAAAGCATGGGAGAAACACTTCATGCAAATCATAAGGGAGGCAGAACATATTCAAATTGTACACAATCCGCTAACTTTAGGCAATTGTGCACAGCAACTTTTAGTATAAAGCATAATACAAAAAAAACACATTTTTATACATTCTACATATTTAAACTTAACAATTATGATTGCTTCCTGTTTTTAGCTACTTTTCCAAAATTGTCAGCAGATTATCGTACACCTAGAATTGAAATAAAAAAACATAGGCCTCCTCCACATCCCCTCATAGCCTCCTTTTTAATCGCCAATATAGGTGTTTTCTAGCATTTTGGTAGGAAAAAACCCTCAATGGTTAATTTACAATTTAGGAAAAGTAGAATATTTTACACAGCTCTTCAATGTCTACTTCACACATCACAATAGCATATATATCTTTGAGAGTAAGCTTTTAGCTCACTTGAACCTAAAATATGGGAGAAACACTTCATGCAAATTATAAGGGAGGCAGAACATATTCAAATTGTACACAATCCGCTAACTTTAGGCAATTGTGCACAGCAACTTTTAGTATAAAGCATAATACAAAAAAAACATTTTTATACATTCTACATATTTAAACTTAACAATTATGATAGCTTCCTTTGTTTTTAGCTACTTTTCCAAAATTGTCAGCAGATTATTGCACACCTAGAAATGAAATTAAAAACATAGGCCTCCTCCATATCCCCTCATAGCCTGCTTTTCCATCGCCAATATAGGTGTTTTCTAGCATTTTGGTAGAAAAAAACCCTCAATGATTTGTTTACAATTTAGAAAAAGTAGAAGAATATTTTACACAGCTCTGCAATGTCTTCTTCAGACATCTCTCTAGCATATACAGTGCTCAAAAAAATAAAGGGAACACTTAACCAGCTTTATATAACTCCAAGTAAATCAAAGTTCTGTGAAATCAGACTGTCCACTTAAGGAGCAAAAAGGTTTGACAATAATTTCACATGCTGTTCTGCAAATGGAATAGACAACAGATGGAAAGTATTGGCAATTATCAATACACCGTCAATAAAGGAATGTTTCTGCAGGTGGGTACCACAGACAACATCTCAGTACCAATGCTTTCTGGCTGATGTTTTGGTCAGTTTTGAATGTTGGTTGTGCTTTCACACTCGTGGTAGCATGAGACGGACTCTACAACCCACACAAGTGTCTAAGGTAGTGCAGCTCATCCAGAATGGCACATCAATGCGAGCTGTGGCAAGAAGGTTTGCTGTGTCTGTCAGCATAGTGTTCAGAGGTTGGAGGTGCTACCAGGAGACAAGCCAGAACACCAGGAGATGTGGAGGGGGCCGTAGTAGGGGAACAACCCAGCAGCAATAGTCAATTGTGCAAAGAAACCTTTACTATAAAGAATATTACAGAAAAAAGACACATTTTCATACATTCTACATATTTAACTATTATGATAGTTTCCTTGGTTTTAGCTACTTTTCCAAAATTGTCAGCAAACAGATTATTGCACACCTAAAAATAAAATTAAAAACATAGGCCTCCTCCATATCCCCTCATAGCCTCCTTTTCCATCGCCAATATAGGTGTTTTCTAGCATTTTGGTAGGAAAAAACCCTCAATGATTAGTTTACAATTTAGGAAAAGTAGAAGAATATTTTACACAGCTCTGCAAGGTCTACTTCACACATCTCTATAGCATACATATATCTTTGAGAGTAAGCTTTTAGCTCACTTGGACCTAAAATATGGGAGAAACACTTCATACAAATTACAAAGCAGGCAGAACATATTCACATTTACAGAATCCGCTGACTTTAGTCAATTGTGCATAGAAACCTTTACTATAAAGCATATTACAGAAAAAAAAGACACATTTTCATACATTCTACATATTTAAACTTAACAATTATGATAGTTTCCTTGGTTTTTAGCTACTTTTCCAAAATTGTCTGCAGATCATTGCACACCTAGAAATGAAATTAAAAAACATAGGCCTCCTCCATATCCCCTCATAGCCTCCTTTTCCATCGCCAATATAGGTGTTTTCTAGCATTTTGGTAGGAAAAACCCTCAATGATTTCTTTACAATTTCGGAAAAGTAGAACAATATTTTACACAACTCTGCAATGTCTTCTTCAGACATCTCTATAGCATATATATCTTTGAGAGTAAGCTTTTAGCTTGCTTGGATCTAAAACATGGGAGAAACACTTCATGCAAATTATAAGGGAGGCAGAACATATTCACATTGTACACAATCCGCTAACTTTAGGCAATTGTGCACAGCAACTTTTAGTACAAAGCATAATACAAAAAAACATTTTTATACATTCTACATATTTAAACTTAACAATTATGATAGCTTCCTTTGTTTTTAGCTACTTTTCCAAAATTGTCAGCAGATTATTGCACACCTAGAAATGAAATTAAAAACATAGGCCTCCTCCATATCCCCTCATAGCCTGCTTTTCCATCGCCAATATAGGTGTTTTCTAGCATTTTGGTAGAAAAAACCCTCAATGATTTGTTTACAATTTAGGAAAAGTAGAAGAATATTTTACACAGCTCTGCAATGTCTTCTTCAGACATCTCTCTAGCATATACAGTGCTCAAAAAAATAAAGGGAACACTTAACCAGCTTTATATAACTCCAAGTAAATCAAAGTTCTGTGAAATCAGACTGTCCACTTATGAAGCAAAAAGGTTTGACAATAATTTCACATGCTGTTCTGCAAATGGAATAGACAACAGATGGAAATTATTGGCAATTATCAATACACCGTCAATAAAGGAATGTTTCTGCAGGTGGGGACCACAGACAACATCTCAGTACCAATGCTTTCTGGCTGATGTTTTGGTCAGTTTTGAATGTTGGTTGTGCTTTCACACTCGTGGTAGCATGAGACGGACTCTACAACCCACACAAGTGGCTAAGGTAGTGCAGCTCATCCAGGATAGCACATCAATGCGAGCTGTGGCAAGAAGGTTTGCTGTGTCTGTCAGCATAGTGTTCAGAGGTTGGAGGTGCTACCAGGAGACAAGCCAGTACACCAGGAGATGTGGAGGGGGCCGTAGTAGGGGAACAAACCAGCAGCAGGACCGCTACCACCGCCTTTATGCAAGGAGAAACAGGAGGTGCACTGCGAGAACCCTGCAAAATGACCACCAGCAGGCCACAATTGTGCATGTGTCTGCACAAACGGTTAGAAACCACCTCCATGAGGATGGTGGGAGTGCCCGACGTCCACAGATGGGGCATGTGCTCACAGCTCAACACCGTGCGGCCCTTGAAAAAAATGCCACCCCACACTATTACTGACCCACTGCCAAATCGGCCATGGTGAAGGATGTTGCAGGCAGATCGCTCTCCACGGCGCCTCCAGACTCTGTCACGTCTGTCACATGTGCTCAGTGTGATCCTGCTTTCATGTATGAAGAGCATAGGGCGCTAGTGGCGAATTTGCCAATCCTGGTGTTCAGCGGCAAATGCCATGCGTCTTGCACGGTGTTGGGCGGTGAGAACAACCCCCATCTGTGGATGTCGGGCACTCAGACCATCCTCATGGAGTTGGTTTCTAACCGTTTGTGCAGAAACATGCACATTTGTGGCCTGCTGGAGGTCATTTTCTAGGTCTCTAGCAGTGCTCCTCCTGTTCCTTGCACAAAAGTGGAGGTAGCGGTCCTGCTGCTGGGTTTTTGCCCTCCTACGGCCCCCTCCACAACTCCTGGTCTCCTGGACAGTCTCCTGGTAGCGCCTCCAACCTCTGGACACTACAATGACAGACACATCACACCTCCTTGCCACAGCTCGCATTGATGTGTCATCCTGGATGAGCTGCACTACCTAAGCCACTTGTGTGGGTTGTAGAGTCCATCTCATGCTATCACGAGTGTGAAAGCACAACAACATTCAAAAGTGACCAAAATATCAGCCAGAAAGCAGTGGTACTCAGATGTGGTCTGTGGTCCACACCTGTAGAACTACTTTTTATTAAGGGTGTTTTGATAATTGCCAATAATTTCCATCTGTTGTCTATTCCATTTGCACAACAGCATGTGAAATTGATTGTCAATCAGTGTTGCTTACTACGTGGAAAGTTTGATTTCACAAAAGTTTGATTTACTTGGAGTTATATTCTGTTATTTAAGTGTTCCCTTTATTTTTTTGAGCAGTGTATATCTTTGAGAGTAACCTTTTAGCTCACTTGGACCTTAAAAATGGGAGAAACATATGCAAATTACAAGGGAGGCAGAACATATTCACATTTACAGAATCAGCTGACTTTAGTCAATTGTGCATAGAAACCTTTACTATAAAGCATATTACAGAAAAGACACATTTTCAAACATCCTACATATATAAACTTAACAATTATGATAGTTTCCTTGGTTTTTAGCTACTCTTCCAAAATTGTCAGATCATTGCACACCTAAATAATAAAAAAAAACATAAGCCTCCTCCATATCCCCTCTTAGCCTCCTTTTCCATCACCAATATAGGTGTTTTCTAGCATTTTGGTAGAAAAAAGTATCAATGATTTGTTTACAATTTAGGAAAAGTAGAAGAATATTTTACAAAGCTCTGCTATGTCAACTTCACACATCTCTCAAGCATATATATTTTTGAGAGTAAGCTTTAAGCTCACTAGGACCTAAAACATGGGAGAAACACTTCATGCAAATTACAAGGCAGGCAGAACATATTCACATTTACAGAATTCGCTGACTTTTAGTCAATTGTGCAAAGAAACCTTTACTATAAAGAATATTACAGAAAAAAGACACATTTTCATACATTCTACATATTTAACTATTATGATAGTTTCCTTGGTTTTAGCTACTTTTCCAAAATTGTCAGCAAACAGATTATTGCACACCTAAAAATAAAATTATAAACATAGGCCTCCTCCATATCCCCTCATAGCCTCTCTTTCCATCGCTGATATAGGTGTTTTCCAGTATTTTGGTAGAAAAAACTCTCAATGATTTGTTTACAATTTAGGAAAAGTAGAAGAATATTTTACACAGCTCTGCAAGGTCTACTTCAGACATCTCTATAGCTTATATATCTTTGAGAGTAAGCTTTTAGCTTACTTGGACCAAAAACATGGGAGAAACACTTCATGCAAATTACAAGGGAGGCAGAACATATTCACATTTACAGAATCCGCTGACTTTAGTCAATTGTGCAAAAAAACCATTACTATAAAGCATATTACAGAAAAAAGACACATTTTCATACATTCTACATATTTAAACTTAACAATTATGATAGTTTCCTTGGTTTTTAGCTACTTTTCCAAAATTGTCTGCAGATCATTGCACACCTAGAAATGAAATTAAAAAACATAGGCCTCCTCCATATCCCCTCAGAGCCTCCTTTTCCATCGCCAATATAGGTGTTTTCTAGCATTTTGGTAGGAAAAACCCTCAATGATTTCTTTACAATTTCGGAAAAGTAGAACAATATTTTACACAGCTCTGCAATGTCTTCTTCAGACATCTCTATAGCATATATATCTTGGAGAGTAAGCTTTTAGCTTGCTTTGATCTAAAACATGGGAGAAACACTTCATGCAAATTATAAGGGAGGCAGAACATATTCACATTTTACACAATCCGCTAACTTTAGGCAATTGTGCACAGCAACTTTTAGTATAAAGCATAATACAAAAAAAACACATTTTTATACATTCTACATATGTAGTCTTAACAATTATGATAGCTTCCTGTTTTAGGCTACTTTTCCAAAATTGTCAGCAGATTATTGCACACCTAGTATTGAAATTAAAAAACATAGGCCTCCTCCATATCCCCTCATAGCCTCCTTTTCCATCGCCAATATAGGTGTTTTCTAGCATTTTGGTAGGAAAAAACCCTCAATGATTAGTTTACAATTTAGGAAAAGTAGAAGAATATTTTACACAGCCCTGCAATGTCTACTTCACACATCTCTATAGCATATATATCTTTGAGAGTAAGCTTTTAGCTCACTTGGACCTAAAATATGGGAGAAACACTTCATACAAATTACAAGGCAGGCAGAACATATTCACATTTACAGAATCAGCTGACTTTAGTCAATTGTGCATAGAAACCTTTACTATAAAGCATATTACAGAAAAAAAGACACATTTTCATACATTCTACACATTTAAACTTAAGAATTATAATAGTTTCCATGGTTTTAGCTACTTTTCCAAAATTGTCAGCAGATCATTGCACACCTAAAAATTAAATTAAAAAACATAGGCCTCCTCCATATCCCCTCATAGCCTCCTTTTCCATCGCCAATATAGGTGTTTTCTAGCATTTTGGTAGGAAAAAAACCCTCAATGATTAGTTTACAATTTAGGAAAAGTAGAAGAATATTTTACACAGCCCTGCAATGTCTACGTCACACATCTCTATAGCATATATCCTTGAGAGTAAGCTTTAAGCTTACTTGGACGTAAAACATGGGAGAAACACTTCATGCAAATTATAAGGGAGGCAAAACAAATTCACATTTTCAGAATCTGCTGACTTTAGTCAATTTTGTTTAGAAACCTTTACTAGAAAGCATATTACAGAAAAAAGACACATTTTCATACATTCTACATATTTAACTACTATGATATAGTTTTCTTGGTTTTAGCTACTTTTCCAAAATTGTCAGCAAACAGATTATTGCACACCTAAAAATAAAATTAAAAAACATAGGTCTCCTCCATATCCCCTCATAGCCTCCTTTTCCTTCGCCAATATAGGTGTTTTCTAGCATTTTGGTAAAAAAAACCTCTCAATGATTAGTTTACAATTTAGGAAAAGTAGAAGTATATTTTACACAGCTCTGCAATGTCTACTTCACACATCTCTCTAGCATATATATCTTTGAGAGTAACCGTTTAGGTCACTTGGACCTAAAACATTTATTAGTATTAGTTGGCGTGTGCTGATGCATTATGTATATTATTTGTACAGTGGCATGTAAAAGTTTGGGCACCCTTTGTCAAAATTACTGTTATTCTGTTATTGTGAATAGTTATGCAAGTTGAAGATGAAATGATCTCTAAAAGGTCTAAAGTTAAAGATGACCCACTTAATTTGTATTTTAGGCAAAAAATATATAAATTGTCTTTTTTTTACATTTTTAAAATTACATAAAGTTAAATGGCCCAATGCAATAGTTTGGGCATCCTTGGAGATTTGTGTGCTTAGATAACTTTGGCTAAGGATTCAAACCTTAATTAGCCTGTTGGGGTTATGGATTGTTCACTATCATTGTTAGGAAAGAACAGGTGATGCAAATTTTGATGATGTTAAAATAGATCTCTCTGGCAACAATGATCAAAAGTATGTGTGAAGAAAACAGGGTACAGAATTTCAAGAACAGAACATCCCGCCATTTAGCATGGGGGTGCAGCAATCATGCTTTGGGGTTGTGTCGCAGCCAATGGTAGGGGAAACATTTCACGGGTAGAGGGAAGAATGGATTCAATGAAATTGCAACATATTCTTGATGCAAACATAGCACCATCTGTAAAAAAAAAGCTGAAGTTGAAAAGAGGATGGTTTCTACAAATGGATAATGATCCTAAACACCACAAAATCCACAATAGACTATCTCAAAAGGCGCAAGCTAAAAGCTTTTCAATGGCCTTAACAGTCCCCTGTCTGAACATTATTGAAAATCTGTGGGGTGTGTGGCCCCCTCCAGGTCTCAACACCCTTATCCACCCATCTTTCCCATACAAGGATTTAATTGCTAGCTACACCTAGTTTCCTTTAATCTCCCCATTCAGATGAGGCCTGGTTTGGCACAGGGAGAGGTAGGGCATATAGTCGTTAGGGATCATCCATATTAAAAGATACATCTTGACGTGGTTTGATAGCAATTTTTGATCAAAGAGCACAAAAGCTAAGTACCTCATGTAAGATAATGAAAATTGTTCTGCTGCAACAAGTATTTTTCTAAAATGAGGAAATACGGTAATGGTTTACTATATTAGCTACAGTCATCGATTATGTTAGCAATTGTGTTAAAATTGAGGTTTGCTTGCAGAAAACAAAAATAGTTTTCCAAATGAGAGCTACTGTCTGATTATTGCTTAGGGGTTTCATTTATGCTTTGTTTCATTTTATGTTTTAAAGTATAACTCTCATCTAATAACATTGCTAAAAATAAATAAAGTGCATAACAATAAAGTAAATGCTGTAATACTCTAAGAATACTTTTCAATGTTCCTTATTGGGTAACTACCTAAGATCCCCGTATAATAACAAATGATAGATTTTGTGCTGTAGGCGACAAAACTTTTTAAAGGGTTGATATTGACTTCTAGGATTTTGCTAGAATCCTACCTATAAATATTACATAAGACACACAGCCATACACAATGAATGGCTAATAGGTTGATGAGCTTGTCATTTCAAAGTTCAGTAAATTACCATATTTAGGGCTATACCTCAGTGTTTTCACCAGAAAAGTGGTATAAAACATTTTGAAGTAAAAACTCTAATTTAATAACATTTGTTATGAATAGGTCACCGAGGACGACGGCAGGAATAGGCTAGGCCACCAGGAAACCAGAAAGGTTAGTAACTTAGCGGATTGCAGACCCCTATTCCTAACAACACAACTAGCAGTAGCTGTGGGGCGTACCTATGATGCCCTAGACGCCTCGGCACAGCCGGAGAGCTAACTAAGACTAAAGCAAGAAAGGGGAAATCTAATCTGCCCTGGAGTAGAACCCCAAAGGAATAGATAGCCCCCAAACATATATTGCCAGTGAGACAAGATGAGGCACAAACACACGCAGAAAATAGACTGAGCAAATGATGGGGCCCAAACTGTCTAGGTAGAATAAGACAGGAAAGATACTGTCTGCAATCATGCAAAAACCCTAAAAAATCCAACACGTCTGATGTACAAAAAACACTGATGTCTCACGACCTCTCCCCCACTATATCAGCATTCTGATGTGAACTGGAAGCTAAGCAAAAGAGACTAATATAACAGGGGACTGGACAAACTGACACAAGCTGTAACATATGGAGCGGGGTCTAGCACTGCCCCAGCAGGGAGCATGCTGAACCCACACATCAAAGCAGAAAGCAGAAAAAGGCAAAACCAGATCAGATGCAAATAATTCAACAAATAAACAACACATGACTTTCAATCATTGTCTTCAGGTGACAGACTTCTGTCGATCCGACCAGCTCCACTACCCGAAGCAACCACCAGAGGGAGCCCCGACTCAGAAGTCGGATCAAGAGAGTTCACAACAAATATTGCTAAAAATAAATCAAGCAAGTGCATAACAATATAGTAAATTCTGTATTACTTTATGAATCTTTTTCAATGTTCCTTATAGGGTAACTATCAAAGATCCCCTGTATAATAACAAATGATAGACTTTTTGTTATACACTGTGTGACTTTGGCTGAAGGTGCAAGACCCATGTCACTAGATTCCAAATGGGGCAGCGGCTTTTATAATTAAAGTAAAACATTTCTGCCATGTTCCTATATCAATTTTACCCTGCCATAGATGTATTAAGGGGTAAAGTTTATTCTTGTGGAGAGTGCAAAATCGGTGTAGAAAGACTTCTATGCCATATAATGCAACTCTGAAAATGTAAATATTGTAAATATGTAAAATATAATGTAAAATGTAAAACTGTAAAATGTAAACAATGTAAATATAAATATTGAAAGAGTCTCTTCTGAGTGCCCATGCCTATATATAAAATCCCAAGGAACCATTGCATGTCTATACTTCTACCTAGGCATACCTAGAACTTTCCACAAGGAGAAACTTTACCCCTTAAAATTCCAATCCTGTCAGAGGTCTCTCACCCAGTCAAATCAGTTCTCCTGGTTTTGCACTGATGAGGGGCAAACACCTTATACCGCATGTCTTCAAACTGAGTTTATGGTTTAGCTGTTTATCCTAAGACATGCAATAATACTTTTTAAAGGATTGATATTGACTTTAGGATTGCTACATCCCATAGGTGGTACTTTAGTTCCAGTCTATTTTTTTAGTATAGTTTTCTGTGCATGACTTCTTACACCTATTCAGTAATAAAGATGACTTCCTGTAATACATGCAATATCCCCCATATTATACCCTCGTATCTGTCACATTTGACACAACTAAAATCAGGCGTGCACCAGGCTGATATGTAAAGGAGTTTTGAACTCCCAAAAATGCTAATTTTTTTACCATATAACTGTTTGCAGGGAGAGCTTTCAACTTTAGCTTACTGTGTAAAGAAAGTGCAACTCCTGTATTGTACAGCCTGTCACTGTACTGAGTCCTTGACATTTACACTACATGGAAACCCGGGCAGTCAAGAAAAAGTAAAAATGTCACACAGATGTAACAAAACAGAATGGAAAACTGGAAGGATCCTTACCTGCTATTCAGAGGTGTGCTTTTCCTGCAGAACCATCTAGGATTACCACCTAAAGATCTTCCATGTATGGAGAACGCTGCTCTTGCCAGAGATCTTCCTGATGGAATGAAGACTGCGTGTGGAACACATCACTATTATTCCTCCATTCCATCAGCTGTGATGTCATAATAGAAGAAAGAAGCCTATGATGTCATCAACTGAAGGTAGAAGCCTGAGAGGGATGCAGCTGAAAATCAAGAGAAATTACTAATTTATACTGCACTGAATAATGTGCTTCATTCACGGTAACTTCTAAAATTAACAGAAAAATGTAAACTGTCAAAAAGCAAAAACTGATTTGCTGTTTATAGCCAACAATCACAACCCAGCTTCTATTTTTTATATAGCTTCATAGGTTGAAAAAATCCTAGGTCCATCAAGTTAAACCTTTCTGCACCAATTGTTTTTTTTTGTCACTAAATTAACTATATATAACCTGTTATGTGTATTGAGGAAATCATCCGGCCCTTTTTTAAAAGCTGTTATAGTGTCTGCCATTACTACCTCTTGTGGTAGGGCATTCCACAGTCTAACTGCTCTAACTGTAAAGACCCCTTTCCTATTTAGCTTCCGGAATTGTCTTTCTTCCACACGTAATGATCGCCCTCTGGTCCTGGGTATGGTTTTTGGAAAAAATAAGTCATGCACCAGTCCTTTGTTCTGACCACACATATATCTAATATATAAAGCTCAAAGTGTGTATGTATGTATGTATGTGTGTATGTACAGTGGGGCAAAAAAGTATTTAGTCAGTCAGCAATAGTGCAAGTTCCACCACTTAAAAAGATGAGAGGCGTCTGTAATTTACATCATAGGTAGACCTCAACTATGGGAGACAAACTGAGAAAAAAAAATCCAGAAAATCACATTGTCTGTTTTTTTTCATTTTATTTGCATATTATGGTGGAAAATAAGTATTTGGTCAGAAACAAGCAATCAAGATTTCTGGCTCTCACAGACCTGTAACTTCTTCTTTAAGAGTCTCCTCTTTCCTCCACTCATTACCTGTAGTTATGGCACCTGTTTAAACTTGTTATCAGTATAAAAAGACACCTGTGCACACCCTCAAACAGTCTGACTCCAAACTCCACTATAGTGAAGACCAAAGAGCTGACAAAGGACACCAGAAACAAAATTGTAGCCCTGCACCAGGCTGGGAAGACTGAATCTGCAATAGCCAACCAGCTTGGAGTGAAGAAATCAACTGTGGGAGCAATAATTAGAAAATGGAAGACATACAAGACCACTGATAATCTCCCTCGATCTGGTGCTCCACGCAAAATCCCACCCCGTGGGGTCAGAATGATCACAAGAACGGTGAGCAAAAATCCCAGAACCACGCGGGGGGACCTAGTGAATGATTTTCAGAGAGCTGGGACCAATGTAACAAGGCCTACCATAAGTAACACACTACGCCACCATGGACTCAGATCCTGCAGTGCCAGACGTGTCCCACTGCTTAAGCCTGTACATGTCCGGGCCCGTCTGAAGTTTGCTAGAGAGCATTTGGATGATCCAGAGGTGTTTTGGGAGAATGTCCTATGGTCTGATGAAACCAAACTGGAACTGTTTGGTAGAAACACAACTTGTCGTGTTTGGAGGAAAAAGAATACTGAGTTGCATCCATCAAACACCATACCTACTGTAAAGCATGGTGGTGGAAACATCATGCTTTGGGGCTGTTTCTCTGCAAAGGGGCCAGGACGACTGATCCGGGTACATGAAAGAATGAATGGGGCCATGTATCGTGAGATTTTGAGTGCAAACCTCCTTCCATCAGCAAGGGCATTGATGATGAAACGTGGCTGGGTCTTTCAACATGACAATGATCCAAAGCACACCGCCAGGGCAACGAAGGAGTGGCTTCGTAAGAAGCATTTCAAGGTCCTGGAGTGGCCTAGCCAGTCTCCAGATCTCAACCCTATAGAAAACCTTTGGACGGAGTTGAAAGTCCGTGTTGCCAAGCGAAAAGCCAAAAACATCACTGCTCTAGAGGAGATCTGCATGGAGGAATGGGCCAACATACCAACAACAGTGTGTGGCAACCTTGTGAAGACTTACAGAAAACGTTTGACCTCTGTCATTGCCAACAAAGGATATATCACAAAGTATTGAGATGAAATTTTGTTTCTGACCAAATACTTATTTTCCACCATAATATGCAAATAAAATGAAAAAAAACAGACAATGTGATTTTCTGGATTTTTTTTTCTCAGTTTGTCTCCCATAGTTGAGGTCTACCTATGATGTAAATTACAGACGCCTCTCATCTTTTTAAGTGGTGGAACTTGCACTATTGCTGACTGACTAAATACTTTTTTGCCCCACTGTATGTGTGTGTGTGTGTATGTATGTTTGTATGTATGTGTGTGTATGTCTGGGATAGGCATCCGCACCGTCGCAGCTACAGCCACAAAATTTGGCACAGTCACACGTCTGGACCCCGAGAGCGTCCTAAGCTATGTTGTGAGGCGAAATTTTAACCCCGCGCATTCCAATTCAAACAATTTTGCCCCTATCTACATAATGGGGAAAAAGTGTGTGCGTGTCAAGCCCCGCCCCTCATTATGATGTAATAATGCCCCTGTCTACATAATGGGGAAACAGTATGTGCGTATCAAGCCCCGCCCCTCATTATGATGTCATAATGGTTGACCATGGGATGGAGGCTGTGTGATGGGTATATGGGCATGGGCCTATGGGATGGAGAATATGTGTGACGGGTATATGGGCACGGGACTATGGGATGATATGGGATGGGTATATAAGCACTGGACTATGGGATGGAGGATGTGTGACGGGTATATGGGCACAGGACTATGAGATGGCGGATATGTATGATGGGTATATGGGCACGGCACTATGGGATGAAGGATATATATGATGGGTATATGGGCATGGGACTATGAGATGACGGATGTGTGATGGGTATATGGGCACTCGACTATGGGATGGCGAATATGTATGATGGGTACATGGGCATGGGACTATGGGACGGAGGATGTGTGATGGGTATATGGGTATGGGACTATGGGATGATGTGTGATGGGTATATGGGCATGGGACTATGGGATGGAGGATATGTATGATGGGTATATGAGCACAGGACTCTGGGATGGCGGATATGTATGATGGGTATATGGGCACGGGCCTATGGGATGGTGGATATGTATGATGGGTATATGGGCACTCGACTATGGGATGGAGGATATGTATGATGGGTATTTGGGCATGGGACTATGGGACGGAGGATGTGTGATGGGTATATGGGTATGGGACTATGGGATGATGTGTGATGGGTATATAGGCATGGGACTATGGGATGGAGGATATGTATGATGGGTATATGAGCACAGGACTCTGGGATGGCGGATATGTATGATGGGTATATGGGCACGGGCCTATGGGATGGTGGATATGTATGATGGGTATATGGGCACTCGACTATGGGATGGAGGATATGTATGATGGGTATATGGGCATGGGACTATGGGACGGAGGATGTGTGATGGGTATATGGGTATGGGACTATGGGATGATGTGTGATGGGTATATAGGCATGGGACTATGGGATGGAGGATATGTATGATGGGTATATGGGCACAGGACTCTGGGATGGCGGATATGTATGATGGGTATATGGGCACGGGCCTATGGGATGGTGGATATGTATGATGGGTATATGGGCACTCGACTATGGGATGGAGGATATGTATGATGGGTATATGGGCACGGGCCTATGGGATGGTAGATATGTATGATAGGTATATGGGCACGGGACTATGGGATGGAGGATAATTATAATTTGCTATAACTAACCACAGTTAGTTACTATGCCCGGGCAGCGCTGGGCTGTTCAGCTAGTTTATACATATAAATAAGATCCCCTCTGAGGCATCTTTTTTTCTAAGCTAATAAAGCCCAACTTTTTCAACCTCTCATTATATGAGAAGCCTTCCATCCCTTGTCATAATCTAGTTGGCCACCTTTGAACTGACTGTAATTTCTGGGATCATGGGATTTTATCTCTCTTTTTATTAACCCTAAAATCTTGTGTGCTTTTGCGGTTGCTACTTGACATTGAGTATTGCTGCTCAATATACTTGTAACCTCTTGCTCTCTTTTTTTAATGTTACTGGTATTGCTTTCTTCCTTTTTTCCAACATGACATGTAGATATCTATCAAGATAAGACACATTGATACTTATCTACATAGTATACAATATTCTACATAATATACAGTCTAAGCACAAAAAAATGGAGCTTATAAACGCATGTTCACCTTGGTCATCAAACACCAAAGAGTTCACAACAAACATTGCTAAAAATAAATCAAGCAAGTGCATAACATTATAGTAAATTCTGTATTACTTTATGAATCTTTTTCAATGTTCCTTATAGGGTAACTATCAAAGATCCCCTGTATACTAACAAATAATAGACTTTTTGTTATACACTGTGTGACTTTGGCTGAAGGTGCAAGACCCATGTCACTAGATTCCAAATGGGGCAGCGGCTTTTATAATTAAAGTAAAACATTTCTGCCATGTTCCTATATCAATTTTACCCTGCCATAGATGTATTAAGGGGTAAAGTTTATTCTTGTGGAGAGTGCAAAATCGGTGTAGAAAGACTTCTATGCCATATAATGCAACTCTGAAAATGTAAATATTATAAATATGTAAAATATAATGTAAAATGTAAAACTGTAAAATGTAAACAATGTAAATATAAATATTGAAAGAGTCTCTTCTGAGTGCCCATGCCTATATATAAAATCCCAGGGAACCATTGCATGTCTATACTTCTACCTAGGCATACCTGGAACTTTCCACAAGGAGAAACTTTACCCCTTAAAATTCCAATCCTGTCAGAGGTCTCTCACCCAGTCAAATCAGTTCTCCTGGTTTTGCACTGATGAGGGGCAAACACCTTATACCGCATGTCTTCAAACTGAGTTTATGGTTTAGCTGTTTATCCTAAGACATGCAATAATACTTTTTAAAGGATTGATATTGACTTTAGGATTGCTACATCCCATAGGTGGTACTTTAGTTCCAGTCTATTTTTTTAGTATAGTTTTCTGTGCATGACTTCTTACACCTATTCAGTAATAAAGATGACTTCCTGTAATACATGCAATATCCCCCATATTATACCCTTGTATCTGTCACATTTGACACAACTAAAATCAGGCGTGCACCAGGCTGATATATAAAGGAGTTTTGAAATCCCAAAAATGCTAATTTTTTTACCATATAACTGTTTGCAGGGAGAGCTTTCAACTTTAGCTTACTGTGTAAAGAAAGTGCAACTCCTGTATTGTACAGCCTGTCACTGTACTGAATCCTTGACATTTACACTACATGGAAACCCGGGCAGTCAAGAAAAAGTAAAAATGTCACACAGATGTAACAAAACAGAATGGAAAACTGGAAGGATCCTTACCTGCTATTCAGAGGTGTGCTTTTCCTGCAGAACCATCTAGGATTACCACCTAAAGATCTTCCATGTATGGAGAACGCTGCTCTTGCCTGAGATCTTCCTGATGGAATGAAGACTGCGTGTGGAACACATCACTATTATTCCTCCATTCCATCAGCTGTGATGTCATAATAGAAGAAAGAAGCCTATGATGTCATCAACTGAAGATAGAAGCCTGAGAGGGATGCAGCTGAAAATCAAGAGAAATTACTAATTTATACTGCACTGAATAATGTGCTTCATTCACGGTAACTTCTAAAATTAACAGAAAAATGTAAACTGTCAAAAAGCAAAAACTGATTTGCTGTTTATAGCCAACAATCACAACCCAGCTTCCATTTTTTATATAGCTTCATAGGTTGAAAAAAAACCTAGGTCCATCAAGTTAAACCTTTCTGCACCAATTGTTTTTTTTTGTCACTAAATTAACTATATATAACCTGTTATGTGTATTGAAGAAATCATCCGGCCCTTTTTAAAAGCTGTTATAGTATCTGCCATTACTACCTCTTGTGGTAGGGCATTCCACAGTCTAAATGCTCTAACTGTAAAGACCCCTTTCCTATTTAGCTTCCGGAATTGTCTTTCTTCCACACGTAATGATCGCCCTCTGGTCCTGGGTATGGTTTTTGGAAAAAATAAGTCATGCACCAGTCCTTTGTTCTGACCACACATATATCTAATATATAAAGCTCAAAGTGTGTATGTATGTGTGTGTGTGTGTATGTTTGTATGTATGTGTGTGTATGTATGTTAGTATGTATGTGTATGTCTGGGATAGGCATCCGCACCGTTGCAGAAACAGCCACAAAATTTGGCACAGTCACACGTCTGGACCCCGAGAGCGTCCTAAGCTATGTTGTGAGGCGAAATTTTAACCCCGCGCATTCCAATTCAAACAATTTTGCCCCTATCTACATAATGGGAAAAAAGTGTGTGCGTGTCAAGCCCCGCCCCTCATTATGATGTAATAATGCCCCTATCTACATAATGGGGAAACAGTGTGTGCGTATCAAGCCCCGCCCCTCATTATGATGTCATAATGGTTGACCATGGGATGGAGGCTGTGTGATGGGTATATGGGCATGGGCCTATGGGATGGAGAATATGTGTGACGGGTATATGGGCACGGGACAATGGGATGATGTGGGATGGGTATATAGGCACTGGACTATGGGATGGAGGATGTGTGACGGGTATATGGGCACGGCACTATGGGATGAAGGATATGTATGATGGGTATATGGGCATGGGACTATGAGATGAAGGATGTGTGATGGGTATATGGGCACTCGACTTGATACTTATCTACATAGTATACAATATTCTACATAATATACAGTCTAAGCACAAAAAAATGGAGCTTATAAACGCATGTTCACCTTGGCCATCAAACACCAAAGAGTTCACAACAAACATTGCTAAAAATAAATCAAGCAAGTGCATAACAATATAGTAAATTCTGTATTACTTTATGAATCTTTTTCAATGTTCCTTATAGGGTAACTATCGAAGATCCCCTGTATAATAACAAATGATAGACTTTTTGTTATACACTGTGTGACTTTGGCTGAAGGTGCAAGACCCATGTCACTAGATTCCAAATGGGGCAGCGGCTTTTATAATTAAAGTAAAACATTTCTGCCATGTTCCTATATCAATTTTACCCTGCCATAGATGTATTAAGGGGTAAAGTTTATTCTTGTGGAGAGTGCAAAATCGGTGTAGAAAGACTTCTATGCCATATAATGCAACTCTGAAAATGTAAATATTATAAATATGTAAAATATAATGTAAAATGTAAAACTGTAAAATGTAAACAATGTAAATATAAATATTGAAAGAGTCTCTTCTGAGTGCCCATGCCTATATATAAAATCCCAGGGAACCATTGCATGTCTATACTTCTACCTAGGCATACCTGGAACTTTCCACAAGGAGAAACTTTACCCCTTAAAATTCCAATCCTGTCAGAGGTCTCTCACCCAGTCAAATCAGTTCTCCTGGTTTTGCACTGATGAGGGGCAAACACCTTATACCGCATGTCTGCAAACTGAGTTTATGGTTTAGCTGTTTATCCTAAGACATGCAATAATACTTTTTAAAGGCTTGATATTGACTTTAGGATTGCTACATCCCATAGGTGGTACTTTAGTTCCAGTCTATTTTTTTAGTATAGTTTTCTGTGCATGACTTCTTACACCTATTCAGTAATAAAGATGACTTCCTGTAATACATGCAATATCCCCCATATTATACCCTCGTATCTGTCACATTTGACACAACGACACAACTAAAATCAGGCGTGCACCAGGCTGATATATAAAGGAGTTTTGAAATCCCAAAAATGCTAATTTTTTTACCATATAACTGTTTGCAGGGAGAGCTTTCAACTTTAGCTTACTGTGTAAAGAAAGTGCAAGTCCTGTATTGTACAGCCTGTCACTGTACTGAATCCTTGACATTTACACTACATGGAAACCCGGGCAGTCAAGAAAAAGTAAAAATGTCACACAGATGTAACAAAACAGAATGGAAAACTGGAAGGATCCTTACCTGCTATTCAGAGGTGTGCTTTTCCTGCAGAACCATCTAGGATTACCACCTAAAGATCTTCCATGTATGGAGAACGCTGCTCTTGCCTGAGATCTTCCTGATGGAATGAAGACTGCGTGTGGAACACATCACTATTATTCCTCCATTCCATCAGCTGTGATGTCATAATAGAAGAAAGAAGCCTATGATGTCATCAACTGAAGGTAGAAGCCTGAGAGGGATGCAGCTGAAAATCAAGAGAAATTACTAATTTATACTGCACTGAATAATGTGCTTCATTCACGGTAACTTCTAAAATTAACAGAAAAATGTAAACTGTCAAAAAGCAAAAACTGATTTGCTGTTTATAGCCAACAATCACAACCCAGCTTCCATTTTTTATATAGCTTCATAGGTTGAAAAAAAACCTAGGTCCATCAAGTTAAACCTTTCTGCACCAATTGTTTTTTTTTGTCACTAAATTAACTATATATAACCTGTTATGTGTATTGAGAAAATCATCCGGCCCTTTTTTAAAAGCTGTTATAGTGTCTGCCATTACTACCTCTTGTGGTAGGGCATTCCACAGTCTAAATGCTCTAACTGTAAAGACCCCTTTCCTATTTAGCTTCCGGAATTGTCTTTCTTCCACACGTAATGATCGCCCTCAGGTCCTGGGTATGGTTTTTGGAAAAAATAAGTCATGCACCAGTCCTTTGTTCTGACCACACATATATCTAATATATAAAGCTCAAAGTGTGTATGTATGTGTGTATGTATGTGTGTGTGTGTGCATGTGTGTATGTATGTGTGTGTATGTATGTTTGTATGTATGTGTGTGTGTGTATGTCTGGGATAGGCATCCGCATCGTCGCAGCTACAGCCACAAAATTTGGCACAGTCACACGTCTGGACCCCGAGAGCATCCTAAGCTATGTTGTGAGGCGAAATTTTAACCCCGCGCATTCCAATTCAAACAATTTTGCCCCTATCTACATAATGGGGAAAAAGTGTGTGCGTATCAAGCCCCGCCCCTCATTATGATGTCATAATGGTTGACCATAGGATGGAGGCTGTGTGATGGGTATACGGGCATGGGCCTATGGGATGGAGAATATTTGTGACGGGTATATGGGCACGGGACTATGGGATGATGTGGGATGGGTATATAGACACTGGACTATGGGATGGAGGATGTGTGATGGGTACATGGGCACAGGACTATGGGAGGCACGTCACTCCGATGTATAGAGGCGGGGTGCACAGAGACAGGGATACCAATCCCAACATATATGAATAAATATGAAATCCGGCACTCCCAATTGAAGAAAAAAGAATTATCGTTTTATTCACAGCTTCAATTTTCCACCAGACAATAAATATGTAACGTTTCGGTCCTTAAGATGGACCTTCTTCAGACTAGACATCATATAACAGAAAAAAAACAGAAAAAAATAAAATTATCAACACTTGAAAATTACAACATAAATCATCAAAAAAGAGACTGGTTTCCCTAATGGGACAAAGATCAAATAAGTCATATCTGATATCATGTTACATAGAATGACAAGTTGCTCACAAGTGAGTTTAATACACTTGAACCATAGCATATATGAAAAAATACTTTGTCATAGCAGGGAAAAGAGAATGGAATGCTAACACAGTACATTTAAATATATGACATATCAAGCAGAAATTGAGAATTTTATTTCCCAAGAAAAACAAAAAACAAAAAACACTGAAATATTCTCATCATTCTCATTCATTATTCTTTGTAAAAAAATAGACCACATCAACTCACAAAACATAATGATAATGATAATAGAAAAGGAAAAAAGGTTCAGAAGGGGTATGCAAGTACTTAATGTTTAATACTAGAAAAATTAATCTGAAAAACAATATATATAATAATTCAAAATGAAAAGTGTATTAAATAATAATACGGAAAAATAATATTACAGAAAAACAATGGCACAAAAATCTTATACTGAAAATGGTCTCATCAATATCCATAAGGAAAAAACCCCATGGGCCAAGATAACAAAAAATAAATCTATCATACCAAGATATGAAGAAATAAAGAGATAAAGAGATAAATAACAATGTACAGAATTCTCATAAAATATCAGCCATATCGCTTACCAAGTGGAGCTGTGAAGAGACACCAAATGAAAATCGGCGCTATCCAGTATCTATCATATCCTTATGAAAAGGAGCGCTAAGCCCACCCGCCTCAAGCCTGCAATAAATACCCGACCAGAGTGCGTCCTGCATAACACCTGTGTGAGGGCTGGTAGGAGAAGACCGGAAGAAAGCTGAGTGAACCGCTCCATGAAGTGCAAACAGGAAATACATCATCCAAGATGGCCGCGGACCGAAAGTGGTCAGTGAAACGCTTAGTGCCATTCAGTGAGTTTAAATTCATGTAGATCACGGTGTCCGCCCAACGCTGAGTGGCGTGAAGATTAAAGGGATACATGTATAGATGCATTAGTGAATTCCAGGGTGTCCGGATGTTCTAGGCAGCGTGGTCTAATCGTAAGAGAACTCTAAGAGAGACAATATGAAATATGAACAAAAAAAGAAGAAAAGATTAGAAAAAATAAATAAAATAAAAATAACAATTAATAAAAAATCAATAAATCAAAATTAAAAATTAAGAATTTTTGAAAATTACCAAGTACTTGATCAACCATACCCCTTCTCAGGATCATTTCTAATGTGGTTGTTGATGCTGTAGAGAATAATAAAGATATCATAAAAAAGAAAAGAAATAGGCCGACTAACATAAGCCCACAACATCGTATTCTCTGTTTAACCCTTTAGGTTCCATAGTTTGCAGAGAATGAATCCAAAACGCCTCCCTAAGCCTTAAACTCCTAACCTGATTACCACCCCTCCTATGTGTCGGGACTTGTTCCAGTACAAGGTACCTTAATTGAGCTATAGTATGTCCCATAGCATGAAAATGAAAAGGAATAGGTAAATGATGTCGCCCACAACGAATGTCAGACTTATGATGTGATATCCTGTCTTTTATACTTTGCGTCGTCTCACCCACATATAACTTGCCACATGGACATTTTATTGCATACACAACACATTTAGAATCACAGGTGTAGAATCCCTTAATAGGGATTTCTGCACCAGTTTGTGGATGGGAAATGACGGAACCTTTTAAAACATTAGCACACTGAGCACATTGTAAACATGGAAAAGTGCCCTTTCTCTGTGTTTGGAGAAAACTCTGTCTAGAAACTCTAATAGAAGAGCCAATATCTGCTCGAACAATTTTATCCTTCAGATTTTGAGGTCTCCTAAAACACAGAAGAAAAGGAACTTGAAATTCAGAAACATCAGGAAAACTATTCCCGAGTATAGACCAATGTTTACGAATTTTTTTATGAAGTCTGTACATAAATGGGTGGAACGTGTGGACGAGCGGAATCCTAGAACCCTTCAAGGATTTGCTACGGGAATGCTCATTATTTCGACATTTCCTAAGTAAATGACGGGGATAACCACTTTCTATAAATTTCCCTTCCATGTTATCTAGTTGTACAGAACATTGCTGGGGATCACTAACTATCCTTCTAACTCTATCAAATTGTGAGACTGGAATGGACTTTTTGACCGCCCTTGGATGGCAACTCCCATATGCCAATACGTTATTACGATCTGTTGCCTTCGTAAACAAATCAAAAGACAAATTACCAGAGGAATCCTGTATAACTTTAGTATCCAAAAAACTAATCTCAGTTGTGTGATAATCCAGAGTAAACGTCAATTCAGGCCAAACGTCATTAAGATAAATGTGAAATTCCTCTAATGAGTTCAATGAGCCATTCCAGAGGCAAAATACATCATCGATGTATCTACGCCATAATAGGCAATGAGATTGATATTCTCTGTGTACATATATATGCTCAGATTCAAAAAAAGCCATGAAACAGTTAGCATAAGGAGGGGCCATATGTGATCCCATGGCCGTACCTTGTACTTGAAGAAAAAAAGAATCCTCAAAAAGAAAAAAATTCTCCGTTAATACCAATTTCACTAAATCCATCAGAAAATTAATAGCATTCTGTTCCATCTGAGACCCTTTCAGCATGAGTCTAATTGCCCTCATACCCTTCTCATGTTGTATTGAAGTATATAAACTATTTACATCGAAGGTCACGAGTAAAGTACCCTTAGGTAGCGGACCAATCTCATGAATAGTATCCAAAAAAGCCCCTGTATCCAAAAGGAAAGAAGGAGTATTCTTAACTAATGGAGTAAGTACCTTCTCCAAAAGTTGAGACAGTGGGGATAAAATGGAATCGGTCGATGCCACTATAGGTCTACCCGGAGGGTTATTAAGCCGTTTGTGTATCTTTGGTAGTGTATAGAAAATGGGAATAATCGGATCTACTTTAGTTAAAAATTCCTTCGTCTTCTTATCTATTATACCTTCACTCAGTGCACACGTCAAAATACCCTCAATCTTAACCTGAATGGATGATGTGGGATTATGGGGTAGAGGTAGATAGACTTCCCTATTCATGAGTTGTGACAAAATTTCATTACGGTAGGCTAATCGATCCATAACAACAACAGCTCCGCCTTTATCAGCGGGTTTTATAATTATCTCACGATCATCAATTAAAGTATATAAGGCCATACGTTCCACCTGACTCAGATTATTACGATACTTTAACTCACCTCTGATAATCTGTCTAGTATATAGAGAAACTTCCTTATCTATCAATGAAATAAAAGTCTCAATTGGTGGAATATTCTTAGGTGGACTAAAGTTACTTTTTAACCTAAGGCCCAAATCGGCAATATTAATCGGTCTTTTAATCTGTTCAAATGTCCTTGTAGAAACTGGAGCCTGTGTACTAAAGTAAGCCTTTAATCTGAGGTTCCTATAGAACCTCTGTAGATCAAGATCTAACTGAAAGGTATTAAATTTATATGTAGGACAAAAAGATAACCCTTTCTGTAACAGACTTATTTGTGAGGGATCAAGAGACTTTGATGAAATATTAACAACCAAATTGGCTAGGTTACCTGTTTTCGTATTCATTGCACGATGATTGGTGTCTGTAGCATTGGCCCCCCCTCCTCGTCCTTTTCTGAGATTGTATCCCTTGTCTTGGCCTAAAAAAGAAGACCTGCCAGAATTTGTTCTCTCGTTGTCCGAACTTGAGGCTGAGGAGCCATCCGTAAATCTGTAATTCTGTACAACTAGATAACATGGAAGGGAAATTTATAGAAAGGGGTTATCCCCGTCATTTACTTAGGAAATGTCGAAATAATGAGCATTCCCGTAGCAAATCCTTGAAGGGTTCTAGGATTCCGCTCGTCCACATGTTCCACCCATTTATGTACAGACTTCATAAAAAAATTCGTAAACATTGGTCTATACTCGGGAACAGTTTTCCTGATGTTTCTGAATTTCAAGTTCCTTTTCTTCCGTGTTTTAGGAGACCTCAAAATCTGAAGGATAAAATTGTTCGAGCAGATATTGGCTCTTCTATTAGAGTTTCTAGACAGAGTTTTCTCCAAACACAGAGAAAGGGCACTTTTCCATGTTTACAATGTGCTCAGTGTGCTAATGTTTTAAAAGGTTCCGTCATTTCCCATCCACAAACTGGTGCAGAAATCCCTATTAAGGGATTCTACACCTGTGATTCTAAATGTGTTGTGTATGCAATAAAATGTCCATGTGGCAAGTTATATGTGGGTGAGACGACGCAAAGTATAAAAGACAGGATATCACATCATAAGTCTGACATTCGTTGTGGGCGACATCATTTACCTATTCCTTTTCATTTTCATGCTATGGGACATACTATAGCTCAATTAAGGTACCTTGTACTGGAACAAGTCCCGACACATAGGAGGGGTGGTAATCAGGTTAGGAGTTTAAGGCTTAGGGAGGCGTTTTGGATTCATTCTCTGCAAACTATGGAACCTAAAGGATTAAACAGAGAATACGATGTTGTGGGCTTATGTTAGTCGGCCTATTTCTTTTCTTTTTTATGATATCTTTCTTATTCTCTACAGCATCAACAACCACATTAGAAATGATCCTGAGAAGGGGTATGGTTGATCAAGTACTTAGTAATTTTCAAAAATTCTTAATTTTTAATTTTGATTTATTGATTTTTTATTAATTGTTATTTTTATTTTATTTATTTTTTCTAATCTTTTCTTCTTTTTTTGTTCATATTTCATATTGTCTCTCTTAGAGTTCTCTTACGATTCGACCACGCTGCCTAGAACATCCGGACACCCTGGAATTCACTAATGCATCTATACATGTATCCCTCTAATCTTCACGCCACTCAGCGTTGGGCAGACACCGTGATCTACATGAATTTAAACTCACTGAATGGCACTAAGCGTTTCACTGACCACTTCCGGTCCGCGGCCATCTTGGATGATGTATTTCCTATTTGCGCTTCATGGAGCGGTTCACTCAGCTTTCTTCCGGTCTTCTCCTACCAGCCCTCACACAGGTGTTATGCAGGACGCACTCTGGTCGGGTATTTATTGCAGGCTTGAGGCGGGTGGGCTTAGCGCTCCTTTTCATAAGGATATGATAGATACTGGATAGCGCCGATTTTCATTTGGTGTCTCTTCACAGCTCCACTTGGTAAGCGATATGGCTGATATTTTATGAGAATTCTGTACATTGTTATTTATCTCTTTATCTCTTTATTTCTTCATATCTTGGTATGATAGATTTATTTTTTGTTATCTTGGCCCATGGGGTTTTTTCCTTATGGATATTGATGAGACCATTTTCAGTATAAGATTTTTGTGTCATTGTTTTTCTGTAATATTATTTTTCCGTATTATTATTTAATACACTTTTCATTTTGAATTATTATATATATTGTTTTTCAGATTAATTTTTCTAGTATTAAACATTAAGTACTTGCATACCCCTTCTGAACCTTTTTTCCTTTTCTATTATCATTATCATTATGTTTTGTGAGTTGATGTGGTCTATTTTTTTACAAAGAATAATGAATGAGAATGATGAGAATACTTCAGTGTTTTTTGTTTTTCTTGGGAAATAAAATTCTCAATTTCTGCTTGATATGTCATATATTTAAATGTACTGTGTTAGCATTCCATTCTCTTTTCCCTGCTATGACAAAGTATTTTTTCATATATGCTATGGTTCAAGTGTATTAAACTCACTTGTGAGCAACTTGTCATTCTATGTAACATGATATCAGATATGACTTATTTGATCTTTGTCCCATTAGGGAAACCAGTCTCTTTTTTGATGATTTATGTTGTAATTTTCAAGTGTTGGTAATTTTATTTTTTTCTGTTTTTTTTTCTGTTATATGATGTCTAGTCTGAAGAAGGTCCATCTTAAGGACCAAAACGTTACATATTTATTGTCTGGTGGAAAATTGAAGCTGTGAATAAAACGATAATTCTTTTTTCTTCAATTGGGAGTGCCGGATTTCATATTTATTCATATATGTTGGGATTGGTATCCCTGTCTCTGTGCACCCCGCCTCTATACATCGGAGTGACGTGCCTTATAAATAAGACTATCTCTGACCATATGCACGAGCACCCGTCTCTACTGGTTTCTTGAAGAGGTATTAATATTGATATTTGTTTGGAAATGTCCGCCAATAGTTTCTCATTTAATGAGACGGAAGTGGCAGACATAGTTTCACAAGTTACTACATCAAGTGAATTTTTGCAGGTCTCTGGTAGTGAATACAAGACATGAGATTTGGAAAGAGAATCCAGACATCTCATAGGTCTGGAATTACATAGTGCTACTATAGCTGAATATATTCGAACGCAGAGAATCCCAAGAGGCCTTAGGGTGTCACTGCGACCTACTCTATTTCAGAATAATACTGAGTTTTGTGAAAAATTTGAGAAGATCTTGAATAAATGTTCCTTGGATTTGATGGCATTGACTCTTGAACATTTGAATAAGGACATAAAGATTGGACAAGAGAAAGTAGTGAATATTGAGAGACAACTGAAGGATACACTATCTAAAGAAGAGTTCGAGACTATTAATAACCGTTCTAAGGAGAGTCTGAACACTTTTAGACAAGAAACTGAGAAACGTAAGCGCCAAAAGTTTATTCGGGACACACAGGATTACCTGCAGAAGAGAGTCTATAGATGGCAGGGCTCTATGGGCTATTCTCGTCCAAATTATCGCAATTACAGATTTACGGATGGCTCCTCAGCCTCAAGTTCGGACAACGAGAGAACAATTTCTGGCAGGTCTTCTTTTTTAGGCCAAGACAAGGGATACAATCTCAGAAAAGGACGAGGAGGGGGGCCAATGCTACAGACACCAATCGTCGTGCAATGAATACGAAAACACAGGTAACCTAGCCAATTTGGTTGTTAATATTTCATCAAAGTCTCTTGATCCCTCACAAATAAGTCTGTTACAGAAAGGGTTATCTTTTTGTCCTACATATAAATTTAATACCTTTCAGTTAGATCTTGATCTACAGAGGTTCTATAGGAACCTCAGATTAAAGGCTTACTTTAGTACACAGGCTCCAGTTTCTACAAGGACATTTGAACAGATTAAAAGACCGATTAATATTGCCGATTTGGGCCTTAGGTTAAAAAGTAACTTTAGTCCACCTAAGAATATTCCACCAATTGAGACTTTTATTTCATTGATAGATAAGGAAGTTTCTCTATATACTAGACAGATTATCAGAGGTGAGTTAAAGTATCGTAATAATCTGAGTCAGGCGGAACGTATGGCCTTATATACTTTAATTGATGATCGTGAGATAATTATAAAACCCGCTGATAAAGGCGGAGCTGTTGTTGTTATGGATCGATTAGCCTACCGTAATGAAATTTTGTCACAACTCATGAATAGGGAAGTCTATCTACCTCTACCCCATAATCCCACATCATCCATTCAGGTTAAGATTGAGGGTATTTTGACGTGTGCACTGAGTGAAGGTATAATAGATAAGAAGACGAAGGAATTTTTAACTATAGTAGATCCGATTATTCCCGTTTTCTATACACTACCAAAGATACACAAACGGCTTAATAACCCTCCGGGTAGACCTATAGTGGCATCGACCGATTCCATATTATCCCCACTGTCTCAACTTTTGGAGAAGGTACTTACTCCATTAGTTAAGAATACTCCTTCTTTCCTTTTGGATACAGGGGCTTTTTTTGATACTATTCATGAGATTGGTCCGCTACCTAAGGGTACTTTACTCGTGACCTTCGATGTAAATAGTTTATATACTTCAATACAACATGAGAAGGGTATGAGGGCAATTAGACTCATGCTGGAAGGGTCTCAGATGGAACAGAATGCTATTAATTTTCTGATGGATTTAGTGAAATTGGTATTAACGGAGAATTTTTTTCTTTTTGAGGATTCTTTTTTTCTTCAAGTACAAGGTACGGCCATGGGATCACATATGGCCCCTCCTTATGCTAACTGTTTCATGGCTTTTTTTGAATCTGGGCATATATATGTACACAGAGAATATCAGTCTCATTGCCTATTATGGCGTAGATACATCGATGATGTATTTTGCCTCTGGAATGGCTCATTGAACTCATTAGGGGAATTTCACATTTATCTTAATGACGTTTGGCCTGAATTGACGTTTACTCTGGATTATCACACAACTGAGATTAGTTTTTTGGATACTAAAGTTATACAGGATTCCTCTGGTAATTTGTCTTTTGATTTGTTTACGAAGGCAACAGATCGTAATAACGTATTGGCATATGGGAGTTGCCATCCAAGGGCAGTCAAAAAGTCCATTCCAGTCTCACAATTTGATAGAGTTAGAAGCATAGTTAGTGATCCCCAGCAATGTTCTGTACAACTAGATAACATGGAAGGGAAATTTATAGAAAGGGGTTATCCCCGTCATTTACTTAGGAAATGTCGAAATAATGAGCATTCCCGTAGCAAATCCTTGAAGGGTTCTAGGATTCCGCTCGTCCACACGTTCCACCCATTTATGTACAGACTTCATAAAAAAATTCGTAAACATTGGTCTATACTCGGGAATAGTTTTCCTGATGTTTCTGAATTTTAAGTTCCTTTTCTTCCGTGTTTTAGGAGACCTCAAAATCTGAAGGATAAAATTGTTCGAGCAGATATTGGCTCTTCTATTAGAGTTTCTAGACAGAGTTTTCTCCAAACACAGAGAAAGGGCACTTTTCCATGTTTACAATGTGCTCAGTGTGCTAATGTTTTAAAAGGTTCCGTCATTTCCCATCCACAAACTGGTGCAGAAATCCCTATTAAGGGATTCTACACCTGTGATTCTAAATGTGTTGTGCATGCAATAAAATGTCCATGTGGCAAGTTATATGTGGGTGAGACGACGCAAAGTATAAAAGACAGGATATCACATCATAAGTCTGACATTCGTTGTGGGCGACATCATTTACCTATTCCTTTTCATTTTCATGCTATGGGACATACTATAGCTCAATTAAGGTACCTTGTACTGGAACAAGTCCCGACACATAGGAGGGGTGGTAATCAGGTTAGGAGTTTAAGGCTTAGGGAGGCGTTTTGGATTCATTCTCTGCAAACTATGGAACCTAAAGGGTTAAACAGAGAATACGATGTTGTGGGCTTATGTTAGTCGGCCTATTTCTTTTCTTTTTTATGATATCTTTCTTATTCTCTACAGCATCAACAACCACATTAGAAATGATCCTGAGAAGGGGTATGGTTGATCAAGTACTTAGTAATTTTCAAAAATTCTTAATTTTTAATTTTGATTTATTGATTTTTTATTAATTGTTATTTTTATTTTATTTATTTTTTCTAATCTTTTCTTCTTTTTTTGTTCATATTTCATATTGTCTCTCTTAGAGTTCTCTTACGATTCGACCACGCTGCCTAGAACATCCGGACACCCTGGAATTCACTAATGCATCTATACATGTATCCCTTTAATCTTCACGCCACTCAGCGTTGGGCGGACACCGTGATCTACATGAATTTAAACTCACTGAATGGCACTAGGCGTTTCACTGACCACTTCCGGTCCGCGGCCATCTTGGATGATGTATTTCCTGTTTGCGCTTCATGGAGCGGTTCACTCAGCTTTCTTCTGGTCTTCTCCTACCAGCCCTCACACAGGTGTTATGCAGGACGCACTCTGGTCGGGTGTTTATTGCAGGCTTGAGGCGGGTGGGCTTAGCGCTCCTTTTCATAAGGATATGATAGATACTGGATAGCGCCGATTTTCATTTGGTGTCTCTTCACAGCTCCACTTGGTAAGCGATATGGCTGATATTTTATGAGAATTCTGTACATTGTTATTTATCTCTTTATCTCTTTATTTCTTCATATCTTGGTATGATAGATTTATTTTTTGTTATCTTGGCCCATGGGGTTTTTTCCTTATGGATATTGATGAGACCATTTTCAGTATAAGATTTTTGTGCCATTGTTTTTCTGTAATATTATTTTTCCGTATTATTTTTTAATACACTTTTCATTTTGAATTATTATATATATTGTTTTTCAGATTAATTTTTCTAGTATTAAACATTAAGTACTTGCATACCCCTTCTGAACCTTTTTTCCTTTTCTATTATCATTATCATTATGTTTTGTGAGTTGATGTGGTCTATTTTTTTACAAAGAATAATGAATGAGAATAATGAGAATACTTCAGTGTTTTTTGTTTTTCTTGGGAAATAAAATTCTCAATTTCTGCTTGATATGTCATATATTTAAATGTACTGTGTTAGCATTCCATTCTCTTTTCCCTGCTATGACAAAGTATTTTTTCATATATGCTATGGTTCAAGTGTATTAAACTCACTTGTGAGCAACTTGTCATTCTATGTAACATGATATCAGATATGACTTATTTGATCTTTGTCCCATTAGGGAAACCAGTCTCTTTTTTGATGATTTATGTTGTAATTTTCAAGTGTTGGTAATTTTATTTTTTTCTGTTTTTTTTCTGTTATATGATGTCTAGTCTGAAGAAGGTCCATCTTAAGGACCGAAACGTTACATATTTATTGTCTGGTGGAAAATTGAAGCTGTGAATAAAACGATAATTCTTTTTTCTTCAATTGGGAGTGCCGGATTTCATATTTATTCAGGACTATGGGATGGCGGATATGTATGATGGGTATATGGGCACGGCACTATGGGATGAAGGATATGTATGATGGGTATATGGGCATGGGACTATGAGATGAAGGATGTGTGATGGGTATATGGGCACTCGACTATGGGATGGCGAATATGTATGATGGGTATATGGGCATGGGACTATGGGACGGAGGATGTGTGATGGGTATATGGGTATGGGACTATGGGATGATGTGTGATGGGTATATGGGCATGGGACTATGGGATGGAGGATATGTATGATGGGTATATGGGCACAGGACTCTGGGATGGCGGATATGTATGATGGGTATATGGGCACGGGCCTATGGGATGGTGGATATGTATGATGGGTATATGGGCACTCGACTATGGGATGGAGGATATGTATGATGGGTATATGGGCACGGGCCTATGGGATGGTAGATATGTATGATAGGTATATGGGCACGGGACTATGGGATGAAGGATAATTATAATTTGCTATAACTAACCACAGTTAGTTACTATGCCCGGGCAGCGCTGGGCTGTTCAGTTAGTTTATACATATAAATAAGATCCCCTCTGAGGCATCTTTTTTTCTAAGCTAATCAAGCCCAACTTTTTCAACCTCTCATTATATGAGAAGCCTTCCATCCCTCGTCATAATCTAGTTGGCCACCTTTGAACTGACTGTAATTTCTGGGATCATGGGATTTTATCTCTCTTTTTAACCCTAAAATTCTGTGTGCCTTTGCGGTTGCTACTTGACATTGAGTATTGCTGCTCAATATACTTGTAACCTCTTGCTCTCTTTTTTTTAATGTTACTGGTATTGCTTTCTTCCTTTTTTCCAACATGACATGTAGATATCTATCAAGATAAGACACATTGATACTTATCTACATAGTATACAATATTCTACATAATATACAGTCTAAGCACAAAAAATGGAGCTTATAAACGCATGTTCACCTTGGCCATCAAACACCGAAAAAACCTAAAAGAAGCAAAATAAACACAAACCCTGCTATAACCAAATAAGTAAAAAACAAAAGTGTGTTTAAATATCACAGGATTCCTAGTAATATGACTTTTGATCAAAAATAGCATGAAAGCCATTTGAACAAAAATTATATTACTAGGGACCCTGTGTTATTTAAAAGTACTTTTTGTTTTTTACTTATTTGGTTATAGCAGGGTTTGTGTTTATATTGCTTCTTGTAGGTGTATAATATACAGTCTGTAGATATACAGTATACAGCACTGAACTACACACTACATAGCACCAGCCGATCAGGACTACTGTATATTTGCAGCTTAGGCTTCCCTTTACATCATGCTTAAATACTCCCTTTTCAAAGGACAGTTTACAGGTTTACATGTACAGGTTTTGATGAGGTGCAGGGGTCTGGTAGTTCTGGTTCATGAAAAAGGTTCATGATGAGGGGTTAGCAGCACGTTGTACTGACCTTGAACGTAGGATGCTGGTGAATGATCTGCGCCCTGTTGCCAAAGAGTATTGTCTATGATGTCAGGAATGATTGTTGGAGTCAGTAATGCACTATTTTGGTTTGGCACATAGTCTCTTGTGCGCTTAAGAGGGTCTTCAGTATCAAAATTACTTAAAGTGAAGCAGTATGTTTGACTCCCATTAAAAACTTGTTCCAGGACCTTTAATCTTGCCATGGCTGTGACATGCTCACATTCCTTCTCTAGAGCCTCTATTTCTGCCTCTTTGCATCCTTCAGGGTTGGAATTAGGGTTAGGGCTGGAATTAGGGTTAGGGTTGGAATTAGGGTTAACATTAGTTAGGGGTTTGTTGGGGTTAGGGTTGGGATTAGGGTTAGGCTTGTGGTTAGGGTTGGGATTAGGGGTGTGTTGGGGTTAGGGTTATTGTTGGGATTAGGGATGTGTTGGGGTTAGGGTTGGAGTTATAATTGAGGTGTATCCACTGTTTAGGCACATCAGGGGGTCTCCAAACGCGACATGGTGCCACCATTTATTCCAGCCAGTTTTGCGTTCAAACGGTGCTCCCTCCCTTCCAAGCTCTGATGTGTGCCCAAACTGGTTCACCCCAACATATGGGGTATCAGCGTACTCAGAAAAAATTACACAACTTTGGGGGTCTAATTTCTCCTGTTACCCTTGGGAAAATATAAAACTGGGGGCTAAAAAAAATTTTTTGTGGAAAAAATTATTTTTTTATTTTCACGTCTCTGCGTTATAAACTTCTGAGAAGCACTTGGGGGTTCAAAGTGCTCACCAGACATCTAGATAAGTTCCTTGGAAGGTCTAGTCTCCAAAATGGGGTCACTTTCATTTTTTCATACACAGGCCAGGTTTGTCGGGGCAGGTGTCACATTGATAAATGGAGTCCTTGCGTATTCTCCTTTTGTAACACACATGGCACCTCTTTTGCAACATTACTTTTTTTCCAGTTTGCGGGACCTCCCCCGGGAAATGCTGACCTGGTACGATACGAGCACCTTCAGTTCTGGAAGTACTGGTGGCTTCCTGATGTCCAAAGATTAAGGCCTTAATCACTACCTCCTGGAACTGAAGGTACGACGTAGAGGTCTGGCCTGCACACTGTGACGGCAGGAAAGCGTTGAGCGATGTGCGCGGCCAGCTTTTTGTACCATACCTTGGCCTTTCTCAAAGCACTGTACGGCTGGAGGAGTTGATCAGAGATCAACACCCTCAATGTTTTTGTTGTACCCCAGTGTACACAGTCCTGTTTGCTGACCTATGCAGAGGTACCTCGTACAATGCCGAGGGCGCTGCCATCATCATGTATTGTGGTCAAGAAAAAAACATTCCTCTTGTCCTTGTACTTGAGCACCAGCAGGTGGTCGTTATATTGGGCCCTGCTGTCACCCCTTCTGAGTATCTGCCCAAGTAGCGTTTTTTGAAGGCCTCTCTGATTTTTGCAGACAGTATTGCAGGCTGATGTACCTTGTGCAGAGAGGGATTTGAAGAGTGGGATGCTGGTATAAAAGTTATCCGTGTAGAGGTGATAACCTTTATCTAGCAGTGGGTGCAGCAAATTCCACACAATTTTCCCACTCACTCCCAGGACAGGGGGTATTCAAGGGGATCAATCCTGGTGTCCTTCCCTTCATAAACTCTAAACCTGTGTGTGTACCCTGAGGTACTCTCACACAGCTTATAGTTTAATTCAGTGCCTGGCCCTCTTGTTGGGCAGGTACTGACGGAATCTGAGCCTTCCCTTAAAATGAATTTAGGACTCATCCACGCAGATGTCCCTTTGGGGCATATACACTTCAGCAAACTTTTTGTTGAAGTGTTCGATGACCTGCCGAACTTTGAACAGACGGTCAAAGTTGGGGTCATCTCGTGGGGGACACTGTGCATTATCGGTATAATGCAGGAATTTGTGGATGGCCTCAAAACGTGTCCTGGCCATGACCAGTCGGAACACTGGAGCGTTGTATAAAACATCTACACTCAAATATTGCCAAAGTTCTGGCTTCTTCAAGATCCCCATGTGAAGGACCAGCCACCAAAACTGCATCATTTCAACTGCATCTACAGTAGACCAGTTAGAAAATGATGAATCGGGGTTTTGTGCCAAAAATTGCTGAACATACAAATTAGTTTGGCCCACCATGAGCTTAACAAAATCCTCAGAGAAAAAGACTTTGAAAAAGTCTAGCTCTGTGAGGCCGGTGGTGTCAAACTTGATTCCTGATTCTGCTACAAATTCA
Organism: Dendrobates tinctorius; assembly: GCF_039654945.1. NCBI lineage: Eukaryota > Metazoa > Chordata > Amphibia > Anura > Dendrobatidae > Dendrobates > Dendrobates tinctorius. The sequence goes on along the minus strand of NW_027361712.1, from coordinate 25,192,947 downwards.
GGAATCAGTGGCTCATAATTTTCAAGGGGCGTGGTCCATACAGGGTATGTAATGGGGTGCGCTGGTTCATCTTGTCTAATGGTGGGCGCTGCTTCATCTTCTGTCCTGGGATGTCTGTGTGGCGGTTCAGCAGGACCTGAGGAGGAAGATGAGGAAGAGGACGACAAATCTGAAAAGTAAAGAAATGTGAGATCCTCTCCCTTGCTATCAGTGTTGGAGGCAAGGAAAGCATATGCCTCCTCCACTGAATGTGTTGTTGGGAAGGGCGGGACTTTTTTTATGAATATGGTGATTGTGTCAGTACTTTATTTTTAACTGTTTGCTTGTTTGTTTGGGGGGATAGTGCTTGGTGTAAACTTTTGTCTGAAAAGAAAAAGCTAACAGAAAAAAAGCAACCAGGGAGAAAAAAACTTAGAACAAAAGGGGTAGTATTAAGATGTTTAATAAAAAATTAAAATTAATAATAAAATACACAACCCCTCTAAAATATGGATGGCAAACCATCCGGTGAAAGAACCTAGTACCGCTGAGTGTGGTGGAAGATGATAACGACAGGGTGCCAAGTGGAAATAATAGATGCAACAACACGTGAAAATGAATAAAAACACCTTTATTAAAATATAAATGGGTGTACACTTAAAAAGAATAATGATAAAAAGGCGTCCCAAATAATTGCGTAATGTTAAAATATAATAAACTTCAACATAGGGTTAAATACATACCCATATAAAAAGGCTCAATGTTGTACAGGTAAAATTTAACTATACACTTCATAGAGCTCCCAGAAAAAAGTGCATGTATAGTGCAGTGACATAAAATTGTGCAAATAAAAAATGAAAAATGCAATGATAGACAAAAAAAATTAAAATGAAAAATTATAATAATGATAAATAACCAACCAATATGATTATATAGTGGACAAATGATGCTGTGCATACTAGGTGCAAATAAAGCAAAAAAGTATTAATCAATAAATAGTGAGCAGTGTACAATGGAAAAAATGACACTGCTGTAGTGCCACACAGTGTAAAGGGAAATGGGAGCTGGGAATGAACAGGAAGATACCTGGTGAGCCAATAATAGGTGCCTGGGAATGCCTGAGAACGCGCCCCGACGAAGGAAGATCCATTCCGAAACGCGCGTTCACTGCTCACTATTAATTGATTAATACTTTTTTGCCTTTTTTGCTTTATTTGCACCTAGTATGCACAGCATCATTTGTCCACTATATAATCATATTGGTTGGTTGGTTATTTATCATTATTATAATTTTTCATTTTAATTTTTTTTGTCTATCATTGCATTTTTCATTTGCACAATTTTATGTCACTGCACTATACATGCACTTTTTTCTGGGAGCTCTATGAAGTGTATAGTTAAATTTTACCTGTACAACATTGAGCCTTTTTATATGGGTATGTATTTAACCCTATGTTGAAGTTTATTATATTTTAACATTACGCAATTATTTGGGACGCCTTTTTATCATTATTCTTTTTAAGTGTACACCCATTTATATTTTAATAAAGGTGTTTTTATTCATTTTCACGTGTTGTCGCATCTATTATTTCCACTTGGCACCCTGTCGTTATCATCTTCCACCACACTCAGCGGTACTAGGTTCAGGGAGAAAAAAGTCTGTAAAAAGAAAAATGTAAAACAGCAGGCACGAGCTCTGATAAGTGAACTGCGTCACTAATCAAAACTCGGCGGCTGCTGGATGTACGCATGGTGGTGGCGAGAAAGAAAAGTGTCTAAAACAGCAGACCCGAGCTCTGATGAGTGAACTGCGTCACTTATTAAAGTTTGGCGGCTGCTGGATGTGCGCACGGGGGTGGCGCAGGGGGCTGAGAAAGAAAAATGGAAAAAAAACAGGCATGAGCTCTGATGAGTGAACTGCGTCACTTATCAAAGTTGGGCGGCTGCTGGATGTGCGCACGGGGGTGGCGCAAGGGAAGGTGAGAAAGAAAAATGGAAAACAGCAGGCACGAGCTCTGATGAGTGAACTGCGTCACTTATCAAAGTTTGGCGGCTGCTGAATGTTCACACGGGGGTGGCACAAGGTGGGGTGAGAAAGAAAAATGGAAAACAGCAGGCACAAGCTCTGAGTGAACTGCGCCTCTTATCAAAGTTTAGCGGCTGCTGGATGTGCACATGGGGGTGGCACAAGGGGGTGAGAAAGAAAAATGGAAAACAGCAGGCATGAGCTCTGATGAGTGAACTGCGTAACTTATCAAAGTTGGGCGGCTGCTGGATGTGCACATGCCGATCTCACACTTGTGATTGGCGTGATCGATGTAATAGTCGATTGTGCGAATCAGTGGCTCAAGGCCATGCCTGGTGTTGCTAGGCATCAGCCTAGGATCGGTGTTCTTACAGCTCCGATCCTAGGCAGGTCACCGGCAAAGCACAGCGCGGTCATACCGCGGCAGTGCCCTGCGATTGGCGCGATCGCGCCAATCGAGGTCCTTTCTGGCTATGCCTGGCATTGCCAGGCACCAGCCTAGGATTGATGCTCTGTACTGTAACCTGAAGAAGAGGTGCGGTTTGTCTCCTCGAAACGCGTAGTTTTTGTAGTACATTTAATAAAGAACTTGAAATATTTATATGGATTTCTGAAGAATTCGTGTCACTGTAGCAGCGCGGTTGCTCAGAAGTGCTTTTCTTGATCCTCAACTTGTGATCCCTAGTGGACGTTTCCACCTGCACGAGCTCTGCAGCAGCTATACAACTGCAAAAAATGTTGTGAGTGGTTGCGTCTGAACACAACCCATAAAGGGTGAGTACTTCAGAGTACTTTTTTCATTTTCATTGATTTATACCAGGAGAAGCCCTATGTCTGCGCCCCCTCCCTTGTTTTTTCCTTCTGGCTATGCCTGTCATTGCCAGGCACCAGCCTAGGATTGATGCTCGATCCTAGGCTGGGACCTCGGTGTTTTGGCCCAAGGACACGTATGAAGCCGAGGCATTTCGCCAGTTAAATAATTTGGATTGCTCTAAGAGGTTGACGTTCAATCCTCTTCTAAAATTTCAGTCTGAATTAAAAGCATTATTAAATGACGCTAAGGAAGATAGCATTATTACCAAAGATCTTTTTTTGGCTTTGCAGGTCCATGAACCGACCATTCCCACCCTTTACTTATTGCCTAAAATACACAAGAACAGAGAGACACCACCTGGTAGGCCCATTATATCAGGGAGGGGTAACTTTTTAGAAAATGTAAATAAGTACATAGATTACATTCTACAACCATTTGTTACTGCCCTCCCGTCTTACACCAGAGACACTAATGATTTCCTCAAGAAAGTTGATGGTTTACACATTGATGAAAATTCTTTTTTGGTCACATGTGATGTAGAATCTTTATACACTAGCATCAGGCACACCGATGGGATAGCGGCTGTTTCATATTTTTTACAGCATTCTTCGTTTTCACGAGCTTTTATTATATTTTTCATCAATTTACTAGAATTTGCTTTATCACACAATTTTTTTATTTTCAAGGAGTCCTTTTTCCTACAGACCCAGGGAACAGCCATGGGTGCTTCTTTTGCCCCTTCATATGCCAACCTGTTCCTGGGTCTGTGGGAAAGGGACTTATTCTTTTCCGGTCAAGTTGAACAGATGGAGCGTGTCCCTTTTTGGACACGCTACATTGACGACATATTTTTTATTTGGCAGGATCCCATCGGTATGTTGCCTGATTTCATGGATGTATTGAATTCTAACAACATCAATGTGCATCTCACATATCACAGTGATTTTAAAACCATCAAATTTCTTGATGTTCTGGTTATGAGGGACTTTGACAATCATCTTCAGATGGATTTATTTAGAAAAGACACCTCCGTCAATGCCCTTCTCCATGCTTCATCTTCCCACCCTCGTACGCTTATTAATTCAATACCCATTGGACAATTCTTGCGTTTAAGACGCATTTGCTCTACAGACACCGACTTTTTTAAACAGGCTGATCTTTTAAAGGAAAGATTCCTTGAACGTGGCTATAGCAGACGATCATTAAAGAGAGCCTTTAATAGAGCCAAGCATACGTCACGTCACAATGCACTTTATACGAATATGAACAGATCCGAATCCAAGGAAGTGGTTAGGTTTATCACTATGTTTAATGGTCACAACGAACAAATGAGATTTCTTTTGAAAAAATTTTGGCCTATTTTAAAAAATGACCCGATAATCTCTAAATACATTGGCGACTGTCCTAATATTGCTTTTCGTAGATCACCTAATCTTGGTGACTTGTTAGTGAAAAGCCATTACATTTCCAAACCAGCCAACAATCCTACGTCTCATCACACACGACCCGCAGGATGCACACCTTGCGGCTCTTGTGTTGCTTGTTGTAACATTGCTAGGGCCTGCACTTTTGCAAGCTCAGATGGTTCGTGCATTTTCAACATCAAACAATCCATCACCTGTTCATCAACCGCTGTAGTCTATTATGCCACGTGCCCATGTTCCCTCATCTATGTGGGCCTCACCACCCGCCAGCTCAAGGTGAGGGTTCGTGAGCACGTTTTAGGCATAAAGGCAGCGAGAGAGGTTGAGGACATTGCTTCCCTTAAAACCTTGCCAAGGCACTTTAAAATCTATCACAATTGTGATCCTACTTCACTAAAAGTGTCTGGCATTGACATGATTTGTAAGGGGGCCAGGGGAGGCAATGTCAGCAAGCGTCTTGCACAATTAGAAACCCAGTGGATCTGGACACTGAATACTGTGTCCCCACTGGGTCTGAATGAGAGTTTATCTTTTATTCCGTTTTTATAACAATACCCTTGTACTTTTTTAATTCCGTTTGTATTTATCTTAGATCCTTTGGTCGGCACGTTGTATTCTTATGGACCGCATATTTCAGAGAAAGAGGAAACAGTGACAAGATCTTCTCGTATACATCATGATACTGAATGTGGATGGATATAGAAATATACTTTTCTAGCAATATACATATATATACATTATGTATAATATGTTATCTCCTTCTTTTTTCGCACTGTACACAATTATTACCTTGCAACAATGTTGCACTTGGATTATTAATTATATCTAGATACATATTACTATGTGAATATGTGCAATTCTTTTCAGCATTATTTAGATTAACTTATTTTGCAATGGTGATATATTTTGAGTTTTGTAGTATATATGGAGATATATATATATATATTTTTCTAATATACTTCTATTTTCCCATTATTATGTTTCAGCACTGTTTCCACATTTTATGTACTATACACTTTTTCCTCTTTTTTTATTTGTTATCACAATTAGTGTCATCTCCACATGCTATATGTGAATTGTCTATTCCCTTAGCATTGTCTATTCACTTACCTTTATTTATTATTACTTTTATTTCTCATTTTATTCTTCTTTCTATTGGATTCTATACTCCCACATACACATTGTGGTGTTATGCTGGACAAGCGGTCCTCTTGTAGCTATCGCTGCATTTACACTTCCTCTTACTTTCTTCCTGGATGGGAACTTGTGCGCGTGCGCCGCCTAGGCGCCGGTGGTTCACATGGCGACGGCGTCTCTCCATGCCCTGACACGCCGGGTTTACCCGGCAGTGTTTTGTCATGTGACGCTGCGCGCGATGTGTCTTCCGGGTCGCGGCGGCGGCGCATGTGCCGTTCTGTGGCCCACCCGATATTGACTTCACTATAAATGGAAGTGCCGGCTATTAGTATCTTCTCCCCCTGACGAAGGTAATTCATTCCGAAACGCGCGTCGGGGCGCGTCACCAGGCACATTATACAGCTCACCAGGTAGTTGTTCATCCCCTGATTTTTATTTTGTGGTTTCCACACATTCAGTGTGATTTCTTCTGCACACTATTGGTTAGATTATGTGCGTCTTCACTATTTTTATTTTACATTGACTACTGTTGTGTCACTTCATTTGTATATTATTATATACACAACATTCATATATATTTTATACCTCACTATATATTTTTTCTTTGATTCTTTTATCACCTTTTTATCCTTGGGGTTTATATAGAAATATACAACTATTACCTGTTTATTATTGAGCTTGTTCCTTTATTTTTACATGGTTATATATCAAGCTTCATGCTACAACATACTATATTATGATACCGTGTACATGCCTGGAATGTCTTTCTTTTAATTGTTTTATGTGTATACCCATATTTTAATAAAGGGTATTTTATTATAACCACACTTTGTTGCATATATTTTATTTATTTTCACCTGCCACCTTGCCGGTTTTTCTTCCCCCATATTCAGTGTGTACAGTCACTCTCTCCGGATGGTCTGCCATCCATAGTTTCAGAGGGGTGTTCCAACTCGGGTTTTACTTTATTATATTTGATCATAGTGCTCTATTAAGTATTGAATTTATTAAGTTCATCACCCTTTTTGTTTTAATAGGTGCAAATAAAGCAAAAAAGTATTAATCAATAAATAGTGAGCAGTGTACAATGGAAAAAATGACACTGCTGTAGTGCCACACAGTGTAAAGGGAAATGGGAGCTGGGAATGAACAGGAAGATACCTGGTGAGCCAATAATAGGTGCCTTGGAATGCCTGAGAACGCGCCCCGACGAAGGAAGATCCATTCCGAAACGCGCGTTCACTGCTCACTATTTATTAATACTTTTTTGCCTTTTTTGCTTTATTTGCACCTAGTATGCACAGCATCATTTGTCCACTATATAATCATATTGGTTGGTTATTTATCATTATTATAATTTTTCATTTTAATTTTTTTTGTCTATCATTGCATTTTTCATTTGCACAATTTTATGTCACTGCACTATACATGCACTTTTTTCTGGGAGCTCTATGAAGTGTATAGTTAAATTTTACCTGTACAACATTGAGCCTTTTTATATGGGTATGTATTTAACCCTATGTTGAAGTTTATTATATTTTAACATTACGCAATTATTTGGGATGCCTTTTTATCATTATTCTTTTTAAGTGTACACCCATTTATATTTTAATAAAGGTGTTTTTATTCATTTTCACGTGTTGTTGCATCTATTATTTCCACTTGGCACCCTGTCGTTATCATCTTCCACCACACTCAGCGGTACTAGGTTCAGGGAGAAAAAAAGTCTGTAAAAAGAAAAATGTAAAACAGCAGGCACGAGCTCTGATAAGTGAACTGCGTCACTAATCAAAACTCGGCGGCTGCTGGATGTACGCACGGTGGTGGCGAGAAAGAAAAGTGTCTAAAACAGCAGACCCGAGCTCTGATGAGTGAACTGCGTCACTTATTAAAGTTTGGCGGCTGCTGGATGTGCGCACGGGGGTGGCGCAGGGGGCTGAGAAAGAAAAATGGAAAAAAAACAGGCATGAGCTCTGACGAGTGAACTGCGTCACTTCTCAAAGTTGGGCGGCTGCTGGATGTGCGCACGGGGGTGGCGCAAGGGAAGGTGAGAAAGAAAAATGGATGTGTGGGTTGTAGAGTCCATCTCATGCTACCACTACTGTGAAAGCACAACAACCTTCAAATGTGACCAAAACATCACCCAAAAAGCATTGGTACTGAGATGTGGTCTGTGGTCCACACCTGCAGAACCACTCTTTTATTGAGGGTGTCTTAATAATTGCCAATAATTTCCATCTTTTGTCTATTCCATTTGCACAACAGCATGTGAAATTGATTGTCAATCAGTGTTGCTTCCTAAATGGACAGTTTGATTTCACAGAAGTTTGATTTATTGGAGTTATATTCTGTTAAGTGTTCCCTTTATTTTTTAAGCACTGTATATGCTAGAGAGTAACCTTTTAGCTCACTTGGACCTAAAACATGGGAGAAACACTTCATGCAAATTACAAGGCAGGCAGAACATATTCACATTTACAGAATCCGCTGACTTTAGTCAATTGTGCATAGAAACCTTTACTATAAAGCATATTACAGAAAAAAAGACACATTTTCATACATTCTACATATTTAAACTTAACAATTATGATAGTTTCCTTGGTTTTTAGCTACTTTTCCAAAATTGTCTGCAGATCATTGCACACCTAGAAATTAAATTAAAAAACATAGGCCTCCTCCATATCCCCTCATAGCCTCCTTTTCCATCGCCAATATAGGTGTTTTCTAGCATTTTGGTAGGAAAAACCCTCAATGATATCTTTACAATTTCGGAAAAGTAGAAGAATATTTTACACAGCTCTGCAATGTCTACTTCAGACATCTTTCAAGCATGTATATCTTTGAGAGTAAGCTTTTAGCTCACTTGGACCTAAAATATGGGAGAAACACTTCATGCAAATTACAAGGGAGGCAGAACAAATTCACATTTACAGAATCCGCTGACTTTAGTCAATTGTGCAAACAAACCATTACTATAAAGCATATTAAAGAAAAAAGACACATTTTCATAAATTCTACATATTTAAACTTAACAATTATGATAGTTTCCTTGGTTTTTAGCTACTTTTCCAAAATTGTCTGCAGATCATTGCACACCTAGAAATGAAATTAAAAACATAGGCCTCCTCCATATCCCCTCAGAGCCTCCTTTTCCATCGCCAATATAGGTGTTTTCTAGCATTTTGGTAGGAAAAACCCTCAATGATTTCTTTACAATTTCGGAAAAGTAGAAGAATGTTTTACACAGCTCTGCAATGTCTACTTCAGACATCTCTCAAGCATGTATATCTTTGAGAGTAAGCTTTTAGCTCACTTGGACCTAAAATATGGGAGAAACACTTCATGCAAATTACAAGGGAGGCAGAACAAATTCACATTTACAGAATCCGCTGACTTTAGTCAATTGTGCAAAGAAACCATTACTATAAAGCATATTACAGAAAAAAGACACATTTTCATACATTCTACATATTTAAACTTAACAATTATGATAGTTTTCTTGGTTTTTAGCTACTTTTCCAAAATTGTCTGCAGATCATTGCACACCTAGAAATGAAATTAAAAACATAGGCCTCCTCCATATCCCCTCATAGCCTCCTTTTCCATCGCCAATATAGGTGTTTTCTAGCATTTTGGTAGGGAAAAACCCTCAATGATTAGTTTACAACTTAGGAAAAGTAGAATATTTTACACATCTCTGCAATGTCTACTTCACACATCTCTATAGCATATATATCTTTGAGAGTAACCTTTTAGCTCACTTGGACATAAAACATGAAACACTTCACGCAAATTACAAGGGAGGCAGAACATATTCACATTGTACAGAATCCGCTAACTTTAGGCAATTGTGCACAGCAACTTTTAGTATAAAGCATAATACAAAAAAAACACATTTTTATACATTCTACATTTTCTAAACTTAACAATTATGATAGCTTCCTGTTTTTAGCTACTTTTCCAAAATTGTCAGCAGATTATTGCACACCTAGAATTGAAGTTAAAAAACATAGGCCTCCTCCATATCCTCTCATAGCCTCCTTTTCCATCGCCAATATAGGTGTTTTCTAGCATTTTGGTAGGAAAAAACCCTCAATGATTAGTTTACAATTTAGGAAAAGTAGAAGAATTTTTTACACAGCTCTGCAATGTCTACTTCACACATCTCTATAGCATATATATCTTTGAGAGTAAGCTTTTAGCTCACTTGGACCTAAAATATGGGAGAAACACTTCATACAAATTACAAGGCAGGCAGAACATATTCACATTTATAGAATCCGCTGACTTTAGTCAATTGTGCATAGAAACCTTTACTATAAAGCATATTACAGAAAAAAAAGACACATTTTTCATACATTCTACATATTTAAACTTAACAATTATGATAGTTTCCTTGGTTATTAGCTACTTTTCCAAAATTGTCTGCAGATCATTGCACACCTAGAAATGAAATTAAAAAACATAGGCCTCCTCCATATCCCCTCATAGCCTCCTTTTCCATCGCCAATATAGGTGTTTTCTAGCATTTTGGTAGGAAAAACCCTCAATGATTTCTTTACAATTTCGGAAAAGTAGAACAATATTTTACACAGCTCTGCAATGTCTTCTTCAGACATCTCTATAGCATATATATCTTTGAGAGTAAAACTTTAGCTTGCTTGGATCTAAAACATGGGAGAAACACTTTATGCAAATTATAAGGGAGGCAGAACATATTCACATTGTACACAATCCGCTAACTTTAGGCAATTGTGCACAGCAACTTTTAGTATAAAGCATAATACAAAAAAAACACATTTTTATACATTCTACATATTTAAACTTAACAATTATGATAGCTTCCTTTGTTTTTAGCTACTTTTCCAAAATTGCCAGCAGATTATTGCACACCTAGAAATGAAATTAAAAAACATAGGCCTCCTCCATATCCCCTCATAGCCTGCTTTTCCAACGCCAATATAGGTGTTTTCTAGCATTTTGGTAGAAAAAACCCTCAATGATTTCTTTACAATTTAGGAAAAGTAGAAGAATATTTTACACAGCTCTGCAATGTCTTCTTCAGACATCTCTCTAGCATATGCAGTGCTCAAAAAAATAAAGGGAACACTTAACCAGCATTATATAACTCCAAGTAAATCAATGTTCTGTGAAATCAAACTGTCCACTTAAGAAGCAAAAAGGTTTGACAAAAAATTTCACATGCTGTTCTGCAAATGGAATAGACTGATGGAAATTATTGGCAATTATCAATACACCTTCAATAAAGGAATGTTTCTGCAGGTGGGGACCACAGACAACATCTCAGTACCAATGCTTTCTGGCTGATGTTTTGGTCAGTTTTGAATGTTGGTTGTGCATTCACACTCGTGGTAGCATGAGACGGACTCTACAACCCACACAAGTGGCTAAGGTAATGCAGCTCATCCAGGATGGCACATCAATGCGAGCTGTGGCAAGAAGGCTTGCTGTGTCTGTCAGCATAGTGTTCAGAGGTTGGAGGTGCTACCAGGAGACAAGCCAGTACACCAGATGTGGAGGGGGCCATAGGAGGGGAGGAACTGAGCAGCAGGACTGCTACCACCGCCTTTGTGCAAGGAGGAACAGGAGTTGCACTGCCAGAACCCTGCAAAATGACCTCCAGCAGGCCACAAATGTGCATGTGTCTGCACAAACGTTTAGAAACCACCTCCATGAGGATGGTGTGAGTGCCCAACGTCCACAGATGGGGGATGTGCTCACAGCCCAACACCATTACTGACCAATTGCCAAATCGGCCATGGTGAAGGATGTTGCAGGCAGCAGATCGCTATCCACGGCGCCTCCAGACTCTGTCACATCTGACACATGTGCTCAGTGTGAACCTGCTTTCATCTGTGAAGAGCACAGGGCGCTAGTGGTGAATTTGCCAATTCTGGTGTTCGGTGGCAAATGCCAAGCGTCCTGAACGGTGTTGGGCTGTGAGCACAACCCCACCTGTGGACGTCGGGCACTCAGACCATCCTCATGGAGTTGGTTTCTAACTGTTTGTGCAGACAATTGCACATTTGTGGCCTGCTGGAGGTCATTTCCTAGGGCTCTAGCAGTGCTCCTCCTGTTCCTCCTTGCACAAAAGTGGAGGTAGCGGTCCTGCTGCTGGGTTGTTGCCCTCCTATGGCCCCCTCCACATCTCCTGGTGTACTGACCTGTCTCCTGGTAGAGCCTCCAACCTCTGGATACTGCGCCGACAGACACAGCAAACCTCCTTGAAATTGTTCGCATTGATGTGCCATCCTGGATGAGTTGCACTACCTGAGCCACTTGTGTGGGTTGTAGAGTCCATCTCATGCTACCACTACTGTGAAAGCACAACAACCTTCAAAAGTGATGAAAACATCACCCAAAAAGCATTGGTACTGAGATGTGGTCTGTGGTCCACACCTGCAGAACCACTCTTTTATTGAGGGTGTCTTAATAATTGCCAATAATTTCCATCTTTTGTCTATTCCATTTGCACAACAGCATGTGAAATTGATTGTCAATCAGTGTTGCTTCCTAAATGGACAGTTTGATTTCACAGAAGTTTGATTTATTGGAGTTATATTCTGTTAAGTGTTCCCTTTATTTTTTAAGCACTGTATATGCTAGAGAGTAACCTTTTAGCTCACTTGGACCTAAAACATGGGAGAAACACTTCATGCAAATTACAAGGCAGGCAGAACAAATTCACATTTACAGAATCCGCTGACTTTAGTTAATTGTGCATAGAAACCTTTACTATAAAGCATATTACAGAAAAAAAGACACATTTTCATACATTCTACATATTTAAACTTAACAATTATGATAGTTTCCTTGGTTTTTAGCTACTTTTCCAAAATTGTCTGCAGATCATTGCACACCTAGAAATTAAATTAAAAAACATAGGCCTCCTCCATATCCCCTCATAGCCTCCTTTTCCATCGCCAATATAGGTGTTTTCTAGCATTTTGGTAGGAAAAACCCTCAATGATTTCTTTACAATTTCGGAAAAGTAGAAGAATATTTTACACAGCTCTGCAATGTCTACTTCAGACATCTTTCAAGCATGTATATATTTGAGAGTAAGCTTTTAGCTCACTTGGACCTAAAATATGGGAGAAACACTTCATGCAAATTACAAGGGAGGCAGAACAAATTCACATTTACAGAATCCGCTGACTTTAGTCAATTGTGCATAGAAACCATTACTATAAAGCATATTCAAGAAAAAAGACACATTTTCATACATTCTACATATTTAAACTTAACAATTATGATAGTTTCCTTGGTTTTTAGCTACTTTTCCAAAATTGTCTGCAGATCATTGCACACCTAGAAATGAAATTAAAAACATAGGCCTCCTCCATATCCCCTCATAGCCTCCTTTTCCATCGCCAATATAGGTGTTTTCTAGCATTTTGGTAGGAAAAACCCTCAATGATTTCTTTACAATTTCGGAAAAGTAGAAGAATATTTTACACAGCTCTGCAATGTCTACTTCAGACATCTCTCAAGCATGTATATCTTTGAGAGTAAGCTTTTAGCTCACTTGGACCTAAAATATGGGAGAAACACTTCATGCAAATTACAAGGGAGGCAGAACAAATTCACATTTACAGAATCCGCTGACTTTAGTCAATTGTGCAAAGAAACCATTACTATAAAGCATATTACAGAAAAAAGACACATTTTCATACATTCTACATATTTAAACTTAACAATTATGATAGTTTTCTTGGTTTTTAGCTACTTTTCCAAAATTGTCTGCAGATCATTGCACACCTAGAAATGAAATTAAAAACATAGGCCTCCTCCATATCCCCTCATAGCCTCCTTTTCCATCGCCAATATAGGTGTTTTCTAGCATTTTGGTAGGGAAAAACCCTCAATGATTAGTTTACAACTTAGGAAAAGTAGAATATTTTACACATCTCTGCAATGTCTACTTCACACATCTCTATAGCATATATATCTTTGAGAGTAACCTTTTAGCTCACTTGGACATAAAACATGAAACACTTCACGCAAATTACAAGGGAGGCAGAACATATTCACATTGTACAGAATCCGCTAACTTTAGGCAATTGTGCACAGCAACTTTTAGTATAAAGCATAATACAAAAAAAACACATTTTTATACATTCTACATTTTCTAAACTTAACAATTATGATAGCTTCCTGTTTTTAGCTACTTTTCCAAAATTGTCACCAGATTATTGCACACCTAGAATTGAAATTAAAAAACATAGGCCTCCTCCATATCCCCTCATAGCCTCCTTTTCCATCGCCAATATAGGTGTTTTCTAGCATTTTGGTAGGAAAAAACCCTCAATGAATAGTTTACAATTTAGGAAAAGTAGAAGAATATTTTACACAGCTCTGCAATGTCTACTTCACACATCTCTATAGCATATATATCTTTGAGAGTAAGCTTTTAGCTCACTTGGACCTAAAATATGGGAGAAACACTTCATACAAATTACAAGGCAGGCAGAACATATTCACATTTACAGAATCCGCTGACTTTAGTCAATTGTGCATAGAAACCTTTACTATAAAGCATATTACAGAAAAAAAAGAAACATTTTTCATACATTCTACATATTTAAACTTAACAATTATGATAGTTTCCTTGGTTATTAGCTACTTTTCCAAAATTGTCTGCAGACCATTGCACACCTAGAAATGAAATGAAAAAACATAGGCCTCCTCCATATCCCCTCATAGCCTCCTTTTCCATCGCCAATATAGGTGTTTTCTAGCATTTTGGTAGGAAAAACCCTCAATGATTTCTTTACAATTTCGGAAAAGTAGAACAATATTTTACACAACTCTGCAATGTCTTCTTCAGACATCTCTATAGCATATATATCTTTGAGAGTAAGCCTTTAGCTTGCTTGGACCTAAAACATGGGAGAAACACTTCATGCAAATTATAAGGGAGGCAGAACATATTCACATTGTACACAATCCGCTAACTTTAGGCAATTGTGCACAGCAACTTTTAGTATAAAGCATAATACAAAAAAAACACATTTTTATACATTCTACATATTTAAACTTAACAATTATGATAGCTTCCTTTGTTTTTAGCTACTTTTCCAAAATTGCCAGCAGATTATTGCACACCTAGAAATGAAATTAAAAAACATAGGCCTCCTCCATATCCCCTCATAGCCTGCTTTTCCAATGCCAATATAGTTGTTTTCTAGCATTTTGGTAGAAAAAACCCGCAATGATTTGTTTACAATTTAGGAAAAGTAGAAGAATATTTTACACAGCTCTGCAATGTCTTCTTCAGACATCTCTCTAACATATACAGTGCTCAAAAAAATAAAGGGAACACTTAACCAGCATTATATAACTCCAAGTAAATCAAAGTTCTGTGAAATCAAACTGTCCACTTAAGAAGCAAAAAGGTTTGACAATAAATTTCACATGCTGTTCTGCAAATGGAATAGACAGATGGAAATTATTGGCAATTATCAATACACCGTCAATAAAGGAATGTTTCTGCAGGTGGGGACCACAGACAACATCTCAGTACCAATGCTTTCTGGCTGATGTTTTGGTCAGTTTTGAATGTTGGTTGTGCTTTCACACTCGTGGTTGCATGAGACGGACTCTACAACCCACACAAGTGGCTAAGGTAGTGCAGCTCATCCAGGATGGCACATCAATGCGAGCTGTGGCAAGAAGGTTTGCTGTGTCTGTCAGCATAGTGTTCAGAGGTTGGAGGTGCTACCAGGAGACAAGCCAGTACACCAGATGTGGAGGGGGCCATAGGAGGGGAGGAACTGAGCAGCAGGACTGGTACCACCGCCTTTGTGCAAGGAGGAACAGGAGGTGCACTGCCAGAACCCTGCAAAATGACCTCCAGCAGGCCACAAATGTGCATGTGTCTGCACAAACGTTTAGAAACCACCTCCATGAGGATGGTGTGAGTGCCCAACGTCCACAGATGGGGGATGTGCTCACAGCCCAATACCATTACTGACCAATTGCCAAATCGGCCATGGTGAAGGATGTTGCAGGCAGCAGATCGCTATCCACGGCGCCTCCAGACTCTGTCACATCTGACACATGTGCTCAGTGTGAACCTGCTTTCATCTGTGAAGAGCACAGGGCGCTAGTGGTGAATTTGCCAATTCTGGTGTTCGGTGGCAAATGCCAAGCGTCCTGCACGGTGTTGGGCTGTGAGCACAACCCCACCTGTGGACGTCGGGCACTCAGACCATCCTCATGGAGTTGGTTTCTAACCGTTTGTGCAGACAATTGCACATTTGTGGCCTGCTGGAGGTCATTTCCTAGGGCTCTAGCAGTGCTCCTCCTGTTACTCCTTGCACAAAAGTGGAGGTAGCGGTCCTGCTGCTGGGTTGTTGCCCTCCTATGGCCCCCTCCACATCTCCTGGTGTACTGGCCTGTCTCCTGGTAGAGCCTCCAACCTCTGGATACTACACCGACAGACACAGCAAACCTCCTTGAAATTATTCGCATTGATGTGCCATCCTGGATGAGTTGCACTACCTGAGCCACTTGTGTGGGTTGTAGAGTCCATCTCATGCTACCACTACTGTGAAAGCACAACAACCTTCAAAAGTGACCAAAACATCACCCAAAAAGCATTGGTACTGAGATGTGGTCTGTGGTCCACACCTGCAGAACCACTCTTTTATTGAGGGTGTCTTAATAATTGCCAATAATTTCCATCTTTTGTCAATTCCATTTGCACAACAGCATGTGAAATTGATTGTCAATCAGTGTTGCTTCCTAAATGGACAGTTTGATTTCACAGAAGTTTGATTTATTGGAGTTATATTCTGTTAAGTGTTCCCTTTATTTTTTAAGCACTGTATATGCTAGAGAGTAACCTTTTAGCTCACTTGGACCTAAAACATGGGAGAAACACTTCATGCAAATTACAAGGCAGGCAGAACAAATTCACATTTACAGAATCCGCTGACTTTAGTCAATTGTGCATAGAAACCTTTACTATAAAGCATATTACAGAAAAAAAGACACATTTTCATACATTCTACATATTTAAACTTAACAATTATGATAGTTTCCTTGGTTTTTAGCTACTTTTCCAAAATTGTCTGCAGATCATTGCACACCTAGAAATTAAATTAAAAAACATAGGCATCCTCCATATCCCCTCATAGCCTCCTTTTCCATCGCCAATATAGGTGTTTTCTAGCATTTTGGTAGGAAAAACCCTCAATGATTTCTTTACAATTTCGGAAAAGTAGAAGAATATTTTACACAGCTCTGCAATGTCTACTTCAGACATCTTTCAAGCATGTATATATTTGAGAGTAAGCTTTTAGCTCACTTGGACCTAAAATATGGGAGAAACACTTCATGCAAATTACAAGGGAGGCAGAACAAATTCACATTTACAGAATCCGCTGACTTTAGTCAATTGTGCAAAGAAACCATTACTATAAAGCATATTACAGAAAAAAGACACATTTTCATACATTCTACATATTTAAACTTAACAATTATGATAGTTTTCTTGGTTTTTAGCTACTTTTCCAAAATTGTCTGCAGATCATTGCACACCTAGAAATGAAATTAAAAACATAGGCCTCCTCCATATCCCCTCATAGCCTCCTTTTCCATCGCCAATATAGGTGTTTTCTAGCATTTTGGTAGGGAAAAACCCTCAATGATTAGTTTACAACTTAGGAAAAGTAGAATATTTTACACATCTCTGCAATGTCTACTTCACACATCTCTATAGCATATATATCTTTGAGAGTAACCTTTTAGCTCACTTGGACATAAAACATGAAACACTTCACGCAAATTACAAGGGAGGCAGAACATATTCACATTGTACAGAATCCGCTAACTTTAGGCAATTGTGCACAGCAACTTTTAGTATAAAGCATAATACAAAAAAAACACATTTTTATACATTCTACATTTTCTAAACTTAACAATTATGATAGCTTCCTGTTTTTAGCTACTTTTCCAAAATTGTCACCAGATTATTGCACACCTAGAATTGAAATTAAAAAACATAGGCCTCCTCCATATCCCCTCATAGCCTCCTTTTCCATCGCCAATATAGGTGTTTTCTAGCATTTTGGTAGGAAAAAACCCTCAATGAATAGTTTACAATTTAGGAAAAGTAGAAGAATATTTTACACAGCTCTGCAATGTCTACTTCACACATCTCTATAGCATATATATCTTTGAGAGTAAGCTTTTAGCTCACTTGGACCTAAAATATGGGAGAAACACTTCATACAAATTACAAGGCAGGCAGAACATATTCACATTTACAGAATCCGCTGACTTTAGTCAATTGTGCATAGAAACCTTTACTATAAAGCATATTACAGAAAAAAAAGAAACATTTTTCATACATTCTACATATTTAAACTTAACAATTATGATAGTTTCCTTGGTTATTAGCTACTTTTCCAAAATTGTCTGCAGACCATTGCACACCTAGAAATGAAATGAAAAAACATAGGCCTCCTCCATATCCCCTCATAGCCTCCTTTTCCATCGCCAATATAGGTGTTTTCTAGCATTTTGGTAGGAAAAACCCTCAATGATTTCTTTACAATTTCGGAAAAGTAGAACAATATTTTACACAACTCTGCAATGTCTTCTTCAGACATCTCTATAGCATATATATCTTTGAGAGTAAGCCTTTAGCTTGCTTGGACCTAAAACATGGGAGAAACACTTCATGCAAATTATAAGGGAGGCAGAACATATTCACATTGTACACAATCCGCTAACTTTAGGCAATTGTGCACAGCAACTTTTAGTATAGAGCATAATACAAAAAAAACACATTTTTATACATTCTACATATTTAAACTTAACAATTATGATAGCTTCCTTTGTTTTTATCTACTTTTCCAAAATTGCCAGCAGATTATTGCACACCTAGAAATGAAATTAAAAAACATAGGCCTCCTCCATATCCCCTCATAGCCTGCTTTTCCAATGCCAATATAGTTGTTTTCTAGCATTTTGGTAGAAAAAACCCTCAATGATTTGTTTACAATTTAGGAAAAGTAGAAGAATATTTTACACAGCTCTGCAATGTCTTCTTCAGACATCTCTCTAACATATACAGTGCTCAAAAAAATAAAGGGAACACTTAACCAGCATTATATAACTCCAAGTAAATCAATGTTCTGTGAAATCAAACTGTCCACTTAAGAAGCAAAAAGGTTTGACAATAAATTTCACATGCTGTTCTGCAAATGGAATAGACAGATGGAAATTATTGGCAATTATCAATACACCGTCAATAAAGGAATGTTTCTGCAGGTGGGGACCACAGACAACATCTCAGTACCAATGCTTTCTGGCTGATGTTTTGGTCAGTTTTGAATGTTGGTTGTGCTTTCACACTCGTGGTTGCATGAGACGGACTCTACAACCCACACAAGTGGCTAAGGTAGTGCAGCTCATCCAGGATGGCACATCAATGCGAGCTGTGGCAAGAAGGTTTGCTGTGTCTGTCAGCATAGTGTTCAGAGGTTGGAGGTGCTACCAGGAGACAAGCCAGTACACCAGATGTGGAGGGGGCCATAGGAGGGGAGGAACTGAGCAGCAGGACTGGTACCACCGCCTTTGTGCAAGGAGGAACAGGAGGTGCACTGCCAGAACCCTGCAAAATGACCTCCAGCAGGCCACAAATGTGCATGTGTCTGCACAAACGTTTAGAAACCACCTCCATGAGGATGGTGTGAGTGCCCAACGTCCACAGATGGGGGATGTGCTCACAGCCCAATACCATTACTGACCAATTGCCAAATCGGCCATGGTGAAGGATGTTGCAGGCAGCAGATCGCTATCCACGGCACCTCCAGACTCTGTCACATCTGACACATGTGCTCAGTGTGAACCTGCTTTCATCTGTGAAGAGCACAGGGCGCTAGTGGTGAATTTGCCAATTCTGGTGTTCGGTGGCAAATGCCAAGCGTCCTGCACGGTGTTGGGCTGTGAGCACAACCCCACCTGTGGACGTCGGGCACTCAGACCATCCTCATGGAGTTGGTTTCTAACCGTTTGTGCAGACAATTGCACATTTGTGGCCTGCTGGAGGTCATTTCCTAGGGCTCTAGCAGTGCTCCTCCTGTTCCTCCTTGCACAAAAGTGGAGGTAGCGGTCCTGCTGCTGGGTTGTTGCCCTCCTATGGCCCCCTCCACATCTCCTGGTGTACTGGCCTGTCTCCTGGTAGAGCCTCCAACCTCTGGATACTACGCCGACAGACACAGCAAACCTCCTTGAAATTATTCGCATTGATGTGCCATCCTGGATGAGTTGCACTACCTGAGCCACTTGTGTGGGTTGTAGAGTCCATCTCATGCTACCACTACTGTGAAAGCACAACAACCTTCAAAAGTGACCAAAACATCACCCAAAAAGCATTGGTACTGAGATGTGGTCTGTGGTCCACACCTGCAGAACCACTCTTTTATTGAGGGTGTCTTAATAATTGCCAATAATTTCCATCTTTTGTCTATTCCATTTGCACAACAGCATGTGAAATTGATTGTCAATCAGTGTTGCTTCCTCAATGGACAGTTTGATTTCACAGAAGTTTGATTTATTGGAGTTATATTCTGTTAAGTGTTCCCTTTATTTTTTAAGCACTGTATATGCTAGAGAGTAACCTTTTAGCTCACTTGGACCTAAAACATGGGAGAAACACTTCATGCAAATTACAAGGCAGGCAGAACAAATTCACATTTACAGAATCCGCTGACTTTAGTCAATTGTGCATAGAAACCTTTACTATAAAGCATATTACAGAAAAAAAGACACATTTTCATACATTCTACATATTTAAACTTAACAATTATGATAGTTTCCTTGGTTTTTAGCTACTTTTCCAAAATTGTCTGCAGATCATTGCACACCTAGAAATTAAATTAAAAAACATAGGCATCCTCCATATCACCTCATAGCCTCCTTTTCCATCGCCAATATAGGTGTTTTCGAGCATTTTGGTAGGAAAAACCCTCAATGATTTCTTTACAATTTCGGAAAAGTAGAAGAATATTTTACACAGCTCTGCAATGTCTACTTCAGACATCTTTCAAGCATGTATATATTTGAGAGTAAGCTTTTAGCTCACTTGGACCTAAAATATGGGAGAAACACTTCATGCAAATTACAAGGGAGGCAGAACAAATTCACATTTACAGAATCCGCTGACTTTAGTCAATTGTGCATAGAAACCATTACTATAAAGCATATTAAAGAAAAAAGACACATTTTCATACATTCTACATATTTAAACTTAACAATTATGATAGTTTCCTTGGTTTTTAGCTACTTTTCCAAAATTGTCTGCAGATCATTGCACACCTAGAAATGAAATTAAAAACATAGGCCTCCTCCATATCCCCTCATAGCCTCCTTTTCCATCGCCAATATAGGTGTTTTCTAGCATTTTGGTAGGAAAAATCCTCAATGATTTCTTTACAATTTCGGAAAAGTAGAAGAATATTTTACACAGCTCTGCAATGTCTACTTCAGACATCTCTCAAGCATGTATATCTTTGAGAGTAAGTTTTTAGCTAACTTGGACCTAAAATATGGGAGAAACAATTCATGCAAATTACAAGGGAGGCAGAACAAATTCACATTTACTGAATCCGCTGACTTTAGTCAATTGTGCAAAGAAACCATTACTATAAAGCATATTACAGAAAAAAGACACATTTTCATACATTCTACATATTTAAACTTAACAATTATGATAGTTTTCTTGGTTTTTAGCTACTTTTCCAAAATTGTCTGCAGATCATTGCACACCTAGAAATGAAATTAAAAACATAGGCCTCCTCCATATCCCCTCATAGCCTCCTTTTCCATCGCCAATATAGGTGTTTTCTAGCATTTTGGTAGGGAAAAACCCCCAATGATTAGTTTACAACTTAGGAAAAGTAGAATATTTTACACATCTCTGCAATGTCTACTTCACACATCTCTATAGCATATATATCTTTGAGAGTAACCTTTTAGCTCACTTGAACATGAAACACTTCACGCAAATTACAAGGGAGGCAGAACATATTCACATTGTACAGAATCCGTTAACTTTAGGCAATTGTGCACAGCAACTTTTAGTATAAAGCATAATACAAAGAAAACACATTTTTATACATTCTACATTTTCTAAACTTAACAATTATGATAGATTCCTGTTTTTAGCTACTTTTCCAAAATTGTCAGCAGATTATTGCACACCTAGAATTGAAATTAAAAAACATAGGCCTCCTCCATATCCTCTCATAGCCTCCTTTTCCATCGCCAATATAGGTGTTTTCTAGCATTTTGGTAGGAAAAAACCCTCAATGATTAGTTTACAATTTAGGAAAAGTAGAAGAATTTTTTACACAGCTCTGCAATGTCTACTTCACACATCTCTATAGCATATATATCTTTGAGAGTAAGCTTTTAGCTCACTTGGACCTAAAATATGGGAGAAACACTTCATACAAATTACAAGGCAGGCAGAACATATTCACATTTACAGAATCCGCTGACTTTAGTCAATTGTGCATAGAAACCTTTACTATAAAGCATATTACAGAAAAAAAAGAAACATTTTTCATACATTCTACATATTTAAACTTAACAATTATGATAGTTTCCTTGGTTATTAGCTACTTTTCCAAAATTGTCTGCAGATCATTGCACACCTAGAAATGAAATTAAAAAACATAGGCCTCCTCCATATCCCCTCATAGCCTCCTTTTCCATCGCAAATATAGGTGTTTTCTAGCATTTTGGTAGGAAAAACCCTCAATGATTTCTTTACAATTTCGGAAAAGTAGAACAATATTTTACACAGCTCTGCAATGTCTTCTTCAGACATCTCTATAGCATATATATCTTTGAGAGTAAGCCTTTAGCTTGCTTGGATCTAAAACATGGGAGAAACACTTCATGCAAATTATAAGGGAGGCAGAACATATTAACATTGTACACAATCCGCTAACTTTAGGCAATTGTGCACAGCAACTTTTAGTATAAAGCATAATACAAAAAAAACACATTTTTATACATTCTACAGATTTAAACTTAACAATTATGATAGCTTCCTTTGTTTTTAGCTACTTTTCCAAAATTGCCAGCAGATTATTGCACACCTAGAAATGAAATTAAAAAACATAGGCCTCCTCCATATCCCCTCATAGCCTGCTTTTCCAACGCCAATATAGGTGTTTTCTAGCATTTTGGTAGAAAAAACCCTCAATGATTTCTTTACAATTTAGGAAAAGTAGAAGAATATTTTACACAGCTCTGCAATGTCTTCTTCAGACATCTCTCTAGCATATGCAGTGCTCAAAAAAATAAAGGGAACACTTAACCAGCATTATATAACTCCAAGTAAATCAATGTTCTGTGAAATCAAACTGTCCACTTAAGAAGCAAAAAGGTTTGACAATAAATTTCACATGCTGTTCTGCAAATGGAATAGACTGATGGAAATTATTGGCAATTATCAATACACCTTCAATAAAGGAATGTTTCTGCAGGTGGGGACCACAGACAACATCTCAGTACCAATGCTTTCTGGCTGATGTTTTGGTCAGTTTTGAATGTTGGTTGTGCTTTCACACTCGTGGTAGCATGAGACGGACTCTACAACCCACACAAGTGCCTAAGGTAGTGCAGCTCATCCAGGATGGCACATCAATGCGAGCTATGGCAAGAAGGCTTGCTGTGTCTGTCAGCATAGTGTTCAGAGGTTGGAGGTGCTACCAGGAGACAAGCCAGTACACCAGATGTGGAGGGGGCCATAGGAGGGGAGGAACTGAGCAGCAGGACTGCTACCACCGCCTTTGTGCAAGGAGGAACAGGAGTTGCACTGCCAGAACCCTGCAAAATGACCTCCAGCAGGCCACAAATGTGCATGTGTCTGCACAAACGTTTAGAAACCACCTCCATGAGAATGGTGTGAGTGCCCAACATCCACAGATGGGGGATGTGCTCACAGCCCAATACCATTACTGACCAATTGCCAAATCGGCCATGGTGAAGGATGTTGCAGGCAGCAGATCGCTATCCACGGCGCCTCCAGACTCTGTCACATCTGACACATGTGATCAGTGTGAACCTGCTTTCATCTGTGAAGAGCACAGGGCGCTAGTGGTGAATTTGCCAATTCTGGTGTTCGGTGGCAAATGCCAAGCGTCCTGCACGGTGTTGGGCTGTGAGCACAACCCCACCTGTGGACGTCGGGCACTCAGACCATCCTCATGGAGTTGGTTTCTAACCGTTTGTGCAGACAATTGCACATTTGTGGCCTGCTGGAGGTCATTTCCTAGGGCTCTAGCAGTGCTCCTCCTGTTCCTCCTTGCACAAAAGTGGAGGTAGCGGTCCTGCTGCTGGGTTGTTGCCCTCCTATGGCCCCCTCCACATCTCCTGGTGTACTGGCCTGTCTCCTGGTAGAGCCTCCAACCTCTGGATACTACGCCGACAGACACAGCAAACCTCCTTGAAATTGTTCGCATTGATGTGCCATCCTGGATGAGTTGCACTACCTGAGCCACTTGTGTGGGTTGTAGAGTCCATCTCATGCTACCACTACTGTGAAAGCACAACAACCTTCAAAAGTGACCAAAACATCACCCAAAAAGCATTGGTACTGAGATGTGGTCTGTGGTCCACACCTGCAGAACCACTCTTTTATTGAGGGTGTCTTAATAATTGCCAATAATTTCCATCTTTTGTCTATTCCATTTGCACAACAGCATGTGAAATTGATTGTCAATCAGTGTTGCTTCCTAAATGGACAGTTTGATTTCACAGAAGTTTGATTTATTGGAGTTATATTCTGTTAAGTGTTCCCTTTATTTTTTAAGCACTGTATATGCTAGAGAGTAACCTTTTAGCTCACTTGGACCTAAAACATGGGAGAAACACTTCATGCAAATTACAAGGCAGGCAGAACAAATTCACATTTACAGAATCCGCTGACTTTAGTCAATTGTGCATAGAAACCTTTACTATAAAGCATATTACAGAAAAAAAGACACATTTTCATACATTCTACATATTTAAACTTAACAATTATGATAGTTTCCTTGGTTTTTAGCTACTTTTCCAAAATTGTCTGCAGATCATTGCACACCTAGAAATGAAATTAAAAAACATAGGCATCCTCCATATCCCCTCATAGCCTCCTTTTCCATCGCCAATATAGGTGTTTTCTAGCATTTTGGTAGGAAAAACCCTCAATGATTTCTTTACAATTTCGGAAAAGTAGAAGAATATTTTACACAGCTCTGCAATGTCTACTTCAGACATCTTTCAAGCATGTATATATTTGAGAGTAAGCTTTTAGCTCACTTGGACCTAAAATATGGGAGAAACACTTCATGCAAATTACAAGGGAGGCAGAACAAATTCACATTTACAGAATCCGCTGACTTTAGTCAATTGTGCATAGAAACCATTACTATAAAGCATATTAAAGAAAAAAGACACATTTTCATACATTCTACATATTTAAACTTAACAATTATGATAGTTTCCTTGGTTTTTAGCTACTTTTCCAAAATTGTCTGCAGATCATTGCACACCTAGAAATGAAATTAAAAACATAGGCCTCCTCCATATCCCCTCATAGCCTCCTTTTCCATCGCCAATATAGGTGTTTTCTAGCATTTTGGTAGGAAAAATCCTCAATGATTTCTTTACAATTTCGGAAAAGTAGAAGAATATTTTACACAGCTCTGCAATGTCTACTTCAGACATCTCTCAAGCATGTATATCTTTGAGAGTAAGTTTTTAGCTAACTTGGACCTAAAATATGGGAGAAACAATTCATGCAAATTACAAGGGAGGCAGAACAAATTCACATTTACTGAATCCGCTGACTTTAGTCAATTGTGCAAAGAAACCATTACTATAAAGCATATTACAGAAAAAAGACACATTTTCATACATTCTACATATTTAAACTTAACAATTATGATAGTTTTCTTGGTTTTTAGCTACTTTTCCAAAATTGTCTGCAGATCATTGCACACCTAGAAATGAAATTAAAAACATAGGCCTCCTCCATATCCCCTCATAGCCTCCTTTTCCATCGCCAATATAGGTGTTTTCTAGCATTTTGGTAGGGAAAAACCCTCAATGATTAGTTTACAACTTAGGAAAAGTAGAATATTTTACACATCTCTGCAATGTCTACTTCACACATCTCTATAGCATATATATCTTTGAGAGTAACCTTTTAGCTCACTTGGACATAAAACATGAAAAACTTCACGCAAATTACAAGGAAGGCAGAACATATTCACATTGTACAGAATCCGCTAACTTTAGGCAATTGTGCACAGCAACTTTTAGTATAAAGCATAATACAAAAAAACACATTTTTATACATTCTACATTTTCTAAACTTAACAATTATGATAGCTTCCTGTTTTTAGCTACTTTTCCAAAATTGTCACCAGATTATTGCACACCTAGAATTGAAATTAAAAAACATAGGCCTCCTCCATATCCTCTCATAGCCTACTTTTCCATCGCCAATATAGGTGTTTTCTAGCATTTTGGTAGGAAAAAACCCTCAATGATTAGTTTACAATTTAGGAAAAGTAGAAGAATATTTTACACAGCTCTGCAATGTCTACTTCACACATCTCTATAGCATATATATCTTTGAGAGTAAGCTTTTAGCTCACTTGGACCTAAAATATGGGAGAAACACTTCATACAAATTACAAGGCAGGCAGAACATATTCACATTTACAGAATCCGCTGACTTTAGTCAATTGTGCATAGAAACCTTTACTATAAAGCATATTACAGAAAAAAAGACACATTTTTCATACATTCTACATATTTAAACTTAACAATTATGATAGTTTCCTTGGTTATTAGCTACTTTTCCAAAATTGTCTGCAGACCATTGCACACCTAGAAATGAAATTAAAAAACATAGGCCTCCTCCATATCCCCTCATAGCCTCCTTTTCCATCGCCAATATAGGTGTTTTCTAGCATTTTGGTAGGAAAAACCCTCAATGATTTCTTTACAATTTCAGAAAAGTAGAACAATATTTTACACAGCTCTGCAATGTCTTCTTCAGACATCTCTATAGCATATATATCTTTGAGAGTAAGCCTTTAGCTTGCTTGGATCTAAAACATGGGAGAAACACTTCATGCAAATTATAAGGGAGGCAGAACATATTCACATTGTACACAATCCGCTAACTTTAGGCAATTGTGCACAGCAACTTTTAGTATAAAGCATAATACAAAAAAAACACATTTTTATACATTCTACATATTTAACCCCTTCACTACCAAGGGTGGTTTGCACGTTAACTACCGGGCCAATTTTTACAATTCTGACCACTTTACCTTTATGAAGTCATAACTCTGGAACGCTTTCATGGATCCTGGTGATTCTGACATTGTTTTCTCGTGACATATTGTACTTCATGTTAGTGGTAAAATTGCATTCAAATAACTTGCGTTTATTTGTGAAAAAAACGGAAATTTCGCAATTTTCCAACTTTGAAATTTTATGCCCTTAAATCACAGCGATACGGCACACAAAAAACTTAATACATAAGATTTCCCACATGTTTACTTTACATCAGCACAATTTTGCAACCAAAATTTTTTTTTACTAGGAAGTTATAAGGGTTAAAAATTGACCAGCGATTTCTCATTTTTGCAACACCATTTTATTTTTAGGGACCACTTCACATTTGAAGCCACTTTGAGGGGTCTATATGATAGAAAATACCCAAAAGTGACACCATTCTAAAAACTGCACCCCTCAAGTTGCTTAAAACCACATTCAAGAAGTTTATTAACCCTTTAGGTGCGTCACAGGAATTTTTTGAATATTAAAAAAAATGAACATTTAACTTTTTTTCACAAAAAAAATACTTCAGGTTCAATTTTCTTTATTTTACCAAGGGTAACAGGAGAAATTGGACTGCAAAAGTTATTGTGCAATTTGTCCTGACTACGCTGATACCTGATATGTGGGGGGGAACCACTGTTTCGGCGCATGGCAGAGCTCAGAATGGAAGGAGCGCCGTTTGACTTTTTCAATGCAAAATTGGCTGGAATTCAGATCGGACGCCATGTCAAGTTTGGCGAGCCCCTGATGTACCTAAACAGTGGAAACCCCCCAAGTGACCCCATTTTGGAAACTAGACCCCCCAAGGAACTTATCTAGATATGTGGTGAGAACTTTGAACCCACAAGGGCTTCACAGAAGTTTATAACGTACAGCGGTACAATTAAAAAATCATATTTTTTCCACAAAAATGATCTTTTCACCCACAATTTTTATTTTTCCAAGGGTAACAGGACCCTAAAAGTTATTGTGCAATTTGTCCTGAGTACGCTGATACCCCATATGTGGGTGTAAATGACTATTTGGGCGCATAGCAGAGCTCGGAAGGGAAGCAGCGCCATTTGACGTTTTTGGCTAGAATTGAGATCGGACACCATGTCGCGATTGGAAAACCCCTGATGTACCAAAACAGTGGAAACCCCCCACAAATGACACCATTTTGGAATCTAGACCCCCCAAGGAACTTATCTAGATGTGTGGTGAGAACTTTGAACCCCCAAGGGCTTCACAGAAGTTTATAACGTACAGCAGTACAATTAAAAAATCATATTTTTTCCACAAAAATGATCTTTTCACCCTCAATTCTTATTTTTCCAAAAGTAACAGGACCCTAAAAGATATTGTGCAATTTATCCTGAGTACGCTGATACCCCACATGTGGGTGTAAACCACTATTTGGGCGTATGGCAGAGCTCGGAAGGGAAGCAGCGCCATTTGACGTTTTTGGCTGGAATTGAGATCGGACACCATGTTGCATTAGGAAAGCCCCTGATGTACCAAACAGTAGAAACCCCCCACAAATGACACCATTTTGGAAACTAGACCCCCCAAGGAACTTATCTAGATGTGTGGTGAGCACTTTGAACCCCCCAGTGCTTCACTGAAGTTTATAACGTCCGGGCGTGAAAATAAAAAAATCGTATTTTTTCCACAAACATGATCTTTTAGTCCCCATTTTTTTATTTTCCCAAGGGTAACAGGAGAAATTGGACCCCAAAAGTTGTTGTCCAATTTGTCCTGAGTACGCTGATACCTCATATGTGGGAGAAAACTACTGTATGGGCACACGTCGGGGCTCGGAAGGGAAGTAGTGACGTTTTGGAATGCAGACTTTGATGGAATGGTCTGCGGGTGTCATGTTGCGTTTGGAGAGCCCCTGATGTACCTAAACAGTGGAAACCCCCCACAAGTGACCCCATTTTGGAAACTAGACCCCCTAATGAACTTATCTAGATGTGTGGTGAGCACTTTGAACCCCCCAGTGCTTCACAGAAGTTTATAACGACCGGGCGTGAAGATAAAAAAATCGTATTTTTTCCACAAACATGATATTTTAGTCCCCATTTTTTTATTTTCCCAAGGGTAACAGGAGAAATTGGACCCCAAAAGTTGTTGTCCAATTTGTCCTGAGTACGCTGATACCTCATATGTGGGAGAAAACTACTGTATGGGCACACGTCAGGGCTCGGAAGGGAAGTACTGACGTTTTGGAATGCAGACTTTGATGGAATGGTCTGCGGGTGTCATGTTGCGTTTGGAGAGCCCCTGATGTACCTAAACAGTGGAAACCCCCCACAAGTGACCCCATTTTGGAAACTAGACCCCCCTAGGAACTTATCTAGATGTGTGGTGAGCACTTTGAACCCCCCAGTGCTTCACAGAAGTTTATAACGACCGGGCGTGAAAATAAAAATATCGTATTTTTTCAACAAACATCATCTTTTAGTCCCCATTTTTTTTATTTTCCCAAGGGTAACAGGAGAAATTGGACCCCAAAAGTTGTTGTCCAATTTGTCCTGAGTACGCTGATATCTCATATGTGGGAGAAAACTACTGTATGGGCACACGTCGGGGCTCGGAAGGGAAGTAGTGACGTTTTGGAATGCAGACTTTGATGGATTGGTATGCGGGTGTCATGTGCGTTTGGAGAGCCCCTGATGTACCTAAACTATTGAAACTCCCCACAAGTGACCCCATTTTGGAAACTAGACCCCCCACGGAGCTTATCTAGATGTGTGGAGAGCACTTTGAACCCCCAAGTGCTTCACAGAAGTTTATAACGCCTGGGCGTGAAAATAAAAAAAACATTTTTTTCCGCAAAATTATATTTTTGCCCCCAATTTTTTATTTTCCTAAGGGTAACAGGAGAAATTGGACCCCAAAAGTTGTTTTGTAATTTGTCCTGAGTAGGCTGATACCCTACATGTGGGGGTAAAACACTGTTTGGGCACATGGCAGAGCTTGGAAGGGAAGGAGCACCATTTGACTTTTTCAACGCAGAATTGGCTGGAATTGAGATCAGACGCCATGTTGCCTTTGGAGAGCACCTGATGTGCCCAAACAGTGGAAACCCCCAATTATAACTCCAACCCTAACCTCAACACACCCCTAACCCTAATCTGAGCCCTAGCCCTAACCCTATCCCTAACCCTAACCCTAGCCCTAACCCTAGCCCTAACCCTAACCCTAGCCTTAACCCTAGCCCTAACCCTAACCCTAGCCCTAACCCTACCCTAACCCTAGCGGGAAAATGGAAATAAATACATTTTCTTTTAGTTTTATTATTTTTCTCTAACTAAGGGGGTGATAACGGGGGGTTTGATTTACGATTTATGGCGGTTTTTATGTTTGGCGGCTGTCGCACGCTAAAAGACGCTTTTTATTGTAAAAATAGTTTTTGCATCACCACATATTGTGAGCTATAATTTTTCCATATTTTGACCCACCGAGTCATGTGAGGTCTTATTTTTTGCGGGACGAGTTGACGTTTTTATTGGTTCCATTTTCGGGCATGTGACATTTTTTGATCGCTTTTTATTCCGATTTTTGGGACGCAGAATGAACAAAAACCAGCTTTTCATGAATTTCTTTTGGGGGGTGCGTTTACACCGTTCCGCGTGCGGTAAAATTGATAACGCGTTTTTATTCTTCGGGTCAGTACGGTTACAGCGATACCTCATTTAGGTCGTTTTTTTATGTTTTGTCGGTTTTTTGCAATGAAAACAATTTTATATAAAAAATAATTATTTTTGTATCGCTTTATTCTGCGAGCTATAACTTTTTTACTTTTTTGCTGATGATGCTGTGTGGTGGCTCGTTTTTTGCGGGACAAGATGACGTTTTCAGCGGTACCATGGATATTTATATGCGTCTTTTTGATCGCGCGTTATTGCACTTTTTGTTCGGTGGTATGATAATAAATCATTATTTTTTGCTTCGTTTTTTATTTTTATTTTTTAAGGGGTTCACTAAAGGGGTGAACTAATGGGACAGTTTTATAGGGCAGGTCATTACGGACGCGGCGATACCAAATATGTGTACTTTTATTGTTTTTGTTTTTTTTTATTTTCAAAAGATGGATTTATTGGGGAATATTTTTTTTTTTTTAACTAATTTATTTAGCGATTTTTTTTAAATTATTTTTAACACTTTTTTTTTTTTTTTTTTACTTTATTACCTTGTCCCAGGTGGGACATCACTGTCCTGTGACAGATCGCTGATCTGTCACATCACAGATCACTGTGACAGATCAGCGATCTGTCACAGGCACTGCTGCAGACTTCCTCATGCCTGCGCTTTGCAGGCACTGAGGAAGCCAGCTTCCTCAGGCCCCCGAAGGCCCCCGTCGCCATCTTGGATTCGGGGGCCTGGAGGAAGGGAGTCCCCCGCAGCAGCGCTGCACATTGCGCTGCCGTGGGGGGCTCAGGGAAGCACGGAGGGAGCCCCCTCCATGCCGATGCTTCCCTTTAACCCCCGGTACACCGCGATCGCATTTGATCGCGGTGTGCAAGGGGTTAACGTGTCGGGGGCGGTCCGTGACCGCCCCTGACACATTGTGCCGGGTGTCAGCTATGATAATTAGCTGACACTCGGCCGCGATCAGCGGCGCTCACCACGTGGGCGCCGCTGATCGCGATGACGTAATATTCCGTCCATGGTAATTAGGTCCAT
This sequence comes from Dendrobates tinctorius, assembly GCF_039654945.1. Classification (NCBI taxonomy): domain Eukaryota; kingdom Metazoa; phylum Chordata; class Amphibia; order Anura; family Dendrobatidae; genus Dendrobates; species Dendrobates tinctorius. The sequence goes on along the minus strand of NW_027361712.1, from coordinate 25,161,506 downwards.
GGTCACATGGACGGAATATTACGTCAATTGTAGGTAAGGGGTTAAACTTAACAATTATGATAGCTTCCTTTGTTTTTAGCTACTTTTCCAAAATTGCCAGCAGATTATTGCACACCTAGAAATGAAATTAAAAAACATAGGCCTCCTCCATATCCCCTCATAGCCTGCTTTTCCAATGCCAATATAGGTGTTTTCTAGCATTTTGGTAGAAAAAACCCTCAATGATTTGTTTACAATTTAGGAAAAGTAGAAGAATATTTTACACAGCTCTGCAATGTCTTCTTCAGACATCTCTCTAGCATATGCAGTGCTCAAAAAAATAAAGGGAACACTTAACCAGCATTATATAACTCCAAGTAAATCAAAGTTCTGTGAAATCAAACTGTCCACTTAAGAAGCAAAAAGGTTTGACAATAAATTTCACATGCTGTTCTGCAAATGGAATAGACTGATGGAAATTATTGGCAATTATCAATACACCGTCAATAAAGGAATGTTTCTGCAGGTGGGGACCACAGACAACATCTCAGTACCAATGCTTTCTGGCTGATGTTTTGGTCAGTTTTGAATGTTGGTTGTGCTTTCACACTCGTGGTAGCATGAGACGGACTCTACAACCCACACAAGTGGCTAAGGTAGTGCAGCTCATCCAGGATGGCACATCAATGCGAGCTGTGGCAAGAAGGTTTGCTGTGTCTGTCAGCATAGTGTTCAGAGGTTGGAGGTGCTACCAGGAGACAAGCCAGTACACCAGATGTGGAGGGGGCCATAGGAGGGGAGGAACTGAGCAGCAGGACTGGTACCACCGCCTTTGTGCAAGGAGGAACAGGAGGTGCACTGCCAGAACCCTGCAAAATGACCTCAAGCAGGCCACAAATGTGCATGTGTCTGCACAAACGTTTAGAAACCACCTCCATGAGGATGGTGTGAGTGCCCAACGTCCACAGATGGGGGATGTGCTCACAGCCCCACACCATTACTGACCAATTGCCAAATCGGCCATGGTGAAGGATGTTGCAGGCAGCAGATCGCTATCCACGGCGCCTCCAGACTCTGTCACATCTGACACATGTGCTCAGTGTGAACCTGGTTTCATCTGTGAAGAGCACAGGGCGCTAGTGGTGAATTTGCCAATTCTGGTGTTCGGTGGCAAATGCCAAGCGTCCTGCACGGTGTTGGGCTGTGAGCACAACCCCACCTGTGGACGTCGGGCACTCAGACCATCCTCATGGAGTTGGTTTCTAACCGTTTGTGCAGACAATTGCACATTTGTGGCCTGCTGGAGGTCATTTCCTAGGGCTCTAGCAGTGCTCCTCCTGTTCCTCCTTGCACAAAAGTGGAGGTAGCGGTCCTGCTGCTGGGTTGTTGCCCTCCTATGGCCCCCTCCACATCTCCTGGTGTACTGGCCTGTCTCCTGGTAGAGCCTCCAACCTCTGGATACTACGCCGACAGACACAGCAAACCTCCTTGAAATTGTTCGCATTGATGTGCCATCCTGGATGAGTTGCACTACCTGAGCCACTTGTGTGGGTTGTAGAGTCCATCTCATGCTACCACTACTGTGAAAGCACAACAACCTTCAAAAGTGACCAAAATATCACCCAAAAAGCATTGGTACTGAGATGTGGTCTGTGGTCCACACCTGCAGAACCACTCTTTTATTGAGGGTGTCTTAATAATTGCCAATAATTTCCATCTTTTGTCTATTCCATTTGCACAACAGCATGTGAAATTGATTGTCAATCAGTGTTGCTTCCTAAGTGGACAGTTTGATTTCACAGAAGTTTGATTTATTGTAGTTATATTCTGTTGTTTAAGAGTTCCCTTTATTTTTTGAGCACTGTATATGCTAGAGAGTAACCTTTTAGCTCACTTGGACCTAAAACATGGGAGAAACACTTCATGCAAACTACAAGGCAGGCAGAACATATTCACATTTACAGAATCCGCTGACTTTAGTCAATTGTGCATAGAAACCTTTACTATAAAGCATATTAAAGAAAAAAAGACACATTTTCATACATTCTACATATTTAAACTTAACAATTATGATAGTTTCCTTGGTTTTTAGCTACTTTTCCAAAATTGTCTGCAGATCATTGCACACCTAGAAATGAAATTAAAAAACATAGGACTCCTCCATATCCCCTCATAGCCTCCTTTTCCATCGCCAATATAGGTGTTTTCTAGCATTTTGGTAGGAAAAACCCTCAATGATTTCTTTACAATTTCGGAAAAGTAGAAGAATATTTTACACAGCTCTGCAATGTCTTCTTCAGACATCTCTATAGCATATATATCTTTGAGAGTAAGCTTTTAGCTTGCTTGGATCTAAAACATGGGAGAAACACTTCATGCAAATTATAAGGGAGGCAGAACATATTCACATTGCACACAATCCGCTAACTTTAGGCAATTGTGCACAGCAACTTTTAGTATAAAGCATAATACAAAAAAACACATTTAAATACATTCTACATATTTAAACTTAACAATTATGATAGCTTCCTTTGTTTTTAGCTACTTTTCCAAAATTGTCAGCAGATTATTGCACACCTAGAAATGAAATTAAAAAAACATAGGCCTCCTTCATATCCCCTCATAGCCTGCTTTTCCATCGCCAATATAGGTGTTTTCTAGCATTTTGGTAGAAAAATCCCTCAATGATTTGTTTACAATTTAGGAAAAGTAGAAGAATATTTTACACAGCTCTGCAATGTCTTCTTCAGACATCTCTCTAGCATATACAGTGCCCAAAAAAATAAAGGGAACACTTAACCAGCATTATATAACTCCAAGTAAATCAAAGTTCTGTGAAATCAAACTGTCCACTTAAGAAGCAAAAAGGTTTGACAATAAATTTCACATGCTGTTCTGCAAATGGAATAGACAACAGATGGAAATTATTGGCAATTATCAATACACCGTCAATAAAGGAATGTTTCTGCAGGTGGGGACCACAGACAACATCTCAGTACCAATGCTTTCTGGCTGATGTTCTGGTCAGTTTTGAATGTTGGTTGTGCTTTCACACTCGTGGTAGCATGATACGGACTCTACAACCCACACAAGTGGCTAAGGTAGTGCAGCTCATCCAGGATGGCACATCAATGCGAGCTGTGGAAAGAAGGTTTGATGTGTCTGTCAGCATAGTGTTCAAAGGTTGGATTTGTTACCAGGAGACAAGCCAGTACACCAGATGTGGAGGCGGCCGTAGGAGGGGAGCAACCCAGCAGCAGGACCGCTACCACCGCCTTTGTGCAAGGAGGAACAGGAGGTGCACTGCCAGAACCCTGCAAAATGACCTCCAGCAGGCCACAAATGTGCAAGTGTCTGCACAAACGGTTAGAAACCACCTCCATGAGGATGGTGTGAGTGCCCAACATCCACAGATAGGGGATGTGCTCACAGCCCAACACCGTGCGGCCCTCGAAAAAAATGCAACCCCACACCATTACTGACCAATAGCAAAATCGGCCATGGTGAAGGATGTTGCAGGCAGCAGATCGCTATCCACGGCGCCTCCAGACTCTGTCACATCTGTCACATGTGCTCAGTGTGAACCTGCTTTCATGTGTGAAGAGCACAGGGCGCCAGTGGCGAATTTGCCAATCCTGGTGTTCGTCGGCAAATGCCATGCATCCTGCACGGTGTTGGGCGTTGAGCACAACCCCCATCTGTGGACGTCGGGCACTCAGACCATCCTCATGGAGTTGGTTTCTAACCGTTTGTGTAGAAAAATGCACATTTGTGGCTTGCTGGAGGTCATTTTCTAGGTCTCTAGCAGTACTCCTCCTGTTCCTTGCACAAAAGTGTAGGAAGCGGTACTGCTGCTGGGATTTTGCCCTCCAACGGCCCCCTCCATATCTCCTGGTGTCCTGGACTGTCTCCTGGTAGCGCCTCCAACCTCTGGATACTACGCCGACAGACACAGCAAACCTCCTTGAAATTGTTCGCATTGATGTGCCATCCTGGATGAGTTGCACTACCTGAGCCACTTGTGTGGTTTGTAGAGTCCATCTCATGCTACCACTACTGTGAAAGCACAACAACCTTCAAAAGTGACCAAAACATCACCCAAAAAGCATTGGTACTGAGATGTGGTCTGTGGTCCACACCTGCAGAACCACTCTTTTATTGAGGGTGTGGACAGTTTGATTTCACAGAAGTTTGATTTATTGGAGTTATATTCTGTTGTTAAAGTGTTCCCTTTCTTTTTCTGAGCACTGTATATGCTAGAGAGTAACCTTTTAGCTCACTTGGACCTAAAACATGGGAGAAACACTTCATGCAAATTACAAGGCAGGCAGAACATATTCACATTTACAGAATCCGCTGACTTTAGTCAATTGTGCATAGAAACCTTTACTATAAAACATATTACAGAAAAAGACACATTTTCATACATTCTACATATTTAAACTTAACAATTATGATAGTTTTGTTGGTTTTTAGCTACTTTTCCAAAATTGTCTGCAGATCATTGCACACCTAGAAATGAAATTAAAAAACATAGGCCTCCTCCATATCCCCTCATAGCCTCCTTTTCCATCGCCAATATAGGTGTTTTCTAGCATTTTGGTAGGAAAAACCCTCAATAATTTCTTTACAATTTCGGAAAAGTAGAACAATATTTTACACAGCTCTGCAATGTTTTCTTCAGACATCTCTATAGCATATATATCTTTGAGAGTAAGCTTTTAGCTTGCTTGCATCTAAAATATGGGAGAAACACTTCATGCAAATTACAAGGGAGACAGAACAAATTCACATTTACAGAATCCGCTGACTTTAGTCAATTGTGCAAAGAAACCATCACTATAAAGCATATTACAGAAAAAAGACACATTTTCATACATTCTACATATTTAAACTTAACAATTATGATAGTTTCCTTGGTTTTTAGCTACTTTTCCAAAATTGTCAGCAGATCATTGCACACCTAGAAATGAAATTAAAAAACATAGGCCTCCTCCATATCCCCTCATCGCCTCCTTTTCCATCACCAATATAGGTGTTTTCTAGCATTTTGGTAGGAAAAAACCCTCAATGATTAGTTTACAATTTAGGAAAAGTAGAATATTTTACACAGCTCTGCAAAGTCTACTTCACATATCTCTATAGCATATATATCTTTGAGAGTAAGCTTTTAGCTCACTTGGACCTAAAACATGGGAGAAACACTTCATGCAAATTATAAGGGAGGCAGAACATATTCACATTGTACACAATCCGCTAACTTTAGGCAATTGTGCACAGCAACTTATAGTATAAAGCATAATACAACAAAAACACATTTTTATACATTCTACATATTTAAACTTAACAATTATGATTGCTTCCTGTTTCTAGCTACTTTTCCAAAATTGTCAGCAGATTATCGTACACCTAGAATTGAAATTAAAAAACATAGGCCTCCTCCACATCCCCTCATAGCCTCCTTTTTAATCGCCAATATAGGTGTTTTCTAGCATTTTGGTAGGAAAAAACCCTCAATGGTTAGTTTACAATTTAGGAAAAGTAGAATATTTTACACAGCTCTGCAATGTCTACTTCACACATCACAATAGCATATATATCTTTGAGAGTAAGCTTTTAGCTCACTTGAACCTAAAATATGGGAGAAACACTTCATGCACATTACAAGGCAGGCAGAACATATTTACATTTACAGAATCCGCTGACTTTAGTCAATTGTGCATAGAAACCTTTACTATAAAGCATATTACAGAAAAAAAGACACATTTTCATACATTCTACATATTTAAACTTAACAATTATGATAGTTTCCTTGGTTTTTAGCTACTTTTCCAAAATTGTCTGCAGATCATTGCACACCTTGAAATGAAATTAAAAAACATAGGCCTCCTCCATATCCCCTCATAGCCTCCTTTTCCATCGCCAATATAGGTGTTTTCTAGCATTTTGGCAGGAAAAACCCTCAATGATTTCTTTACAATTTCGGAAAAGTAGAACAATATTTTACACAGCTCTGCAATGTCTTCTTCAGACATCTCTATAGCATATATATCTTTGAGAGTAAGCTTTTAACTTGCTTGGATCTAAAACATGGGAGAAACATTTCATGCAAATTATAAGGGAGGCAGAACATATTCACATTGTACACAATTCGCTAACTTTAGGCAATTGTGCACAGCAACTTTTAGTATAAAGCATAATGCAAAAAAACATTTTTATACATTCTACATATTTAAACTTAACAATTATGATAGCTTCCTTTGTTTTTAGCTACTTTTCCAAAATTGTCAGCAGATTATTGCACACCTAGAAATGAAATTAAAAACATAGGCCTCCTCCATATCCCCTCATAGCCTGCTTTTCCATCGCCAATATAGGTGTTTTCTAGCATTTTGGTAGAAAAAAACCCTCAATGATTTGTTTACAATTTAGAAAAAGTAGAAGAATATTTTACACAGCTCTGCAATGTCTTCTTCAGACATCTCTCTAGCATATACAGTGCTCAAAAAAATAAAGGGAACACTTAACCAGCTTTATATAACTCCAAGTAAATCAAAGTTCTGTGAAATCAGACTGTCCACTTAAGAAGCAAAAAGGTTTGACAATAATTTCACATGCTGTTCTGCAAATGGAATAGACAACAGATGGAAAGTATTGGCAATTATCAATACACCGTCAATAAAGGAATGTTTCTGCAGGTGGGTACCACAGACAACATCTCAGTACCAATGCTTCCTGGCTGATGTTTTGGTCAGTTTTGAATGTTGGTTGTGCTTTCACACTCGTGGTAGCATGAGACGGACTCTACAACCCACACAAGTGTCTAAGGTAGTGCAGCTCATCCAGGATGGCACATCAATGCGAGCTGTGGCAAGAAGGTTTGCTGTGTCTGTCAGCATAGTGTTCAGAGGTTGGAGGTGCTACCAGGAGACAAGCCAGTACACCAGGAGATGTGGAGGGGGCCGTAGTAGGGGAACAACCCAGCAGCAATAGTCAATTGTGCAAAAAAACCTTTACTATAAAGAATATTACAGAAAAAAGACACATTTTCATACATTCTACATATTTAACTATTATGATAGTTTCCTTGGTTTTAGCTACTTTTCCAAAATTGTCAGCAAACAGATTATTGCACACCTAAAAATAAAATTAAAAACATAGGCCTCCTCCATATCCCCTCATAGCCTCCTTTTCCATCGCCAATATAGGTGTTTTCTAGCATTTTGGTAGGAAAAAACCCTCAATGATTAGTTTACAATTTAGGAAAAGTAGAAGAATATTTTACACAGCTCTGCAAGGTCTACTTCACACATCTCTATAGCATACATATATCTTTGAGAGTAAGTTTTTAGCTCACTTGGACCTAAAATATGGGAGAAACACTTCACACAAATTACAAAGCAGGCAGAACATATTCACATTTACAGAATCCGCTGACTTTAGTCAATTGTGCATAGAAACCTTTACTATAAAGCATATTACAGAAAAAAAAGACACATTTTCATACATTCTACATATTTAAACTTAACAATTATGATAGTTTCCTTGGTTTTTAGCTACTTTTCCAAAATTGTCTGCAGATCATTGCACACCTTGAAATGAAATTAAAAAACATAGGCCTCCTCCATATCCCCTCATAGCTTCCTTTTCCATCGCCAATATAGGTGTTTTCTAGCATTTTGGTAGGAAAAACCCTCAATGATTTCTTTACAATTTCGGAAAAGTAGAACAATATTTTACACAGCTCTGCAATGTCTTCTTCAGACATCTCTATAGCATTTATATCTTTGAGAGTAAGCTTTTAGCTTGCTTGGATCTAAAGCATGGGAGAAACACTTCATGCAAATTATAAGGGAGGCAGAACATATTCACATTGTACACAATCCGCTAACTTTAGGCAATTGTGCACAGCAACTTTTAGTATAAAGCATAATACTAAAAAAACACATTTTTATACATTCTACATATTTAAACTTAATTATGATAGCTTCCTTTGTTTTTAGCTACTTTTCCAAAATTGTCAGCAGATTATTGCACACCTAGAAATGAAATTAAAAACATAGGCCTCCTCCATATCCCCTCATAACCTGCTTTTCCATCGCCAATATAGGTGTTTTCTAGCATTTTGGTAGAAAAAACCCTCAATGATTTGTTTACAATTTAGAAAAAGTAGAAGGATATTTTACACAGCTCTGCAATGTCTTCTTCAGACATCTCTCTAGCATCTACAGTGCTCAAAAAATAAAGGGAACACTTAACCAGTTTTATATAACTCTAAGTAATAAAAGTTCTGTGAAATCAGACTGTCCACTTAAGAAGCAAAAAGGTTTGACAATAATTTCACATGCTGTTCTGCAAATGGAATAGACAACAGATGGAAATTATTGGCAATTATCAATACACCGTCAATAAAGGAATGTTTCTGCATGTGGGGACCACAGACAACATCTCAGTACCAATGCTTTCTGGCTGATGTTTTGGTCAGCTTTGAATGTTGGTTGGGCTTTCACACTCGTGGTAGCATGAGACGGACTCTACAACCCACACAAGTGTCTAAGGTAGTGCAGCTCATCCAGGATGGCACATCAATGCGAAATGTGGCAAGAAAGTTTGCTGTGTCTGTCAGCATAGTGTTCAGAGGTTGGAGGTGCTACCAGGAGACAAGCCAGTACACCAGGAGATGTGGAGGGGGCCGCAGAAGGGGAACAACCCAGCAGAAATAGTCAATTGTGCAAAAAACCTTTACTATAAAGAATATTACAGAAAAAAGACACATTTTCATACATTCTACATATTTAACTATTATGATAGTTTCCTTGGTTTTAGCTACTTTTCCAAAATTGTCAGCAAACAGATTATTGCACACCTAAAAATAAAATTAAAAACATAGGCCTCCTCCATATCCCCTCATAGCCTCCTTTTCCATCGCCAATATAGGTGTTTTCTAGCATTTTGGTAGGAAAAAACCCTCAATGATTAGTTTACAATTTAGGAAAAGTAGAAGAATATTTTACACAGCTCTGCAAGGTCTACTTCACATATCTCTATAGCATACATATATCTTTGAGAGTAAGCTTTTAGCTCACTTGGACCTAAAATATGGGAGAAACACTTCATACAAATTACAAAGCAGGCAGAACATATTCACATTTACAGAATCCGCTGACTTTAGTCAATTGTGCATAGAAACCTTTACTATAAAGCATATTACAGAAAAAAGACACATTTTCATACATTCTACATATTTAAACTTAACAATTATGATAGTTTCCTTGGTTTTTAGCTACTTTTCCAAAATTGTCTGCAGATCATTGCACACCTAGAAATGAAATTAAAAAACATAGGCCTCCTCCATATCCCCTCATAGCCTCCTTTTCCATCGCCAATATAGGTGTTTTCTAGCATTTTGGTAGGAAAAACCCTCAATGATTTCTTTACAATTTTGTAAAAGTAGAACAATATTTTACACAGCTCTGCAATGTCTTCTTCAGACATCTCTATAGCATATATATCTTTGAGAGTAAGCTTTTAGCTTGCTTGGATCTAAAACATGGGAGAAACACTTCATGCAAATTATAAGGCAGGCAGAACATATTCATATTGTACACAATTCGCTAACTTTAGGCAATTGTGCACAGCAACTTTTAGTATAAAGCATAATACAAAAAAAACACATTTTTATACATTCTACATATTTAAACTTAACAATTATGATAGCTTCCTTTGTTTTTAGCTACTTTTCCAAAATTGTCAGCAGATTATTGCACACCTAGAAATGAAATTAAAAACATAGGCCTCCTCCATATCCCCTCATTGCCTCCTTTTCCATCACCAATATAGGTGTTTTCTAGCATTTTGGTAGGAAAAAACCCTCAATGATTAGTTTACAATTTAGGAAAAGTAGAATATTTTACACAGCTCTGCAAAGTCTACTTCACATATCTCTATAGCATATATATCTTTGAGAGTAAGCTTTTAGCTCACTTGGACCTAAAATATGGGAGAAACACTTCATGCAAATTACAAGGCAGGCAGAACATATTCACATTTACAGAATCCGCTGACTTTAGTCAATTGTGCATAGAAACCTTTACTATAATGCATATTACAGAAAAAAAGACACATTTTCATACATTCTACATATTTAAACTTAACAATTATGATAGTTTCCTTGGTTTTTATCTACTTTTCCAAAATTGTCTGCAGATCATTGCACACCTAGAAATGAAATTAAAAAACAAAGGCCTCGTCCATATCCCCTCATTGCCTCCTTTTCCATCGCCAATATAGGTGTTTTCTAGCATTTTGGTAGGAAAAACCCTCAATGATTTCTTTACAATTTCGGAAAAGTAGAACAATATTTTACACAGCTCTGCAATGTCTTCTTCAGACATCTCTATAGCATATATATCTTTGAGAGTAAGCTTTTAGCTTGCTTGGATCTAAAACATGGGAGAAACACTTCATGCAAATTATAAGGCAGGCAGAACATATTCATATTGTACACAATTCGCTAACTTTAGGCAATTGTGCACAGCAACTTTTAGTATAAAGCATAATACAAAAAAAACACATTTTTATACATTCTACATATTTAAACTTAACAATTATGATAGCTTCCTTTGTTTTTAGCTACTTTTCCAAAATTGTCAGCAGATTATTGCACACCTAGAAATGAAATTAAAAACATAGGCCTCCTCCATATCCCCTCATTGCCTCCTTTTCCATCACCAATATAGGTGTTTTCTAGCATTTTGGTAGGAAAAAACCCTCAATGATTAGTTTACAATTTAGGAAAAGTAGAATATTTTACACAGCTCTGCAAAGTCTACTTCACATATCTCTATAGCATATATATCTTTGAGAGTAAGCTTTTAGCTCACTTGGACCTAAAATATGGGAGAAACACTTCATGCAAATTACAAGGCAGGCAGAACATATTCACATTTACAGAATCCGCTGACTTTAGTCAATTGTGCATAGAAACCTTTACTATAAAGCATATTACAGAAAAAAAGACACATTTTCATACATTCTACATATTTAAACTTAACAATTATGATAGTTTCCTTGGTTTTTATCTACTTTTCCAAAATTGTCTGCAGATCATTGCACACCTAGAAATGAAATTAAAAAACAAAGGCCTCGTCCATATCCCCTCATTGCCTCCTTTTCCATCGCCAATATAGGTGTTTTCTAGCATTTTGGTAGGAAAAACCCTCAATGATTTCTTTACAATTTCGGAAAAGTAGAACAATATTTTACACAGCTCTGCAATGTCTTCTTCATACATCTCTACAGCATATATATCTTTGAGAGTAAGCGTTTAGCTTGCTTGGATCTAAAGCATGGGAGAAACACTTCATGCAAATTATAAGGGAGGCAGAACATATTCACATTGTACACAATCCGCTAACTTTAGGCAATTGTGCACAGCAACTTTTAGTATAAAGCATAATACAAAAAAACACATTTTTATACATTCTACATATTTAAATTAAACAATTATGATTGCTTCCTGTTTTTAGCTACTTTTCCAAAATTGTCAGCAGATTATCGTACACCTAGAATTGAAATTAAAAAACATAGGCCTCCTCCACATCCCCTCATAGCCTCCTTTTTAATCGCCAATATAGGTGTTTTCTAGCATTTTGGTAGGAAAAAACCCTCAATGGTTAGTTTACAATTTAGGAAAAGTAGAATATTTTACACAGCTCTGCAATGTCTACTTCACACATCACAATAGCATATATATCTTTGAGAGTAAGCTTTTAGCTCACTTGAACCTAAAATATGGGAGAAACACTTCATGCAAATTACAAGGCAGGCAGAACATATTTACATTTACAGAATCCGCTGACTTTAGTCAATTGTGCATAGAAACCTTTACTATAAAGCATATTACAAAAAAAGACACATTTTCATACATTCTACATATTTAAACTTAACAATTATGATAGTTTCCTTGGTTTTTAGCTACTTTTCCAAAATTGTCTGCAGATCATTGCACACCTTGAAATGAAATTAAAAAACATAGGCCTCCTCCATATCCCCTCATAGCCTCCTTTTCCATCGCCAATATAGGTGTTTTCTAGCATTTTGGTAGGAAAAACCCTCAATGATTTCTTTACAATTTCGTAAAAGTAGAACAATATTTTGCACAGCTCTGCAATGTCTTCTTCAGACATTTCTATAGCATATATATCTTTGAGAGTAAGCTTTTAGCTTGCTTGGATCTAAAACATGGGAGAAACACTTCATGCAAATTATAAGGGAGGCAGAACATATTCACATTGTACACAATCCGCTAACTTTAGGCAATTGTGCACAGCAACTTTTAGTATAAAGCATAATACAAAAAAAACACATTTTTATACATTCTACATATTTAAACTTAACAATTATGATAGCTTCCTTTGTTTTTAGCTACTTTTCCAAAATTGTCAGCAGATTATTGCACACCTAGAAATGAAATTAAAAACATAGGCCTCCTCCATATCCCCTCATAGCCTGCTTTTCCATCGCCAATATAGGTGTTTTCTAGCATTTTGGTAGAAAAAAACCCTCAATGATTTGTTTACAATTTAGAAAAAGTAGAAGAATATTTTACACAGCTCTGCAATGTCTTCTTCAGACATCTCTCTAGCATATACAGTGCTCAAAAAAATAAAGGGAACACTTAACCAGCTTTATATAACTCCAAGTAAATCAACGTTCTGTGAAATCAGACTGTCCACTTAAGAAGCAAAAAGTTTTGACAATAATTTCACATGCTGTTCTACAAATGGAATAGACAACAGATGGAAAGTATTGGCAATTATCAATACACCGTCAATAAAGTAATGTTTCTGCAGGTGGGTACCACAGACAACATCTCAGTACCAATGCTTTCTGGCTGATGTTTTGGTCAGTTTTGAATGTTGGTTGGGCTTTCACACTCGTGGTAGCATGAGACGGACTCTACAACCCACACAAGTGTCTAAGGTAGTGCAGCTCATCCAGGATGGCACATCAATGCGAGCTGTGGCAAGAAGGTTTGCTGTGTCTGTCAGCATAGTGTTCAGAGGTTGGAGGTGCTACCAGGAGACAAGCCAGTACACCAGGAGATGTGGAGGGGGCCGTAGTAGGGGAACAACCCAGCAGCAATAGTCAATTGTGCAAAAAAACCTTTACTATAAAGAATATTACAGAAAAAAGACACATTTTCATACATTCTACATATTTAACTATTATGATAGTTTCCTTGGTTTTAGCTACTTTTCCAAAATTGTCAGCAAACAGATTATTGCACACCTAAAAATAAAATTAAAAACATAGGCCTCCTCCATATCCCCTCATAGCCTCCTTTTCCATCGCCAATATAGGTGTTTTCTAGCATTTTGGTAGGAAAAAACCCTCAATGATTAGTTTACAATTTAGGAAAAGTAGAAGAATATTTTACACAGCTCTGCAAGGTCTACTTCACACATCTCTATAGCATACATATATCTTTGAGAGTAAGCTTTTAGCTCACTTGGACCTAAAATATGGGAGAAACACTTCATACAAATTACAAAGCAGGCAGAACATATTCACATTTACAGAATCCGCTGACTTTAGTCAATTGTGCGTAGAAACCTTTACTATAAAGCATATTACAGAAAAAAAGGCACATTTTCATACATTCTACGTATTTAAACTTAACAATTATGATAGTTTCCTTGGTTTTTAGCTACTTTTCCAAAATTCTCTGCAGATCATTGCACACCTAGAAATGAAATTAAAAAACATAGGCCTCCTCCATATCCCCTCATAGCCTCCTTTTCCATCACCAATATAGGTGTTTTCTAGCATTTTGGTAGGAAAAACCCTCAATAATTTCTTTACAATTTCGGAAAAGTAGAACAATATTTTACACAGCTCTGCAATGTCTTCTTCAGACATTTCTATTGCATATATATCTTTGAGAGTAAGCTTTTAGCTTGCTTGGATCTAAAATATGGGAGAAACACTTCATGCAAATTACAAGGGAGGCAGAACAAATTCACATTTACAGAATCCTCTGACTTTAGTCAATTGTGCAAAGAAACCATCACTATAAAGCATATTACAGAAAAAAGACACATTTTCATACATTTTACATATTTAAACTTAACAATTATGATAGTTTCCTTGGTTTTTAGCTACTTTTCCAAAATTGTCAGCAGATCATTGCACACCTAGAAATGAAATTAAAAAACATAGGCCTCCTCCATATACCCTCATTGCCTCCTTTTCCATCACCAATATAGGTGTTTTCTAGCATTTTGGTAGGAAAAAACCCTCAATGATTAGTTTACAATTTAGGAAAAGTAGAATATTTTACACAGCTCTGCAAAGTCTACTTCACATATCTCTATAGCATATATATCTTTGAGAGTAAGCTTTTAGCTCACTTGGACCTAAAATATGGGAGAAACACTTCATGCAAATTACAAGGCAGCAGAACATATTCACATTTACAGAATCCGCTGACTTTAGTCAATTGTGCATAGAAACCTTTACTATAAAGCATATTACAGAAAAAAAGACACATTTTCATACATTCTACATATTTAAACTTAACAATTATGATAGTTTCCTTGGTTTTTATCTACTTTTCCAAAATTGTCTGCAGATCATTGCACACCTAGAAATGAATTTAAAAAACAAAGGCCTCCTCCATATCCCCTCATTGCCTCCTTTTCCATCGCCAATATAGGTGTTTTCTAGCATTTTGGTAGGAAAAACCCTCAATGATTTCTTTACAATTTTGGAAAAGTAGAACAATATTTTACACAGCTCTGCAATTTCTTCTTCAGACATCTCTATAGCATATATATCTTTGAGAGTAAGCTTTTAGCTTGCTTGGATCTAAAACATGGGAGAAACACTTCATGCAAATTATAAGGGAGGCAGAACATATTCATATTGTACACAATTTGCTAACTTTAGGCAATTGTGCACAGCAACTTTTAGTATAAAGCATAATACAAAAAAAACACATTTTTATACATTCTACATATTTAAACTTAACAATTATGATAGCTTCCTTTGTTTTTAGCTACTTTTCCAAAATTGTCAGCAGATTATTGCACACCTAGAAATGAAATTAAAAACATAGGCCTCCTCCATATCCCCTCATTGCCTCCTTTTCCATCACCAATATAGGTGTTTTCTAGCATTTTGGTAGGAAAAAACCCTCAATGATTAGTTTACAATTTAGGAAAAGTAGAATATTTTACACAGCTCTGCAAAGTCTACTTCACATATCTCTATAGCATATATATCTTTGAGAGTAAGCTTTTAGCTCACTTGGACCTAAAATATGGGAGAAACACTTCATGCAAATTACAAGGCAGGCAGAACATATTCACATTTACAGAATCCGCTGACTTTAGTCAATTGTGCATAGAAACCTTTACTATAAAGCATATTACAGAAAAAAAGACACATTTTCATACATTCTACATATTTAAACTTAACAATTATGATAGTTTCCTTGGTTTTTATCTACTTTTCCAAAATTGTCTGCAGATCATTGCACACCTAGAAATGAAATTAAAAAACAAAGGCCTCCTCCATATCCCCTCATTGCCTCCTTTTCCATCGCCAATATAGGTGTTTTCTAGCATTTTGGTAGGAAAAACCCTCAATGATTTCTTTACAATTTCGGAAAAGTAGAACAATATTTTACACAGCTCTGCAATGTCTTCTTCAGACATCTCTATAGCATATATATCTTTGAGAGTAAGCGTTTAGCTTGCTTGGATCTAAAGCATGGGAGAAACACTTCATGCAAATTATAAGGGAGGCAGAACATATTCACATTGTACACAATCCGCTAACTTTAGGCAATTGTGCACAGCAACTTTTAGTATAAAGCATAATACAAAAAAACACATTTTTATACATTCTACATATTTAAACTTAACAATTGTGATTGCTTCCTGTTTTTAGCTACTTTTCCAAAATTGTCAGCAGATTATCGTACACCTAGAATTGAAATTAAAAAACATAGGCCTCCTCCACATCCCCTCATAGCCTCCTTTTTAATCGCCAATATAGGTGTTTTCTAGCATTTTGGTAGGAAAAAACCCTCAATGGTTAGTTTACAATTTAGGAAAAGTAGAATATTTTACACAGCTCTGCAATGTCTACTTCACACATCACAATAGCATATATATCTTTGAGAGTAAGCTTTTAGCTCACTTGAACCTAAAATATGGGAGAAACACTTCATGCAAATTACAAGGCAGGCAGAACATATTAACATTTACAGAATCCGCTGACTTTAGTCAATTGTGCATAGAAACCTTTACTATAAAGCATATTACAAAAAAAAAGACACATTTTCATACATTCTACATATTTAAACTTAACAATTATGATAGTTTCCTTGGTTTTTAGCTACTTTTCCAAAATTGTCTGCAGATCATTGCACACCTTGAAATGAAATTAAAAAACATAGGCCTCCTCCATATCCCCTCATAGCCTCCTTTTCCATCGCCAATATAGGTGTTTTCTAGTATTTTGGTAGGAAAAACCCTCAATGATTTCTTTACAATTTCAGAAAAGTAGAACAATATTTTGCACAGCTCTGCAATGTCTTCTTCAGACATCTCTATAGCATATATATCTTTGAGAGTAAGCTTTTAGCTTGCTTGGATCTAAAACATGGGAGAAACACTTCATGCAAATTATAAGGGAGGCAGAACATATTCACATTGTACACAATCCGCTAACTTTAGGCAATTGTGCACAGCAACTTTTAGTATAAAGCATAATACAAAAAAACATTTTTATACATTCTACATATTTAAACTTAACAATTATGATAGCTTCCTTTGTTTTTAGCTACTTTTCCAAAATTGTCAGCAGATTATTACACACCTAGAAATGAAATTAAAAACATAGGCCTCCTCCATATCCCCTCATAGCCTGCTTTTCCATCGCCAATATAGGTGTTTTCTAGCATTTTGGTAGAAAAAAACCCTCAATGATTTGTTTACAATTTAGAAAAAGTAGAAGAATATTTTACACAGCTCTGAAATGTCTTCTTCAGACATCTCTCTAGCATATACAGTGCTCAAAAAAATAAAGGGAACACTTAACCAGCTTTATATAACTCCAAGTAAATCAAAGTTCTGTGAAATCAGACTGTCCACTTAAGAAGCAAAAAGGTTTGACAATAATTTCACATGCTGTTCTACAAATGGAATAGACTACAGATGGAAAGTATTGGCAATTATCAATACACCGTCAATAAAGGAATGTTTCTGCAGGTGGGTACCACAGACAACATCTCAGTACCAATGCTTTCTGGCTGATGTTTTGGTCAGTTTTGAATGTTGGTTGGGCTTTCACACTCGTGGTAGCATGAGACGGACTCTACAACCCACACAAGTGTCTAAGGTAGTGCAGCTCATCCAGGATGGCACATCAATGCGAGCTGTGGCAAGAAGGTTTGCTGTGTCTGTCAGCATAGTGTTCAGAGGTTGGAGGTGCTACCAGGAGACAAGCCAGTACACCAGGAGATGTGGAGGGGGCCGTAGTAGGGGAACAACCCAGCAGCAATAGTCAATTGTGCAAAGAAACCTTTACTATAAAGAATATTACAGAAAAAAGACACATTTTCATACATTCTACATATTTAACTATTATGATAGTTTCCTTGGTTTTAGCTACTTTTCCAAAATTGTCAGCAAACAGATTATTGCACACCTAAAAATAAAATTAAAAACATAGGCCTCCTCCATATCCCCTCATAGCCTCCTTTTCCATCGCCAATATAGGTGTTTTCTAGCATTTTGGTAGGAAAAAACCATCAATGATTAGTTTACAATTTAGGAAAAGTAGAAGAATATTTTACACAGCTCTGCAAGGTCTACTTCACACATCTCTATAGCATACATATATCTTTGAGAGTAAGCTTTTAGCTCACTTGGACCTAAAATATGGGAGAAACACTTCATACAAATTACAAAGCAGGCAGAACATATTCACATTTACAGAATCCGCTGACTTTAGTCAATTGTGCGTAGAAACCTTTACTATAAAGCATATTACAGAAAAAAAGACACATTTTCATACATTCTACATATTTAAACGTAACAATTATGATAGTTTCCTTGGTTTTTAGCTACTTTTCCAAAATTCTCTGCAGATCATTGCACACCTAGAAATGAAATTAAAAAACATAGGCCTCCTCCATATCCCCTCATAGTCTCCTTTTCCATCGCCAATATAGGTGTTTTCTAGCATTTTGGTAGGAAAAACCCTCAATAATTTCTTTACAATTTCGGAAAAGTAGAACAATATTTTACACAGCTCTGCAATGTCTTCTTCAGACATCTCTATAGCATATATATCTTTGAGAGTAAGCTTTTAGCTTGCTTGGATCTAAAATATGGGAGAAACACTTCATGCAAATTACAAGGGAGGCAGAACAAATTCACATTTACAGAATCCGCTGACTTTAGTCAATTGTGCAAAGAAACCATCACTATAAAGCATATTACAGAAAAAAGACACATTTTCATACATTCTACATATTTAAACTTAACAATTATGATAGTTTCCTTGGTTTTTAGCTACTTTTCCAAAATTGTCAGCAGATCATTGCACACCTAGAAATGAAATTAAAAAACATAGGCCTCCTCCATATACCCTCATTGCCTCCTTTTCCATCGCCAATATAGGTGTTTTCTAACATTTTGGTAGGAAAAAACCCTCAATGATTAGTTTACAATTTAGGAAAAGTAGAAGAATATTTTACACAGCTCTGCAAGGTCTACTTCACACATCTCTATAGCATACATATATCTTTGAGAGTAAGCTTTTAGCTCACTTGGACCTAAAATATGGGAGAAACACTTCATACAAATTACAAAGCAGGCAGAACATATTCACATTGTACACAATCCGCTAACTTTAGGCAATTGTGCACAGCAACTTTTAGTATAAAGCATAATACTAAAAAGACACATTTTCATACATTCTACATATTTAAACTTAACAATTATGATAGTTTCCTTGGTTTTTAGCTACTTTTCCAAAATTGTCTGCAGATAATTGCACACCTAGAAATGAAATTAAAAAACATAGGCCTCCTCCATATCCCCTCATAGCCTCCTTTTCCATCGCCAATATAGGTGTTTTCTAGCAATTTGGTAGGAAAAACCCTCAATGATTTCTTTACAATTTCGGAAAAGTAGAACAATATTTTACACAGCTCTGCAAGGTCTACTTCACACATCTCTATAGCATACATATATCTTTGAGAGTAAGCTTTTAGCTCACTTGGACCTAAAATATGGGAGAAACACTTCATACAAATTACAAAGCAGGCAGAACATATTCACATTTACAGAATCCGCTGACTTTAGTCAATTGTGCGTAGAAACCTTTACTATAAAGCATATTACAGAAAAAAAGACACATTTTCATACATTCTACATATTTAAACGTAACAATTATGATAGTTTCCTTGGTTTTTAGCTACTTTTCCAAAATTCTCTGCAGATCATTGCACACCTAGAAATGAAATTAAAAAACATAGGCCTCCTCCATATCCCCTCATAGTCTCCTTTTCCATCGCCAATATAGGTGTTTTCTAGCATTTTGGTAGGAAAAACCCTCAATAATTTCTTTACAATTTCGGAAAAGTAGAACAATATTTTACACAGCTCTGCAATGTCTTCTTCAGACATCTCTATAGCATATATATCTTTGAGAGTAAGCTTTTAGCTTGCTTGGATCTAAAATATGGGAGAAACACTTCATGCAAATTACAAGGGAGGCAGAACAAATTCACATTTACAGAATCCGCTGACTTTAGTCAATTGTGCAAAGAAACCATCACTATAAAGCATATTACAGAAAAAAGACACATTTTCATACATTCTACATATTTAAACTTAACAATTATGATAGTTTCCTTGGTTTTTAGCTACTTTTCCAAAATTGTCAGCAGATCATTGCACACCTAGAAATGAAATTAAA
Source organism: Dendrobates tinctorius (assembly GCF_039654945.1). Lineage (NCBI taxonomy): Eukaryota > Metazoa > Chordata > Amphibia > Anura > Dendrobatidae > Dendrobates > Dendrobates tinctorius. The sequence goes on along the minus strand of NW_027361712.1, from coordinate 25,141,526 downwards.
AAACATAGGCCTCCTCCATATACCCTCATTGCCTCCTTTTCCATCGCCAATATAGGTGTTTTCTAACATTTTGGTAGGAAAAAACCCTCAATGATTAGTTTACAATTTAGGAAAAGTAGAAGAATATTTTACACAGCTCTGCAAGGTCTACTTCACACATCTCTATAGCATACATATATCTTTGAGAGTAAGCTTTTAGCTCACTTGGACCTAAAATATGGGAGAAACACTTCATACAAATTACAAAGCAGGCAGAACATATTCACATTGTACACAATCCGCTAACTTTAGGCAATTGTGCACAGCAACTTTTAGTATAAAGCATAATACTAAAAAGACACATTTTCATACATTCTACATATTTAAACTTAACAATTATGATAGTTTCCTTGGTTTTTAGCTACTTTTCCAAAATTGTCTGCAGATAATTGCACACCTAGAAATGAAATTAAAAAACATAGGCCTCCTCCATATCCCCTCATAGCCTCCTTTTCCATCGCCAATATAGGTGTTTTCTAGCAATTTGGTAGGAAAAACCCTCAATGATTTCTTTACAATTTCGGAAAAGTAGAACAATATTTTACACAGCTCTGCAATGTCTTCTTCAGACATCTCTATAGCATATATATCTTGGAGAGTAAGCTTTTAGCTTGCTTTGATCTAAAACATGGGAGAAACACTTCATGCAAATTATAAGGGAGGCAGAACATATTCACATTTTACACAATCCGCTAACTTTAGGCAACTGTGCACAGCAACTTTTAGTATAAAGCATAATACAAAAAAAACACATTTTTATACATTCTACATATTTAAACTTAACAATTATGATAGCTTCCTTTGTTTTTAGCTACTTTTCCAAAATTGTCAGCAGATTATTGCACACCTAGAAATGAAATTAAAAAACATAGGCCTCCTCCATATCCCCTCATAGCCTGCTTTTCCATCGCCAATATAGGTGTTTTCTAGCATTTTGGTAGAAAAAACCCTCAATGATTTGTTTACAATTTAGGAAAAGTAGAATATTTTACACAGCTCTGCAATGTCTACTTCACACATCACAATAGCATATATATCTTTGAGAGTAAGCTTTTAGCTCACTTGGACCTAAAATATGGGAGAAACACTTCATGCAAATTACAAGGCAGGCAGAACATATTTACATTTACAGAATCCGCTGACTTAAGTCAATTGTGCATAGAAACCTTTACTATAAAGCATATTACAGAAAAAAGACACATTTTCATACATTCTACATATTTAAAATTAACAATTATGATAGTTTCCTTGGTTTTTAGCTACTTTTCCAAAATTGTCTGCAGATCATTGCACACCTAGAAATGAAATTAAAAAACATAGGCCTCCTCCATATCCCCTCATAGCCTCCTTTTCCATCGCCAATATAGGTGTTTTCTAGCAATTTGGTAGGAAAAACCCTCAATGATTTCTTTACAATTTCGGAAAAGTAGAACAATATTTTACAGAGCTCTGCAATGTCTTCTTCAGACATCTCTATAGCATATATATCTTGGAGAGTAAGCTTTTAGCTTGCTTTGATCTAAAACATGGGAGAAACACTTCATGCAAATTATAAGGGAGGCAGAACATATTCACATTTTACACAATCCGCTAACTTTAGGCAATTGTGCACAGCAACTTTTAGTATAAAGCATAATACAAAAAAAACACATTTTTATACATTCTACATATTTAAACTTAATAATTATGATAGCTTCCTTTGTTTTTAGCTACTTTTCCAAAATTGAAAGCAGATTATTGCACACCTAGAAATGAAATTAAAAAACATAGGCCTCCTCCATATCCCCTCATAGCCTGCTTTTCCATCGCCAATATAGGTGTTTTCTAGCATTTTGGTAGAAAAAACCCTCAATGATTTGTTTACAATTTAGGAAAAGTAGAATATTTTACACAGCTCTGCAATGTCTACTTCACACATCACAATAGCATATATATCTTTGAGAGTAAGCTTTTAGCTCACTTGGACCTAAAATATGGGAGAAACACTTCATGCAAATTACAAGGCAGGCAGAACATATTTACATTTACAGAATCCGCTGACTTTAGTCAATTGTGCATAGAAACCTTTACTATAAAGCATATTACAGAAAAAAAGACACATTTTCATACATTCTACATATTTAAACTTAACAATTATGATAGTTTCCTTGGTTTTTAGCTACTTTTCCAAAATTGTCTGCAGATCATTTCACACCTTGAAATGAAATTAAAAAACATTGGCCTCCTCCATATCCCCTCATATCCTCCTTTTCCATCGCCAATATAGGTGTTTTCTAGCATTTTGGTAGGAAAAACCCTCAATGATTTCTTTACAATTTCAGAAAAGTAGAACAATATTTTACACAGCTCTGCAATGTCTTCTTCAGACATCTCTATAGCATATATATCTTTGAGAGTAAGCTTTTAGCTTGCTTGGATCTAAAACATAGGAGAAACACTTCATGCAAATTATAAGGGAGGCAGAACATATTCACATTGTACACAATCCGCTAACTTTAGGCAATTGTGCACAGCAACTTTTAGTATAAAGCATAATACTAAAAAAACACATTTTTATACATTCTACATATTTAAACTTAACAATTATGATAGCTTCCTTTGTTTTTAGCTACTTTTCCAAAATTGTCAGCAGATTATTGCACACCTAGAAATGAAATTAAAAACATAGGCCTCCTCCATATCCCCTCATAGCCTGCTTTTCCATCGCCAATATAGGTGTTTTCTAGCATTTTGGTAGAAAAAACCCTCAATGATTTGTTTACAATTTAGAAAAAGTAGAAGAATATTTTACACAGCTCTGCAATGTCTTCTTCAGACCTCTCTCTAGCATCTACAGTGCTCAAAAAATAAAGGGAACACTTAACCAGCTTTATATAACTCCAAGTAAATCAAAGTTCTGTGAAATCAGACTGTCCACTTAAGAAGCAAAAAGGTTTGACGATAATTTCACATGCTGTTCTGCAAATGGAATAGACAACAGATGGAAATTATTGGCAATTATCAATACACCGTCAATAAAGGAATGTTTCTGCAGGTGGGGACCACAGACAACATCTCAGTACCAATGCTTTCTGGCTGATGTTTTGGTCAGTTTTGAATGTTGGTTGTGCTTTCACACTCGTGGTAGCATGAGACGGACTCTACAACCCACACAAGTGTCTAAGGTAGTGCAGCTCATCCAGGATGGCACATCAATGCGAGCTGTGGCAAGAAGGTTTGCTGTGTCTGTCAGCATAGTGTTCAGAGGTTGGAGGTGCTACCAGGAGACAAGCCAGTACACCAGGAGATGTGGAGGGGGCCGTAGTAGGGGAACAACCCAGCAGCAATAGTCAATTGTGCAAAAAAACCTTTACTATAAAGAATATTACAGAAAAAAGACACATTTTCATACATTCTACATATTTAACTATTATGATAGTTTCCTTGGTTTTAGCTACTTTTCCAAAATTGTCAGCAAACAGATTATTGCACACCTAAAAATAAAATTAAAAACATAGGCCTCCTCCATATCCCCTCATAGCCTCCTTTTCCATCGCCAATATAGGTGTTTTCTAGCATTTTGGTAGGAAAAAACCCTCAATGATTAGTTTACAATTTAGGAAAAGTAGAAGAATATTTTACACAGCTCTGCAAGGTCTACTTCACACATCTCTATAGCATACATATATCTTTGAGAGTAAGTTTTTAGCTCACTTGGACCTAAAATATGGGAGAAACACTTCACACAAATTACAAAGCAGGCAGAACATATTCACATTTACAGAATCCGCTGACTTTAGTCAATTGTGCATAGAAACCTTTACTATAAAGCATATTACAGAAAAAAAAGACACATTTTCATACATTCTACATATTTAAACTTAACAATTATGATAGTTTCCTTGGTTTTTAGCTACTTTTCCAAAATTGTCTGCAGATCATTGCACACCTTGAAATGAAATTAAAAAACATAGGCCTCCTCCATATCCCCTCATAGCTTCCTTTTCCATCCCCAATATAGGTGTTTTCTAGCATTTTGGTAGGAAAAACCCTCAATGATTTCTTTACAATTTCGGAAAAGTAGAACAATATTTTACACAGCTCTGCAATGTCTTCTTCAGACATCTCTATAGCATATATATCTTTGAGAGTAAGCTTTTAGCTTGCTTGGATCTAAAACATGGGAGAAACACTTCATGCAAATTATAAGGGAGGCAGAACATATTCACATTGTACACAATCCGCTAACTTTAGGCAATTGTGCACAGCAACTTTTAGTATAAAGCATAATACTAAAAAAACACATTTTTATACATTCTACATATTTAAACTTAACAATTATGATAGCTTCCTTTGTTTTTAGCTACTTTTCCAAAATTGTCAGCAGATTATTGCACACCTAGAAATGAAATTAAAAACATAGGCCTCCTCCATATCCCCTCATAGCCTGCTTTTCCATCGCCAATATAGGTGTTTTCTAGCATTTTGGTAGAAAAAACCCTCAATGATTTGTTTACAATTTAGAAAAAGTAGAAGAATATTTTACACAGCTCTGCAATGTCTTCTTCAGACATCTCTCTAGCATCTACAGTGCTCAAAAAATAAAGGGAACACTTAACCAGTTTTATATAACTCTAAGTAATTAAAGTTCTGTGAAATCAGACTGTCCACTTAAGAAGCAAAAAGGTTTGACAATAATTTCACATGCTGTTCTGCAAATGGAATAGACAACAGATGGAAATTATTGGCAATTATCAATACACCGTCAATAAAGGAATGTTTCTGCATGTGGGGACCACAGACAACATCTCAGTACCAATGCTTTCTGGCTGATGTTTTGGTCAGTTTTGAATGTTGGTTGGGCTTTCACACTCGTGGTAGCATGAGACGGACTCTACAACCCACACAAGTGTCTAAGGTAGTGCAGCTCATCCAGGATGGCACATCAATGCGAAATGTGGCAAGAAAGTTTGCTGTGTCTGTCAGCATAGTGTTCAGAGGTTGGAGGTGCTACCAGTAGACAGGCCAGTACACCAGGAGATGTGGAGGGGGCCGCAGTACGGGAACAACCCAGCAGCAATAGTCAATTGTGCAAAAAACCTTTACTATAAAGAATATTACAGAAAAAAGACACATTTTCATACATTCTACATATTTAACTATTATGATAGTTTCCTTGGTTTTAGCTACTTTTCCAAAATTGTCAGCAAACAGATTATTGCACACCTAAAAATAAAATTAAAAACATAGGCCTCCTCCATATCCCCTCATAGCCTCCTTTTCCATCGCCAATATAGGTGTTTTCTAGCATTTTGGTAGGAAAAAACCCTCAATGATTAGTTTACAATTTAGGAAAAGTAGAAGAATATTTTACACAGCTCTGCAAGGTCTACTTCACACATCTCTATAGCATACATATATCTTTGAGAGTAAGCTTTTAGCTCACTTGGACCTAAAATATGGGAGAAACACTTCATACAAATTACAAAGCAGGCAGAACATATTCACATTTACAGAATCCGCTGACTTTAGTCAATTGTGCATAGAAACCTTTACTATAAAGCATATTACAGAAAAAAAAGACACATTTTCATACATTCTACATATTTAAACTTAACAATTATGATAGTTTCCTTGGTTTTTAGCTACTTTTCCAAAATTGTCTGCAGATCATTGCACACCTAGAAATGAAATTAAAAAACATAGGCCTCCTCCATATCCCCTCATAGCCTCCTTTTCCATCGCCAATATAGGTGTTTTCTAGCATTTTGGTAGGAAAAACCCTCAATGATTTCTTTACAATTTTGGAAAAGTAGAACAATATTTTACACAGCTCTGCAATGTCTTCTTCAGACATCTCTATAGCATATATATCTTTGAGAGTAAGCTTTTAGCTTGCTTGGATCTAAAACATGGGAGAAACACTTCATGCAAATTATAAGGGAGGCAGAACATATTCATATTGTACACAATTCGCTAACTTTAGGCAATTGTGCACAGCAACTTTTAGTATAAAGCATAATTACAAAAAAAACACATTTTTATACATTCTACATATTTAAACTTAACAATTATGATAGCTTCCTTTGTTTTTAGCTACTTTTCCAAAATTGTCAGCAGTTTATTGCACACCTAGAAATGAAATTAAAAACATAGGCCTTCTCCATATCCCCTCATTGCCTCCTTTTCCATCACCAATATAGGTGTTTTCTAGCATTTTGGTAGGAAAAAACCCTCAATGATTAGTTTACAATTTAGGAAAAGTAGAATATTTTACACAGCTCTGCAAAGTCTAGTTCACATATCTCTATAGCATATATATCTTTGAGAGTAAGCTTTTAGCTCACTTGGACCTAAAATATGGGAGAAACACTTCATGCAAATTACAAGGCAGGCAGAACATATTCACATTTACAGAATCCGCTGACTTTAGTCAATTGTGCATAGAAACCTTTACTATAAAGCATATTACAGAAAAAAAGACACATTTTCATACATTCTACATATTTAAACTTAACAATTATGATAGTTTCCTTGGTTTTTATCTACTTTTCCAAAATTGTCTGCAGATCATTGCACACCTAGAAATGAAATTAAAAAACAAAGGCCTCCTCCATATCCCCTCATTGCCTCCTTTTCCATCGCCAATATAGGTGTTTTCTAGGATTTTGGTAGGAAAAACCCTCAATGATTTCTTTACAATTTCGGAAAAGTAGAACAATATTTTACACAGCTCTGCAATGTCTTCTTCAGACATCTCTACAGCATATATATCTTTGAGAGTAAGCGTTTAGCTTGCTTGGATCTAAAGCATGGGAGAAACACTTCATGCAAATTATAAGGGAGGCAGAACATATTCACATTGTACACAATCCGCTAACTTTAGGAAATTGTGCACAGCAACTTTTAGTATAAAGCATAATACAAAAAAACACATTTTTATACATTCTACATATTTAAACTTAACAATTATGATTGCTTCCTGTTTTTAGCTACTTTTCCAAAATTGTCAGCAGATTATCGTACACCTAGAATTGAAATTAAAAAACATAGGCCTCCTCCACATCCCCTCATAGCCTCCTTTTTAATCGCCAATATAGGTGTTTTCTAGCATTTTGGTAGGAAAAAACCCTCAATGGTTAGTTTACAATTTAGGAAAAGTAGAATATTTTACACAGCTCTGCAATGTCTACTTCACACATCACAAAAGCATATATATCTTTGAGAGTAAGCTTTTAGCTCACTTGAACCTAAAATATGGGAGAAACACTTCATGCAAATTACAAGGCAGGCAGAACATATTTACATTTACAGAATCTGCTGACTTTAGTCAATTGTGCATAGAAACCTTTACTATAAAGCATATTACAAAAAAAAAGACACATTTTCATACATTCTACATATTTAAACTTAACAATTATGATAGTTTCCTTGGTTTTTAGCTACTTTTCCAAAATTGTCTGCAGATCATTGCACACCTAGAAATGAAATTAAAAAACATAGGCCTCCTCCATATCCCCTCATAGCCTCCTTTTCCATCGCCAATATAGGTGTTTTCTAGCATTTTGGTAGAAAAAAACCCTCAATGATTTGTTTACAATTTAGAAAAAGTAGAAGAATATTTTACACAGCTCTGCAATGTCTTCTTCAGACATCTCTCTAGCATATATATCTTTGAGAGTAAGCTTTTAGCTTGCTTGGATCTAAAACATGGGAGAAACACTTCATGCAAATTATAAGGGAGGCAGAACATATTCACATTGTACACAATCCGCTAACTTTAGGCAATTGTGCACAGCAACTTTTAGTATAAAGCATAATACAAAAAAACATTTTTATACATTCTACATATTTAAACTTAACAATTATGATAGCTTCCTTTGTTTTTAGCTACTTTTCCAAAATTGTCAGCAGATTATTGCACACCTAGAAATGAAATTAAAAACATAGGCCTCCTCCATATCCCCTCATAGCCTGCTTTTCCATCGCCAATATAGGTGTTTTCTAGCATTTTGGTAGAAAAAAACCCTCAATGATTTGTTTACAATTTAGAAAAAGTAGAAGAATATTTTACACAGCTCTGCAATGTCTTCTTCAGACATCTCTCTAGCATATACAGTGCTCAAAAAAATAAAGGGAACACTTAACCAGCTTTATATAACTCCAAGTAAATCAAAGTTCTGTGAAATCAGACTGTCCACTTAAGAAGCAAAAAGGTTTGACAATAATTTCACATGCTGTTCTACAAATGGAATAGACAACAGATGGAAAGTATTGGCAATTATCAATACACCGTCAATAAAGTAATGTTTCTGCAGGTGGGTACCACAGACAACATCTCAGTACCAATGCTTTCTGGCTGATGTTTTGGTCAGTTTTGAATGTTGGTTGGGCTTTCACACTCGTGGTAGCATGAGACGGACTCTACAACCCACACAAGTGTCTAAGGTAGTGCAGCTCATCCAGGATGGCACATCAATGCGAGCTGTGGCAAGAAGGTTTGCTGTGTCTGTCAGCATAGTGTTCAGAGGTTGGAGGTGCTACCAGGAGACAAGCCAGTACACCAGGAGATGTGGAGGGGGCCGTAGTAGGGGAACAACCCAGCAGCAATAGTCAATTGTGCAAAGAAACCTTTACTATAAAGAATATTACAGAAAAAAGACACATTGTCATACATTCTACATATTTAACTATTATGATAGTTTCCTTGGTTTTAGCTACTTTTCCAAAATTGTCAGCAAACAGATTATTGCACACCTAAAAATAAAATTAAAAACATAGGCCTCCTCGATATCCCCTCATAGCCTCCTTTTCCATCACCAATATAGGTGTTTTCTAGCATTTTGGTAGGAAAAAACTCTCAATGATTAGTTTACAATTTAGGAAAAGTAGAAGAATATTTTACACAGCTCTGCAAGGTCTACTTCACACATCTCTATAGCATACATATATCTTTGAGAGTAAGCTTTTAGCTCACTTGGACCTAAAATATGGGAGAAACACTTCATACAAATTACAAAGCAGGCAGAACATATTCACATTTACAGAATCCGCTGACTTTAGTCAATTGTGCGTAGAAACCTTTACTATAAAGCATATTACAGAAAAAAAGACACATTTTCATACATTCTACATATTTAAACGTAACAATTATGATAGTTTCCTTGGTTTTTAGCTACTTTTCCAAAATTCTCTGCAGATCATTGCACACCTAGAAATGAAATTAAAAAACATAGGCCTCCTCCATATCCCCTCATAGTCTCCTTTTCCATCGCCAATATAGGTGTTTTCTAGCATTTTGGTAGGAAAAACCCTCAATAATTTCTTTACAATTTCGGAAAAGTAGAACAATATTTTACACAGCTCTGCAATGTCTTCTTCAGACATCTCTATAGCATATATATCTTTGAGAGTAAGCTTTTAGCTTGCTTGGATCTAAAATATGGGAGAAACACTTCATGCAAATTACAAGGGAGGCAGAACAAATTCACATTTACAGAATCCGCTGACTTTAGTCAATTGTGCAAAGAAACCATCACTATAAAGCATATTACAGAAAAAAGACACATTTTCATACATTCTACATATTTAAACTTAACAATTATGATAGTTTCCTTGGTTTTTAGCTACTTTTCCAAAATTGTCAGCAGATCATTGCACACCTAGAAATGAAATTAAAAAACATAGGCCTCCTCCATATACCCTCATTGCCTCCTTTTCCATCGCCAATATAGGTGTTTTCTAACATTTTGGTAGGAAAAAACCCTCAATGATTAGTTTACAATTTAGGAAAAGTAGAAGAATATTTTACACAGCTCTGCAAGGTCTACTTCACACATCTCTATAGCATACATATATCTTTGAGAGTAAGCTTTTAGCTCACTTGGACCTAAAATATGGGAGAAACACTTCATACAAATTACAAAGCAGGCAGAACATATTCACATTGTACACAATCCGCTAACTTTAGGCAATTGTGCACAGCAACTTTTAGTATAAAGCATAATACTAAAAAGACACATTTTCATACATTCTACATATTTAAACTTAACAATTATGATAGTTTCCTTGGTTTTTAGCTACTTTTCCAAAATTGTCTGCAGATAATTGCACACCTAGAAATGAAATTAAAAAACATAGGCCTCCTCCATATCCCCTCATAGCCTCCTTTTCCATCGCCAATATAGGTGTTTTCTAGCAATTTGGTAGGAAAAACCCTCAATGATTTCTTTACAATTTCGGAAAAGTAGAACAATATTTTACACAGCTCTGCAATGTCTTCTTCAGACATCTCTATAGCATATATATCTTGGAGAGTAAGCTTTTAGCTTGCTTTGATCTAAAACATGGGAGAAACACTTCATGCAAATTATAAGGGAGGCAGAACATATTCACATTTTACACAATCCGCTAACTTTAGGCAACTGTGCACAGCAACTTTTAGTATAAAGCATAATACAAAAAAAACACATTTTTATACATTCTACATATTTAAACTTAACAATTATGATAGCTTCCTTTGTTTTTAGCTACTTTTCCAAAATTGTCAGCAGATTATTGCACACCTAGAAATGAAATTAAAAAACATAGGCCTCCTCCATATCCCCTCATAGCCTGCTTTTCCATCGCCAATATAGGTGTTTTCTAGCATTTTGGTAGAAAAAACCCTCAATGATTTGTTTACAATTTAGGAAAAGTAGAATATTTTACACAGCTCTGCAATGTCTACTTCACACATCACAATAGCATATATATCTTTGAGAGTAAGCTTTTAGCTCACTTGGACCTAAAATATGGGAGAAACACTTCATGCAAATTACAAGGCAGGCAGAACATATTTACATTTACAGAATCCGCTGACTTAAGTCAATTGTGCATAGAAACCTTTACTATAAAGCATATTACAGAAAAAAGACACATTTTCATACATTCTACATATTTAAAATTAACAATTATGATAGTTTCCTTGGTTTTTAGCTACTTTTCCAAAATTCTCTGCAGATCATTGCACACCTAGAAATGAAATTAAAAAACATAGGCCTCCTCCATATCCCCTCATAGCCTCCTTTTCCATCGCCAATATAGGTGTTTTCTAGCATTTTGGTAGGAAAAACCCTCAATAATTTCTTTACAATTTCGGAAAAGTAGAACAATATTTTACACAGCTCTGCAATGTCTTCTTCAGACATTTCTATTGCATATATATCTTTGAGAGTAAGCTTTTAGCTTGCTTGGATCTAAAATATGGGAGAAACACTTCATGCAAATTACAAGGGAGGCAGAACAAATTCACATTTACAGAATCCGCTGACTTTAGTCAATTGTGCAAAGAAACATCACTATAAAGCATATTACAGAAAAAAGACACATTTTCATACATTCTACATATTTAAACTTAACAATTATGATAGTTTCCTTGGTTTTTAGCTACTTTTCCAAAATTGTCAGCAGATCACTGCACACCTAGAAATGAAATTAAAAAACATAGGCCTCCTCCATATACCCTCATTGCCTCCTTTTCCATCACCAATATAGGTGTTTTCTAGCATTTTGGTAGGAAAAAACCCTCAATGATTAGTTTACAATTTAGGAAAAGTAGAATATTTTACACAGCTCTGCAAAGTCTACTTCACATATCTCTATAGCATATATATCTTTGAGAGTAAGCTTTTAGCTCACTTGGACCTAAAATATGGGAGAAACACTTCATGCAAATTACAAGGCAGCAGAACATATTCACATTTACAGAATCCGCTGACTTTAGTCAATTGTGCATAGAAACCTTTACTATAAAGCATATTACAGAAAAAAAGACACATTTTCATACATTCTACATATTTAAACTTAACAATTATGATAGTTTCCTTGGTTTTTATCTACTTTTCCAAAATTGTCTGCAGATCATTGCACACCTAGAAATGAAATTAAAAAACAAAGGCCTCCTCCATATCCCCTCATTGCCTCCTTTTCCATCGCCAATATAGGTGTTTTCTAGCATTTTGGTAGGAAAAACCCTCAATGATTTCTTTACAATTTTGGAAAAGTAGAACAATATTTTACACAGCTCTGCAATTTCTTCTTCAGACATCTCTATAGCATATATATCTTTGAGAGTAAGCTTTTAGCTTGCTTGGATCTAAAACATGGGAGAAACACTTCATGCAAATTATAAGGGAGGCAGAACATATTCATATTGTACACAATTCGCTAACTTTAGGCAATTGTGCACAGCAACTTTTAGTATAAAGCATAATACAAAAAAAACACATTTTTATACATTCTACATATTTAAACTTAACAATTATGATAGCTTCCTTTGTTTTTAGCTACTTTTCCAAAATTGTCAGCAGATTATTGCACACCTAGAAATGAAATTAAAAACATAGGCCTCCTCCATATCCCCTCATTGCCTCCTTTTCCATCACCAATATAGGTGTTTTCTAGCATTTTGGTAGGAAAAAACCCTCAATGATTAGTTTACAATTTAGGAAAAGTAGAATATTTTACACAGCTCTGCAAAGTCTACTTCACATATCTCTATAGCATATATATCTTTGAGAGTAAGCTTTTAGCTCACTTGGACCTAAAATATGGGAGAAACACTTCATGCAAATTACAAGGCAGGCAGAACATATTCACATTTACAGAATCCGCTGACTTTAGTCAATTGTGCATAGAAACCTTTACTATAAAGCATATTACAGAAAAAAAGACACATTTTCATACATTCTACATATTTAAACTTAACAATTATGGTAGTTTCCTTGGTTTTTATCTACTTTTCCAAAATTGGCTGCAGATCATTGCACACCTAGAAATGAAATTAAAAAACAAAGGCCTCCTCCATATCCCCTCATTGCCTCCTTTTCCATCGCCAATATAGGTGTTTTCTAGCATTTTGGTAGGAAAAACCCTCAATGATTTCTTTACAATTTCGGAAAAGTAGAACAATATTTTACACAGCTCTGCAATGTCTTCTTCAGACATCTCTATAGCATATATATCTTTGAGAGTAAGCGTTTAGCTTGCTTGGATCTAAAGCATGGGAGAAACACTTCATGCAAATTATAAGGGAGGCAGAACATATTCACATTGTACACAATCCACTAACTTTAGGCAATTGTGCACAGCAACTTTTAGTATTAAGCATAATACAAAAAAACACATTTTTATACATTCTACATATTTAAACTTAACAATTATGATTGCTTCCTGTTTTTAGCTACTTTTCCAAAATTGTCAGCAGATTATCGTACACCTAGAATTGAAATTAAAAAACATAGGCCTTCTCCACATCCCCTCATAGCCTCCTTTTTAATCGCCAATATAGGTGTTTTCTAGCATTTTGGTAGGAAAAAACCCTCAATGGTTAGTTTACAATTTAGGAAAAGTAGAATATTTTACACAGCTCTGCAATGTCTACTTCACACATCACAATAGCATATATATCTTTGAGAGTAAGCTTTTAGCTCACTTGAACCTAAAATATGGGAGAAACACTTCATGCAAATTACAAGGCAGGCAGAACATATTTACATTTACAGAATCCGCTGACTTTAGTCAATTGTGCATAGAAACCTTTACTATAAAGCATATTACAAAAAAAAGACACATTTTCATACATTCTACATATTTAAACTTAACAATTATGATAGTTTCCTTGGTTTTTAGCTACTTTTCCAAAATTGTCTGCAGATCATTGCACACCTTGAAATGAAATTAAAAAACATAGGCCTCCTCCATATCCACTCATAGCCTCCTTTTCCATCGCCAATATAGGTGTTTTCTAGCATTTTGGTAGGAAAAACCCTCAATGATTTCTTTACAATTTCAGAAAAGTAGAACAATATTTTGCACAGCTCTGCAATGTCTTCTTCAGACATCTCTATAGCATATATATCTTTGAGAGTAAGCTTTTAGCTTGCTTGGATCTAAAACATGGGAGAAACACTTCATGCAAATTATAAGGGAGGCAGAACATATTCACATTGTACACAATCCGCTAACTTTAGGCAATTGTGCACAGCAACTTTTAGTATAAAGCATAATACAAAAAAACATTTTTATACATTCTACATATTTAAACTTAACAATTATGATAGCTTCCTTTGTGTTTGGCTACTTTTCCAAAATTGTCAGCAGATTATTACACACCTAGAAATGAAATTAAAAACATAGGCCTCCTCCATATCCCCTCATAGCCTGCTTTTCCATCGCCAATATAGGTGTTTTCTAGCATTTTGGTAGAAAAAAACCCTCAATGATTTGTTTACAATTTAGAAAAAGTAGAAGAATATTTTACACAGCTCTGCAATGTCTTCTTCAGACATCTCTCTAGCATATACTGTGCTCAAAAAAATAAAGGGAACACTTAACCAGCTTTATATAACTCCAAGTAAATCAAAGTTCTGTGAAATCAGACTGTCCACTTAAGAAGCAAAAAGGTTTGACAATAATTTCACATGCTGTTCTACAAATGGAATAGACAACAGATGGAAAGTATTGGCAATTATCAATACACCGTCAATAAAGTAATGTTTCTGCAGGTGGGTACCACAGACAACATCTCAGTACCAATGCTTTCTGGCTGATGTTTTGGTCAGTTTTGAATGTTGGTTGGGCTTTCACACTCGTGGTAGCATGAGACGGACTCTACAACCCACACAAGTGTCTAAGGTAGTGCAGCTCATCCAGGATGGCACATCAATGCGAGCTGTGGCAAGAAGGTTTGCTGTGTCTGTCAGCATAGTGTTCAGAGGTTGGAGGTGCTACCAGGAGACAAGCCAGTACACCAGGAGATGTGGAGGGGGCCGTAGTAGGGGAACAACCCAGCAGCAATAGTCAATTGTGCAAAGAAACCTTTACTATAAAGAATATTACAGAAAAAAGACACATTGTCATACATTCTACATATTTAACTATTATGATAGTTTCCTTGGTTTTAGCTACTTTTCCAAAATTGTCAGCAAACAGATTATTGCACACCTAAAAATAAAATTAAAAACATAGGCCTCCTCGATATCCCCTCATAGCCTCCTTTTCCATCACCAATATAGGTGTTTTCTAGCATTTTGGTAGGAAAAAACTCTCAATGATTAGTTTACAATTTAGGAAAAGTAGAAGAATATTTTACACAGCTCTGCAAGGTCTACTTCACACATCTCTATAGCATACATATATCTTTGAGAGTAAGCTTTTAGCTCACTTGGACCTAAAATATGGGAGAAACACTTCATACAAATTACAAAGCAGGCAGAACATATTCACATTGTACACAATCCGCTAACTTTAGGCAATTGTGCACAGCAACTTTTAGTATAAAGCATAATACTAAAAAGACACATTTTCATACATTCTACATATTTAAACTTAACAATTATGATAGTTTCCTTGGTTTTTAGCTACTTTTCCAAAATTGTCTGCAGATCATTGCACACCTAGAAATGAAATTAAAAAACATAGGCCTCCTCCATATCCCCTCATAGCCTCCTTTTCCATCGCCAATATAGGTGTTTTCTAGCAATTTGGTAGGAAAAACCCTCAATGATTTCTTTACAATTTCGGAAAAGTAGAACAATATTTTACACAGCTCTGCAATGTCTTCTTCAGACATCTCTATAGCATATATATCTTGGAGAGTAAGCTTTTAGCTTGCTTTGATCTAAAACATGGGAGAAACACTTCATGCAAATTATAAGGGAGGCAGAACATATTCACATTTTACACAATCCGCTAACTTTAGGCAACTGTGCACAGCAACTTTTAGTATAAAGCATAATACAAAAAAAACACATTTTTATACATTCTACATATTTAAACTTAACAATTATGATAGCTTCCTTTGTTTTTAGCTACTTTTCCAAAATTGTCAGCAGATTATTGCACACCTAGAAATGAAATTAAAAAACATAGGCCTCCTCCGTATCCCCTCATAGCCTGCTTTTCCATCGCCAATATAGGTGTTTTCTAGCATTTTGGTAGAAAAAACCCTCAATGATTTGTTTACAATTTAGGAAAAGTAGAATATTTTACACAGCTCTGCAATGTCTACTTCACACATCACAATAGCATATATATCTTTGAGAGTAAGCTTTTAGCTCACTTGGACCTAAAATATGGGAGAAACACTTCATGCAAATTACAAGGCAGGCAGAACATATTTACATTTACAGAATCCGCTGACTTAAGTCAATTGTGCATAGAAACCTTTACTATAAAGCATATTACAGAAAAAAAGACACATTTTCATACATTCTACATATTTAAACTTAACAATTATGATAGTTTCCTTGGTTTTTAGCTACTTTTCCAAAATTGTCTGCAGATCATTGCACACCTTGAAATGAAATTAAAAAACATAGGCCTCCTCCATATCCCCTCATAGCCTCCTTTTCCATCGCCAATATAGGTGTTTTCTAGCATTTTGGTAGGAAAAACCCTCAATGATTTCTTTACAATTTCGGAAAAGTAGAACAATATTTTACACAGCTCTGCAATGTCTTCTTCAGACATCTCTATAGCATATATATCTTTGAGAGTAAGCTTTTAGCTTGCTTGGATCTAAAACATGGGAGAAACACTTCATGCAAATTATAAGGGAGGCAGAACATATTCACATTGTACACAATCCGCTAACTGTACTCAATTGTGCACAGCAACTTTTAGTATAAAGCATAATACTAAAAAAACACATTTTTATACATTCTACATATTTAAACTTAACAATTATGATAGCTTCCTTTGTTTTTAGCTACTTTTCCAAAATTGTCAGCAGATTATTGCACACCTAGAAATGAAATTAAAAGCATAGGCCTCCTCCATATCCCCTCATAGCCTGCTTTTCCTTCGCCAATATAGGTGTTTTCTAGCATTTTGGTAGAAAAAACCCTCAATGATTTGTTTACAATTTAGAAAAAGTAGAAGAATATTTTACACAGCTCTGCAATGTCTTCTTCAGACATCTCTCTAGCATCTACAGTGCTCAAAAAATAAAGGGAACACTTAACCAGCTTTATATAACTCCAAGTAAATCAAAGTTCTGTGAAATCAGACTGTCCACTTAAGAAGCAAAAAGGTTTGACAATAATTTCACATGCTGTTCTGCAAATGGAATAGACAACAGATGGAAATTATTGGCAATTATCAATACACCGTCAATAAAGGAATGTTTCTGCAGGTGGGGACCACAGACAACATCTCAGTACAAATGCTTTCTGGCTGATGTTTTGGTCAGTTTTGAATGTTGGTTGTGCTTTCACACTCGTGGTAGCATGAGACGGACTCTACAACCCACACAAGTGTCTAAGGTAGTGCAGCTCATCCAGGATGGCACATCAATGCGAGCTGTGGCAAGGTTTGCTGTGTCTGTCAGCATAGTGTTCAGAGGTTGGAGGTGCTACCAGGAGACAAGCCAGTACACCAGGAGATGTGGAGGGGGCCGTAGTAGAGGAACAACCCAGCAGCAATAGTCAATTGTGCAAAAAAACCTTTACTATAAAGAATATTACAGAAAAAAGACACATTTTCATACATTCTACATATTTAACTATTATGATAGTTTCCTTGGTTTTAGCTACTTTTCCAAAATTGTCAGCAGATCATTGCACACCTTGAAATGAAATTAAAAAACATAGGCCTCCTCCATATCCCCTCATAGCTTCCTTTTCCATCGCCAATATAGGTGTTTTCTAGCATTTTGGTAGGAAAAACCCTCAATGATTTCTTTACAATTTTGGAAAAGTAGAACAATATTTTACACAGCTCTGCAATGTCTTCTTCAGACATCTCTATAGCATATATATCTTTGAGAGTAAGTTTTTAGCTCACTTGGACCTAAAATATGGGAGAAACACTTCATGCAAATTATAAGGGAGGCAGAACATATTCACATTGTACACAATCTGCTAACTTTAGGCAATTGTGCACAGCAACTTTTAGTATAAAGCATAATACTAAAAAAACACATTTTTATACATTCTACATATTTAAACTTAACAATTATGATTGCTTCCTGTTTTTAGCTACTTTTCCAAAATTGTCAGCAGATTATCGTACACCTAGAATTGAAATTAAAAAACATAGGCCTCCTCCACATCCCCTCATAGCCTCCTTTTTAATCACCAATATAGGTGTTTTCTAGCATTTTGGTAGGAAAAAACCCTCAATGGTTAGTTTACAATTTAGGAAAAGTAGAATATTTTACACAGCTCTGCAATGTCTACTTCACACATCACAATAGCATATATATCTTTGAGAGTAAGCTTTTAGCTCACTTGAACCTAAAATATGGGAGAAACACTTCATGCAAATTACAAGGCAGGCAGAACATATTTACATTTACAGAATCCGCTGACTTTAGTCAATTGTGCATAGAAACCTTTACTATAAAGCATATTACAGAAAAAAAGACACATTTTCATACATTCTACATATTTAAACTTAACAATTATGATAGTTTCCTTGGTTTTTAGCTACTTTTCCAAAGTTGTCTGCAGATCATTGCACACCTAGAAATGAAATTAAAAAACATAGGCCTCCTCCATATCCCCTCATAGCCTCCTTTTCCATCGCCAATATAGGTGTTTTCTAGCATTTTGGTAGGAAAAACCCTTAATGATTTCTTTACAATTTCAGAAAAGTAGAACAATATTTTACACAGCTCTGCAATGTCTTCTTCAGACATCTCTATAGCATATATATCTTTGAGAGTAAGCTTTTAGCTTGCTTGGATCTAAAACATGGGAGAAACACTTCATGCAAATTATAAGGGAGTCAGAACATATTCACATTGTACACAATCCGCTAACTTTAGGCAATTGTGCACAGCAACTTTTAGTATAAAGCATAATACAAAAAAAACATTTTTATACATTCTACATATTTAAACTTAACAATTATGATAGCTTCCTTTGTTTTTAGCTACTTTTCCAAAATTGTCAGCAGATTATTGCACACCTAGAAATGAAATTAAAAACATAGGCCTCCTCCATATCCCCTCATAGCCTGCTTTTCCATCGCCAATATAAGTGTTTTCTAGCATTTTGGTAGAAAAAAACCCTCAATGATTTGTTTACAATTTAGAAAAAGTAGAAGAATATTTTACACAGCTCTGCAATGTCTTCTTCAGACATCTCTCTACCATATACAGTGCTCAAAAAAATAAAGGGAACACTTAACCAGCTTTATATAACTCCAAGTAAATCAAAGTTCTGTGAAATCAAACTGTCCACTTAAGAAGCAAAAAGGTTTGACAATAATTTCACATGCTGTTCTGCAAATGTAATAGACAACAGATGGAAAGTATTGGCAATTATCAATACACCGTCAATAAAGTAATGTCTCTGCAGGTGGGTACCACAGACAACATTTCAGTACCAATGCTTTCTGGCTGATGTTTTGGTCAGTTTTGAATGTTGGTTGTGCTTTCACACTTGTGGTAGCATGAGACGGACTCTACAACCCACACAAGTGTCTAAGGTAGTGCAGCTCATCCAGGATGGCACATCAATGCGAGCTGTGGCAAGAAGGTTTGCTGTGTCTGTCAGCATAGTGTTCAGAGGTTGGAGGTGCTACCAGGAGACAAGCCAGTACACCAGGAGATGTGGAGGGGGCCGTAGTAGGGGAACAACCCAGCAGCAATAGTCAATTGTGCAAAGAAACCTTTACTATAAAGAATATTACAGAAAAAAGACACATTTTCATACATTCTACATATTTAACTATTATGATAGTTTCCTTGGTTTTAGCTACTTTTCCAAAATTGTCAGCAAACAGATTATTGCACACCTAAAAATAAAATTAAAAACATAGGCCTCCTCCATATCCCCTCATAGCCTCCTTTTCCATCGCCAATATAGGTGTTTTCTAGCATTTTGGTAGGAAAAAACCCTCAATGATTAGTTTACAATTTAGGAAAAGTAGAAGAATATTTTACACAGCTCTGCAAGGTCTACTTCACACATCTCTATAGCATGCATATATCTTTGAGAGTAAGCTATTAGCTCACTTGGACCTAAAATATGGGAGAAACACTTCATGCAAATTACAAGGCAGGCAGAACATATTCACATTTACAGAATCCGCTGACTTTAGTCAATTGTGCATAGAAACCTTTACTATAAAGCATATTACAGAAAAAAAGACACATTTTCATACATTCTACATATTTAAACTTAACAATTATGATAGTTTCCTTGGTTTTTATCTACTTTTCCAAAATTGTCTGCAGATCATTGCACACCTAGAAATGAAATTAAAAAGCAAAGGCTACCTCGATATCCCCTCATTGCCTCCTTTTCCATCGCCAATATAGGTGTTTTCTAGCATTTTGGTAGGAAAAACCCTCAATGATTTCTTTACAATTTCGGAAAAGTAGAACAATATTTTACACAGCTCTGCAATGTCTTCTTCAGACATTTCTATAGCATATTTATCTTTGAGAGTAAGCGTTTAGCTTGCTTGGATCTAAAGCATGGGAGAAACACTTCATGCAAATTATAAGGGAGGCAGAACATATTCACATTGTACACAATCCGCTAACTTTAGGCAATTGTGCACAGCAACTTTTAGTATAAAGCATAATACAAAAAAACACATTTTTATACATTCTACATATTTAAACTTAACAATTATGATTGCTTCTTGTTTTTAGCTACTTTTCCAAAATTGTCAGCAGATTATCGTACACCTAGAATTGAAATTAAAAAACATAGGCCTCCTCCACATCCCCTCATAGCCTCCTTTTTAATCGCCAATATAGGTGTTTTCTAGCATTTTGGTAGGAAAAAACCCTCAATGGTTAGTTTACAATTTAGGAAAAGTAGAATATTTTACACAGCTCTGCAATGTCTACTTCACACATCACAATAGCATATATATCTTTGAGAGTAAGCTTTTAGCTCACTTGAACCTAAAATATGGGAGAAACACTTCATGCAAATTACAAGGCAGGCAGAACATATTTACATTTACAGAATCCGCTGACTTTAGTCAATTGTGCATAGAAACCTTTACTATAAAGCATATTACAAAAAAAAGACACATTTTCATACATTCTACATATTTAAACTTAACAATTATGATAGTTTCCTTGGTTTTTAGCTACTTTTCCAATATTGTCTGCAGATCATTGCACACCTTGAAATGAAATTAAAAAACATAGGCCTCCTCCATATCCCCTCATAGCCTCCTTTTCCATCGCCAATATAGGTGTTTTCTAGCATTTTGGTAGGAAAAACCCTCAATGATTTCTTTACAATTTCAGAAAAGTAGAACAATATTTTGCACAGCTCTGCAATGTCTTCTTCAGACATCTCTATAGCATATATATCTTTGATAGTAAGTTTTTAGCTTGCTTGGATCTAAAATATGGGAGAAACACTTCATGCAAATTACAAGGGAGGCAGAACAAATTCACATTTACAGAATCCACTGACTTTAGTCAATTGTGCAAAGAAACCATCACTATAAAGCATATTACAGAAAAAAGACATATTTTCATACATTCTACATATTTAAACTTAACAATTATGATAGTTTCCTTGGTTTTTAGCTACTTTTCCAAAATTGTCAGCAGATCATTGCACACCTAGAAATGAAATTAAAAAACATAGGCCTCCTCCATATACCCTCATTGCCTCCTTTTCCATCACCAATATAGGTGTTTTCTAGCATTTTGGTAGGAAAAAAACCCTCAATGATTAGTTTACAATTTAGGAAAAGTAGAATATTTTACACAGCTCTGCAAAGTCTACTTCACATATCTCTATAGCATATATATCTTTGAGAGTAAGCTTTTAGCTCACTTGGACCTAAAATATGGGAGAAACACTTCATGCAAATTACAAGGCAGCAGAACATATTCACATTTACAGAATCCGCTGACTTTAGTCAATTGTGCATAGAAACCTTTACTATAAAGCATATTACAGAAAAAAAGACACATTTTCATACATTCTACATATTTAAACTTAACAATTATGATAGTTTCCTTGGTTTTTATCTACTTTTCCAAAATTGTCTGCAGATCATTGCACACCTAGAAATGAAATTAAAAAACAAAGGCCTCCTCCATATCCCCTCATTGCCTCCTTTTCCATCGCCAATATAGGTGTTTTCTAGCATTTTGGTAGGAAAAACCCTCAATGATTTCTTTACAATTTCGGAAAAGTAGAACAATATTTTACACAGCTCTGCAATGTCTTCTTCAGACATCTCTATAGCATATATATCTTTGAGAGTAAGCGTTTAGCTTGCTTGGATCTAAAGCATGGGAGAAACACTTCATGCAAATTATAAGGGAGGCAGAACATATTCACATTGTACACAATCCGCTAACTTTAGGCAATTGTGCACAGCAACTTTTAGTATAAAGCATAATACAAAAAAAACACATTTTTATACATTCTACATATTTAAACTTAACAATTATGATTGCTTCCTGTTTTTAGCTACTTTTCCAAAATTGTCAGCAGATTATCGTACACCTAGAATTGAAATTAAAAAACATAGGCCTCCTCCACATCCCCTCATAGCCTCCTTTTTAATCGCCAATATAGGTGTTTTCTAGCATTTTGGTAGGAAAAAACCCTCAATGGTTAGTTTACAATTTAGGAAAAGTAGAATATTTTACACAGCTCTGCAATGTCTACTTCACACATCACAATAGCATATATATCTTTGAGAGTAAGCTTTTAGCTCACTTGAACCTAAAATATGGGAGAAACACTTCATGCAAATTACAAGGCAGGCAGAACATATTTACATTTACAGAATCCGCTGACTTTAGTCAATTGTGCATAGAAACCTTTACTATAAAGCATATTACAGAAAAAAAGACACATTTTCATACATTCTACATAT
This sequence comes from Dendrobates tinctorius, assembly GCF_039654945.1. NCBI lineage: Eukaryota > Metazoa > Chordata > Amphibia > Anura > Dendrobatidae > Dendrobates > Dendrobates tinctorius. Next base: position 25,118,648 of record NW_027361712.1, on the reverse strand, counting down.
TTAAACTTAACAATTATGATAGTTTCCTTGGTTTTTAGCTACTTTTCCAAAATTGTCTGCAGATCATTGCACACCTAGAAATGAAATTAAAAAACATAGGCCTCCTCCATATCCCCTCATAGCCTCCTTTTCCATCGCCAATATAGGTGTTTTCTAGCATTTTGGTAGGAAAAACCCTCAATGATTTCTTTACAATTTCAGAAAAGTAAAACAATATTTTACACAGCTCTGCAATGTCTTCTTCAGACATCTCTATAGCATATATATCTTTGAGAGTAAGCTTTTAGCTTGCTTGGAGCTAAAACATGGGAGAAACACTTCATGCAAATTATAAGGGAGGCAGAACATATTCACATTGTACACAATCCGCTAACTTTAGGCAATTGTGCACAGCAACTTATAGTATAAAGCATAATACAAAAAAACACATTTTTATACATTCTACATATTTAAACTTAACAATTATGATTGCTTCCTGTTTTTAGCTACTTTTCCAAAATTGTCAGCAGATTATCGTACACCTAGAATTGAAATTAAAAAACATAGGCCTCCTCCACATCCCCATATAGCCTCCTTTTTAATCGCCAATATAGGTGTTTTCTAGCATTTTGGTAGGAAAAAACCCTCAATGGTTAGTTTACAATTTAGGAAAAGTAGAATATTTTACACAGCTCTGCAATGTCTACTTCACACATCACAATAGCATATATATCTTTGAGAGTAAGCTTTTAGCTCACTTGAACCTAAAATATGGGAGAAACACTTCATGCACATTACAAGGCAGGCAGAACATATTTACATTTACAGAATCCGCTGACTTTAGTCAATTGTGCATAGAAACCTTTACTATAAAGCATATTACAGAAAAAAAGACACATTTTCATACATTCTACATATTTAAACTTAACAATTATGATAGTTTCCTTGGTTTTTAGCTACTTTTCCAAAATTGTCTGCAGATCATTGCACACCTTGAAATGAAATTAAAAAACATAGGCCTCCTCCATATCCCCTCATAGCCTCCTTTTCCATCGCCAATATAGGTGTTTTCTAGCATTTTGTCAGGAAAAACCCTCAATGATTTCTTTACAATTTCGGAAAAGTAGAACAATATTTTACACAGCTCTGCAATGTCTTCTTCAGACATCTCTATAGCATATATATCTTTGAGAGTAAGCTTTTAGCTTGCTTGGATCTAAAACATGGGAGAAACATTTCATGCAAATTATAAGGGAGGCAGAACATATTCACATTGTACACAATCCGCTAACTTTAGGCAATTGTGCACAGCAACTTTTAGTATAAAGCATAATACAAAAAAACATTTTTATACATTCTACATATTTAAACTTAACAATTATGATATCTTCCTTTGTTTTTAGCTACTTTTCCAAAATTGTCAGCAGATTATTGCACACCTAGAAATGAAATTAAAAACATAGGCCTCCTCCATATCCCCTCATAGCCTGCTTTTCCATCGCCAATATAGGTGTTTTCTAGCATTTTGGTAGAAAAAAACCCTCAATGATTTGTTTACAATTTAGAAAAAGTAGAAGAATATTTTACACAGCTCTGCAATGTCTTCTTCAGACATCTCTCTAGCATATACAGTGCTCAAAAAAATAAAGGGAACACTTAACCAGCTTTATATAACTCCAAGTAAATCAAAGTTCTGTGAAATCAGACTGTCCACTTAAGAAGCAAAAAGGTTTGACAATAATTTCACATGCTGTTCTACAAATGGAATAGACAACAGATAGAAAGTATTGGCAATTATCAATACACCGTCAATAAAGGAATGTTTCTGCAGGTGGGTACCACAGACATCTCAGTACCAATGCTTTCTGGCTGATGTTTTGGTCAATTTTGAATGTTGGTTGTGCTTTCACACTCGTGGTAGCATGAGACGAACTCTACAACCCACACAAGTGTCTAAGGTAGTGCAGCTCATCCAGGATGGCACATCAATGCGAGCTGTGGCAAGAAGGTTTGCTGTGTCTGTCAGCATAGTGTTCAGAGGTTGGAGGTGCTACCAGGAGACAAGCCAGTACACCAGGAGATGTGGAGCGGGCCGTAGTAGGGGAACAACCCAGCAGCAATAGCCAATTGTGCAAAGAAACCTTTACTATAAAGAATATTACAGAAAAAAGACACATTTTCATACATTCTACATATTTAACTATTATGATAGTTTCCTTGGTTTTAGCTACTTTTCCAAAATTCTCAGCAAACAGATTATTGCACACCTAAAAATAAAATTAAAAACATAGGCCTCCTCCATATCCCCTCATAGCCTCCTTTTCCATCGCCAATATAGGTGTTTTCTAGCATTTTGGTAGGAAAAAACCCTCAATGATTAGTTTACAATTTAGGAAAAGTAGAAGAATATTTTACACAGCTCTGCAAGGTCTACTTCACACATCTCTATAGCATACATATATCTTTGAGAGTAAGCTTTTAGCTCACTTGGACCTAAAATATGGGAGAAACACTTCATATAAATTACAAAGCAGGCAGAACATATTTACATTTACAGAATCCGCTGACTTTAGTCAATTGTGCATAGAAACCTTTACTATAAAGCATATTACAGAAAAAAGACACATTTTCATACATTCTACATATTTAAACTTAACAATTATGATAGTTTCCTTGGTTTTTATCTACTTTTCCAAAATTCTCTGCAGATCATTGCACACCTAGAAATGAAATTAAAAAACAAAGGCCTCCTCCATATCCCCTCATTGCCTCCTTTTCCATCGCCAATATAGGTGTTTTCTAGCATTTTGGTAGGAAAAACCCTCAATAATTTCTTTACAATTTCGGAAAAGTAGAACAATATTTTACACAGCTCTGCAATGTCTTCTTCAGACATCTCTATAGCATATATATCTTTGAGAGTAAGCGTTTACCTTGCTTGGATCTAAAGCATGGGAGAAACACTTCATGCAAATTATAAGGGAGGCAGAACATATTCACATTGTACACAATCCGCTAACTTTAGGCAATTGTGCACAGCAACTTTTAGTATAAAGCATAATACAAAAAAAACACATTTTTATACATTCTACATATTTAAACTTAACAATTATGATTGCTTCCTGTTTTTAGCTACTTTTCCAAAATTGTCAGCAGATTATCGTACACCTAGAATTGAAATTAAAAAATATAGGCCTCCTCCACATCCCCTCATAGCCTCCTTTTTAATCGCCAATATAGGTGTTTTCTAGCATTTTGGTAGGAAAAAACCCTCAATGGTTAGTTTACAATTTAGGAAAAGTAGAATATTTTGCACAGCTCTGCAATGTCTACTTCACACATCACAATAGCATATATATCTTTGAAAGTAAGCTTTTAGCTCACTTGAACATAAAATATGGGAGAAACACTTCATGCAAATTACAAGGCAGGCAGAACATATTTACATTTACAGAATCCGCTGACTTTAGTCAATTGTGCATAGAAACCTTTACTATAAAGCATATTACAGAAAAAAAGACACATTTTCATACATTCTACATATTTAAAATTAACAATTATGATAGTTTCCTTGGTTTTTAGCTACTTTTCCAAAATTGTCTGCAGATCATTGCACACCTAGAAATGAAATTAAAAAACATAGGCCTCCTCCATATCCCCTCATAGCCTCCTTTTCCATCGCCAATATAGGTGTTTTCTAGCATTTTGGTAGGAAAAACCCTCAATGATTTCTTTACAATTTCGGAAAAGTAGAACAATATTTTACACAGCTCTGCAATGTCTTCTTCAGACATCTCTATAGCATATATATCTTGGAGAGTAAGCTTTTAGCTTGCTTTGATCTAAAACATGGGAGAAACACTTCATGCAAATTATAAGGGAGGCAGAACATATTCACATTTTACACAATCCGCTAACTTTAGGCAATTGTGCACAGCAACTTTTAGTATAAAGCATAATACAAAAAAAACACATTTTTATACATTCTACATATTTAAACTTAATAATTGTGATAGCTTCTTTTGTTTTTAGCTACTTTTCCAAAATTGAAAGCAGATTATTGCACACCTTGAAATGAAATTAAAAAACATAGGCCTCCTCCATATCCCCTCATAGCCTCCTTTTCCATCGCCAATATAGGTGTTTTCTAGCAATTTGGTAGGAAAAACCCTCAATGATTTCTTTACAATTTCGGAAAAGTAGAACAATATTTTACACAGCTCTGCAATGTCTTCTTCAGACATCTCTATAGCATATATATCTTGGAGAGTAAGCTTTTAGCTTGCTTTGATCTAAAACATGGGAGAAACACTTCATGCAAATTATAAGGGAGGCAGAACATATTCACATTTTACACAATCCGCTAACTTTAGGCAATTGTGCACAGCAACTTTTAGTATAAAGCATAATACAAAAAAAACACATTTTTATACATTCTACATATTTAAACTTAATAATTGTGATAGCTTCTTTTGTTTTTAGCTACTTTTCCAAAATTGAAAGCAGATTATTGCACACCTTGAAATGAAATTAAAAAACATAGGCCTCCTCCATATCCCCTCATAGCCTCCTTTTCCATCGCCAATATAGGTGTTTTCTAGCATTTTGGTAGGAAAAACCCTCAATGATTTCTTTACAATTTCGGAAAAGTAGAACAATATTTTACACAGCTCTGCAATGTCTTCTTCAGACATCTCTATAGCATATATATCTTTGAGAGTAAGCTTTTAGCTTGCTTGGATCTAAAACATGGGAGAAACACTTCATGCAAATTATAAGGGAGGCAGAACATATTCACATTGTACACAATCCGCTAACTTTAGGCAATTGTGCACAGCAACTTTTAGTATAAAGCATAATACTAAAAAAACACATTTTTATACATTCTACATATTTAAACTTAACAATTATGATAGCTTCCTTTGTTTTTAGCTACTTTTCCAAAATTGTCAGCAGATTATTGCACACCTAGAAATGAAATTAAAAACATAGGCCTCCTCCATATCCCCTCATAGCCTGCTTTTCCATCGCCAATATAGGTGTTTTCTAGCATTTTGGTAGAAAAAACCCTCAATGATTTGTTTACAATTTAGAAAAAGTAGAAGAATATTTTACACAGCTCTGCAATGTCTTCTTCAGACATCTCTCTAGCATCTACAGTGCTCAAAAAATAAAGGGAACACTTAACCAGCTTTATATAACTCCAAGTAAATCAAAGTTCTGTGAAATCAGACTGTCCACTTAAGAAGCAAAAAGGTTTGACGATAATTTCACATGCTGTTCTGCAAATGGAATAGACAACAGATGGAAATTATTGGCAATTATCAATACACCGTCAATAAAGGAATGTTTCTGCAGGTGGGGACCACAGACAACATCTCAGTACCAATGCTTTCTGGCTGATGTTTTGGTCAGTTTTGAATGTTGGTTGTGCTTTCACACTCGTGGTAGCATGAGACGGACTCTACAACCCACACAAGTGTCTAAGGTAGTGCAGCTCATCCAGGATGGCACATCAATGCGACCTGTGGCAAGAAGGTTTGCTGTGTCTGTCAGCATAGTGTTCAGAGGTTGGAGGTGCTACCAGGAGACAAGCCAGTACACCAGGAGATGTGGAGGGGGCTGTAGTAGGGGAACAACCCAGCAGCAATAGTCAATTGTGCAAAAAAACCTTTACTATAAAGAATATTACAGAAAAAAGACACATTTTCATACATTCTACATATTTAACTATTATGATAGTTTCCTTGGTTTTAGCTACTTTTCCAAAATTGTCAGCAAACAGATTATTGCACACCTAAAAATAAAATTAAAAACATAGGCCTCCTCCATATCCCCTCATAGCCTCCTTTTCCATCGCCAATATAGGTGTTTTCTAGCATTTTGGTAGGAAAAAACCCTCAATGATTAGTTTACAATTTAGGAAAAGTAGAAGAATATTTTACACAGCTCTGCAAGGTCTACTTCACACATCTCTATAGCATACATATATCTTTGAGAGTAAGTTTTTAGCTCACTTGGACCTAAAATATGGGAGAAACACTTCACACAAATTACAAAGCAGGCAGAACATATTCACATTTACAGAATCCGCTGACTTTAGTCAATTGTGCATAGAAACCTTTACTATAAAGCATATTACAGAAAAAAAAGACACATTTTCATACATTCTACATATTTAAACTTAACAATTATGATAGTTTCCTTGGTTTTTAGCTACTTTTCCAAAATTGTCTGCAGATCATTGCACACCTTGAAATGAAATTAAAAAACATAGGCCTCCTCCATATCCCCTCATAGCTTCCTTTTCCATCCCCAATATAGGTGTTTTCTAGCATTTTGGTAGGAAAAACCCTCAATGATTTCTTTACAATTTCAGAAAAGTAGAACAATATTTTACACAGCTCTGCAATGTCTTCTTCAGACATCTCTATAGCATATATATCTTTGAGAGTAAGCTTTTAGCTTGCTTGGATCTAAAACATGGGAGAAACACTTCATGCAAATTATAAGGGAGGCAGAACATATTCACATTGTACACAATCCGCTAACTTTAGGCAATTGTGCACAGCAACTTTTAGTATAAAGCATAATACTAAAAAAACACATTTTTATACATTCTACATATTTAAACTTAACAATTATGATAGCTTCCTTTGTTTTTAGCTACTTTTCCAAAATTGTCAGCAGATTATTGCACACCTAGAAATGAAATTAAAAACATAGGCCTCCTCCATATCCCCTCATAGCCTGCTTTTCCATCGCCAATATAGGTGTTTTCTAGCATTTTGGTAGAAAAAACCCTCAATGATTTGTTTACAATTTAGAAAAAGTAGAAGAATATTTTACACAGCTCTGCAATGTCTTCTTCAGACATCTCTCTAGCATCTACAGTGCTCAAAAAATAAAGGGAACACTTAACCAGTTTTATATAACTCTAAGTAATTAAAGTTCTGTGAAATCAGATTGTCCACTTAAGAAGCAAAAAGGTTTGACAATAATTTCACATGCTGTTCTGCAAATGGAATAGACAACAGATGGAAATTATTGGCAATTATCAATACACCGTCAATAAAGGAATGTTTCTGCATGTGGGGACCACAGACAACATCTCAGTACCAATGCTTTCTGGCTGATGTTTTGGTCAGTTTTGAATGTTGGTTGGGCTTTCACACTCGTGGTAGCATGAGACGGACTCTACAACCCACACAAGTGTCTAAGGTAGTGCAGCTCATCCAGGATGGCACATCAATGCGAAATGTGGCAAGAAAGTTTGCTGTGTCTGTCAGCATAGTGTTCAGAGGTTGGAGGTGCTACCAGGAGAGAAGCCAGTACACCAGGAGATGTGGAGGGGGCCGCAGTAGGGGAACAACCCAGCAGCAATAGTCAATTGTGCAAAAAACCTTTACTATAAAGAATATTACAGAAAAAAGACACATTTTCATACATTCTACATATTTAACTATTATGATAGTTTCCTTGGTTTTAGCTACTTTTCCAAAATTGTCAGCAAACAGATTATTGCACACCTAAAAATAAAATTAAAAACATAGGCCTCCTCCATATCCCCTCATAGCCTCCTTTTCTATCGCCAATATAGGTGTTTTCTAGCATTTTGGTAGGAAAAAACCCTCAATGATTAGTTTACAATTTAGGCAAAGTAGAAGAATATTTTACACAGCTCTGCAAGGTCTACTTCACACATCTCTATAGCATACATATATCTTTGAGAGTAAGCTTTTAGCTCACTTGGACCTAAAATATGGGAGAAACACTTCATACAAATTACAAAGCAGGCAGAACATATTCACATTTACAGAATCCGCTGACTTTAGTCAATTGTGCATAGAAACCTTTACTATAAAGCATATTACAGAAAAAAAAGACACATTTTCATACATTCTACATATTTAAACTTAACAAATATGATAGTTTCCTTGGTTTTTAGCTACTTTTCCAAAATTGTCTGCAGATCATTGCACACCTAGAAATGAAATTAAAAAACATAGGCCTCCTCCATATCCCCTCATAGCCTCCTTTTCCATCGCCAATATAGGTGTTTTCTAGCATTTTGGTAGGAAAAACCCTCAATGATTTCTTTACAATTTTGGAAAAGTAGAACAATATTTTACACAGCTCTGCAATGTCTTCTTCAGACATCTCTATAGCATATATATCTTTTTTGAGTAAGCTTTTAGCATGCTTGGATCTAAAACATGGGAGAAACACTTCATGCAAATTATAAGGGAGGCAGAACATATTCACATTGTACACAATCCGCTAACTTTAGGCAATTGTGCACAGCAACTTTTAGTATAAAGCATAATACTAAAAAAACACATTTTTATACATTCTACATATTTAAACTTAACAATTATGATAGCTTCCTTTGTTTTTAGCTACTTTTCCAAAATTGTCAGCAGATTATTGCACACCTAGAAATGAAATTAAAAACATAGGCCTCCTCCATATCCCCTCATAGCCTGCTTTTCCATCGCCAATATAGGTGTTTTCTAGCATTTTGGTAGAAAAAACCCTCAATGATTTGTTTACAATTTAGAAAAAGTAGAAGAATATTTTACACAGCTCTGCAATGTCTTCTTCAGACATCTCTCTAGCATCTACAGTGCTCAAAAAATAAAGGGAACACTTAACCAGTTTTATATAACTCTAAGTAATTAAAGTTCTGTGAAATCAGACTGTCCACTTAAGAAGCAAAAAGGTTTGACAATAATTTCACATGCTGTTCTGCAAATGGAATAGACAACAGATGGAAATTATTGGCAATTATCAATACACCGTCAATAAAGGAATGTTTCTGCATGTGGGGACCACAGACAACATCTCAGTACCAATGCTTTCTGGCTGATGTTTTGGTCAGTTTTGAATGTTGGTTGGGCTTTCACACTCGTGGTAGCATGAGACGGACTCTACAACCCACACAAGTGTCTAAGGTAGTGCAGCTCATCCAGGATGGCACATCAATGCGAAATGTGGCAAGAAAGTTTGCTGTGTCTGTCAGCATAGTGTTCAGAGGTTGGAGGTGCTACCAGTAGACAGGCCAGTACACCAGGAGATGTGGAGGGGGCCGCAGTACGGGAACAACCCAGCAGCAATAGTCAATTGTGCAAAAAACCTTTACTATAAAGAATATTACAGAAAAAAGACACATTTTCATACATTCTACATATTTAACTATTATGATAGTTTCCTTGGTTTTAGCTACTTTTCCAAAATTGTCAGCAAACAGATTATTGCACACCTAAAAATAAAATTAAAAACATAGGCCTCCTCCATATCCCCTCATAGCCTCCTTTTCCATCGCCAATATAGGTGTTTTCTAGCATTTTGGTAGGAAAAAACCCTCAATGATTAGTTTACAATTTAGGAAAAGTAGAATATTTTACACAGCTCTGCAAAGTCTAGTTCACATATCTCTATAGCATATATATCTTTGAGAGTAAGCTTTTAGCTCACTTGGACCTAAAATATGGGAGAAACACTTCATGCAAATTACAAGGCAGGCAGAACATATTCACATTTACAGAATCCGCTGACTTTAGTCAATTGTGCATAGAAACCTTTACAATAAAGCATATTACAGAAAAAAAGACACATTTTCATACATTCTACATATTTAAACTTAACAATTATGATAGTTTCCTTGGTTTTTATCTACTTTTCCAAAATTGTCTGCAGATCATTGCACACCTAGAAATGAAATTAAAAAACAAAGGCCTCCTCCATATCCCCTCATTGCCTCCTTTTCCATCGCCAATATAGGTGTTTTCTAGCATTTTGGTAGGAAAAACCCTCAATGATTTCTTTACAATTTCAGAAAAGTAGAACAATATTTTACACAGCTCTGCAATGTCTTCTTCAGACATCTCTATAGCATATATATCTTTGAGAGTAAGCTTTTAGCTTGCTTGGATCTAAAACATGGGAGAAACACTTCATGCAAATTATAAGGGAGGCAGAACATATTCACATTGTACACAATCCGCTAACTTTAGGCAATTGTGCACAGCAACTTATAGTATAAAGCATAATACAAAAAAAACACATTTTATACATTCTACATATTTAAACTTAACAATTATGATTGCTTCCTGTTTTTAGCTACTTTTCCAAAATTGTCAGCAGATTATCGTACACCTAGAATTGAAATTAAAAAACATAGGCCTCCTCCACATCCCCATATAGCCTCCTTTTTAATCGCCAATATAGGTGTTTTCTAGCATTTTGGTAGGAAAAAACCCTCAATGGTTAGTTTACAATTTAGGAAAAGTAGAATATTTTACACAGCTCTGCAATGTCTACTTCACACATCACAATAGCATATATATCTTTGAGAGTAAGCTTTTAGCTCACTTGAACCTAAAATATGGGAGAAACACTTCATGCACATTACAAGGCAGGCAGAACATATTTACATTTACAGAATCCGCTGACTTTAGTCAATTGTGCATAGAAACCTTTACTATAAAGCATATTACAGAAAAAAAGACACATTTTCATACATTCTACATATTTAAACTTAACAATTATGATAGTTTCCTTGGTTTTTAGCTACTTTTCCAAAATTGTCTGCAGATCATTGCACACCTTGAAATGAAATTAAAAAACATAGGCCTCCTCCATATCCCCTCATAGCCTCCTTTTCCATCGCCAATATAGGTGTTTTCTAGCATTTTGGCAGGAAAAACCCTCAATGATTTCTTTACAATTTCGGAAAAGTAGAACAATATTTTATACAGCTCTGCAATGTCTTCTTCAGACATCTCTATAGCATATATATCTTTGAGAGTAAGCTTTTAGCTTGCTTGGATCTAAAACATGGGAGAAACATTTCATGCAAATTATAAGGGAGGCAGAACATATTCACATTGTACACAATCCGCTAACTTTAGGCAATTGTGCACAGCAAATTTTAGTATAAAGCATAATACAAAAAAACATTTTTATACATTCTACATATTTAAACTTAACAATTATGATATCTTCCTTTGTTTTTAGCTACTTTTCCAAAATTGTCAGCAGATTATTGCACACCTAGAAATGAAATTAAAAACATAGGCCTCCTCCATATCCCCTCATAGCCTGCTTTTCCATCGCCAATATAGGTGTTTTCTAGCATTTTGGTAGAAAAAAACCCTCAATGATTTGTTTACAATTTAGAAAAAGTAGAAGAATATTTTACACAGCTCTGCAATGTCTTCTTCAGACATCTCTCTAGCATATACAGTGCTCAAAAAAATAAAGGGAACACTTAACCAGCTTTATATAACTCCAAGTAAATCAAAGTTCTGTGAAATCAGACTGTCCACTTAAGAAGCAAAAAGGTTTGACAATAATTTCACATGCTGTTCTACAAATGGAATAGACAACAGATAGAAAGTATTGGCAATTATCAATACACCGTCAATAAAGGAATGTTTCTGCAGGTGGGGACCACAGACAACATCTCAGTACCAATGCTTTCTGGCTGATGTTTTGGTCAGTTTTGAATGTTGGTTGTGCTTTCACACTCGTGGTAGCATGAGACGAACTCTACAACCCACATAAGTGTCTAAGGTAGTGCAGCTCATCCAGGATGGCACATCAATGCGAGCTGTGGCAAGAAGGTTTGCTGTGTCTGTCAGCATAGTGTTCAGAGGTTGGAGGTGCTACCAGGAGACAAGCCAGTACACCAGGAGATGTGGAGCAGGCCGTAGTAGGGGAACAACCCAGCAGCAATAGTCAATTGTGCAAAGAAACCTTTACTATAAGGAATATTACAGAAAAAAGACACATTTTCATACATTCTACATATTTAACTATTATGATAGTTTCCTTGGTTTTAGCTACTTTTCCAAAATTCTCAGCAAACAGATTATTGCACACCTAAAAATAAAATTAAAAACATAGGCCTCCTCCATATCCCCTCATAGCCTCCTTTTCCATCGCCAATATAGGTGTTTTCTAGCATTTTGGTAGGAAAAAACCCTCAATGATTAGTTTACAATTTAGGAAAAGTAGAAGAATATTTTACACAGCTCTGCAAGGTCTACTTCACACATCTCTATAGCATACATATATCTTTGAGAGTAAGCTTTTAGCTCACTTGGACCTAAAATATGGGAGAAACACTTCATACAAATTACAAAGCAGGCAGAACATATTTACATTTACAGAATCCGCTGACTTTAGTCAATTGTGCATAGAAACCTTTACTATAAAGCATATTACAGAAAAAAGACACATTTTCATACATTCTACATATTTAAACTTAACAATTATGATAGTTTCCTTGGTTTTTATCTACTTTTCCAAAATTCTCTGCAGATCATTGCACACCTAGAAATGAAATTAAAAAACAAAGGCCTCCTCCATATCCCCTCATTGCCTCCTTTTCCATCGCCAATATAGGTGTTTTCTAGCATTTTGGTAGGAAAAACCCTCAAGGATTTCTTTACAATTTCGGAAAAGTAGAACAATATTTTACACAGCTCTGCAATGTCTTCTTCAGACATCTCTATAGCATATATATCTTTGAGAGTAAGCGTTTACCTTGCTTGGATCTAAAGCATGGGAGAAACACTTCATGCAAATTATAAGGGAGGCAGAACATATTCACATTGTACACAATCCGCTAACTTTAGGCAATTGTGCACAGCAACTTTTAGTATAAAGCATAATACAAAAAAAACACATTTTTATACATTCTACATATTTAAACTTAACAATTATGATTGCTTCCTGTTTTTAGCTACTTTTCCAAAATTGTCAGCAGATTATCGTACACCTAGAATTGAAATTAAAAAACATAGGCCTCCTCCACATCCCCTCATAGCCTCCTTTTTAATCGCCAATATAGGTGTTTTCTAGCATTTTGGTAGGAAAAAACCCTCAATGGTTAGTTTACAATTTAGGAAAACTAGAAGAATATTTTACACAGCTCTGCAATGTCTACTTCACACATCACAATAGCATATATATCTTTGAGAGTAAGCTTTTAGCTCACTTGAACCTAAAATATGGGAGAAACACTTCATGCAAATTACAAGGCAGGCAGAACATATTTACATTTACAGAATCCGCTGACTTTAGTCAATTGTGCATAGAAACCTTTACTATAAAGCATATTACAGAAAAAAAGACACATTTTCATACATTCTACATATTTAAACTTAACAATTATGATAGTTTCCTTGGTTTTTAGCTACTTTTCCAAAGTTGTCTGCAGATCATTGCACACCTAGAAATGAAATTAAAAAACATAGGCCTCCTCCATATCCCCTCATAGCCTCCTTTTCCATCGCCAATATAGGTGTTTTCTAGCATTTTGGTAGGAAAAACCCTCAATGATTTCTTTACAATTTCAGAAAAGTAGAACAATATTTTACACAGCTCTGCAATGTCTTCTTCAGACATCTCTATAGCATATATATCTTTGAGAGTAAGCTTTTAGCTTGCTTGGATCTAAAACATGGGAGAAACACTTCATGCAAATTATAAGGGAGGCAGAACATATTCACATTGTACACAATCCGCTAACTTTAGGCAATTGTGCACAGCAACTTTTAGTATAAAGCATAATACAAAAAAAACATTTTTATACATTCTACATATTTAAACTTAACAATTATTATAGCTTCCTTTGTTTTTAGCTACTTTTCCAAAATTGTCAGCAGATTATTGCACACCTAGAAATGAAATTAAAAACATAGGCCTCCTCCATATCCCCTCATAGCCTGCTTTTCCATCGCCAATATAGGTGTTTTCTAGCATTTTGGTAGGAAAAAACCCTCAATGATTAGTTTACAATTTAGGAAAAGTAGAAGAATATTTTACACAGCTCTGCAAGGTCTACTTCACATATCTCTATAGCATACATATATCTTTGAGAGTAAGCTTTTAGCTCACTTGGACCTAAAATATGGGAGAAACACTTCATACAAATTACAAAGCAGGCAGAACATATTCACATTTACAGAATCCGCTGACTTTAGTCAATTGTGCATAGAAACCTTTACTATAAAGCATATTACAGAAAAAAGACACATTTTCATACATTCTACATATTTAAACTTAACAATTATGATAGTTTCCTTGGTTTTTAGCTACTTTTCCAAAATTGTCTGCAGATCATTGCACACCTAGAAATGAAATTAAAAAACATAGGCCTCCTCCATATCCCCTCATAGCCTCCTTTTCCATCGCCAATATAGGTGTTTTCTAGCATTTTGGTAGGAAAAACCCTCAATGATTTCTTTACAATTTTGTAAAAGTAGAACAATATTTTACACAGCTCTGCAATGTCTTCTTCAGACATCTCTATAGCATATATATCTTTGAGAGTAAGCTTTTAGCTTGCTTGGATCTAAAACATGGGAGAAACACTTCATGCAAATTATAAGGCAGGCAGAACATATTCATATTGTACACAATTCGCTAACTTTAGGCAATTGTGCACAGCAACTTTTAGTATAAAGCATAATACAAAAAAAACACATTTTTATACATTCTACATATTTAAACTTAACAATTATGATAGCTTCCTTTGTTTTTAGCTACTTTTCCAAAATTGTCAGCAGATTATTGCACACCTAGAAATGAAATTAAAAACATAGGCCTCCTCCATATCCCCTCATTGCCTCCTTTTCCATCACCAATATAGGTGTTTTCTAGCATTTTGGTAGGAAAAAACCCTCAATGATTAGTTTACAATTTAGGAAAAGTAGAATATTTTACACAGCTCTGCAAAGTCTACTTCACATATCTCTATAGCATATATATCTTTGAGAGTAAGCTTTTAGCTCACTTGGACCTAAAATATGGGAGAAACACTTCATGCAAATTACAAGGCAGGCAGAACATATTCACATTTACAGAATCCGCTGACTTTAGTCAATTGTGCATAGAAACCTTTACTATAATGCATATTACAGAAAAAAAGACACATTTTCATACATTCTACATATTTAAACTTAACAATTATGATAGTTTCCTTGGTTTTTATCTACTTTTCCAAAATTGTCTGCAGATCATTGCACACCTAGAAATGAAATTAAAAAACAAAGGCCTCGTCCATATCCCCTCATTGCCTCCTTTTCCATCGCCAATATAGGTGTTTTCTAGCATTTTGGTAGGAAAAACCCTCAATGATTTCTTTACAATTTCGGAAAAGTAGAACAATATTTTACACAGCTCTGCAATGTCTTCTTCAGACATCTCTATAGCATATATATCTTTGAGAGTAAGCTTTTAGCTTGCTTGGATCTAAAACATGGGAGAAACACTTCATGCAAATTATAAGGCAGGCAGAACATATTCATATTGTACACAATTCGCTAACTTTAGGCAATTGTGCACAGCAACTTTTAGTATAAAGCATAATACAAAAAAAACACATTTTTATACATTCTACATATTTAAACTTAACAATTATGATAGCTTCCTTTGTTTTTAGCTACTTTTCCAAAATTGTCAGCAGATTATTGCACACCTAGAAATGAAATGAAAAACATAGGCCTCCTCCATATCCCCTCATTGCCTCCTTTTCCATCACCAATATAGGTGTTTTCTAGCATTTTGGTAGGAAAAAACCCTCAATGATTAGTTTACAATTTAGGAAAAGTAGAATATTTTACACAGCTCTGCAAAGTCTACTTCACATATCTCTATAGCATATATATCTTTGAGAGTAAGCTTTTAGCTCACTTGGACCTAAAATATGGGAGAAACACTTCATGCAAATTACAAGGCAGGCAGAACATATTCACATTTACAGAATCCGCTGACTTTAGTCAATTGTGCATAGAAACCTTTACTATAAAGCATATTACAGAAAAAAAGACACATTTTCATACATTCTACATATTTAAACTTAACAATTATGATAGTTTCCTTGGTTTTTATCTACTTTTCCAAAATTGTCTGCAGATCATTGCACACCTAGAAATGAAATTAAAAAACAAAGGCCTCGTCCATATCCCCTCATTGCCTCCTTTTCCATCGCCAATATAGGTGTTTTCTAGCATTTTGGTAGGAAAAACCCTCAATGATTTCTTTACAATTTCGGAAAAGTAGAACAATATTTTACACAGCTCTGCAATGTCTTCTTCATACATCTCTACAGCATATATATCTTTGAGAGTAAGCGTTTAGCTTGCTTGGATCTAAAGCATGGGAGAAACACTTCATGCAAATTATAAGGGAGGCAGAACATATTCACATTGTACACAATCCGCTAACTTTAGGCAATTGTGCACAGCAACTTTCAGTATAAAGCATAATACAAAAAAACACATTTTTATACATTCTACATATTTAAATTAAACAATTATGATTGCTTCCTGTTTTTAGCTACTTTTCCAAAATTGTCAGCAGATTATCGTACACCTAGAATTGAAATTAAAAAACATAGGCCTCCTCCACATCCCCTCATAGCCTCCTTTTTAATCGCCAATATAGGTGTTTTCTAGCATTTTGGTAGGAAAAAACCCTCAATGGTTAGTTTACAATTTAGGAAAAGTAGAATATTTTTCACAGCTCTGCAATGTCTACTTCACACATCACAATAGCATATATATCTTTGAGAGTAAGCTTTTAGCTCACTTGAACCTAAAATATGGGAGAAACACTTCATGCAAATTACAAGGCAGGCAGAACATATTTACATTTACAGAATCCGCTGACTTTAGTCAATTGTGCATAGAAACCTTTACTATAAAGCATATTACACAAAAAGACACATTTTCATACATTCTACATATTTAAACTTAACAATTATGATAGTTTCCTTGGTTTTTAGCTACTTTTCCAAAATTGTCTGCAGATCATTGCACACCTTGAAATGAAATTAAAAAACATAGGCCTCCTCCATATCCCCTCATAGCCTCCTTTTCCATCGCCAATATAGGTGTTTTCTAGCATTTTGGTAGGAAAAACCCTCAATGATTTCTTTACAATTTCGTAAAAGTAGAACAATATTTTGCACAGCTCTGCAATGTCTTCTTCAGACATTTCTATAGCATATATATCTTTGAGAGTAAGCTTTTAGCTTGCTTGGATCTAAAACATGGGAGAAACACTTCATGCAAATTATAAGGGAGGCAGAACATATTCACATTGTACACAATCCGCTAACTTTAGGCAATTGTGCACAGCAACTTTTAGTATAAAGCATAATACAAAAAAAACACATTTTTATACATTCTACATATTTAAACTTAACAATTATGATAGCTTCCTTTGTTTTTAGCTACTTTTCCAAAATTGTCAGCAGATTATTGCACACCTAGAAATGAAATTAAAAACATAGGCCTCCTCCATATCCCCTCATAGCCTGCTTTTCCATCGCCAATATAGGTGTTTTCTAGCATTTTGGTAGAAAAAAACCCTCAATGATTTGTTTACAATTTAGAAAAAGTAGAAGAATATTTTACACAGCTCTGCAATGTCTTCTTCAGACATCTCTCTAGCATATACAGTGCTCAAAAAAATAAAGGGAACACTTAACCAGCTTTATATAACTCCAAGTAAATCAAAGTTCTGTGAAATCAGACTGTCCACTTAAGAAGCAAAAAGTTTTGACAATAATTTCACATGCTGTTCTACAAATGGAATAGACAACAGATGGAAAGTATTGGCAATTATCAATACACCGTCAATAAAGTAATGTTTCTGCAGGTGGGTACCACAGACAACATCTCAGTACCAATGCTTTCTGGCTGATGTTTTGGTCAGTTTTGAATGTTGGTTGGGCTTTCACACTCGTGGTAGCATGAGACGGACTCTACAACCCACACAAGTGTCTAAGGTAGTGCAGCTCATCCAGGATGGCACATCAATGCGAGCTGTGGCAAGAAGGTTTGCTGTGTCTGTCAGCATAGTGTTCAGAGGTTGGAGGTGCTACCAGGAGACAAGCCAGTACACCAGGAGATGTGGAGGGGGCCGTAGTAGGGGAACAACCCAGCAGCAATAGTCAATTGTGCAAAGAAACCTTTACTATAAAGAATATTACAGAAAAAAGACACATTGTCATACATTCTACATATTTAACTATTATGATAGTTTCCTTGGTTTTAGCTACTTTTCCAAAATTGTCAGCAAACAGATTATTGCACACCTAAAAATAAAATTAAAAACATAGGCCTCCTCGATATCCCCTCATAGCCTCCTTTTCCATCGCCAATATAGGTGTTTTCTAGCATTTTGGTAGGAAAAAACTCTCAATGATTAGTTAACAATTTAGGAAAAGTAGAAGAATATTTTACACAGCTCTGCAAGGTCTACTTCACACATCTCTATAGCATACATATATCTTTGAGAGTAAGCTTTTAGCTCACTTGGACCTAAAATATGGGAGAAACACTTCATACAAATTACAAAGCAGGCAGAACATATTCACATTTACAGAATCCGCTGACTTTAGTCAATTGTGCGTAGAAACCTTTACTATAAAGCATATTACAGAAAAAAAGGCACATTTTCATACATTCTACATATTTAAACTTAACAATTATGATAGTTTCCTTGGTTTTTAGCTACTTTTCCAAAATTCTCTGCAGATCATTGCACACCTAGAAATGAAATTAAAAAACATAGGCCTCCTCCATATCCCCTCATAGCCTCCTTTTCCATCACCAATATAGGTGTTTTCTAGCATTTTGGTAGGAAAAACCCTCAATAATTTCTTTACAATTTCGGAAAAGTAGAACAATATTTTACACAGCTCTGCAATGTCTTCTTCAGACATTTCTATTGCATATATATCTTTGAGAGTAAGCTTTTAGCTTGCTTGGATCTAAAATATGGGAGAAACACTTCATGCAAATTACAAGGGAGGCAGAACAAATTCACATTTACAGAATCCTCTGACTTTAGTCAATTGTGCATAGAAACCATCACTATAAAGCATATTACAGAAAAAAGACACATTTTCATACATTTTACATATTTAAACTTAACAATTATGATAGTTTCCTTGGTTTTTAGCTACTTTTCCAAAATTGTCAGCAGATCATTGCACACCTAGAAATGAAATTAAAAAACATAGGCCTCCTCCATATACCCTCATTGCCTCCTTTTCCATCACCAATATAGGTGTTTTCTAGCATTTTGGTAGGAAAAAACCCTCAATGATTAGTTTACAATTTAGGAAAAGTAGAATATTTACACAGCTCTGCAAAGTCTACTTCACATATCTCTATAGCATATATATCTTTGAGAGTAAGCTTTTAGCTCACTTGGACCTAAAATATGGGAGAAACACTTCATGCAAATTACAAGGCAGCAGAACATATTCACATTTACAGAATCCGCTGACTTTAGTCAATTGTGCATAGAAACCTTTACTATAAAGCATATTACAGAAAAAAAGACACATTTTCATACATTCTACATATTTAAACTTAACAATTATGATAGTTTCCTTGGTTTTTATCTACTTTTCCAAAATTGTCTGCAGATCATTGCACACCTAGAAATGAAATTAAAAAACAAAGGCCTCCTCCATATCCCCTCATTGCCTCCTTTTCCATCGCCAATATAGGTGTTTTCTAGCATTTTGGTAGGAAAAACCCTCAATGATTTCTTTACAATTTTGGAAAAGTAGAACAATATTTTACACAGCTCTGCAATTTCTTCTTCAGACATCTCTATAGCATATATATCTTTGAGAGTAAGCTTTTAGCTTGCTTGGATCTAAAACATGGGAGAAACACTTCATGCAAATTATAAGGGAGGCAGAACATATTCATATTGTACACAATTTGCTAACTTTAGGCAATTGTGCACAGCAACTTTTAGTATAAAGCATAATACAAAAAAAACACATTTTTATACATTCTACATATTTAAACTTAACAATTATGATAGCTTCCTTTGTTTTTAGCTACTTTTCCAAAATTGTCAGCAGATTATTGCACACCTAGAAATGAAATTAAAAACATAGGCCTCCTCCATATCCCCTCATTGCCTCCTTTTCCATCACCAATATAGGTGTTTTCTAGCATTTTGGTAGGAAAAAACCCTCAATGATTAGTTTACAATTTAGGAAAAGTAGAATATTTTACACAGCTCTGCAAAGTCTACTTCACATATCTCTATAGCATATATATCTTTGAGAGTAAGCTTTTAGCTCACTTGGACCTAAAATATGGGAGAAACACTTCATGCAAATTACAAGGCAGGCAGAACATATTCACATTTACAGAATCCGCTGACTTTAGTCAATTGTGCATAGAAACCTTTACTATAAAGCATATTACAGAAAAAAAGACACATTTTCATACATTCTACATATTTAAACTTAACAATTATGATAGTTTCCTTGGTTTTTATCTACTTTTCCAAAATTGTCTGCAGATCATTGCACACCTAGAAATGAAATTAAAAAACAAAGGCCTCCTCCATATCCCCTCATTGCCTCCTTTTCCATCGCCAATATAGGTGTTTTCTAGTATTTTGGTAGGAAAAACCCTCAATGATTTCTTTACAATTTCGGAAAAGTAGAACAATATTTTACACAGCTCTGCAATGTCTTCTTCAGACATCTCTATAGCATATATATCTTTGAGAGTAAGCGTTTAGCTTGCTTGGATCTAAAGCATGGGAGAAACACTTCATGCAAATTATAAGGGAGGCAGAACATATTCACATTGTACACAATCCGCTAACTTTAGGCAATTGTGCACAGCAACTTTTAGTATAAAGCATAATACAAAAAAACACATTTTTATACATTCTACATATTTAAACTTAACAATTATGATTGCTTCCTGTTTTTAGCTACTTTTCCAAAATTGTCAGCAGATTATCGTACACCTAGAATTGAAATTAAAAAACATAGGCCTCCTCCACATCCCCTCATAGCCTCCTTTTTAATCGCCAATATAGGTGTTTTCTAGCATTTTGGTAGGAAAAAACCCTCAATGGTTAGTTTACAATTTAGGAAAAGTAGAATATTTTAAACAGCTCTGCAATGTCTACTTCACACATCACAATAGCATATATATCTTTGAGAGTAAGCTTTTAGCTCACTTGAACCTAAAATATGGGAGAAACACTTCATGCAAATTACAAGGCAGGCAGAACATATTAACATTTACAGAATCCGCTGACTTTAGTCAATTGTGCATAGAAACCTTTACTATAAAGCATATTACAAAAAAAAGACACATTTTCATACATTCTACATATTTAAACTTAACAATTATGATAGTTTCCTTGGTTTTTAGCTACTTTTCCAAAATTGTCTGCAGATCATTGCACACCTTGAAATGAAATTAAAAAACATAGGCCTCCTCCATATCCCCTCATAGCCTCCTTTTCCATCGCCAATATAGGTGTTTTCTAGTATTTTGGTAGGAAAAACCCTCAATGATTTCTTTACAATTTCAGAAAAGTAGAACAATATTTTGCACAGCTCTGCAATGTCTTCTTCAGACATCTCTACAGCATATATATCTTTGAGAGTAAGCTTTTAGCTTGCTTGGATCTAAAACATGGGAGAAACACTTCATGCAAATTATAAGGGAGGCAGAACATATTCACATTGTACACAATCCGCTAACTTTAGGCAATTGTGCACAGCAACTTTTAGTATAAAGCATAATACAAAAAAACATTTTTATACATTCTACATATTTAAACTTAACAATTATGATAGCTTCCTTTGTTTTTAGCTACTTTTCCAAAATTGTCAGCAGATTATTACACACCTAGAAATGAAATTAAAAACATAGGCCTCCTCCATATCCCCTCATAGCCTGCTTTTCCATCGCCAATATAGGTGTTTTCTAGCATTTTGGTAGAAAAAAACCCTCAATGATTTGTTTACAATTTAGAAAAAGTAGAAGAATATTTTACACAGCTCTGAAATGTCTTCTTCAGACATCTCTCTAGCATATACAGTGCTCAAAAAAATAAAGGGAACACTTAACCAGCTTTATATAACTCCAAGTAAATCAAAGTTCTGTGAAATCAGACTGTCCACTTAAGAAGCAAAAAGGTTTGACAATAATTTCACATGCTGTTCTACAAATGGAATAGACAACAGATGGAAAGTATTGGCAATTATCAATACACCGTCAATAAAGGAATGTTTCTGCAGGTGGGTACCACAGACAACATCTCAGTACCAATGCTTTCTGGCTGATGTTTTGGTCAGTTTTGAATGTTGGTTGGGCTTTCACACTCGTGGTAGCATGAGACGGACTCTACAACCCACACAAGTGTCTAAGGTAGTGCAGCTCATCCAGGATGGCACATCAATGCGAGCTGTGGCAAGAAGGTTTGCTGTGTCTGTCAGCATAGTGTTCAGAGGTTGGAGGTGCTACCAGGAGACAAGCCAGTACACCAGGAGATGTGGAGGGGGCCGTAGTAGGGGAACAACCCAGCAGCAATAGTCAATTGTGCAAAGAAACCTTTACTATAAAGAATATTACAGAAAAAAGACACATTTTCATACATTCTACATATTTAACTATTATGATAGTTTCCTTGGTTTTAGCTACTTTTCCAAAATTGTCAGCAAACAGATTATTGCACACCTAAAAATAAAATTAAAAACATAGGCCTCCTCCATATCCCCTCATAGCCTCCTTTTCCATCGCCAATATAGGTGTTTTCTAGCATTTTGGTAGGAAAAAACCATCAATGATTAGTTTACAATTTAGGAAAAGTAGAAGAATATTTTACACAGCTCTGCAAGGTCTACTTCACACATCTCTATAGCATACATATATCTTTGAGAGTAAGCTTTTAGCTCACTTGGACCTAAAATATGGGAGAAACACTTCATACAAATTACAAAGCAGGCAGAACATATTCACATTTACAGAATCCGCTGACTTTAGTCAATTGTGCGTAGAAACCTTTACTATAAAGCATATTACAGAAAAAAAGACACATTTTCATACATTCTACATATTTAAACGTAACAATTATGATAGTTTCCTTGGTTTTTAGCTACTTTTCCAAAATTCTCTGCAGATCATTGCACACCTAGAAATGAAATTAAAAAACATAGGCCTCCTCCATATCCCCTCATAGTCTCCTTTTCCATCGCCAATATAGGTGTTTTCTAGCATTTTGGTAGGAAAAACCCTCAATAATTTCTTTACAATTTCGGAAAAGTAGAACAATATTTTACACAGCTCTGCAATGTCTTCTTCAGACATCTCTATAGCATATATATCTTTGAGAGTAAGCTTTTAGCTTGCTTGGATCTAAAATATGGGAGAAACACTTCATGCAAATTACAAGGGAGGCAGAACAAATTCACATTTACAGAATCCGCTGACTTTAGTCAATTGTGCAAAGAAACCATCACTATAAAGCATATTACAGAAAAAAGACACATTTTCATACATTCTACATATTTAAACTTAACAATTATGATAGTTTCCTTGGTTTTTAGCTACTTTTCCAAAATTGTCAGCAGATCATTGCACACCTAGAAATGAAATTAAAAAACATAGGCCTCCTCCATATACCCTCATTGCCTCCTTTTCCATCGCCAATATAGGTGTTTTCTAACATTTTGGTAGGAAAAAACCCTCAATGATTAGTTTACAATTTAGGAAAAGTAGAAGAATATTTTACACAGCTCTGCAAGGTCTACTTCACACATCTCTATAGCATACATATATCTTTGAGAGTAAGCTTTTAGCTCACTTGGACCTAAAATATGGGAGAAACACTTCATACAAATTACAAAGCAGGCAGAACATATTCACATTTACAGAATCCGCTGACTTTAGTCAATTGTGCGTAGAAACCTTTACTATAAAGCATATTACAGAAAAAAAGGCACATTTTCATACATTCTACATATTTAAACTTAACAATTATGATAGTTTCCTTGGTTTTTAGCTACTTTTCCAAAATTCTCTGCAGATCATTGCACACCTAGAAATGAAATTAAAAAACATAGGCCTCCTCCATATCCCCTCATAGCCTCCTTTTCCATCACCAATATAGGTGTTTTCTAGCATTTTGGTAGGAAAAACCCTCAATAATTTCTTTACAATTTCGGAAAAGTAGCACAATATTTTACACAGCTCTGCAATGTCTTCTTCAGACATTTCTATTGCATATATATCTTTGAGAGTAAGCTTTTAGCTTGCTTGGATCTAAAATATGGGAGAAACACTTCATGCAAATTACAAGGGAGGCAGAACAAATTCACATTTACAGAATCCTCTGACTTTAGTCAATTGTGCATAGAAACCATCACTATAAAGCATATTACAGAAAAAAGACACATTTTCATACATTTTACATATTTAAACTTAACAATTATGATAGTTTCCTTGGTTTTTAGCTACTTTTCCAAAATTGTCAGCAGATCATTGCACACCTAGAAATGAAATTAAAAAACATAGGCCTCCTCCATATACCCTCATTGCCTCCTTTTCCATCACCAATATAGGTGTTTTCTAGCATTTTGGTAGGAAAAAACCCTCAATGATTAGTTTACAATTTAGGAAAAGTAGAATATTTACACAGCTCTGCAAAGTCTACTTCACATATCTCTATAGCATATATATCTTTGAGAGTAAGCTTTTAGCTCACTTGGACCTAAAATATGGGAGAAACACTTCATGCAAATTACAAGGCAGCAGAACATATTCACATTTACAGAATCCGCTGACTTTAGTCAATTGTGCATAGAAACCTTTACTATAAAGCATATTACAGAAAAAAAGACACATTTTCATACATTCTACATATTTAAACTTAACAATTATGATAGTTTCCTTGGTTTTTATCTACTTTTCCAAAATTGTCTGCAGATCATTGCACACCTAGAAATGAAATTAAAAAACAAAGGCCTCCTCCATATCCCCTCATTGCCTCCTTTTCCATCGCCAATATAGGTGTTTTCTAGCATTTTGGTAGGAAAAACCCTCAATGATTTCTTTACAATTTTGGAAAAGTAGAACAATATTTTACACAGCTCTGCAATTTCTTCTTCAGACATCTCTATAGCATATATATCTTTGAGAGTAAGCTTTTAGCTTGCTTGGATCTAAAACATGGGAGAAACACTTCATGCAAATTATAAGGGAGGCAGAACATATTCATATTGTACACAATTTGCTAACTTTAGGCAATTGTGCACAGCAACTTTTAGTATAAAGCATAATACAAAAAAAACACATTTTTATACATTCTACATATTTAAACTTAACAATTATGATAGCTTCCTTTGTTTTTAGCTACTTTTCCAAAATTGTCAGCAGATTATTGCACACCTAGAAATGAAATTAAAAACATAGGCCTCCTCCATATCCCCTCATTGCCTCCTTTTCCATCACCAATATAGGTGTTTTCTAGCATTTTGGTAGGAAAAAACCCTCAATGATTAGTTTACAATTTAGGAAAAGTAGAATATTTTACACAGCTCTGCAAAGTCTACTTCACATATCTCTATAGCATATATATCTTTGAGAGTAAGCTTTTAGCTCACTTGGACCTAAAATATGGGAGAAACACTTCATGCAAATTACAAGGCAGGCAGAACATATTCACATTTACAGAATCCGCTGACTTTAGTCAATTGTGCATAGAAACCTTTACTATAAAGCATATTACAGAAAAAAAGACACATTTTCATACATTCTACATATTTAAACTTAACAATTATGATAGTTTCCTTGGTTTTTATCTACTTTTCCAAAATTGTCTGCAGATCATTGCACACCTAGAAATGAAATTAAAAAACAAAGGCCTCCTCCATATCCCCTCATTGCCTCCTTTTCCATCGCCAATATAGGTGTTTTCTAGTATTTTGGTAGGAAAAACCCTCAATGATTTCTTTACAATTTCGGAAAAGTAGAACAATATTTTACACAGCTCTGCAATGTCTTCTTCAGACATCTCTATAGCATATATATCTTTGAGAGTAAGCGTTTAGCTTGCTTGGATCTAAAGCATGGGAGAAACACTTCATGCAAATTATAAGGGAGGCAGAACATATTCACATTGTACACAATCCGCTAACTTTAGGCAATTGTGCACAGCAACTTTTAGTATAAAGCATAATACAAAAAAACACATTTTTATACATTCTACATATTTAAACTTAACAATTATGATTGCTTCCTGTTTTTAGCTACTTTTCCAAAATTGTCAGCAGATTATCGTACACCTAGAATTGAAATTAAAAAACATAGGCCTCCTCCACATCCCCTCATAGCCTCCTTTTTAATCGCCAATATAGGTGTTTTCTAGCATTTTGGTAGGAAAAAACCCTCAATGGTTAGTTTACAATTTAGGAAAAGTAGAATATTTTAAACAGCTCTGCAATGTCTACTTCACACATCACAATAGCATATATATCTTTGAGAGTAAGCTTTTAGCTCACTTGAACCTAAAATATGGGAGAAACACTTCATGCAAATTACAAGGCAGGCAGAACATATTAACATTTACAGAATCCGCTGACTTTAGTCAATTGTGCATAGAAACCTTTACTATAAAGCATATTACAAAAAAAAAGACACATTTTCATACATTCTACATATTTAAACTTAACAATTATGATAGTTTCCTTGGTTTTTAGCTACTTTTCCAAAATTGTCTGCAGATCATTGCACACCTTGAAATGAAATTAAAAAACATAGGCCTCCTCCATATCCCCTCATAGCCTCCTTTTCCATCGCCAATATAGGTGTTTTCTAGTATTTTGGTAGGAAAAACCCTCAATGATTTCTTTACAATTTCAGAAAAGTAGAACAATATTTTGCACAGCTCTGCAATGTCTTCTTCAGACATCTCTACAGCATATATATCTTTGAGAGTAAGCTTTTAGCTTGCTTGGATCTAAAACATGGGAGAAACACTTCATGCAAATTATAAGGGAGGCAGAACATATTCACATTGTACACAATCCGCTAACTTTAGGCAATTGTGCACAGCAACTTTTAGTATAAAGCATAATACAAAAAAACATTTTTATACATTCTACATATTTAAACTTAACAATTATGATAGCTTCCTTTGTTTTTAGCTACTTTTCCAAAATTGTCAGCAGATTATTACACACCTAGAAATGAAATTAAAAACATAGGCCTCCTCCATATCCCCTCATAGCCTGCTTTTCCATCGCCAATATAGGTGTTTTCTAGCATTTTGGTAGAAAAAAACCCTCAATGATTTGTTTACAATTTAGAAAAAGTAGAAGAATATTTTACACAGCTCTGAAATGTCTTCTTCAGACATCTCTCTAGCATATACAGTGCTCAAAAAAATAAAGGGAACACTTAACCAGCTTTATATAACTCCAAGTAAATCAAAGTTCTGTGAAATCAGACTGTCCACTTAAGAAGCAAAAAGGTTTGACAATAATTTCACATGCTGTTCTACAAATGGAATAGACAACAGATGGAAAGTATTGGCAATTATCAATACACCGTCAATAAAGGAATGTTTCTGCAGGTGGGTACCACAGACAACATCTCAGTACCAATGCTTTCTGGCTGATGTTTTGGTCAGTTTTGAATGTTGGTTGGGCTTTCACACTCGTGGTAGCATGAGACGGACTCTACAACCCACACAAGTGTCTAAGGTAGTGCAGCTCATCCAGGATGGCACATCAATGCGAGCTGTGGCAAGAAGGTTTGCTGTGTCTGTCAGCATAGTGTTCAGAGGTTGGAGGTGCTACCAGGAGACAAGCCAGTACACCAGGAGATGTGGAGGGGGCCGTAGTAGGGGAACAACCCAGCAGCAATAGTCAATTGTGCAAAGAAACCTTTACTATAAAGAATATTACAGAAAAAAGACACATTTTCATACATTCTACATATTTAACTATTATGATAGTTTCCTTGGTTTTAGCTACTTTTCCAAAATTGTCAGCAAACAGATTATTGCACACCTAAAAATAAAATTAAAAACATAGGCCTCCTCCATATCCCCTCATAGCCTCCTTTTCCATCGCCAATATAGGTGTTTTCTAGCATTTTGGTAGGAAAAAACCATCAATGATTAGTTTACAATTTAGGAAAAGTAGAAGAATATTTTACACAGCTCTGCAAGGTCTACTTCACACATCTCTATAGCATACATATATCTTTGAGAGTAAGCTTTTAGCTCACTTGGACCTAAAATATGGGAGAAACACTTCATACAAATTACAAAGCAGGCAGAACATATTCACATTTACAGAATCCGCTGACTTTAGTCAATTGTGCGTAGAAACCTTTACTATAAAGCATATTACAGAAAAAAAGACACATTTTCATACATTCTACATATTTAAACGTAACAATTATGATAGTTTCCTTGGTTTTTAGCTACTTTTCCAAAATTCTCTGCAGATCACTGCACACCTAGAAATGAAATTAAAAAACATAGGCCTCCTCCATATCCCCTCATAGTCTCCTTTTCCATCGCCAATATAGGTGTTTTCTAGCATTTTGGTAGGAAAAACCCTCAATAATTTCTTTACAATTTCGGAAAAGTAGAACAATATTTTACACAGCTCTGCAATGTCTTCTTCAGACATCTCTATAGCATATATATCTTTGAGAGTAAGCTTTTAGCTTGCTTGGATCTAAAATATGGGAGAAACACTTCATGCAAATTACAAGGGAGGCAGAACAAATTCACATTTACAGAATCAGCTGACTTTAGTCAATTGTGCAAAGAAACCATCACTATAAAGCATATTACAGAAAAAAGACACATTTTCATACATTCTACATATTTAAACTTAACAATTATGATAGTTTCCTTGGTTTTTAGCTACTTTTCCAAAATTGTCAGCAGATCATTGCACACCTAGAAATGAAATTAAAAAACATAGGCCTCCTCCATATACCCTCATTGCCTCCTTTTCCATCGCCAATATAGGTGTTTTCTAACATTTTGGTAGGAAAAAACCCTCAATGATTAGTTTACAATTTAGGAAAAGTAGAAGAATATTTTACACAGCTCTGCAAGGTCTACTTCACACATCTCTATAGCATACATATATCTTTGAGAGTAAGCTTTTAGCTCACTTGGACCTAAAATATGGGAGAAACACTTCATACAAATTACAAAGCAGGCAGAACATATTCACATTGTACACAATCCGCTAACTTTAGGCAATTGTGCACAGCAACTTTTAGTATAAAGCATAATACTAAAAAGACACATTTTCATACATTCTACATATTTAAACTTAACAATTATGATAGTTTCCTTGGTTTTTAGCTACTTTTCCAAAATTGTCTGCAGATAATTGCACACCTAGAAATGAAATTAAAAAACATAGGCCTCCTCCATATCCCCTCATAGCCTCCTTTTCCATCGCCAATATAGGTGTTTTCTAGCAATTTGGTAGGAAAAACCCTCAATGATTTCTTTACAATTTCGGAAAAGTAGAACAATATTTTACACAGCTCTGCAATGTCTTCTTCAGACATCTCTATAGCATATATATCTTGGAGAGTAAGCTTTTAGCTTGCTTTGATCTAAAACATGGGAGAAACACTTCATGCAAATTATAAGGGAGGCAGAACATATTCACATTTTACACAATCCGCTAACTTTAGGCAACTGTGCACAGCAACTTTTAGTATAAAGCATAATACAAAAAAAACACATTTTTATACATTCTACATATTTAAACTTAACAATTATGATAGCTTCCTTTGTTTTTAGCTACTTTTCCAAAATTGTCAGCAGATTATTGCACACCTAGAAATGAAATTAAAAAACATAGGCCTCCTCCATATCCCCTCATAGCCTGCTTTTCCATCGCCAATATAGGTGTTTTCTAGCATTTTGGTAGAAAAAACCCTCAATGATTTGTTTACAATTTAGGAAAAGTAGAATATTTTACACAGCTCTGCAATGTCTACTTCACACATCACAATAGCATATATATCTTTGAGAGTAAGCTTTTAGCTCACTTGGACCTAAAATATGGGAGAAACACTTCATGCAAATTACAAGGCAGGCAGAACATATTTACATTTACAGAATCCGCTGACTTAAGTCAATTGTGCATAGAAACCTTTACTATAAAGCATATTACAGAAAAAAGACACATTTTCATACATTCTACATATTTAAAATTAACAATTATGATAGTTTCCTTGGTTTTTAGCTACTTTTCCAAAATTGTCTGCAGATCATTGCACACCTAGAAATGAAATTAAAAAACATAGGCCTCCTCCATATCCCCTCATAGCCTCCTTTTCCATCGCCAATATAGGTGTTTTCTAGCAATTTGGTAGGAAAAACCCTCAATGATTTCTTTACAATTTCGGAAAAGTAGAACAATATTTTACAGAGCTCTGCAATGTCTTCTTCAGACATCTCTATAGCATATATATCTTGGAGAGTAAGCTTTTAGCTTGCTTTGATCTAAAACATGGGAGAAACACTTCATGCAAATTATAAGGGAGGCAGAACATATTCACATTTTACACAATCCGCTAACTTTAGGCAATTGTGCACAGCAACTTTTAGTATAAAGCATAATACAAAAAAAACACATTTTTATACATTCTACATATTTAAACTTAATAATTATGATAGCTTCCTTTGTTTTTAGCTACTTTTCCAAAATTGAAAGCAGATTATTGCACACCTTGAAATGAAATTAAAAAACATAGGCCTCCTCCATATCCCCTCATAGCCTGCTTTTCCATCGCCAATATAGGTGTTTTCTAGCATTTTGGTAGAAAAAACCCTCAATGATTTGTTTACAATTTAGGAAAAGTAGAATATTTTACACAGCTCTGCAATGTCTACTTCACACATCACAATAGCATATATATCTTTGAGAGTAAGCTTTTAGCTCACTTGGACCTAAAATATGGGAGAAACACTTCATGCAAATTACAAGGCAGGCAGAACATATTTACATTTACAGAATCCGCTGACTTTAGTCAATTGTGCATAGAAACCTTTACTATAAAGCATATAACAGAAAAAAAGACACATTTTCATACATTCTACATATTTAAACTTAACAATTATGATAGTTTCCTTGGTTTTTAGCTACTTTTCCAAAATTGTCTGCAGATCATTTCACACCTTGAAATGAAATTAAAAAACATTGGCCTCCTCCATATCCCCTCATATCCTCCTTTTCCATCGCCAATATAGGTGTTTTCTAGCATTTTGGTAGGAAAAACCCTCAATGATTTCTTTACAATTTCAGAAAAGTAGAACAATATTTTACACAGCTCTGCAATGTCTTCTTCAGACATCTCTATAGCATATATATCTTTGAGAGTAAGCTTTTAGCTTGCTTGGATCTAAAACATAGGAGAAACACTTCATGCAAATTATAAGGGAGGCAGAACATATTCACATTGTACACAATCCGCTAACTTTAGGCAATTGTGCACAGCAACTTTTAGTATAAAGCATAATACTAAAAAAACACATTTTTATACATTCTACATATTTAAACTTAACAATTATGATAGCTTCCTTTGTTTTTAGCTACTTTTCCAAAATTGTCAGCAGATTATTGCACACCTAGAAATGAAATTAAAAACATAGGCCTCCTCCATATCCCCTCATAGCCTGCTTTTCCATCGCCAATATAGGTGTTTTCTAGCATTTTGGTAGAAAAAACCCTCAATGATTTGTTTACAATTTAGAAAAAGTAGAAGAATATTTTACACAGCTCTGCAATGTCTTCTTCAGACATCTCTCTAGCATCTACAGTGCTCAAAAAATAAAGGGAACACTTAACCAGCTTTATATAACTCCAAGTAAATCAAAGTTCTGTGAAATCAGACTGTCCACTTAAGAAGCAAAAAGGTTTGACGATAATTTCACATGCTGTTCTGCAAATGGAATAGACAACAGATGGAAATTATTGGCAATTATCAATACACCGTCAATAAAGGAATGTTTCTGCAGGTGGGGACCACAGACAACATCTCAGTACCAATGCTTTCTGGCTGATGTTTTGGTCAGTTTTGAATGTTGGTTGTGCTTTCACACTCGTGGTAGCATGAGACGGACTCTACAACCCACACAAGTGTCTAAGGTAGTGCAGCTCATCCAGGATGGCACATCAATGCGAGCTGTGGCAAGAAGGTTTGCTGTGTCTGTCAGCATAGTGTTCAGAGGTTGGAGGTGCTACCAGGAGACAAGCCAGTACACCAGGAGATGTGGAGGGGGCCGTAGTAGGGGAACAACCCAGCAGCAATAGTCAATTGTGCAAAAAAACCTTTACTATAAAGAATATTACAGAAAAAAGACACATTTTCATACATTCTACATATTTAACTATTATGATAGTTTCCTTGGTTTTAGCTACTTTTCCAAAATTGTCAGCAAACAGATTATTGCACACCTAAAAATAAAATTAAAAACATAGGCCTCCTCCATATCCCCTCATAGCCTCCTTTTCCATCGCCAATATAGGTGTTTTCTAGCATTTTGGTAGGAAAAAACCATCAATGATTAGTTTACAATTTAGGAAAAGTAGAAGAATATTTTACACAGCTCTGCAAGGTCTACTTCACACATCTCTATAGCATACATATATCTTTGAGAGTAAGCTTTTAGCTCACTTGGACCTAAAATATGGGAGAAACACTTCATACAAATTACAAAGCAGGCAGAACATATTCACATTTACAGAATCCGCTGACTTTAGTCAATTGTGCGTAGAAACCTTTACTATAAAGCATATTACAGAAAAAAAGACACATTTTCATACATTCTACATATTTAAACGTAACAATTATGATAGTTTCCTTGGTTTTTAGCTACTTTTCCAAAATTCTCTGCAGATCATTGCACACCTAGAAATGAAATTAAAAAACATAGGCCTCCTCCATATCCCCTCATAGTCTCCTTTTCCATCGCCAATATAGGTGTTTTCTAGCATTTTGGTAGGAAAAACCCTCAATAATTTCTTTACAATTTCGGAAAAGTAGAACAATATTTTACACAGCTCTGCAATGTCTTCTTCAGACATCTCTATAGCATATATATCTTTGAGAGTAAGCTTTTAGCTTGCTTGGATCTAAAATATGGGAGAAACACTTCATGCAAATTACAAGGGAGGCAGAACAAATTCACATTTACAGAATCAGCTGACATTAGTCAATTGTGCAAAGAAACCATCACTATAAAGCATATTACAGAAAAAAGACACATTTTCATACATTCTACATATTTAAACTTAACAATTATGATAGTTTCCTTGGTTTTTAGCTACTTTTCCAAAATTGTCAGCAGATCATTGCACACCTAGAAATGAAATTAAAAAACATAGGCCTCCTCCATATACCCTCATTGCCTCCTTTTCCATCGCCAATATAGGTGTTTTCTAACATTTTGGTAGGAAAAAACCCTCAATGATTAGTTTACAATTTAGGAAAAGTAGAAGAATATTTTACACAGCTCTGCAAGGTCTACTTCACACATCTCTATAGCATACATATATCTTTGAGAGTAAGCTTTTAGCTCACTTGGACCTAAAATATGGGAGAAACACTTCATACAAATTACAAAGCAGGCAGAACATATTCACATTGTACACAATCCGCTAACTTTAGGCAATTGTGCACAGCAACTTTTAGTATAAAGCATAATACTAAAAAGACACATTTTCATACATTCTACATATTTAAACTTAACAATTATGATAGTTTCCTTGGTTTTTAGCTACTTTTCCAAAATTGTCTGCAGATAATTGCACACCTAGAAATGAAATTAAAAAACATAGGCCTCCTCCATATCCCCTCATAGCCTCCTTTTCCATCGCCAATATAGGTGTTTTCTAGCAATTTGGTAGGAAAAACCCTCAATGATTTCTTTACAATTTCGGAAAAGTAGAACAATATTTTACACAGCTCTGCAATGTCTTCTTCAGACATCTCTATAGCATATATATCTTGGAGAGTAAGCTTTTAGCTTGCTTTGATCTAAAACATGGGAGAAACACTTCATGCAAATTATAAGGGAGGCAGAACATATTCACATTTTACACAATCCGCTAACTTTAGGCAACTGTGCACAGCAACTTTTAGTATAAAGCATAATACAAAAAAAACACATTTTTATACATTCTACATATTTAAACTTAACAATTATGATAGCTTCCTTTGTTTTTAGCTACTTTTCCAAAATTGTCAGCAGATTATTGCACACCTAGAAATGAAATTAAAAAACATAGGCCTCCTCCATATCCCCTCATAGCCTGCTTTTCCATCGCCAATATAGGTGTTTTCTAGCATTTTGGTAGAAAAAACCCTCAATGATTTGTTTACAATTTAGGAAAAGTAGAATATTTTACACAGCTCTGCAATGTCTACTTCACACATCACAATAGCATATATATCTTTGAGAGTAAGCTTTTAGCTCACTTGGACCTAAAATATGGGAGAAACACTTCATGCAAATTACAAGGCAGGCAGAACATATTTACATTTACAGAATCCGCTGACTTAAGTCAATTGTGCATAGAAACCTTTACTATAAAGCATATTACAGAAAAAAGACACATTTTCATACATTCTACATATTTAAAATTAACAATTATGATAGTTTCCTTGGTTTTTAGCTACTTTTCCAAAATTGTCTGCAGATCATTGCACACCTAGAAATGAAATTAAAAAACATAGGCCTCCTCCATATCCCCTCATAGCCTCCTTTTCCATCGCCAATATAGGTGTTTTCTAGCAATTTGGTAGGAAAAACCCTCAATGATTTCTTTACAATTTCGGAAAAGTAGAACAATATTTTACAGAGCTCTGCAATGTCTTCTTCAGACATCTCTATAGCATATATATCTTGGAGAGTAAGCTTTTAGCTTGCTTTGATCTAAAACATGGGAGAAACACTTCATGCAAATTATAAGGGAGGCAGAACATATTCACATTTTACACAATCCGCTAACTTTAGGCAATTGTGCACAGCAACTTTTAGTATAAAGCATAATACAAAAAAAACACATTTTTATACATTCTACATATTTAAACTTAATAATTATGATAGCTTCCTTTGTTTTTAGCTACTTTTCCAAAATTGAAAGCAGATTATTGCACACCTTGAAATGAAATTAAAAAACATAGGCCTCCTCCATATCCCCTCATAGCCTGCTTTTCCATCGCCAATATAGGTGTTTTCTAGCATTTTGGTAGAAAAAACCCTCAATGATTTGTTTACAATTTAGGAAAAGTAGAATATTTTACACAGCTCTGCAATGTCTACTTCACACATCACAATAGCATATATATCTTTGAGAGTAAGCTTTTAGCTCACTTGGACCTAAAATATGGGAGAAACACTTCATGCAAATTACAAGGCAGGCAGAACATATTTACATTTACAGAATCCGCTGACTTTAGTCAATTGTGCATAGAAACCTTTACTATAAAGCATATAACAGAAAAAAAGACACATTTTCATACATTCTACATATTTAAACTTAACAATTATGATAGTTTCCTTGGTTTTTAGCTACTTTTCCAAAATTGTCTGCAGATCATTTCACACCTTGAAATGAAATTAAAAAACATTGGCCTCCTCCATATCCCCTCATATCCTCCTTTTCCATCGCCAATATAGGTGTTTTCTAGCATTTTGGTAGGAAAAACCCTCAATGATTTCTTTACAATTTCAGAAAAGTAGAACAATATTTTACACAGCTCTGCAATGTCTTCTTCAGACATCTCTATAGCATATATATCTTTGAGAGTAAGCTTTTAGCTTGCTTGGATCTAAAACATAGGAGAAACACTTCATGCAAATTATAAGGGAGGCAGAACATATTCACATTGTACACAATCCGCTAACTTTAGGCAATTGTGCACAGCAACTTTTAGTATAAAGCATAATACTAAAAAAACACATTTTTATACATTCTACATATTTAAACTTAACAATTATGATAGCTTCCTTTGTTTTTAGCTACTTTTCCAAAATTGTCAGCAGATTATTGCACACCTAGAAATGAAATTAAAAACATAGGCCTCCTCCATATCCCCTCATAGCCTGCTTTTCCATCGCCAATATAGGTGTTTTCTAGCATTTTGGTAGAAAAAACCCTCAATGATTTGTTTACAATTTAGAAAAAGTAGAAGAATATTTTACACAGCTCTGCAATGTCTTCTTCAGACATCTCTCTAGCATCTACAGTGCTCAAAAAATAAAGGGAACACTTAACCAGCTTTATATAACTCCAAGTAAATCAAAGTTCTGTGAAATCAGACTGTCCACTTAAGAAGCAAAAAGGTTTGACGATAATTTCACATGCTGTTCTGCAAATGGAATAGACAACAGATGGAAATTATTGGCAATTATCAATACACCGTCAATAAAGGAATGTTTCTGCAGGTGGGGACCACAGACAACATCTCAGTACCAATGCTTTCTGGCTGATGTTTTGGTCAGTTTTGAATGTTGGTTGTGCTTTCACACTCGTGGTAGCATGAGACGGACTCTACAACCCACACAAGTGTCTAAGGTAGTGCAGCTCATCCAGGATGGCACATCAATGCGAGCTGTGGCAAGAAGGTTTGCTGTGTCTGTCAGCATAGTGTTCAGAGGTTGGAGGTGCTACCAGGAGACAAGCCAGTACACCAGGAGATGTGGAGGGGGCCGTAGTAGGGGAACAACCCAGCAGCAATAGTCAATTGTGCAAAAAAACCTTTACTATAAAGAATATTACAGAAAAAAGACACATTTTCATACATTCTACATATTTAACTATTATGATAGTTTCCTTGGTTTTAGCTACTTTTCCAAAATTGTCAGCAAACAGATTATTGCACACCTAAAAATAAAATTAAAAACATAGGCCTCCTCCATATCCCCTCATAGCCTCCTTTTCCATCGCCAATATAGGTGTTTTCTAGCATTTTGGTAGGAAAAAACCCTCAATGATTAGTTTACAATTTAGGAAAAGTAGAAGAATATTTTACACAGCTCTGCAAGGTCTACTTCACACATCTCTATAGCATACATATATCTTTGAGAGTAAGTTTTTAGCTCACTTGGACGTAAAATATGGGAGAAACACTTCACACAAATTACAAAGCAGGCAGAACATATTCACATTTACAGAATCCGCTGACTTTAGTCAATTGTGCATAGAAACCTTTACTATAAAGCATATTACAGAAAAAAAAGACACATTTTCATACATTCTACATATTTAAACTTAACAATTATGATAGTTTCCTTGGTTTTTAGCTACTTTTCCAAAATTGTCTGCAGATCATTGCACACCTTGAAATGAAATTAAAAAACATAGGCCTCCTCCATATCCCCTCATAGCTTCCTTTTCCATCCCCAATATAGGTGTTTTCTAGCATTTTGGTAGGAAAAACCCTCAATGATTTCTTTACAATTTCGGAAAAGTAGAACAATATTTTACACAGCTCTGCAATGTCTTCTTCAGACATCTCTATAGCATATATATCTTTGAGAGTAAGCTTTTAGCTTGCTTGGATCTAAAACATGGGAGAAACACTTCATGCAAATTATAAGGGAGGCAGAACATATTCACATTGTACACAATCCGCTAACTTTAGGCAATTGTGCACAGCAACTTTTAGTATAAAGCATAATACTAAAAAAACACATTTTTATACATTCTACATATTTAAACTTAACAATTATGATAGCTTCCTTTGTTTTTAGCTACTTTTCCAAAATTGTCAGCAGATTATTGCACACCTAGAAATGAAATTAAAAACATAGGCCTCCTCCATATCCCCTCATAGCCTGCTTTTCCATCGCCAATATAGGTGTTTTCTAGCATTTTGGTAGAAAAAACCCTCAATGATTTGTTTACAATTTAGAAAAAGTAGAAGAATATTTTACACAGCTCTGCAATGTCTTCTTCAGACATCTCTCTAGCATCTACAGTGCTCAAAAAATAAAGGGAACACTTAACCAGTTTTATATAACTCTAAGTAATTAAAGTTCTGTGAAATCAGACTGTCCACTTAAGAAGCAAAAAGGTTTGACAATAATTTCACATGCTGTTCTGCAAATGGAATAGACAACAGATGGAAATTATTGGCAATTATCAATACACCATCAATAAAGGAATGTTTCTGCATGTGGGGACCACAGACAACATCTCAGTACCAATGCTTTCTGGCTGATGTTTTGGTCAGTTTTGAATGTTGGTTGGGCTTTCACACTCGTGGTAGCATGAGACGGACTCTACAACCCACACAAGTGTCTAAGGTAGTGCAGCTCATCCAGGATGGCACATCAATGCGAAATGTGGCAAGAAAGTTTGCTGTGTCTGTCAGCATAGTGTTCAGAGGTTGGAGGTGCTACCAGTAGACAGGCCAGTACACCAGGAGATGTGGAGGGGGCCGCAGTACGGGAACAACCCAGCAGCAATAGTCAATTGTGCAAAAAACCTTTACTATAAAGAATATTACAGAAAAAAGACACATTTTCATACATTCTACATATTTAACTATTATGATAGTTTCCTTGGTTTTAGCTACTTTTCCAAAATTGTCAGCAAACAGATTATTGCACACCTAAAAATAAAATTAAAAACATAGGCCTCCTCCATATCCCCTCATAGCCTCCTTTTCCATCGCCAATATAGGTGTTTTCTAGCATTTTGGTAGGAAAAAACCCTCAATGATTAGTTTACAATTTAGGAAAAGTAGAAGAATATTTTACACAGCTCTGCAAGGTCTACTTCACACATCTCTATAGCATACATATATCTTTGAGAGTAAGCTTTTAGCTCACTTGGACCTAAAATATGGGAGAAACACTTCATGCAAATTACAAGGCAGGCAGAACATATTCACATTTACAGAATCCGCTGACTTTAGTCAATTGTGCATAGAAACCTTTACTATAAAGCATATTACAGAAAAAAAGACACATTTTCATACATTCTACATATTTAAACTTAACAATTATGATAGTTTCCTTGGTTTTTATCTACTTTTCCAAAATTGTCTGCAGATCATTGCACACCTAGAAATGAAATTAAAAAACAAAGGCCTCCTCCATATCCCCTCATTGCCTCCTTTTCCATCGCCAATATAGGTGTTTTCTAGGATTTTGGTAGGAAAAACCCTCAATGATTTCTTTACAATTTCGGAAAAGTAGAACAATATTTTACACAGCTCTGCAATGTCTTCTTCAGACATCTCTACAGCATATATATCTTTGAGAGTAAGCGTTTAGCTTGCTTGGATCTAAAGCATGGGAGAAACACTTCATGCAAATTATAAGGGAGGCAGAACATATTCACATTGTACACAATCCGCTAACTTTAGGAAATTGTGCACAGCAACTTTTAGTATAAAGCATAATACAAAAAAACACATTTTTATACATTCTACATATTTAAACTTAACAATTATGATTGCTTCCTGTTTTTAGCTACTTTTCCAAAATTGTCAGCAGATTATCGTACACCTAGAATTGAAATTAAAAAACATAGGCCTCCTCCACATCCCCTCATAGCCTCCTTTTTAATCGCCAATATAGGTGTTTTCTAGCATTTTGGTAGGAAAAAACCCTCAATGGTTAGTTTACAATTTAGGAAAAGTAGAATATTTTACACAGCTCTGCAATGTCTACTTCACACATCACAAAAGCATATATATCTTTGAGAGTAAGCTTTTAGCTCACTTGAACCTAAAATATGGGAGAAACACTTCATGCAAATTACAAGGCAGGCAGAACATATTTACATTTACAGAATCCGCTGACTTTAGTCAATTGTGCATAGAAACCTTTACTATAAAGCATATTACAAAAAAAAAGACACATTTTCATACATTCTACATATTTAAACTTAACAATTATGATAGTTTCCTTGGTTTTTAGCTACTTTTCCAAAATTGTCTGCAGATCATTGCACACCTAGAAATGAAATTAAAAAACATAGGCCTCCTCCATATCCCCTCATAGCCTCCTTTTCCATCGCCAATATAGGTGTTTTCTAGCATTTTGGTAGAAAAAAACCCTCAATGATTTGTTTACAATTTAGAAAAAGTAGAAGAATATTTTACACAGCTCTGCAATGTCTTCTTCAGACATCTCTCTAGCATATATATCTTTGAGAGTAAGCTTTTAGCTTGCTTGGATCTAAAACATGGGAGAAACACTTCATGCAAATTATAAGGGAGGCAGAACATATTCACATTGTACACAATCCGCTAACTTTAGGCAATTGTGCACAGCAACTTTTAGTATAAAGCATAATACAAAAAAACATTTTTATACATTCTACATATTTAAACTTAACAATTATGATAGCTTCCTTTGTTTTTAGCTACTTTTCCAAAATTGTCAGCAGATTATTGCACACCTAGAAATGAAATTAAAAACATAGGCCTCCTCCATATCCCCTCATAGCCTGCTTTTCCATCGCCAATATAGGTGTTTTCTAGCATTTTGGTAGAAAAAAACCCTCAATGATTTGTTTACAATTTAGAAAAAGTAGAAGAATATTTTACACAGCTCTGCAATGTCTTCTTCAGACATCTCTCTAGCATATACAGTGCTCAAAAAAATAAAGGGAACACTTAACCAGCTTTATATAACTCCAAGTAAATCAAAGTTCTGTGAAATCAGACTGTCCACTTAAGAAGCAAAAAGGTTTGACAATAATTTCACATGCTGTTCTACAAATGGAATAGACAACAGATGGAAAGTATTGGCAATTATCAATACACCGTCAATAAAGTAATGTTTCTGCAGGTGGGTACCACAGACAACATCTCAGTACCAATGCTTTCTGGCTGATGTTTTGGTCAGTTTTGAATGTTGGTTGGGCTTTCACACTCGTGGTAGCATGAGACGGACTCTACAACCCACACAAGTGTCTAAGGTAGTGCAGCTCATCCAGGATGGCACATCAATGCGAGCTGTGGCAAGAATGTTTGCTGTGTCTGTCAGCATAGTGTTCAGAGGTTGGAGGTGCTACCAGGAGACAAGCCAGTACACCAGGAGATGTGGAGGGGGCCGTAGTAGGGGAACAACCCAGCAGCAATAGTCAATTGTGCAAAGAAACCTTTACTATAAAGAATATTACAGAAAAAAGACACATTGTCATACATTCTACATATTTAACTATTATGATAGTTTCCTTGGTTTTAGCTACTTTTCCAAAATTGTCAGCAAACAGATTATTGCACACCTAAAAATAAAATTAAAAACATAGGCCTCCTCGATATCCCCTCATAGCCTCCTTTTCCATCACCAATATAGGTGTTTTCTAGCATTTTGGTAGGAAAAAACTCTCAATGATTAGTTTACAATTTAGGAAAAGTAGAAGAATATTTTACACAGCTCTGCAAGGTCTACTTCACACATCTCTATAGCATACATATATCTTTGAGAGTAAGCTTTTAGCTCACTTGGACCTAAAATATGGGAGAAACACTTCATACAAATTACAAAGCAGGCAGAACATATTCACATTTACAGAATCCGCTGACTTTAGTCAATTGTGCGTAGAAACCTTTACTATAAAGCATATTACAGAAAAAAAGACACATTTTCATACATTCTACATATTTAAACTTAACAATTATGATAGTTTCCTTGGTTTTTAGCTACTTTTCCAAAATTCTCTGCAGATCATTGCACACCTAGAAATGAAATTAAAAAACATAGGCCTCCTCCATATCCCCTCATAGCCTCCTTTTCCATCGCCAATATAGGTGTTTTCTAGCATTTTGGTAGGAAAAACCCTCAATAATTTCTTTACAATTTCGGAAAAGTAGAACAATATTTTACACAGCTCTGCAATGTCTTCTTCAGACATTTCTATTGCATATATATCTTTGAGAGTAAGCTTTTAGCTTGCTTGGATCTAAAATATGGGAGAAACACTTCATGCAAATTACAAGGGAGGCAGAACAAATTCACATTTACAGAATCCGCTGACTTTAGTCAATTGTGCAAAGAAACCATCACTATAAAGCATATTACAGAAAAAAGACACATTTTCATACATTCTACATATTTAAACTTAACAATTATGATAGTTTCCTTGGTTTTTAGCTACTTTTCCAAAATTGTCAGCAGATCACTGCACACCTAGAAATGAAATTAAAAAACATAGGCCTCCTCCATATACCCTCATTGCCTCCTTTTCCATCACCAATATAGGTGTTTTCTAGCATTTTGGTAGGAAAAAACCCTCAATGATTAGTTTACAATTTAGGAAAAGTAGAATATTTTACACAGCTCTGCAAAGTCTACTTCACATATCTCTATAGCATATATATCTTTGAGAGTAAGCTTTTAGCTCACTTGGACCTAAAATATGGGAGAAACACTTCATGCAAATTACAAGGCAGCAGAACATATTCACATTTACAGAATCCGCTGACTTTAGTCAATTGTGCATAGAAACCTTTACTATAAAGCATATTACAGAAAAAAAGACACATTTTCATACATTCTACATATTTAAACTTAACAATTATGATAGTTTCCTTGGTTTTTATCTACTTTTCCAAAATTGTCTGCAGATCATTGCACACCTAGAAATGAAATTAAAAAACAAAGGCCTCCTCCATATCCCCTCATTGCCTCCTTTTCCATCGCCAATATAGGTGTTTTCTAGCATTTTGGTAGGAAAAACCCTCAATGATTTCTTTACAATTTTGGAAAAGTAGAACAATATTTTACACAGCTCTGCAATTTCTTCTTCAGACATCTCTATAGCATATATATCTTTGAGAGTAAGCTTTTAGCTTGCTTGGATCTAAAACATGGGAGAAACACTTCATGCAAATTATAAGGGAGGCAGAACATATTCATATTGTACACAATTCGCTAACTTTAGGCAATTGTGCACAGCAACTTTTAGTATAAAGCATAATACAAAAAAAACACATTTTTATACATTCTACATATTTAAACTTAACAATTATGATAGCTTCCTTTGTTTTTAGCTACTTTTCCAAAATTGTCAGCAGATTATTGCACACCTAGAAATGAAATTAAAAACATAGGCCTCCTCCATATCCCCTCATTGCCTCCTTTTCCATCACCAATATAGGTGTTTTCTAGCATTTTGGTAGGAAAAAACCCTCAATGATTAGTTTACAATTTAGGAAAAGTAGAATATTTTACACAGCTCTGCAAAGTCTACTTCACATATCTCTATAGCATATATATCTTTGAGAGTAAGCTTTTAGCTCACTTGGACCTAAAATATGGGAGAAACACTTCATGCAAATTACAAGGCAGGCAGAACATATTCACATTTACAGAATCCGCTGACTTTAGTCAATTGTGCATA
Organism: Dendrobates tinctorius; assembly: GCF_039654945.1. Taxonomy (NCBI): domain Eukaryota; kingdom Metazoa; phylum Chordata; class Amphibia; order Anura; family Dendrobatidae; genus Dendrobates; species Dendrobates tinctorius. The sequence goes on along the minus strand of NW_027361712.1, from coordinate 25,075,447 downwards.
GAAACCTTTACTATAAAGCATATTACAGAAAAAAAGACACATTTTCATACATTCTACATATTTAAACTTAACAATTATGGTAGTTTCCTTGGTTTTTATCTACTTTTCCAAAATTGGCTGCAGATCATTGCACACCTAGAAATGAAATTAAAAAACAAAGGCCTCCTCCATATCCCCTCATTGCCTCCTTTTCCATCGCCAATATAGGTGTTTTCTAGCATTTTGGTAGGAAAAACCCTCAATGATTTCTTTACAATTTCGGAAAAGTAGAACAATATTTTACACAGCTCTGCAATGTCTTCTTCAGACATCTCTATAGCATATATATCTTTGAGAGTAAGCGTTTAGCTTGCTTGGATCTAAAGCATGGGAGAAACACTTCATGCAAATTATAAGGGAGGCAGAACATATTCACATTGTACACAATCCGCTAACTTTAGGCAATTGTGCACAGCAACTTTTAGTATAAAGCATAATACAAAAAAACACATTTTTATACATTCTACATATTTAAACTTAACAATTATGATTGCTTCCTGTTTTTAGCTACTTTTCCAAAATTGTCAGCAGATTATCGTACACCTAGAATTGAAATTAAAAAACATAGGCCTTCTCCACATCCCCTCATAGCCTCCTTTTTAATCGCCAATATAGGTGTTTTCTAGCATTTTGGTAGGAAAAAACCCTCAATGGTTAGTTTACAATTTAGGAAAAGTAGAATATTTTACACAGCTCTGCAATGTCTACTTCACACATCACAATAGCATATATATCTTTGAGAGTAAGCTTTTAGCTCACTTGAACCTAAAATATGGGAGAAACACTTCATGCAAATTACAAGGCAGGCAGAACATATTTACATTTACAGAATCCGCTGACTTTAGTCAATTGTGCATAGAAACCTTTACTATAAAGCATATTACAAAAAAAAAGACACATTTTCATACATTCTACATATTTAAACTTAACAATTATGATAGTTTCCTTGGTTTTTAGCTACTTTTCCAAAATTGTCTGCAGATCATTGCACACCTTGAAATGAAATTAAAAAACATAGGCCTCCTCCATATCCACTCATAGCCTCCTTTTCCATCGCCAATATAGGTGTTTTCTAGCATTTTGGTAGGAAAAACCCTCAATGATTTCTTTACAATTTCAGAAAAGTAGAACAATATTTTGCACAGCTCTGCAATGTCTTCTTCAGACATCTCTATAGCATATATATCTTTGAGAGTAAGCTTTTAGCTTGCTTGGATCTAAAACATGGGAGAAACACTTCATGCAAATTATAAGGGAGGCAGAACATATTCACATTGTACACAATCCGCTAACTTTAGGCAATTGTGCACAGCAACTTTTAGTATAAAGCATAATACAAAAAAACATTTTTATACATTCTACATATTTAAACTTAACAATTATGATAGCTTCCTTTGTGTTTGGCTACTTTTCCAAAATTGTCAGCAGATTATTACACACCTAGAAATGAAATTAAAAACATAGGCCTCCTCCATATCCCCTCATAGCCTGCTTTTCCATCGCCAATATAGGTGTTTTCTAGCATTTTGGTAGAAAAAAACCCTCAATGATTTGTTTACAATTTAGAAAAAGTAGAAGAATATTTTACACAGCTCTGAAATGTCTTCTTCAGACATCTCTCTAGCATATACAGTGCTCAAAAAAATAAAGGGAACACTTAACCAGCTTTATATAACTCCAAGTAAATCAAAGTTCTGTGAAATCAGACTGTCCACTTAAGAAGCAAAAAGGTTTGACAATAATTTCACATGCTGTTCTACAAATGGAATAGACAACAGATGGAAAGTATTGGCAATTATCAATACACCGTCAATAAAGGAATGTTTCTGCAGGTGGGTACCACAGACAACATCTCAGTACCAATGCTTTCTGGCTGATGTTTTGGTCAGTTTTGAATGTTGGTTGGGCTTTCACACTCGTGGTAGCATGAGACGGACTCTACAACCCACACAAGTGTCTAAGGTAGTGCAGCTCATCCAGGATGGCACATCAATGCGAGCTGTGGCAAGAAGGTTTGCTGTGTCTGTCAGCATAGTGTTCAGAGGTTGGAGGTGCTACCAGGTGACAAGCCAGTACATCAGGAGATGTGGAGGGGGCCGTAGTAGGGGAACAACCCAGCAGCAATAGTCAATTGTGCAAAGAAACCTTTACTATAAAGAATATTACAGAAAAAAGACACATTTTCATACATTCTACATATTTAACTATTATGATAGTTTCCTTGGTTTTAGCTACTTTTCCAAAATTGTCAGCAAACAGATTATTGCACACCTAAAAATAAAATTAAAAACATAGGCCTCCTCCATATCCCCTCATAGCCTCCTTTTCCATCGCCAATATAGGTGTTTTCTAGCATTTTGGTAGGAAAAAACCCTCAATGATTAGTTTACAATTTAGGAAAAGTAGAAGAATATTTTACACAGCTCTGCAAGGTCTACTTCACACATCTCTATAGCATACATATATCTTTGAGAGTAAGCTTTTAGCTCACTTGGACCTAAAATATGGGAGAAACACTTCATACAAATTACAAAGCAGGCAGAACATATTCACATTTACAGAATCCGCTGACTTTAGTCAATTGTGCGTAGAAACCTTTACTATAAAGCATATTACAGAAAAAAAGACACATTTTCATACATTCTACATATTTAAACTTAACAATTATGATAGTTTCCTTGGTTTTTAGCTACTTTTCCAAAATTCTCTGCAGATCATTGCACACCTAGAAATGAAATTAAAAAACATAGGCCTCCTACATATCCCCTCATAGTCTCCTTTTCCATCGCCAATATAGGTGTTTTCTAGCATTTTGGTAGGAAAAACCCTCAATAATTTCTTTATAATTTCGGAAAAGTAGAACAATATTTTACACAGCTCTGCAATGTCTTCTTCAGACATCTCTATAGCATATATATCTTTGAGAGTAAGATTTTAGCTTGCTTGGATCTAAAATATGGGAGAAACACTTCATGCAAATTACAAGGGAGGCAGAACAAATTCACATTTACAGAATCTGCTGACTTTAGTCAATTGTGCAAAGAAACCATCACTATAAAGCATATTACAGAAAAAAGACACATTTTCATACATTCTACATATTTAAACTTAACAATTATGATAGTTTCCTTGGTTTTTAGCTACTTTTCCAAAATTGTCAGCAGATTATTACACACCTAGAAATGAAATTAAAAACATAGGCCTCCTCCATATCCCCTCATAGCCTGCTTTTCCATCGCCAATATAGGTGTTTTCTAGCATTTTGGTAGAAAAAAACCCTCAATGATTTGTTTACAATTTAGAAAAAGTAGAAGAATATTTTACACAGCTCTGAAATGTCTTCTTCAGACATCTCTCTAACATATACAGTGCTCAAAAAAATAAAGGGAACACTTAACCAGCTTTATATAACTCCAAGTAAATCAAAGTTCTGTGAAATCAGACTGTCCACTTAAGAAGCAAAAAGGTTTGACAATAATTTCACATGCTGTTCTACAAATGGAATAGACAACAGATGGAAAGTATTGGCAATTATCAATACACCGTCAATAAAGGAATGTTTCTGCAGGTGGGTACCACAGACAACATCTCAGTACCAATGCTTTCTGGCTGATGTTTTGGTCAGTTTTGAATGTTGGTTGGGCTTTCACACTCGTGGTAGCATGAGACGGACTCTACAACCCACACAAGTGTCTAAGGTAGTGCAGCTCATCCAGGATGGCACATCAATGCGAGCTGTGGCAAGAAGGTTTGCTGTGTCTGTCAGCATAGTGTTCAGAGGTTGGAGGTGCTACCAGGAGACAAGCCAGTACATCAGGAGATGTGGAGGGGGCCGTAGAAGGGGAACAACCCAGCAGCAATAGTCAATTGTGCAAAGAAACCTTTACTATAAAGAATATTACAGAAAAAAGACACATTTTCATACATTCTACATATTTAACTATTATGATAGTTTCCTTGGTTTTAGCTACTTTTCCAAAATTGTCAGCAAACAGATTATTGCACACCTAAAAATAAAATTAAAAACATAGGCCTCCTCCATATCCCCTCATAGCCTCCTTTTCCATCGCCAATATAGGTGTTTTCTAGCATTTTGGTAGGAAAAAACCCTCAATGATTAGTTTACAATTTAGGAAAAGTAGAAGAATATTTTACACAGCTCTGCAAGGTCTACTTCACACATCTCTATAGCATACATATATCTTTGAGAGTAAGCTTTTAGCTCACTTGGACCTAAAATATGGGAGAAACACTTCATACAAATTACAAAGCAGGCAGAACATATTCACATTTACAGAATCCGCTGACTTTAGTCAATTGTGCGTAGAAACCTTTACTATAAAGCATATTACAGAAAAAAAGACACATTTTCATACATTCTACATATTTAAACTTAACAATTATGATAGTTTCCTTGGTTTTTAGCTACTTTTCCAAAATTCTCTGCAGATCATTGCACACCTAGAAATGAAATTAAAAAACATAGGCCTCCTACATATCCCCTCATAGTCTCCTTTTCCATCGCCAATATAGGTGTTTTCTAGCATTTTGGTAGGAAAAACCCTCAATAATTTCTTTACAATTTCGGAAAAGTAGAACAATATTTTACACAGCTCTGCAATGTCTTCTTCAGACATCTCTATAGCATATATATCTTTGAGAGTAAGATTTTAGCTTGCTTGGATCTAAAATATGGGAGAAACACTTCATGCAAATTACAAGGGAGGCAGAACAAATTCACATTTACAGAATCCGCTGACTTTAGTCAATTGTGCAAAGAAACCATCACTATAAAGCATATTACAGAAAAAAGACACATTTTCATACATTCTACATATTTAAACTTAACAATTATGATAGTTTCCTTGGTTTTTAGCTACTTTTCCAAAATTGTCAGCAGATCATTGCACACCTAGAAATGAAATTAAAAAACATAGGCCTCCTCCATATACCCTCATTGCCTCCTTTTCCATCACCAATATAGGTGTTTTCTAGCATTTTGGTAGGAAAAAACCCTCAATGATTAGTTTACAATTTAGTAAAAGTAGAATATTTTACACAGCTCTGCAAAGTCTACTTCACATATCTCTAAAGCATATATATCTTTGAGAGTAAGCTTTTAGCTCACTTGGACCTAAAATATGGGAGAAACACTTCATGCAAATTACAAGGCAGCAGAACATATTCACATTTACAGAATCCGCTGACTTTAGTCAATTGTGCATAGAAACCTTTACTATAAAGCATATTACAGAAAAAAAGACACATTTTCATACATTCTACATATTTAAACTTAACAATTATGATAGTTTCCTTGGTTTTTATCTACTTTTCCAAAATTGTCTGCAGATCATTGCACACCTAGAAATGAAATTAAAAAACAAAGGCCTCCTCCATATCCCCTCATTGCCTCCTTTTCCATCGCCAATATAGGTGTTTTCTAGCATTTTGGTAGGAAAAACCCTCAATGATTTCTTTACAATTTCGGAAAAGTAGAACAATATTTTACACAGCTCTGCAATGTCTTCTTCAGACATCTCTATAGCATATATATCTTTGAGAGTAAGCGTTTAGCTTGCTTGGATCTAAAGCATGGGAGAAACACTTCATGCAAATTATAAGGGAGGCAGAACATATTCACATTGTACACAATCCGCTAACTTTAGGCAATTGTGCACAGCAACTTTGAGTATAAAGCATAATACAAAAAAAACACATTTTTATACATTCTACATATTTAAACTTAACAATTATGATTGCTTCCTGTTTTTAGCTACTTTTCCAAAATTGTCAGCAGATTATCGTACACCTAGAATTGAAATTAAAAAACATAGGCCTCCTCCACATCCCCTCATAGCCTCCTTTTTAATCGCCAATATAGGTGTTTTCTAGCATTTTGGTAGGAAAAAACCCTCAATGGTTAGTTTACAATTTAGGAAAAGTAGAATATTTTACACAGCTCTGCAATGTCTACTTCACACATCACAAAAGCATATATATCTTTGAGAGTAAGCTTTTAGCTCACTTGAACCTAAAATATGGGAGAAACACTTCATGCAAATTGCAAGGCAGGCAGAACATATTTACATTTACAGAATCCGCTGACTTTAGTCAATTGTGCATAGAAACCTTTACTATAAAGCATATTACAGAAAAAAAGACACATTTTCATACATTCTACATATTTAAACTTAACAATTATGATAGTTTCCTTGGTTTTTAGCTACTTTTCCAAAATTGTCTGCAGATCATTGCACACCTAGAAATGAAATTAAAAAACATAGGCCTCCTCCATATCCCCTCATAGCCTCCTTTTCCATCGCCAATATAGGTGTTTTCTAGCATTTTGGTAGGAAAAACCCTCAATGATTTCTTTACAATTTCAGAAAAGTAGAACAATATTTTACACAGCTCTGCAATGTCTTCTTCAGACATCTCTATAGCATATATATCTTTGAGAGTAAGCTTTTAGCTTGCTTGGATCTAAAACATGGGAGAAACACTTCATGCAAATTATAAGGGAGGCAGAACATATTCACATTGTACACAATCCGCTAACTTTAGGCAATTGTGCACAGCAACTTATAGTATAAAGCATAATACAAAAAAAACACATTTTTATACATTCTACATATTTAAACTTAACAATTATGATTGCTTCCTGTTTTTAGCTACTTTTCCAAAATTGTCAGCAGATTATCGTACACCTAGAATTGAAATTAAAAAACATAGGCCTCCTCCACATCCCCATATAGCCTCCTTTTTAATCGCCAATATAGGTGTTTTCTAGCATTTTGGTAGGAAAAAACCCTCAATGGTTAGTTTACAATTTAGGAAAAGTAGAATATTTTACACAGCTCTGCAATGTCTACTTCACACATCACAATAGCATATATATCTTTGAGAGTAAGCTTTTAGCTCACTTGAACCTAAAATATGGGAGAAACACTTCATGCACATTACAAGGCAGGCAGAACATATTTACATTTACAGAATCCACTGACTTTAGTCAATTGTGCATAGAAACCTTTACTATAAAGCATATTACAGAAAAAAAGACACATTTTCATACATTCTACATATTTAAACTTAACAATTATGATAGTTTCCTTGGTTTTTAGCTACTTTTCCAAAATTGTCTGCAGATCATTGCACACCTTGAAATGAAATTAAAAAACATAGGCCTCCTCCATATCCCCTCATAGCCTCCTTTTCCATCGCCAATATAGGTGTTTTCTAGCATTTTGGTAGGAAAAAACCCTCAATGATTAGTTTACAATTTAGGAAAAGTAGAAGAATATTTTACACAGCTCTGCAAGGTCTACTTCACACATCTCTATAGCATACATATATCTTTGAGAGTAAGCTTTTAGCTCACTTGGACCTAAAATATGGGAGAAACACTTCATACAAATTACAAAGCAGGCAGAACATATTTACATTTACAGAATCCGCTGACTTTAGTCAATTGTGCATAGAAACCTTTACTATAAAGCATATTACAGAAAAAAGACACATTTTCATACATTCTACATATTTAAACTTAACAATTATGATAGTTTCCTTGGTTTTTATCTACTTTTCCAAAATTCTCTGCAGATCATTGCACACCTAGAAATGAAATTAAAAAACAAAGGCCTCCTCCATATCCCCTCATTGCCTCCTTTTCCATCGCCAATATAGGTGTTTTCTAGCATTTTGGTAGGAAAAACCCTCAAGGATTTCTTTACAATTTTGGAAAAGTAGAACAATATTTTACACAGCTCTGCAATGTCTTCTTCAGACATCTCTATAGCATATATATCTTTGAGAGTAAGCGTTTACCTTGCTTGGATCTAAAGCATGGGAGAAACACTTCATGCAAATTATAAGGGAGGCAGAACATATTCACATTGTACACAATCCGCTAACTTTAGGCAATTGTGCACAGCAACTTTTAGTATAAAGCATAATACAAAAAAAACACATTTTTATACATTCTACATATTTAAACTTAACAATTATGATTGCTTCCTGTTTTTAGCTACTTTTCCAAAATTGTCAGCAGATTATCGTACACCTAGAATTGAAAATAAAAAATATAGGCCTCCTCCACATCCCCTCATAGCCTCCTTTTTAATCGCCAATATAGGTGTTTTCTAGCATTTTGGTAGGAAAAAACCCTCAATGGTTAGTTTACAATTTAGGAAAAGTAGAATATTTTACACAGCTCTGCAATGTCTACTTCACACATCACAATAGCATATATATCTTTGAGAGTAAGCTTTTAGCTCACTTGAACCTAAAATATGGGAGAAACACTTCATGCAAATTACAAGGCAGGCAGAACATATTTACATTTACAGAATCTGCTGACTTTAGTCAATTGTGCATAGAAACCTTTACTATAAAGCATATTACAGAAAAAAAGACACATTTTCATACATTCTACATATTTAAACTTAACAATTATGATAGTTTCCTTGGTTTTTAGCTACTTTTCCAAAGTTGTCTGCAGATCATTGCACACCTAGAAATGAAATTAAAAAACATAGGCCTCCTCCATATCCCCTCATAGCCTCCTTTTCCATCGCCAATATAGGTGTTTTCTAGCATTTTGGTAGGAAAAACCCTCAATGATTTCTTTACAATTTCGGAAAAGTAGAACAATATTTTACACAGCTCTGCAATGTCTTCTTCAGACATCTCTATAGCATATATATCTTTGAGAGTAAGCTTTTAGCTTGCTTGGATCTAAAACATGGGAGAAACACTTCATGCAAATTATAAGGGAGGCAGAACATATTCACATTGTACACAATCCGCTAACTTTAGGCAATTGTGCACAGCAACTTTTAGTATAAAGCATAATACAAAAAAAACATTTTTATACATTCTACATATTTAAACTTAACAATTATGATAGCTTCCTTTGTTTTTAGCTACTTTTCCAAAATTGTCAGCAGATTATTGCACACCTAGAAATGAAATTAAAAACATAGGCCTCCTCCATATCCCCTCATAGCCTGCTTTTCCATCGCCAATATAGGTGTTTTCTAGCATTTTGGTAGAAAAAACCCTCAATGATTTGTTTACAATTTAGAAAAAGTAGAAGAATATTTTACACAGCTCTGCAATGTCTTCTTCAGACATCTCTCTACCATATACAGTGCTCAAAAGAATAAAGGGAACACTTAACCAGCTTTATATAACTCTAAGTAATTAAAGTTCTGTGAAATCAGACTGTCCACTTAAGAAGCAAAAAGGTTTGACAATAATTTCACATGCTGTTCTGCAAATGGAATAGACAACAGATGGAAATTATTGGCAATTATCAATACACCGTCAATAAAGGAATGTTTCTGCATGTGGGGACCACAGACAACATCTCAGTACCAATGCTTTCTGGCTGATGTTTTGGTCAGTTTTGAATGTTAGTTGGGCTTTCACACTCGTGGTAGCATGAGACGGACTCTACAACCCACACAAGTGTCTAAGGTAGTGCAGCTCATCCAGGATGGCACATCAATGCGAAATGTGGCAAGAAAGTTTGCTGTGTCTGTCAGCATAGTGTTCAGAGGTTGGAGGTGCTACCAGGAGAGAAGCCAGTACACCAGGAGATGTGGAGGGGGCCACAGTAGGGGAACAACCCAGCAGCAATAGTCAATTGTACAAAAAACCTTTACTATAAAGAATATTACAGAAAAAAGACACATTTTCATACATTCTACATATTTAACTATTATGATAGTTTCCTTGGTTTTAGCTACTTTTCCAAAATTGTCAGCAAACAGATTATTGCACACCTAAAAATAAAATTAAAAACATAGGCCTCCTCCATATCCCCTCATAGCCTCCTTTTCCATCGCCAATATAGGTGTTTTCTAGCATTTTGGTAGGAAAAAACCCTCAATGATTAGTTTACAATTTAGGAAAAGTAGAAGAATATTTTACACAGCTCTGCAAGGTCTACTTCACACATCTCTATAGCATACATATATCTTTGAGAGTAAGCTTTTAGCTCACTTGGACCTAAAATATGGGAGAAACACTTCATACAAATTACAAAGCAGGCAGAACATATTCACATTGTACACAATCCGCTAACTTTAGGCAATTGTGCACAGCAACTTTTAGTATAAAGCATAATACTAAAAAGACACATTTTCATACATTCTACATATTTAAACTTAACAATTATGATAGTTTCCTTGGTTTTTAGCTACTTTTCCAAAATTGTCTGCAGATCATTGCACACCTAGAAATGAAATTAAAAAACATAGGCCTCCTCCATATCCCCTCATAGCCTCCTTTTCCATCGCCAATATAGGTGTTTTCTAGCAATTTGGTAGGAAAAACCCTCAATGATTTCTTTACAATTTCGGAAAAGTAGAACAATATTTTACACAGCTCTGCAATGTCTTCTTCAGACATCTCTATAGCATATATATCTTGGAGAGTAAGCTTTTAGCTTGCTTTGATCTAAAACATGGGAGAAACACTTCATGCAAATTATAAGGGAGGCAGAACATATTCACATTTTACACAATCCGCTAACTTTAGGCAACTGTGCACAGCAACTTTTAGTATAAAGCATAATACAAAAAAAACACATTTTTATACATTCTACATATTTAAACTTAACAATTATGATAGCTTCCTTTGTTTTTAGCTACTTTTCCAAAATTGTCAGCAGATTATTGCACACCTAGAAATGAAATTAAAAAACATAGGCCTCCTCCGTATCCCCTCATAGCCTGCTTTTCCATCGCCAATATAGGTGTTTTCTAGCATTTTGGTAGAAAAAACCCTCAATGATTTGTTTACAATTTAGGAAAAGTAGAATATTTTACACAGCTCTGCAATGTCTACTTCACACATCACAATAGCATATATATCTTTGAGAGTAAGCTTTTAGCTCACTTGGACCTAAAATATGGGAGAAACACTTCATGCAAATTACAAGGCAGGCAGAACATATTTACATTTACAGAATCCGCTGACTTAAGTCAATTGTGCATAGAAACCTTTACTATAAAGCATATTACAGAAAAAAAGACACATTTTCATACATTCTACATATTTAAACTTAACAATTATGATAGTTTCCTTGGTTTTTAGCTACTTTTCCAAAATTGTCTGCAGATCATTGCACACCTTGAAATGAAATTAAAAAACATAGGCCTCCTCCATATCCCCTCATAGCCTCCTTTTCCATCGCCAATATAGGTGTTTTCTAGCATTTTGGTAGGAAAAACCCTCAATGATTTCTTTACAATTTCGGAAAAGTAGAACAATATTTTACACAGCTCTGCAATGTCTTCTTCAGACATCTCTATAGCATATATATCTTTGAGAGTAAGCTTTTAGCTTGCTTGGATCTAAAACATGGGAGAAACACTTCATGCAAATTATAAGGGAGGCAGAACATATTCACATTGTACACAATCCGCTAACTGTACTCAATTGTGCACAGCAACTTTTAGTATAAAGCATAATACTAAAAAAACACATTTTTATACATTCTACATATTTAAACTTAACAATTATGATAGCTTCCTTTGTTTTTAGCTACTTTTCCAAAATTGTCAGCAGATTATTGCACACCTAGAAATGAAATTAAAAGCATAGGCCTCCTCCATATCCCCTCATAGCCTGCTTTTCCTTCGCCAATATAGGTGTTTTCTAGCATTTTGGTAGAAAAAACCCTCAATGATTTGTTTACAATTTAGAAAAAGTAGAAGAATATTTTACACAGCTCTGCAATGTCTTCTTCAGACATCTCTCTAGCATCTACAGTGCTCAAAAAATAAAGGGAACACTTAACCAGCTTTATATAACTCCAAGTAAATCAAAGTTCTGTGAAATCAGACTGTCCACTTAAGAAGCAAAAAGGTTTGACAATAATTTCACATGCTGTTCTGCAAATGGAATAGACAACAGATGGAAATTATTGGCAATTATCAATACACCGTCAATAAAGGAATGTTTCTGCAGGTGGGGACCACAGACAACATCTCAGTACAAATGCTTTCTGGCTGATGTTTTGGTCAGTTTTGAATGTTGGTTGTGCTTTCACACTCGTGGTAGCATGAGACGGACTCTACAACCCACACAAGTGTCTAAGGTAGTGCAGCTCATCCAGGATGGCACATCAATGCGAGCTGTGGCAAGGTTTGCTGTGTCTGTCAGCATAGTGTTCAGAGGTTGGAGGTGCTACCAGGAGACAAGCCAGTACACCAGGAGATGTGGAGGGGGCCGTAGTAGGGGAACAACCCAGCAGCAATAGTCAATTGTGCAAAAAAACCTTTACTATAAAGAATATTACAGAAAAAAGACACATTTTCATACATTCTACATATTTAACTATTATGATAGTTTCCTTGGTTTTAGCTACTTTTCCAAAATTGTCAGCAGATCATTGCACACCTTGAAATGAAATTAAAAAACATAGGCCTCCTCCATATCCCCTCATAGCTTCCTTTTCCATCGCCAATATAGGTGTTTTCTAGCATTTTGGTAGGAAAAACCCTCAATGATTTCTTTACAATTTCGGAAAAGTAGAACAATATTTTACACAGCTCTGCAATGTCTTCTTCAGACATCTCTATAGCATATATATCTTTGAGAGTAAGTTTTTAGCTCACTTGGACCTAAAATATGGGAGAAACACTTCATGCAAATTATAAGGGAGGCAGAACATATTCACATTGTACACAATCCGCTAACTTTAGGCAATTGTGCACAGCAACTTTTAGTATAAAGCATAATACTAAAAAAACACATTTTTATACATTCTACATATTTAAACTTAACAATTATGATTGCTTCCTGTTTTTAGCTACTTTTCCAAAATTGTCAGCAGATTATCGTACACCTAGAATTGAAATTAAAAAACATAGGCCTCCTCCACATCCCCTCATAGCCTCCTTTTTAATCACCAATATAGGTGTTTTCTAGCATTTTGGTAGGAAAAAACCCTCAATGGTTAGTTTACAATTTAGGAAAAGTAGAATATTTTACACAGCTCTGCAATGTCTACTTCACACATCACAATAGCATATATATCTTTGAGAGTAAGCTTTTAGCTCACTTGAACCTAAAATATGGGAGAAACACTTCATGCAAATTACAAGGCAGGCAGAACATATTTACATTTACAGAATCCGCTGACTTTAGTCAATTGTGCATAGAAACCTTTACTATAAAGCATATTACAGAAAAAAAGACACATTTTCATACATTCTACATATTTAAACTTAACAATTATGATAGTTTCCTTGGTTTTTAGCTACTTTTCCAAAGTTGTCTGCAGATCATTGCACACCTAGAAATGAAATTAAAAAACATAGGCCTCCTCCATATCCCCTCATAGCCTCCTTTTCCATCGCCAATATAGGTGTTTTCTAGCATTTTGGTAGGAAAAACCCTTAATGATTTCTTTACAATTTCAGAAAAGTAGAACAATATTTTACACAGCTCTGCAATGTCTTCTTCAGACATCTCTATAGCATATATATTTTTGAGAGTAAGCTTTTAGCTTGCTTGGATCTAAAACATGGGAGAAACACTTCATGCAAATTATAAGGGAGTCAGAACATATTCACATTGTACACAATCCGCTAACTTTAGGCAATTGTGCACAGCAACTTTTAGTATAAAGCATAATACAAAAAAAACATTTTTATACATTCTACATATTTAAACTTAACAATTATGATAGCTTCCTTTGTTTTTAGCTACTTTTCCAAAATTGTCAGCAGATTATTGCACACCTAGAAATGAAATTAAAAACATAGGCCTCCTCCATATCCCCTCATAGCCTGCTTTTCCATCGCCAATATAAGTGTTTTCTAGCATTTTGGTAGAAAAAAACCCTCAATGATTTGTTTACAATTTAGAAAAAGTAGAAGAATATTTTACACAGCTCTGCAATGTCTTCTTCAGACATCTCTCTACCATATACAGTGCTCAAAAAAATAAAGGGAACACTTAACCAGCTTTATATAACTCCAAGTAAATCAAAGTTCTGTGAAATCAAACTGTCCACTTAAGAAGCAAAAAGGTTTGACAATAATTTCACATGCTGTTCTGCAAATGTAATAGACAACAGATGGAAAGTATTGGCAATTATCAATACACCGTCAATAAAGGAATGTTTCTGCAGGTGGGGACCACAGACAACATCTCAGTACCAATGCTTTCTGGCTGATGTTTTGGTCAGTTTTGAATGTTGGTTGGGCTTTTACACTCGTGGTAGCATGAGACGGACTCTACAACCCACACAAGTGTCTAAGGTAGTGCAGCTCATCCAGGATGGCACATCAATGCGAAATGTGGCAAGAAAGTTTGCTGTGTCTGTCAGCATAGTGTTCAGAGGTTGAAGGTGCTACCAGGAGACAAGCCAGTACACCAGGAGATGTGGAGGGGGCCGTAGTAGGGGAACAACCCAGCAGCAATAGTCAATTGTGCAAAAAAACCTTTACTATAAAGAATATTACAGAAAAAAGACACATTTTCATACATTCTACATATTTAACTATTATGATAGTTTCCTTGGTTTTAGCTACTTTTCCAAAATTGTCAGCAAACAGATTATTGCACACCTAAAAATAAAATTAAAAACATAGGCCTCCTCCATATCCCCTCATAGCCTCCTTTTCCATCGCCAATATAGGTGTTTTCTAGCATTTTGGTAGGAAAAAACCCTCAATGATTAGTTTACAATTTAGGAAAAGTAGAAGAATATTTTACACAGCTCTGCAAGGTCTACTTCACACATCTCTATAGCATACATATATCTTTGAGAGTAAGCTTTTAGCTCACTTGGACCTAAAATATGGGAGAAACACTTCATACAAATTACAAAGCAGGCAGAACATATTCACATTTACAGAATCCGCTGACTTTAGTCAATTGTGCATAGAAACCTTTACTATAAAGCATATTACAGAAAAAAAAGACACATTTTCATACATTCTACATATTTAAACTTAACAATTATGATAGTTTCCTTGGTTTTTAGCTACTTTTCCAAAATTGTCTGCAGATCATTGCACACCTAGAAATGAAATTAAAAAACATAGGCCTCCTCCATATCCCCTCATAGCCTCCTTTTCCATCGCCAATATAGGTGTTTTCTAGCATTTTGGTAGGAAAAACCCTCAATGATTTCTTTACAATTTTGGAAAAGTAGAACAATATTTTACACAGCTCTGCAATGTCTTCTTCAGACATCTCTATAGCATATATATCTTTGAGAGTAAGCTTTTAGCTTGCTTGGATCTAAAACATGGGAGAAACACTTCATACAAATTATAAGGGAGGCAGAACATATTCATATTGTACACAATTCGCTAACTTTAGGCAATTGTGCACAGCAACTTTTAGTATAAAGCATAATACAAAAAAAACACATTTTTATACATTCTACATATTTAAACTTAACAATTATGATAGCTTCCTTTGTTTTTAGCTACTTTTCCAAAATTGTCAGCAGATTATTGCACACCTAGAAATGAAATTAAAAACATAGGCCTCCTCCATATCCCCTCATTGCCTCCTTTTCCATCACCAATATAGGTGTTTTCTAGCATTTTGGTAGGAAAAAACCCTCAATGATTAGTTTACAATTTAGGAAAAGTAGAATATTTTACACAGCTCTGCAAAGTCTACTTCACATATCTCTATAGCATATATATCTTTGAGAGTAAGCTTTTAGCTCACTTGGACCTAAAATATGGGAGAAACACTTCATGCAAATTACAAGGCAGGCAGAACATATTCACATTTACAGAATCCGCTGACTTTAGTCAATTGTGCATAGAAACCTTTACTATAAAGCATATTACAGAAAAAAAGACACATTTTCATACATTCTACATATTTAAACTTAACAATTATGATAGTTTCCTTGGTTTTTATCTACTTTTCCAAAATTGTCTGCAGATCATTGCACACCTAGAAATGAAATTAAAAAGCAAAGGCTACCTCGATATCCCCTCATTGCCTCCTTTTCCATCGCCAATATAGGTGTTTTCTAGCATTTTGGTAGGAAAAACCCTCAATGATTTCTTTACAATTTCGGAAAAGTAGAACAATATTTTACACAGCTCTGCAATGTCTTCTTCAGACATTTCTATAGCATATTTATCTTTGAGAGTAAGCGTTTAGCTTGCTTGGATCTAAAGCATGGGAGAAACACTTCATGCAAATTATAAGGGAGGCAGAACATATTCACATTGTACACAATCCGCTAACTTTAGGCAATTGTGCACAGCAACTTTTAGTATAAAGCATAATACAAAAAAACACATTTTTATACATTCTACATATTTAAACTTAACAATTATGATTGCTTCTTGTTTTTAGCTACTTTTCCAAAATTGTCAGCAGATTATCGTACACCTAGAATTGAAATTAAAAAACATAGGCCTCCTCCACATCCCCTCATAGCCTCCTTTTTAATCGCCAATATAGGTGTTTTCTAGCATTTTGGTAGGAAAAAACCCTCAATGGTTAGTTTACAATTTAGGAAAAGTAGAATATTTTACACAGCTCTGCAATGTCTACTTCACACATCACAATAGCATATATATCTTTGAGAGTAAGCTTTTAGCTCACTTGAACCTAAAATATGGGAGAAACACTTCATGCAAATTACAAGGCAGGCAGAACATATTTACATTTACAGAATCCGCTGACTTTAGTCAATTGTGCATAGAAACCTTTACTATAAAGCATATTACAAAAAAAAGACACATTTTCATACATTCTACATATTTAAACTTAACAATTATGATAGTTTCCTTGGTTTTTAGCTACTTTTCCAATATTGTCTGCAGATCATTGCACACCTTGAAATGAAATTAAAAAACATAGGCCTCCTCCATATCCCCTCATAGCCTCCTTTTCCATCGCCAATATAGGTGTTTTCTAGCATTTTGGTAGGAAAAACCCTCAATGATTTCTTTACAATTTCAGAAAAGTAGAACAATATTTTGCACAGCTCTGCAATGTCTTCTTCAGACATCTCTATAGCATATATATCTTTGATAGTAAGCTTTTAGCTTGCTTGGATCTAAAATATGGGAGAAACACTTCATGCAAATTACAAGGGAGGCAGAACAAATTCACATTTACAGAATCCACTGACTTTAGTCAATTGTGCAAAGAAACCATCACTATAAAGCATATTACAGAAAAAAGACATATTTTCATACATTCTACATATTTAAACTTAACAATTATGATAGTTTCCTTGGTTTTTAGCTACTTTTCCAAAATTGTCAGCAGATCATTGCACACCTAGAAATGAAATTAAAAAACATAGGCCTCCTCCATATACCCTCATTGCCTCCTTTTCCATCACCAATATAGGTGTTTTCTAGCATTTTGGTAGGAAAAAAACCCTCAATGATTAGTTTACAATTTAGGAAAAGTAGAATATTTTACACAGCTCTGCAAAGTCTACTTCACATATCTCTATAGCATATATATCTTTGAGAGTAAGCTTTTAGCTCACTTGGACCTAAAATATGGGAGAAACACTTCATGCAAATTACAAGGCAGCAGAACATATTCACATTTACAGAATCCGCTGACTTTAGTCAATTGTGCATAGAAACCTTTACTATAAAGCATATTACAGAAAAAAAGACACATTTTCATACATTCTACATATTTAAACTTAACAATTATGATAGTTTCCTTGGTTTTTATCTACTTTTCCAAAATTGTCTGCAGATCATTGCACACCTAGAAATGAAATTAAAAAACAAAGGCCTCCTCCATATCCCCTCATTGCCTCCTTTTCCATCGCCAATATAGGTGTTTTCTAGCATTTTGGTAGGAAAAACCCTCAATGATTTCTTTACAATTTCGGAAAAGTAGAACAATATTTTACACAGCTCTGCAATGTCTTCTTCAGACATCTCTATAGCATATATATCTTTGAGAGTAAGCGTTTAGCTTGCTTGGATCTAAAGCATGGGAGAAACACTTCATGCAAATTATAAGGGAGGCAGAACATATTCACATTGTACACAATCCGCTAACTTTAGGCAATTGTGCACAGCAACTTTTAGTATAAAGCATAATACAAAAAAAACACATTTTTATACATTCTACATATTTAAACTTAACAATTATGATTGCTTCCTGTTTTTAGCTACTTTTCCAAAATTGTCAGCAGATTATCGTACACCTAGAATTGAAATTAAAAAACATAGGCCTCCTCCACATCCCCTCATAGCCTCCTTTTTAATCGCCAATATAGGTGTTTTCTAGCATTTTGGTAGGAAAAAACCCTCAATGGTTAGTTTACAATTTAGGAAAAGTAGAATATTTTACACAGCTCTGCAATGTCTACTTCACACATCACAATAGCATATATATCTTTGAGAGTAAGCTTTTAGCTCACTTGAACCTAAAATATGGGAGAAACACTTCATGCAAATTACAAGGCAGGCAGAACATATTTACATTTACAGAATCCGCTGACTTTAGTCAATTGTGCATAGAAACCTTTACTATAAAGCATATTACAGAAAAAAAGACACATTTTCATACATTCTACATATTTAAACTTAACAATTATGATAGTTTCCTTGGTTTTTAGCTACTTTTCCAAAATTGTCTGCAGATCATTGCACACCTAGAAATGAAATTAAAAAACATAGGCCTCCTCCATATCCCCTCATAGCCTCCTTTTCCATCGCCAATATAGGTGTTTTCTAGCATTTAGGTAGGAAAAACCCTCAATGATTTCTTTACAATTTCAGAAAAGTAAAACAATATTTTACACAGCTCTGCAATGTCTTCTTCAGACATCTCTATAGCATATATATCTTTGAGAGTAAGCTTTTAGCTTGCTTGGAGCTAAAACATGGGAGAAACACTTCATGCAAATTATAAGGGAGGCAGAACATATTCACATTGTACACAATCCGCTAACTTTAGGCAATTGTGCACAGCAACTTATAGTATAAAGCATAATACAAAAAAACACATTTTTATACATTCTACATATTTAAACTTAACAATTATGATTGCTTCCTGTTTTTAGCTACTTTTCCAAAATTGTCAGCAGATTATCGTACACCTAGAATTGAAATTAAAAAACATAGGCCTCCTCCACATCCCCATATAGCCTCCTTTTTAATCGCCAATATAGGTGTTTTCTAGCATTTTGGTAGGAAAAAACCCTCAATGGTTAGTTTACAATTTAGGAAAAGTAGAATATTTTACACAGCTCTGCAATGTCTACTTCACACATCACAATAGCATATATATCTTTGAGAGTAAGCTTTTAGCTCACTTGAACCTAAAATATGGGAGAAACACTTCATGCACATTACAAGGCAGGCAGAACATATTTACATTTACAGAATCCGCTGACTTTAGTCAATTGTGCATAGAAACCTTTACTATAAAGCATATTACAGAAAAAAAGACACATTTTCATACATTCTACATATTTAAACTTAACAATTATGATAGTTTCCTTGGTTTTTAGCTACTTTTCCAAAATTGTCTGCAGATCATTGCACACCTTGAAATGAAATTAAAAAACATAGGCCTCCTCCATATCCCCTCATAGCCTCCTTTTCCATCGCCAATATAGGTGTTTTCTAGCATTTTGGCAGGAAAAACCCTCAATGATTTCTTTACAATTTCGGAAAAGTAGAACAATATTTTACACAGCTCTGCAATGTCTTCTTCAGACATCTCTATAGCATATATATCTTTGAGAGTAAGCTTTTAGCTTGCTTGGATCTAAAACATGGGAGAAACATTTCATGCAAATTATAAGGGAGGCAGAACATATTCACATTGTACACAATCCGCTAACTTTAGGCAATTGTGCACAGCAACTTTTAGTATAAAGCATAATACAAAAAAACATTTTTATACATTCTACATATTTAAACTTAACAATTATGATATCTTCCTTTGTTTTTAGCTACTTTTCCAAAATTGTCAGCAGATTATTGCACACCTAGAAATGAAATTAAAAACATAGGCCTCCTCCATATCCCCTCATAGCCTGCTTTTCCATCGCCAATATAGGTGTTTTCTAGCATTTTGGTAGAAAAAAACCCTCAATGATTTGTTTACAATTTAGAAAAAGTAGAAGAATATTTTACACAGCTCTGCAATGTCTTCTTCAGACATCTCTCTAGCATATACAGTGCTCAAAAAAATAAAGGGAACACTTAACCAGCTTTATATAACTCCAAGTAAATCAAAGTTCTGTGAAATCAGACTGTCCACTTAAGAAGCAAAAAGGTTTGACAATAATTTCACATGCTGTTCTACAAATGGAATAGACAACAGATAGAAAGTATTGGCAATTATCAATACACCGTCAATAAAGGAATGTTTCTGCAGGTGGGTACCACAGACAACATCTCAGTACCAATGCTTTCTGGCTGATGTTTTGGTCAGTTTTGAATGTTGGTTGTGCTTTCACACTCGTGGTAGCATGAGACGAACTCTACAACCCACACAAGTGTCTAAGGTAGTGCAGCTCATCCAGGATGGCACATCAATGCGAGCTGTGGCAAGAAGGTTTGCTGTGTCTGTCAGTATAGTGTTCAGAGGTTGGAGGTGCTACCAGGAGACAAGCCAGTACACCAGGAGATGTGGAGCGGGCCGTAGTAGGGGAACAACCCAGCAGCAATAGCCAATTGTGCAAAGAAACCTTTACTATAAAGAATATTACAGAAAAAAGACACATTTTCATACATTCTACATATTTAACTATTATGATAGTTTCCTTGGTTTTAGCTACTTTTCCAAAATTCTCAGCAAACAGATTATTGCACACCTAAAAATAAAATTAAAAACATAGGCCTCCTCCATATCCCCTCATAGCCTCCTTTTCCATCGCCAATATAGGTGTTTTCTAGCATTTTGGTAGGAAAAAACCCTCAATGATTAGTTTACAATTTAGGAAAAGTAGAAGAATATTTTACACAGCTCTGCAAGGTCTACTTCACACATCTCTATAGCATACATATATCTTTGAGAGTAAGCTTTTAGCTCACTTGGACCTAAAATATGGGAGAAACACTTCATACAAATTACAAAGCAGGCAGAACATATTTACATTTACAGAATCCGCTGACTTTAGTCAATTGTGCATAGAAACCTTTACTATAAAGCATATTACAGAAAAAAGACACATTTTCATACATTCTACATATTTAAACTTAACAATTATGATAGTTTCCTTGGTTTTTATCTACTTTTCCAAAATTCTCTGCAGATCATTGCACACCTAGAAATGAAATTAAAAAACAAAGGCCTCCTCCATATCCCCTCATTGCCTCCTTTTCCATCGCCAATATAGGTGTTTTCTAGCATTTTGGTAGGAAAAACCCTCAATAATTTCTTTACAATTTCGGAAAAGTAGAACAATATTTTACACAGCTCTGCAATGTCTTCTTCAGACATCTCTATAGCATATATATCTTTGAGAGTAAGCGTTTACCTTGCTTGGATCTAAAGCATGGGAGAAACACTTCATGCAAATTATAAGGGAGGCAGAACATATTCACATTGTACACAATCCGCTAACTTTAGGCAATTGTGCACAGCAACTTTTAGTATAAAGCATAATACAAAAAAAACACATTTTTATACATTCTACATATTTAAACTTAACAATTATGATTGCTTCCTGTTTTTAGCTACTTTTCCAAAATTGTCAGCAGATTATCGTACACCTAGAATTGAAATTAAAAAATATAGGCCTCCTCCACATCCCCTCATAGCCTCCTTTTTAATCGCCAATATAGGTGTTTTCTAGCATTTTGGTAGGAAAAAACCCTCAATGGTTAGTTTACAATTTAGGAAAAGTAGAATATTTTGCACAGCTCTGCAATGTCTACTTCACACATCACAATAGCATATATATCTTTGAAAGTAAGCTTTTAGCTCACTTGAACATAAAATATGGGAGAAACACTTCATGCAAATTACAAGGCAGGCAGAACATATTTACATTTACAGAATCCGCTGACTTTAGTCAATTGTGCATAGAAACCTTTACTATAAAGCATATTACAGAAAAAAAGACACATTTTCATACATTCTACATATTTAAAATTAACAATTATGATAGTTTCCTTGGTTTTTAGCTACTTTTCCAAAATTGTCTGCAGATCATTGCACACCTAGAAATGAAATTAAAAAACATAGGCCTCCTCCATATCCCCTCATAGCCTCCTTTTCCATCGCCAATATAGGTGTTTTCTAGCAATTTGGTAGGAAAAACCCTCAATGATTTCTTTACAATTTCGGAAAAGTAGAACAATATTTTACACAGCTCTGCAATGTCTTCTTCAGACATCTCTATAGCATATATATCTTGGAGAGTAAGCTTTTAGCTTGCTTTGATCTAAAACATGGGAGAAACACTTCATGCAAATTATAAGGGAGGCAGAACATATTCACATTTTACACAATCCGCTAACTTTAGGCAATTGTGCACAGCAACTTTTAGTATAAAGCATAATACAAAAAAAACACATTTTTATACATTCTACATATTTAAACTTAATAATTGTGATAGCTTCTTTTGTTTTTAGCTACTTTTCCAAAATTGAAAGCAGATTATTGCACACCTAGAAATGAAATTAAAAAACATAGGCCTCCTCCATATCCCCTCATAGCCTGCTTTTCCATCGCCAATATAGGTGTTTTCTAGCATTTTGGTAGAAAAAACCCTCAATGATTTGTTTACAATTTAGGAAAAGTAGAATATTTTACACAGCTCTGCAATGTCTACTTCACACATCACAATAGCATATATATCTTTGAGAGTAAGCTTTTAGCTCACTTGGACCTAAAATATGGGAGAAACACTTCATGCAAATTACAAGGCAGGCAGAACATATTTACATTTACAGAATCCGCTGACTTTAGTCAATTGTGCATAGAAACCTTTACTATAAAGCATATTACAGAAAAAAAGACACATTTTCATACATTCTACATATTTAAACTTAACAATTATGATAGTTTCCTTGGTTTTTAGCTACTTTTCCAAAATTGTCTGCAGATCATTGCACACCTTGAAATGAAATTAAAAAACATAGGCCTCCTCCATATCCCCTCATAGCCTCCTTTTCCATCGCCAATATAGGTGTTTTCTAGCATTTTGGTAGGAAAAACCCTCAATGATTTCTTTACAATTTCGGAAAAGTAGAACAATATTTTACACAGCTCTGCAATGTCTTCTTCAGACATCTCTATAGCATATATATCTTTGAGAGTAAGCTTTTAGCTTGCTTGGATCTAAAACATGGGAGAAACACTTCATGCAAATTATAAGGGAGGCAGAACATATTCACATTGTACACAATCCGCTAACTTTAGGCAATTGTGCACAGCAACTTTTAGTATAAAGCATAATACTAAAAAAACACATTTTTATACATTCTACATATTTAACCTTAACAATTATGATAGCTTCCTTTGTTTTTAGCTACTTTTCCAAAATTGTCAGCAGATTATTGCACACCTAGAAATGAAATTAAAAACATAGGCCTCCTCCATATCCCCTCATAGCCTGCTTTTCCATCGCCAATATAGGTGTTTTCTAGCATTTTGGTAGAAAAAACCCTCAATGATTTGTTTACAATTTAGAAAAAGTAGAAGAATATTTTACACAGCTCTGCAATGTCTTCTTCAGACATCTCTCTAGCATCTACAGTGCTCAAAAAATAAAGGGAACACTTAACCAGCTTTATATAACTCCAAGTAAATCAAAGTTCTGTGAAATCAGACTGTCCACTTAAGAAGCAAAAAGGTTTGACGATAATTTCACATGCTGTTCTGCAAATGGAATAGACAACAGATGGAAATTATTGGCAATTATCAATACACCGTCAATAAAGGAATGTTTCTGCAGGTGGGGACCACAGACAACATCTCAGTACCAATGCTTTCTGGCTGATGTTTTGGTCAGTTTTGAATGTTGGTTGTGCTTTCACACTCGTGGTAGCATGAGACGGACTCTACAACCCACACAAGTGTCTAAGGTAGTGCAGCTCATCCAGGATGGCACATCAATGCGACCTGTGGCAAGAAGGTTTGCTGTGTCTGTCAGCATAGTGTTCAGAGGTTGGAGGTGCTACCAGGAGACAAGCCAGTACACCAGGAGATGTGGAGGGGGCTGTAGTAGGGGAACAACCCAGCAGCAATAGTCAATTGTGCAAAAAAACCTTTACTATAAAGAATATTACAGAAAAAAGACACATTTTCATACATTCTACATATTTAACTATTATGATAGTTTCCTTGGTTTTAGCTACTTTTCCAAAATTGTCAGCAAACAGATTATTGCACACCTAAAAATAAAATTAAAAACATAGGCCTCCTCCATATCCCCTCATAGCCTCCTTTTCCATCGCCAATATAGGTGTTTTCTAGCATTTTGGTAGGAAAAAACCCTCAATGATTAGTTTACAATTTAGGAAAAGTAGAAGAATATTTTACACAGCTCTGCAAGGTCTACTTCACACATCTCTATAGCATACATATATCTTTGAGAGTAAGTTTTTAGCTCACTTGGACCTAAAATATGGGAGAAACACTTCACACAAATTACAAAGCAGGCAGAACATATTCACATTTACAGAATCCGCTGACTTTAGTCAATTGTGCATAGAAACCTTTACTATAAAGCATATTACAGAAAAAAAAGACACATTTTCATACATTCTACATATTTAAACTTAACAATTATGATAGTTTCCTTGGTTTTTAGCTACTTTTCCAAAATTGTCTGCAGATCATTGCACACCTTGAAATGAAATTAAAAAACATAGGCCTCCTCCATATCCCCTCATAGCTTCCTTTTCCATCCCCAATATAGGTGTTTTCTAGCATTTTGGTAGGAAAAACCCTCAATGATTTCTTTACAATTTCAGAAAAGTAGAACAATATTTTACACAGCTCTGCAATGTCTTCTTCAGACATCTCTATAGCATATATATCTTTGAGAGTAAGCTTTTAGCTTGCTTGGATCTAAAACATGGGAGAAACACTTCATGCAAATTATAAGGGAGGCAGAACATATTCACATTGTACACAATCCGCTAACTTTAGGCAATTGTGCACAGCAACTTTTAGTATAAAGCATAATACTAAAAAAACACATTTTTATACATTCTACATATTTAAACTTAACAATTATGATAGCTTCCTTTGTTTTTAGCTACTTTTCCAAAATTGTCAGCAGATTATTGCACACCTAGAAATGAAATTAAAAACATAGGCCTCCTCCATATCCCCTCATAGCCTGCTTTTCCATCGCCAATATAGGTGTTTTCTAGCATTTTGGTAGAAAAAACCCTCAATGATTTGTTTACAATTTAGAAAAAGTAGAAGAATATTTTACACAGCTCTGCAATGTCTTCTTCAGACATCTCTCTAGCATCTACAGTGCTCAAAAAATAAAGGGAACACTTAACCAGTTTTATATAACTCTAAGTAATTAAAGTTCTGTGAAATCAGATTGTCCACTTAAGAAGCAAAAAGGTTTGACAATAATTTCACATGCTGTTCTGCAAATGGAATAGACAACAGATGGAAATTATTGGCAATTATCAATACACCGTCAATAAAGGAATGTTTCTGCATGTGGGGACCACAGACAACATCTCAGTACCAATGCTTTCTGGCTGATGTTTTGGTCAGTTTTGAATGTTGGTTGGGCTTTCACACTCGTGGTAGCATGAGACGGACTCTACAACCCACACAAGTGTCTAAGGTAGTGCAGCTCATCCAGGATGGCACATCAATGCGAAATGTGGCAAGAAAGTTTGCTGTGTCTGTCAGCATAGTGTTCAGAGGTTGGAGGTGCTACCAGGAGAGAAGCCAGTACACCAGGAGATGTGGAGGGGGCCGCAGTAGGGGAACAACCCAGCAGCAATAGTCAATTGTGCAAAAAACCTTTACTATAAAGAATATTACAGAAAAAAGACACATTTTCATACATTCTACATATTTAACTATTATGATAGTTTCCTTGGTTTTAGCTACTTTTCCAAAATTGTCAGCAAACAGATTATTGCACACCTAAAAATAAAATTAAAAACATAGGCCTCCTCCATATCCCCTCATAGCCTCCTTTTCTATCGCCAATATAGGTGTTTTCTAGCATTTTGGTAGGAAAAAACCCTCAATGATTAGTTTACAATTTAGGCAAAGTAGAAGAATATTTTACACAGCTCTGCAAGGTCTACTTCACACATCTCTATAGCATACATATATCTTTGAGAGTAAGCTTTTAGCTCACTTGGACCTAAAATATGGGAGAAACACTTCATACAAATTACAAAGCAGGCAGAACATATTCACATTTACAGAATCCGCTGACTTTAGTCAATTGTGCATAGAAACCTTTACTATAAAGCATATTACAGAAAAAAAAGACACATTTTCATACATTCTACATATTTAAACTTAACAAATATGATAGTTTCCTTGGTTTTTAGCTACTTTTCCAAAATTGTCTGCAGATCATTGCACACCTAGAAATGAAATTAAAAAACATAGGCCTCCTCCATATCCCCTCATAGCCTCCTTTTCCATCGCCAATATAGGTGTTTTCTAGCATTTTGGTAGGAAAAACCCTCAATGATTTCTTTACAATTTTGGAAAAGTAGAACAATATTTTACACAGCTCTGCAATGTCTTCTTCAGACATCTCTATAGCATATATATCTTTTTTGAGTAAGCTTTTAGCATGCTTGGATCTAAAACATGGGAGAAACACTTCATGCAAATTATAAGGGAGGCAGAACATATTCACATTGTACACAATCCGCTAACTTTAGGCAATTGTGCACAGCAACTTTTAGTATAAAGCATAATACTAAAAAAACACATTTTTATACATTCTACATATTTAAACTTAACAATTATGATAGCTTCCTTTGTTTTTAGCTACTTTTCCAAAATTGTCAGCAGATTATTGCACACCTAGAAATGAAATTAAAAACATAGGCCTCCTCCATATCCCCTCATAGCCTGCTTTTCCATCGCCAATATAGGTGTTTTCTAGCATTTTGGTAGAAAAAACCCTCAATGATTTGTTTACAATTTAGAAAAAGTAGAAGAATATTTTACACAGCTCTGCAATGTCTTCTTCAGACATCTCTCTAGCATCTACAGTGCTCAAAAAATAAAGGGAACACTTAACCAGTTTTATATAACTCTAAGTAATTAAAGTTCTGTGAAATCAGACTGTCCACTTAAGAAGCAAAAAGGTTTGACAATAATTTCACATGCTGTTCTGCAAATGGAATAGACAACAGATGGAAATTATTGGCAATTATCAATACACCGTCAATAAAGGAATGTTTCTGCATGTGGGGACCACAGACAACATCTCAGTACCAATGCTTTCTGGCTGATGTTTTGGTCAGTTTTGAATGTTGGTTGGGCTTTCACACTCGTGGTAGCATGAGACGGACTCTACAACCCACACAAGTGTCTAAGGTAGTGCAGCTCATCCAGGATGGCACATCAATGCGAAATGTGGCAAGAAAGTTTGCTGTGTCTGTCAGCATAGTGTTCAGAGGTTGGAGGTGCTACCAGTAGACAGGCCAGTACACCAGGAGATGTGGAGGGGGCCGCAGTACGGGAACAACCCAGCAGCAATAGTCAATTGTGCAAAAAACCTTTACTATAAAGAATATTACAGAAAAAAGACACATTTTCATACATTCTACATATTTAACTATTATGATAGTTTCCTTGGTTTTAGCTACTTTTCCAAAATTGTCAGCAAACAGATTATTGCACACCTAAAAATAAAATTAAAAACATAGGCCTCCTCCATATCCCCTCATAGCCTCCTTTTCCATCGCCAATATAGGTGTTTTCTAGCATTTTGGTAGGAAAAAACCCTCAATGATTAGTTTACAATTTAGGAAAAGTAGAATATTTTACACAGCTCTGCAAAGTCTAGTTCACATATCTCTATAGCATATATATCTTTGAGAGTAAGATTTTAGCTCACTTGGACCTAAAATATGGGAGAAACACTTCATGCAAATTACAAGGCAGGCAGAACATATTCACATTTACAGAATCCGCTGACTTTAGTCAATTGTGCATAGAAACCTTTACAATAAAGCATATTACAGAAAAAAAGACACATTTTCATACATTCTACATATTTAAACTTAACAATTATGATAGTTTCCTTGGTTTTTATCTACTTTTCCAAAATTGTCTGCAGATCATTGCACACCTAGAAATGAAATTAAAAAACAAAGGCCTCCTCCATATCCCCTCATTGCCTCCTTTTCCATCGCCAATATAGGTGTTTTCTAGCATTTTGGTAGGAAAAACCCTCAATGATTTCTTTACAATTTCAGAAAAGTAGAACAATATTTTACACAGCTCTGCAATGTCTTCTTCAGACATCTCTATAGCATATATATCTTTGAGAGTAAGCTTTTAGCTTGCTTGGATCTAAAACATGGGAGAAACACTTCATGCAAATTATAAGGGAGGCAGAACATATTCACATTGTACACAATCCGCTAACTTTAGGCAATTGTGCACAGCAACTTTTAGTATAAAGCATAATACAAAAAAAAACATTTTATACATTCTACATATTTAAACTTAACAATTATGATTGCTTCCTGTTTTTAGCTACTTTTCCAAAATTGTCAGCAGATTATCGTACACCTAGAATTGAAATTAAAAAACATAGGCCTCCTCCACATCCCCATATAGCCTCCTTTTTAATCGCCAATATAGGTGTTTTCTAGCATTTTGGTAGGAAAAAACCCTCAATGGTTAGTTTACAATTTAGGAAAACTAGAAGAATATTTTACACAGCTCTGCAATGTCTACTTCACACATCACAATAGCATATATATCTTTGAGAGTAAGCTTTTAGCTCACTTGAACCTAAAATATGGGAGAAACACTTCATGCACATTACAAGGCAGGCAGAACATATTTACATTTACAGAATCCGCTGACTTTAGTCAATTGTGCATAGAAACCTTTACTATAAAGCATATTACAGAAAAAAATACACATTTTCATACATTCTACATATTTAAACTTAACAATTATGATAGTTTCCTTGGTTTTTAGCTACTTTTCCAAAATTGTCTGCAGATCATTGCACACCTTGAAATGAAATTAAAAAACATAGGCCTCCTCCATATCCCCTCATAGCCTCCTTTTCCATCGCCAATATAGGTGTTTTCTAGCATTTTGGCAGGAAAAACCCTCAATGATTTCTTTACAATTTCGGAAAAGTAGAACAATATTTTATACAGCTCTGCAATGTCTTCTTCAGACATCTCTATAGCATATATATCTTTGAGAGTAAGCTTTTAGCTTGCTTGGATCTAAAACATGGGAGAAACATTTCATGCAAATTATAAGGGAGGCAGAACATATTCACATTGTACACAATCCGCTAACTTTAGGCAATTGTGCACAGCAAATTTTAGTATAAAGCATAATACAAAAAAACATTTTTATACATTCTACATATTTAAACTTAACAATTATGATATCTTCCTTTGTTTTTAGCTACTTTCCAAAATTGTCAGCAGATTATTGCACACCTAGAAATGAAATTAAAAACATAGGCCTCCTCCATATCCCCTCATAGCCTGCTTTTCCATCGCCAATATAGGTGTTTTCTAGCATTTTGGTAGAAAAAAACCCTCAATGATTTGTTTACAATTTAGAAAAAGTAGAAGAATATTTTACACAGCTCTGCAATGTCTTCTTCAGACATCTCTCTAGCATATACAGTGCTCAAAAAAATAAAGGGAACACTTAACCAGCTTTATATAACTCCAAGTAAATCAAAGTTCTGTGAAATCAGACTGTCCACTTAAGAAGCAAAAAGGTTTGACAATAATTTCACATGCTGTTCTACAAATGGAATAGACAACAGATAGAAAGTATTGGCAATTATCAATACACCGTCAATAAAGGAATGTTTCTGCAGGTGGGGACCACAGACAACATCTCAGTACCAATGCTTTCTGGCTGATGTTTTGGTCAGTTTTGAATGTTGGTTGTGCTTTCACACTCGTGGTAGCATGAGACGAACTCTACAACCCACATAAGTGTCTAAGGTAGTGCAGCTCATCCAGGATGGCACATCAATGCGAGCTGTGGCAAGAAGGTTTGCTGTGTCTGTCAGCATAGTGTTCAGAGGTTGGAGGTGCTACCAGGAGACAAGCCAGTACACCAGGAGATGTGGAGCAGGCCGTAGTAGGGGAACAACCCAGCAGCAATAGTCAATTGTGCAAAGAAACCTTTACTATAAGGAATATTACAGAAAAAAGACACATTTTCATACATTCTACATATTTAACTATTATGATAGTTTCCTTGGTTTTAGCTACTTTTCCAAAATTCTCAGCAAACAGATTATTGCACACCTAAAAATAAAATTAAAAACATAGGCCTCCTCCATATCCCCTCATAGCCTCCTTTTCCATCGCCAATATAGGTGTTTTCTAGCATTTTGGTAGGAAAAAACCCTCAATGATTAGTTTACAATTTAGGAAAAGTAGAAGAATATTTTACACAGCTCTGCAAGGTCTACTTCACACATCTCTATAGCATACATATATCTTTGAGAGTAAGCTTTTAGCTCACTTGGACCTAAAATATGGGAGAAACACTTCATACAAATTACAAAGCAGGCAGAACATATTTACATTTACAGAATCCGCTGACTTTAGTCAATTGTGCATAGAAACCTTTACTATAAAGCATATTACAGAAAAAAGACACATTTTCATACATTCTACATATTTAAACTTAACAATTATGATAGTTTCCTTGGTTTTTATCTACTTTTCCAAAATTCTCTGCAGATCATTGCACACCTAGAAATGAAATTAAAAAACAAAGGCCTCCTCCATATCCCCTCATTGCCTCCTTTTCCATCGCCAATATAGGTGTTTTCTAGCATTTTGGTAGGAAAAACCCTCAAGGATTTCTTTACAATTTCGGAAAAGTAGAACAATATTTTACACAGCTCTGCAATGTCTTCTTCAGACATCTCTATAGCATATATATCTTTGAGAGTAAGCGTTTACCTTGCTTGGATCTAAAGCATGGGAGAAACACTTCATGCAAATTATAAGGGAGGCAGAACATATTCACATTGTACACAATCCGCTAACTTTAGGCAATTGTGCACAGCAACTTTTAGTATAAAGCATAATACAAAAAAAACACATTTTTATACATTCTACATATTTAAACTTAACAATTATGATTGCTTCCTGTTTTTAGCTACTTTTCCAAAATTGTCAGCAGATTATCGTACACCTAGAATTGAAATTAAAAAACATAGGCCTCCTCCACATCCCCTCATAGCCTCCTTTTTAATCACCAATATAGGTGTTTTCTAGCATTTTGGTAGGAAAAAACCCTCAATGGTTAGTTTACAATTTAGGAAAACTAGAAGAATATTTTACACAGCTCTGCAATGTCTACTTCACACATCACAATAGCATATATATCTTTGAGAGTAAGCTTTTAGCTCACTTGAACCTAAAATATGGGAGAAACACTTCATGCAAATTACAAGGCAGGCAGAACATATTTACATTTACAGAATCTGCTGACTTTAGTCAATTGTGCATAGAAACCTTTACTATAAAGCATATTACAGAAAAAAAGACACATTTTCATACATTCTACATATTTAAACTTAACAATTATGATAGTTTCCTTGGTTTTTAGCTACTTTTCCAAAGTTGTCTGCAGATCATTGCACACCTAGAAATGAAATTAAAAAACATAGGCCTCCTCCATATCCCCTCATAGCCTCCTTTTCCATCGCCAATATAGGTGTTTTCTAGCATTTTGGTAGGAAAAACCCTCAATGATTTCTTTACAATTTCAGAAAAGTAGAACAATATTTTACACAGCTCTGCAATGTCTTCTTCAGACATCTCTATAGCATATATATCTTTGAGAGTAAGCTTTTAGCTTGCTTGGATCTAAAACATGGGAGAAACACTTCATGCAAATTATAAGGGAGGCAGAACATATTCACATTGTACACAATCCGCTAACTTTAGGCAATTGTGCACAGCAACTTTTAGTATAAAGCATAATACAAAAAAAACATTTTTATACATTCTACATATTTAAACTTAACAATTATGATAGCTTCCTTTGTTTTTAGCTACTTTTCCAAAATTGTCAGCAGATTATTGCACACCTAGAAATGAAATTAAAAACATAGGCCTCCTCCATATCCCCTCATAGCCTGCTTTTCCATCGCCAATATAGGTGTTTTCTAGCATTTTGGTAGAAAAAAACCCTCAATGATTTGTTTACAATTTAGAAAAAGTAGAAGAATATTTTACACAGCTCTGCAATGTCTTCTTCAGACATCTCTCTAGCATATACAGTGCTCAAAAAAATAAAGGGAACACTTAACCAGCTTTATATAACTCCAAGTAAATCAAAGTTCTGTGAAATCAGACTGTCCACTTAAGAAGCAAAAAGGTTTGACAATAATTTCACATGCTGTTCTACAAATGGAATAGACACCAGATGGAAAGTATTGGCAATTATCAATACACCGTCAATAAAGTAATGTTTCTGCAGGTGGGTACCACAGACAACATCTCAGTACCAATGCTTTCTGGCTGATGTTTTGGTCAGTTTTGAATGTTGGTTGGGCTTTCACACTCGTGGTAGCATGAGACGGACTCTACAACCCACACAAGTGTCTAAGGTAGTGCCGCTCATCCAGGATGGCACATCAATGCGAGCTGTGGCAAGAAGGTTTGCTGTGTCTGTCAGCATAGTGTTCAGAGGTTGGAGGTGCTACCAGGAGACAAGCCAGTACACCAGGAGATGTGGAGGGGGCCGTAGTAGGGGAACAACCCAGCAGCAATAGTCAATTGTGCAAAGAAACCTTTACTATAAAGAATATTACAGAAAAAAGACACATTGTCATACATTCTACATATTTAACTATTATGATAGTTTCCTTGGTTTTAGCTACTTTTCCAAAATTGTCAGCAAACAGATTATTGCACACCTAAAAATAAAATTAAAAACATAGGCCTCCTCGATATCCCCTCATAGCCTCCTTTTCCATCGCCAATATAGGTGTTTTCTAGCATTTTGGTAGGAAAAAACTCTCAATGATTAGTTTACAATTTAGGAAAAGTAGAAGAATATTTTACACAGCTCTGCAAGGTCTACTTCACACATCTCTATAGCATACATATATCTTTGAGAGTAAGCTTTTAGCTCACTTGGACCTAAAATATGGGAGAAACACTTCATACAAATTACAAAGCAGGCAGAACATATTCACATTTACAGAATCCGCTGACTTTAGTCAATTGTGCATAGAAACCTTTACTATAAAGCATATTACAGAAAAAAAGACACATTTTCATACATTCTACATATTTAAACTTAACAATTATGATAGTTTCCTTGGTTTTTAGCTACTTTTCCAAAATTCTCTGCAGATCATTGCACACCTAGAAATGAAATTAAAAAACATAGGCCTCCTCCATATCCCCTCATAGCCTCCTTTTCCATCGCCAATATAGGTGTTTTCTAGCATTTTGGTAGGAAAAACCCTCAATAATTTCTTTACAATTTCGGAAAAGTAGAACAATATTTTACACAGCTCTGCAATGTCTTCTTCAGACATTTCTATTGCATATATATCTTTGAGAGTAAGCTTTTAGCTTGCTTGGATCTAAAATATGGGAGAAACACTTCATGCAAATTACAAGGGAGGCAGAACAAATTCACATTTACAGAATCCGCTGACTTTAGTCAATTGTGCAAAGAAACCATCACTATAAAGCATATTACAGAAAAAAGACACATTTTCATACATTCTACATATTTAAACTTAACAATTATGATAGTTTCCTTGGTTTTTAGCTACT
Organism: Dendrobates tinctorius; assembly: GCF_039654945.1. Classification (NCBI taxonomy): domain Eukaryota; kingdom Metazoa; phylum Chordata; class Amphibia; order Anura; family Dendrobatidae; genus Dendrobates; species Dendrobates tinctorius. Next base: position 25,041,473 of record NW_027361712.1, on the reverse strand, counting down.
TTTCCAAAATTGTCAGCAGATCATTGCACACCTAGAAATGAAATTAAAAAACATAGGCCTCCTCCATATACCCTCATTGCCTCCTTTTCCATCACCAATATAGGTGTTTTCTAGCATTTTGGTAGGAAAAAACCCTCAATGATTAGTTTACAATTTAGGAAAAGTAGAATATTTTACACAGCTCTGCAAAGTCTACTTCACACATCTCTATAGCATGCATATATCTTTGAGAGTAAGCTATTAGCTCACTTGGACCAAAAATATAGGAGAAACACTTCATACAAATTACAAAGCAGGCAGAACATATTCACATTTACAGAATCTGCTGACTTTAGTCAATTGTGCATAGAAACCTTTACTATAAAGCATATTACAGAAAAAAATACACATTTTCATACATTCTACATATTTAAACTTAACAATTATGATAGTTTCCTTGGTTTTTAGCTACTTTTCCAAAATTCTCTGCAGATCATTGCACACCTAGAAATGAAATTAAAAAACATAGGCCTCCTCCATATCCCCTCATAGCCTCCTTTTCCATCGCCAATATAGGTGTTTTCTAGCAATTTGGTAGGAAAAACCCTCAATGATTTCTTTACAATTTCGGAAAAGTAGAACAATATTTTACACAGCTCTGCAATGTCTTCTTCAGACATCTCTATAGCATATATATCTTTGAGAGTAAGCTTTTAGCTTGCTTTGATCTAAAACATGGGAGAAACACTTCATGCAAATTATAAGGGAGGCAGAACATATTCACATTGTACACAATCCGCTAACTTTAGGCAATTGTGCACAGCAACTTTTAGTATAAAGCATAATACAAAAAAAACATTTTTATACATTCTACATATTTAAACTTAACAATTATGATAGCTTCCTTTGTTTTTAGCTACTTTTCCAAAATTGTCAGCAGATTATTGCACACCTAGAAATGAAATTAAAAGCATAGGCCTTCTCCATATCCCCTCATAGCCTGCTTTTCCATCGCCAATATAGGTGTTTTCTAGCATTTTGGTAGAAAAAACCCTCAATGATTTGTTTACAATTTAGAAAAAGTAGAAGAATATTTTACACAGCTCTGCAATGTCTTCTTCAGACATCTCTCTAGCATCTACAGTGCTCAAAAAATAAAGGGAACACTTAACCAGCTTTATATAACTCCAAGTAAATCAAGGTTCTGTGAAATCAGACTGTCCACTTAAGAAGCAAAAAGGTTTGACAATAATTTCACATGCTGTTCTGCAAATGGAATAGACAACAGATGGAAATTATTGGCAATTATCAATACACCGTCAATAAAGGAATGTTTCTGCAGGTGGGGACCACAGACAACATCTCAGTACCAATGCTTTCTGGCTGATGTTTTGGTCAGTTTTGAATGTTGGTTGTGCTTTCACACTCGTGGTAGCATGAGACGGACTCTACAACCCACACAAGTGTCTAAGGTAGTGCAGCTCATCCAGGATGGCACATCAATGCGAGCTGTGGCAAGAAGGTTTGCTGTGTCTGTCAGCATAGTGTTCAGAGGTTGGAGGTGCTACCAGGAGACAAGCCAGTACACCAGGAGATGTGGAGGGGGCCGTAGTAGGGGAACAACCCAGCACCAATAGTCAATTGTGCAAAAAAACCTTTACTATAAAGAATATTACAGAAAAAAGACACATTTTCATACATTCTACATATTTAACTATTATGATAGTTTCCTTGGTTTTAGCTACTTTTCCAAAATTGTCAGCAAACAGATTATTGCACACCTAAAAATAAAATTAAAAACATAGGCCTCCTCCATATCCCCTCATAGCCTCCTTTTCCATCGCCAATATAGGTGTTTTCTAGCATTTTGGTAGGAAAAAACCCTCAATGATTAGTTTACAATTTAGGAAAAGTAGAAGAATATTTTACACAGCTCTGCAAGGTCTACTTCACACATCTCTATAGCATACATATATCTTTGAGAGTAAGTTTTTAGCTCACTTGGACCTAAAATATGGGAGAAACACTTCACACAAATTACAAAGCAGGCAGAACATATTCACATTTACAGAATCCGCTGACTTTAGTCAATTGTGCATAGAAACCTTTACTATAAAGCATATTACAGAAAAAAAAGACACATTTTCATACATTCTACATATTTAAACTTAACAATTATGATAGTTTCCTTGGTTTTTAGCTACTTTTCCAAAATTGTCTGCAGATCATTGCACACCTTGAAATGAAATTAAAAAACATAGGCCTCCTCCATATCCCCTCATAGCTTCCTTTTCCATCGCCAATATAGGTGTTTTCTAGCATTTTGGTAGGAAAAACCCTCAATGATTTCTTTACAATTTCGGAAAAGTAGAACAATATTTTACACAGCTCTGCAATGTCTTCTTCAGACATCTCTATAGCATTTATATCTTTGAGAGTAAGCTTTTAGCTTGCTTGGATCTAAAACATGGGAGAAACACTTCATGCAAATTATAAGGGAGGCAGAACATATTCACATTGTACACAATCCGCTAACTTTAGCCAATTGTGCACAGCAACTTTTAGTATAAAGCATAATACTAAAAAAACACATTTTTATACATTCTACATATTTAAACTTAATTATGATAGCTTCCTTTGTTTTTAGCTACTTTTCCAAAATTGTCAGCAGATTATTGCACACCTAGAAATGAAATTAAAAACATAGGCCTCCTCCATATCCCCTCATAGCCTGCTTTTCCATCGCCAATATAGGTGTTTTCTAGCATTTTGGTAGAAAAAACCCTCAATGATTTGTTTACAATTTAGGAAAAGTAGAAGAATATTTTACACAGCTCTGCAAGGTCTACTTCACACATCTCTATAGCATACATATATCTTTGAGAGTAAGCTTTTAGCTCACTTGGACCTAAAATATGGGAGAAACACTTCATACAAATTACAAAGCAGGCAGAACATATTCACATTTACAGAATCCGCTGACTTTAGTCAATTGTGCGTAGAAACCTTTACTATAAAGCATATTACAGAAAAAAAGACACATTTTCATACATTCTACATATTTAAACTTAACAATTATGATAGCTTCCTAGGTTTTTAGCTACTTTTCCAAAATTGTCTGCAGATCATTGCACACCTAGAAATGAAATTAAAAAACATAGGCCTCCTCCATATCCCCTCATAGCCTCCTTTTCCATCGCCAATATAGGTGTTTTCTAGCATTTTGGTAGGAAAAACCCTCAATGATTTCTTTACAATTTTGGAAAAGTAGAACAATATTTTACACAGCTCTGCAATGTCTTCTTCAGATATCTCTATAGCATATATATCTTTGAGAGTAAGCTTTTAGCTTGCTTGGATCTAAAACATGGGAGAAACACTTCATGCAAATTATAAGGGAGGCAGAACATATTCATATTGTACACAATTCGCTAACTTTAGGCAATTGTGCACAGCAACTTTTAGTATAAAGCATAATACAAAAAAAACACATTTTTATACATTCTACATATTTAAACTTAACAATTATGATAGCTTCCTTTGTTTTTAGCTACTTTTCCAAAATTGTCAGCAGATTATTGCACACCTAGAAATGAAATTAAAAACATAGGCCTCCTCCATATCCCCTCATTGCCTCCTTTTCCATCACCAATATAGGTGTTTTCTAGCATTTTGGTAGGAAAAAACCCTCAATGATTAGTTTACAATTTAGGAAAAGTAGAATATTTTACACAGCTCTGCAAAGTCTACTTCACATATCTCTATAGCATATATATCTTTGAGAGTAAGCTTTTAGCTCACTTGGACCTAAAATATGGGAGAAACACTTCATGCAAATTACAAGGCAGGCAGAACATATTCACATTTACAGAATCCGCTGACTTTAGTCAATTGTGCATAGAAACCTTTACTATAAAGCATATTACAGAAAAAAAGACACATTTTCATACATTCTACATATTTAAACTTAACAATTATGATAGTTTCCTTGGTTTTTATCTACTTTTCCAAAATTGTCTGCAGATCATTGCACACCTAGAAATGAAATTAAAAAACAAAGGCCTCCTCCATATCCCCTCATTGCCTCCTTTTCCATCACCAATATAGGTGTTTTCTAGCATTTTGGTAGGAAAAACCCTCAATGATTTCTTTACAATTTCGGAAAAGTAGAACAATATTTTACACAGCTCTGCAATGTCTTCTTCAGACATCTCTACAGCATATATATCTTTGAGAGTAAGCGTTTAGCTTGCTTGGATCTAAAGCATGGGAGAAACACTTCATGCAAATTATAAGGGAGGCAGAACATATTCACATTGTACACAATCCGCTAACTTTAGGAAATTGTGCACAGCAACTTTTAGTATAAAGCATAATACAAAAAAACACATTTTTATACATTCTACATATTTAAACTTAACAATTATGATTGCTTCCTGTTTTTAGCTACTTTTCCAAAATTGTCAGCAGATTATCGTACACCTAGAATTGAAGTTAAAAAACATAGGCCTCCTCCACATCCCCTCATAGCCTCCTTTTTAATCGCCAATATAGGTGTTTTCTAGCATTTTGGTAGGAAAAAACCCTCAATGGTTAGTTTACAATTTAGGAAAAGTAGAATATTTTACACAGCTCTGCAATGTCTACTTCACACATCACAATAGCATATATATCTTTGAGAGTAAGCTTTTAGCTCACTTGAACCTAAAATATGGGAGAAACACTTCATGCAAATTACAAGGCAGGCAGAACATATTTACATTTACAGAATCCGCTGACTTTAGTCAATTGTGCATAGAAACCTTTACTATAAAGCATATTACAAAAAAAAGACACATTTTCATACATTCTACATATTTAAACTTAACAATTATGATAGTTTCCTTGGTTTTTAGCTACTATTCCAAAATTGTCTGCAGATCATTGCACACCTAGAAATGAAATTAAAAAACATAGGCCTCCTCCATATCCCCTCATAGCCTCCTTTTCCATCGCCAATATAGGTGTTTTCTAGCATTTTGGTAGGAAAAACCCTCAATGATTTCTTTACAATTTCAGAAAAGTAGAACAATATTTTGCACAGCTCTGCAATGTCTTCTTCAGACATCTCTATAGCATATATATCTTTGAGAGTAAGCTTTTAGCTTGCTTGGATCTAAAACATGGGAGAAACACTTCATGCAAATTATAAGGGAGGCAGAACATATTCACATTGTACACAATCCGCTAACTTTAGGCAATTGTGCACAGCAACTTTTAGTATAAAGCATAATACAAAAAAACATTTTTATACATTCTACATATTTAAACTTAACAATTATGATAGCTTCCTTTGTTTTTAGCTACTTTTCCAAAATTGTCAGCAGATTATTGCACACCTAGAAATGAAATTAAAAACATAGGCCTCCTCCATATCCCCTCATAGCCTGCTTTTCCATCGCCAATATAGGTGTTTTCTAGCATTTTGGTAGAAAAAAACCCTCAATGATTTGTTTACAATTTAGAAAAAGTAGAAGAATATTTTACACAGCTCTGCAATGTCTTCTTCAGACATCTCTCTAGCATATACAGTGCTCAAAAAAATAAAGGGAACACTTAACCAGCTTTATATAACTCCAAGTAAATCAAAGTTCTGTGAAATCAGACTGTCCACTTAAGAAGCAAAAAGGTTTGACAATAATTTCACATGCTGTTCTGCAAATGGAATAGACAACAGATGGAAAGTATTGGCAATTATCAATACACCGTCAATAAAGTAATGTTTCTGCAGGTGGGTACCACAGACAACATCTCAGTACCAATGCTTTCTGGCTGATGTTTTGGTCAGTTTTGAATGTTGGTTGGGCTTTCACACTCGTGGTAGCATGAGACGGACTCTACAACCCACACAAGTGTCTAAGGTAGTGCAGCTCATCCAGGATGGCACATCAATGCGAGCTGTGGCAAGAAGGTTTGCTGTGTCTGTCAGCATAGTGTTCAGAGGTTGGAGGTGCTACCAGGAGACAAGCCAGTACACCAGGAGATGTGGAGGGGGCCGTAGTAGGGGAACAACCCAGCAGCAATAGTCAATTGTGCAAAGAAACCTTTACTATAAAGAATATTACAGAAAAAAGACACATTGTCATACATTCTACATATTTAACTATTATGATAGTTTCCTTGGTTTTAGCTACTTTTCCAAAATTGTCAGCAAACAGATTATTGCACACCTAAAAATAAAATTAAAAACATAGGCCTCCTCGATATCCCCTCATAGCCTCCTTTTCCATCGCCAATATAGGTGTTTTCTAGCATTTTGGTAGGAAAAAACCCTCAATGATTAGTTTACAATTTAGGAAAAGTAGAAGAATATTTTACACAGCTCTGCAAGGTCTACTTCACACATCTCTATAGCATACATATATCTTTGAGAGTAAGCTTTTAGCTCACTTGGACCTAAAATATGGGAGAAACACTTCATACAAATTACAAAGCAGGCAGAACATATTCACATTTACAGAATCCGCTGACTTTAGTCAATTGTGCGTAGAAACCTTTACTATAAAGCATATTACAGAAAAAAAGACACATTTTCATACATTCTACATATTTACACTTAACAATTATGATAGTTTCCTTGGTTTTTAGCTACTTTTCCAAAATTCTCTGCAGATCATTGCACACCTAGAAATGAAATTAAAAAACATAGGCCTCCTCCATATCCCCTCATAGCCTCCTTTTCCATCGCCAATATAGGTGTTTTCTAGCATTTTGGTAGGAAAAACCCTCAATAATTTCTTTACAATTTCGGAAAAGTAGAACAATATTTTACACAGCTCTGCAATGTCTTCTTCAGACATTTCTATTGCATATATATCTTTGAGAGTAAGCTTTTAGCTTGCTTGGATCTAAAATATGGGAGAAACACTTCATGCAAATTACAAGGGAGGCAGAACAAATTCACATTTACAGAATCCGCTGACTTTAGTCAATTGTGCAAAGAAACCATCACTATAAAGCATATTACAGAAAAAAGACACATTTTCATACATTCTACATATTTAAACTTAACAATTATGATAGTTTCCTTAGTTTTTAGCTACTTTTCCAAAATTGTCAGCAGATCATTGCACACCTAGAAATGAAATTAAAAAACATAGGCCTCCTCCATATACCCTCATTGCCTCCTTTTCCATCACCAATATAGGTGTTTTCTAGCATTTTGGTAGGAAAAAACCCTCAATGATTAGTTTACAATTTAGGAAAAGTAGAATATTTTACACAGCTCTGCAAAGTCTACTTCACATATCTCTATAGCATATATATCTTTGAGAGTAAGCTTTTAGCTCACTTGGACCTAAAATATGGGAGAAACACTTCATGCAAATTACAAGGCAGCAGAACATATTCACATTTACAGAATCCGCTGACTTTAGTCAATTGTGCATAGAAACCTTTACTATAAAGCATATTACAGAAAAAAGACACATTGTCATACATTCTACATATTTAACTATTATGATAGTTTCCTTGGTTTTAGCTACTTTTCCAAAATTGTCAGCAAACAGATTATTGCACACCTAAAAATAAAATTAAAAACATAGGCCTCCTCGATATCCCCTCATAGCCTCCTTTTCCATCGCCAATATAGGTGTTTTCTAGCATTTTGGTAGGAAAAAACCCTCAATGATTAGTTTACAATTTAGGAAAAGTAGAAGAATATTTTACACAGCTCTGCAAGGTCTACTTCACACATCTCTATAGCATACATATATCTTTGAGAGTAAGCTTTTAGCTCACTTGGACCTAAAATATGGGAGAAACACTTCATACAAATTACAAAGCAGGCAGAACATATTCACATTTACAGAATCCGCTGACTTTAGTCAATTGTGCGTAGAAACCTTTACTATAAAGCATATTACAGAAAAAAAGACACATTTTCATACATTCTACATATTTAAACTTAACAATTATGATAGTTTCCTTGGTTTTTAGCTACTTTTCCAAAATTCTCTGCAGATCATTGCACACCTAGAAATGAAATTAAAAAACATAGGCCTCCTCCATATCCCCTCATAGCCTCCTTTTCCATCGCCAATATAGGTGTTTTCTAGCATTTTGGTAGGAAAAACCCTCAATAATTTCTTTACAATTTCGGAAAAGTAGAACAATATTTTACACAGCTCTGCAATGTCTTCTTCAGACATTTCTATTGCATATATATCTTTGAGAGTAAGCTTTTAGCTTGCTTGGATCTAAAATATGGGAGAAACACTTCATGCAAATTACAAGGGAGGCAGAACAAATTCACATTTACAGAATCCGCTGACTTTAGTCAATTGTGCAAAGAAACCATCACTATAAAGCATATTACAGAAAAAAGACACATTTTCATACATTCTACATATTTAAACTTAACAATTATGATAGTTTCCTTAGTTTTTAGCTACTTTTCCAAAATTGTCAGCAGATCATTGCACACCTAGAAATGAAATTAAAAAACATAGGCCTCCTCCATATACCCTCATTGCCTCCTTTTCCATCACCAATATAGGTGTTTTCTAGCATTTTGGTAGGAAAAAACCCTCAATGATTAGTTTACAATTTAGGAAAAGTAGAATATTTTACACAGCTCTGCAAAGTCTACTTCACATATCTCTATAGCATATATATCTTTGAGAGTAAGCTTTTAGCTCACTTGGACCTAAAATATGGGAGAAACACTTCATGCAAATTACAAGGCAGCAGAACATATTCACATTTACAGAATCCGCTGACTTTAGTCAATTGTGCATAGAAACCTTTACTATAAAGCATATTACAGAAAAAAGACACATTTTCATACATTCTACATATTTAAACTTAACAATTATGATAGTTTCCTTGGTTTTTATCTACTTTTCCAAAATTGTCTGCAGATCATTGCACACCTAGAAATGAAATTAAAAAACAAAGGCCTCCTCCATATCCCCTCATTGCCTCCTTTTCCATCGCCAATATAGGTGTTTTCTAGCATTTTGGTAGGAAAAACCCTCAATGATTTCTTTACAATTTTGGAAAAGTAGAACAATATTTTACACAGCTCTGCAATTTCTTCTTCAGACATCTCTATAGCATATATATCTTTGAGAGTAAGCTTTTAGCTTGCTTGGATCTAAAACATGGGAGAAACACTTCATGCAAATTATAAGGGAGGCAGAACATATTCATATTGTACACAATTCGCTAACTTTAGGCAATTGTGCACAGCAACTTTTAGTATAAAGCATAATACAAAAAAAACACATTTTTATACATTCTACATATTTAAACTTAACAATTATGATAGCTTCCTTTGTTTTTAGCTACTTTTCCAAAATTGTCAGCAGATTATTGCACACCTAGAAATGAAATTAAAAGCATAGGCCTCCTCCATATCCCCTCATTGCCTCCTTTTCCATCACCAATATAGGTGTTTTCTAGCTTTTTCGTAGGAAAAAACCCTCAATGATTAGTTTACAATTTAGGAAAAGTAGAATATTTTACACAGCTCTGCAAAGTCTACTTCACATATCTCTAAAGCATATATATCTTTGAGAGTAAGCTTTTAGCTCACTTGGACCTAAAATATGGGAGAAACACTTCATGCAAATTACAAGGCAGGCAGAACATATTCACATTTACAGAATCCGCTGACTTTAGTCAATTGTGCATAGAAACCTTTACGATAAAGCATATTACAGAAAAAAAGACACATTTTCATACATTCTACATATTTAAACTTAACAATTATGATAGTTTCCTTGGTTTTTATCTACTTTTCCAAAATTGTCTGCAGATCATTGCACACCTAGAAATGAAATTAAAAAACAAAGGCCTCCTCCATATCCCCTCATTGCCTCCTTTTCCATCGCCAATATAGGTGTTTTCTAGCATTTTGGTAGGAAAAACCCTCAATGATTTCTTTACAATTTCGGAAAAGTAGAACAATATTTTACACAGCTCTGCAATGTCTTCTTCAGACATCTCTATAGCATATATATCTTTGAGAGTAAGCGTTTAGCTTGCTTGGATCTAAAGCATGGGAGAAACACTTCATGCAAATTATAAGGGAGGCAGAACATATTCACATTGTACACAATCCGCTAACTTTAGGCAATTGTGCACAGCAACTTTTAGTATAAAGCATAATACAAAAAAACACATTTTTATACATTCTACATATTTAAACTTAACAATTATGATTGCTTCCTGTTTTTAGCTACTTTTCCAAAATTGTCAGCAGATTATCGTACACCTAGAATTGAAATTAAAAAACATAGGCCTCCTCCACATCCCCTCATAGCCTCCTTTTTAATCGCCAATATAGGTGTTTTCTAGCATTTTGGTAGGAAAAAACCCTCAATGGTTAGTTTACAATTTAGGAAAAGTAGAATATTTTACACAGCTCTGCAATGTCTACTTCACACATCACAATAGCATATATATCTTTGAGAGTAAGCTTTTAGCTCACTTGAACCTAAAATATGGGAGAAACACTTCATGCAAATTACAAGGCAGGCAGAACATATTTACATTTACAGAATCCGCTGACTTTAGTCAATTGTGCATAGAAACCTTTACTATAAAGCATATTACAAAAAAAAAGACACATTTTCATACATTCTACATATTTAAACTTAACAATTATGATAGTTTCCTTGGTTTTTAGCTACTTTTCCAAAATTCTCTGCAGATCATTGCACACCTTGAAATGAAATTAAAAAACATAGGCCTCCTCCATATCCCCTCATAGCCTCCTTTTCCATCGCCAATATAGGTGTTTTCTAGCATTTTGGTAGGAAAATCCCTCAATGATTTCTTTACAATTTCAGAAAAGTAGAACAATATTTTGCACAGCTCTGCAATGTCTTCTTCAGACATCTCTATAGCATATATATCTTTGAGAGTAAGCTTTTAGCTTGCTTGGATCTAAAATATGGGAGAAACACTTCATGCAAATTACAAGGGAGGCAGAACAAATTCACATTTACAGAATCCGCTGACTTTAGTCAATTGTGCAAAGAAACCATCACTATAAAGCATATTACAGAAAAAAGACACATTTTCATACATTCTACATATTTAAACTTAACAATTATGATAGTTTCCTTGGTTTTTAGCTACTTTTCCAAAATTGTCAGCAGATCATTGCACACCTAGAAATGAAATTAAAAAACATAGGCCTCCTCCATATACCCTCATTGCCTCCTTTTCCATCACCAATATAGGTGTTTTCTAGCATTTTGGTAGGAAAAAACCCTCAATGATTAGTTTGCAATTTAGGAAAAGTAGAATATTTTACACAGCTCTGCAAAGTCTACTTCACATATCTCTAAAGCATATATATCTTTGAGAGTAAGCTTTTAGCTCACTTGGACCTAAAATATGGGAGAAACACTTCATGCAAATTACAAGGCAGCAGAACATATTCACATTTACAGAATCCGCTGACTTTAGTCAATTGTGCATAGAAACCTTTACTATAAAGCATATTACAGAAAAAAAGACACATTTTCATACATTCTACATATTTAAACTTAACAATTATGATAGTTTCCTTGGTTTTTATCTACTTTTCCAAAATTGTCTGCAGATCATTGCACACCTAGAAATGAAATTAAAAAACAAAGGCCTCCTCCATATCCCCTCATTGCCTCCTTTTCCATCGCCAATATAGGTGTTTTCTAGCATTTTGGTAGGAAAAACCCTCAATGATTTCTTTACAATTTCGGAAAAGTAGAACAATATTTTACACAGCTCTGCAATGTCTTCTTCAGACATCTCTATAGCATACACTCACTGGCCACTTTATTAGGTACACCATGCTAGTAACGGGTTGGACCCCCTTTTGCCTTCAGAACTGCCTCAATTCTTCGTGGCAGAGATTCAACAAGGTGCTGGAAGCATTCCTCAGAGATGTTGGACCATATTGACATGATGGCATCACACAGTTGGCGCAGATTTGTCGGCTGCACATCCCTGATGCGAATCTCCCGTTCCACCACATCCCAAAGATGCTCTATTGGATTGAGATCTGGTGACTGAGGAGGCCATTTGAGTACAGTGAACTCATTGTCATGTTCAAGAAACCAATCTGAGATGATTCGAGCTTTATGACATGGCGCATTATCCTGCTGAAAGTAGCCATCAGATGTTGGGTACATTGTGGTCATAAAGGGATGGACATGGTCAGCAACAATACTCAGGTAGGCTGTGGCGTTGCAACGATGCTCAATTGGCACCAAGGGGCCCAAAGAGTGCCAAGAAAAAATTCCCCACACCATGACACCACCACCACCAGCCTGAACCGTTGATACAAGGCAGGATGGATCCATGCTTTCATGTTGTTTACGGCAAATTCTGACCCTACCATCCGAATGTCGCAGCAGAAATCGAGACTCATCAGACCAGGCAACGTTTTTCCAATCTTCTACTGTCCAATTTCGATGAGCTTGTGCAAATTGTAGCCTCAGTTTCCTGTTCTTAGCTGAGAGGAGTGGTACCCGGTGTGGTCTTCTGCTGCTGTAGCCCATCTGCCTCAAAGTTCGAAGCACTGTGCGTTCAGAGATGCTCTTCTGCCTACCTTGGTTGTAACGGGTGGCAATTTGAGTCACTGTTGCCTTTCTATCAGCTCGAACCAGTCTGCCCATTCTCCTCTGACCTCTGGCATCAACAAAGCATTTCCGGCCACAGAACTGCCGCTCACTGGATTTTTTTTCTTTTTCGGACCATTCTCTGTAAACCCTAGAGATGGTTGTGCGTGAAAATCCCAGTAGATCAGCAGTTTCTGAAATACTCAGACCAGCCCTTCTGGCACCAACAATCATGCCACGTTCAAAGGCACTCAAATCACCTTTCTTCCCCATACTGATGGTCGGTTTGAACTGCAGGAGATTGTCTTGACCATGTCTACATGCCTAAATGCACTGAGTTGCCGCCATGTGATTGGCAGATTAGAAATTAAGTCTTAACACAGTTGGACAGGTGTACCTAATAAAGTGGCCAGTGAGTGTATATATCTTTGAGAGTAAGCGTTTAGCTTGCTTGGATCTAAAGCATGGGAGAAACACTTCATGCAAATTATAAGGGAGGCAGAACATATTCACATTGTACACAATCCGCTAACTTTAGGCAATTGTGCACAGCAACTTTTAGTATAAAGCATAATACAAAAAAAACACATTTTTATACATTCTACATATTTAAACTTAACAATTATGATTGCTTCCTGTTTTTAGCTACTTTTCCAAAATTGTCAGCAGATTATCGTACACCTAGAATTGAAATTAAAAAACATAGGCCTCCTCCACATCCCCTCATAGCCTCCTTTTTAATCGCCAATATAGGTGTTTTCTAGCATTTTGGTAGGAAAAAACCCTCAATGGTTAGTTTACAATTTAGGAAAAGTAGAATATTTTACACAGCTCTGCAATGTCTACTTCACACATCACAAAAGCATATATATCTTTGAGAGTAAGCTTTTAGCTCACTTGAACCTAAAATATGGGAGAAACACTTCATGCAAATTACAAGGCAGGCAGAACATATTTACATTTACAGAATCCGCTGACTTTAGTCAATTGTGCATAGAAACCTTTACTATAAAGCATATTACAGAAAAAAAGACACATTTTCATACATTCTACATATTTAAACTTAACAATTATGATAGTTTCCTTGGTTTTTAGCTACTTTTCCAAAATTGTCTGCAGATCATTGCACACCTAGAAATGAAATTAAAAAACATAGGCCTCCTCCATATCCCCTCATAGCCTCCTTTTCCATCGCCAATATAGGTGTTTTCTAGCATTTTGGTAGGAAAAACCCTCAATGATTTCTTTACAATTTCAGAAAAGTAGAACAATATTTTACACAGCTCTGCAATGTCTTCTTCAGACATCTCTATAGCATATATATCTTTGAGAGTAAGCTTTTAGCTTGCTTGGATCTAAAACATGGGAGAAACACTTCATGCAAATTATAAGGGAGGCAGAACATATTCACATTGTACACAATCCGCTAACTTTAGGCAATTGTGCACAGCAACTTATAGTATAAAGCATAATACAAAAAAAACACATTTTTATACATTCTACATATTTAAACTTAACAATTATGATTGCTTCCTGTTTTTAGCTACTTTTCCAAAATTGTCAGCAGATTATCGTACACCTAGAATTGAAATTAAAAAACATAGGCCTCCTCCACATCCCCATATAGCCTCCTTTTTAATCGCCAATATAGGTGTTTTCTAGCATTTTGGTAGGAAAAAACCCTCAATGGTTAGTTTACAATTTAGGAAAAGTAGAATATTTTACACAGCTCTGCAATGTCTACTTCACACATCACAATAGCATATATATCTTTGAGAGTAAGCTTTTAGCTCACTTGAACCTAAAATATGGGAGAAACACTTCATGCACATTACAAGGCAGGCAGAACATATTTACATTTACAGAATCCGCTGACTTTAGTCAATTGTGCATAGAAACCTTTACTATAAAGCATATTACAGAAAAAAAGACACATTTTCATACATTCTACATATTTAAACTTAACAATTATGATAGTTTCCTTGGTTTTTAGCTACTTTTACAAAATTGTCTGCAGATCATTGCACACCTTGAAATGAAATTAAAAAACATAGGCCTCCTCCATATCCCCTCATAGCCTCCTTTTCCATCGCCAATATAGGTGTTTTCTAGCATTTTGGCAGGAAAAACCCTCAATGATTTCTTTACAATTTCGGAAAAGTAGAACAATATTTTACACAGCTCTGCAATGTCTTCTTCAGACATCTCTATAGCATATATATCTTTGAGAGTAATCTTTTAGCTTGCTTGGATCTAAAACATGGGAGAAACATTTCATGCAAATTATAAGGGAGGCAGAACATATTCACATTGTACACAATCCGCTAACTTTAGGCAATTGTGCACAGTAAATTTTAGTATAAAGCATAATACAAAAAAACATTTTTATACATTCTACATATTTAAACTTAACAATTATGATATCTTCCTTTGTTTTTAGCTACTTTTCCAAAATTGTCAGCAGATTATTGCACACCTAGAAATGAAATTAAAAACATAGGCCTCCTCCATATCCCCTCATAGCCTGCTTTTCCATCGCCAATATAGGTGTTTTCTAGCATTTTGGTAGAAAAAAACCCTCAATGATTTGTTTACAATTTAGAAAAAGTAGAAGAATATTTTACACAGCTCTGCAATGTCTTCTTCAGACATCTCTCTAGCATATACAGTGCTCAAAAAAATAAAGGGAACACTTAACCAGCTTTATATAACTCCAAGTAAATCAAAGTTCTGTGAAATCAGACTGTCCACTTAAGCAAAAAGGTTTGACAATAATTTCACATGCTGTTCTACAAATGGAATAGACAACAGATAGAAAGTATTGGCAATTATCAATACACCGTCAATAAAGGAATGTTTCTGCAGGTGGGTACCACAGACAACATCTCAGTACCAATGCTTTCTGGCTGATGTTTTGGTCAGTTTTGAATGTTGGTTGTGCTTTCACACTCGTGGTAGCATGAGACGAACTCTACAACCCACACAAGTGTCTAAGGTAGTGCAGCTCATCCAGGATGGCACATCAATGCGAGCTGTGGCAAGAAGGTTTGCTGTGTCTGTCAGCATAGTGTTCAGAGGTTGGAGGTGCTACCAGGAGACAAGCCAGTACACCAGGAGATGTGGAGCGGGCCGTAGTAGGGGAACAACCCAGCAGCAATAGTCAATTGTGCAAAGAAACCTTTACTATAAAGAATATTACAGAAAAAAGACACATTTTCATACATTCTACATATTTAACTATTATGATAGTTTCCTTGGTTTTAGCTACTTTTCCAAAATTCTCAGCAAACAGATTATTGCACACCTAAAAATAAAATTAAAAACATAGGCCTCCTCCATATCCCCTCATAGCCTCCTTTTCCATCGCCAATATAGGTGTTTTCTAGCATTTTGGTAGGAAAAAACCCTCAATGATTAGTTTACAATTTAGGAAAAGTAGAAGAATATTTTACACAGCTCTGCAAGGTCTACTTCACACATCTCTAAAGCATACATATATCTTTGAGAGTAAGCTTTTAGCTCACTTGGACCTAAAATATGGGAGAAACACTTCATACAAATTACAAAGCAGGCAGAACATATTTACATTTACAGAATCCGCTGACTTTAGTCAATTGTGCATAGAAACCTTTACTATAAAGCATATTACAGAAAAAAGACACATTTTCATACATTCTACATATTTAAACTTAACAATTTTGATAGTTTCCTTGGTTTTTATCTACTTTTCCAAAATTCTCTGCAGATCATTGCACACCTAGAAATGAAATTAAAAAACAAAGGCCTCCTCCATTTCCCCTCATTGCCTCCTTTTCCATCGCCAATATAGGTGTTTTCTAGCATTTTGGTAGGAAAAACCCTCAAGGATTTCTTTACAATTTCGGAAAAGTAGAACAATATTTTACACAGCTCTGCAATGTCTTCTTCAGACATCTCTATAGCATATATATCTTTGAGAGTAAGCGTTTACCTTGCTTGGATCTAAAGCATGGGAGAAACACTTCATGCAAATTATAAGGGAGGCAGAACATATTCACATTGTACACAATCCGCTAACTTTAGGCAATTGTGCACAGCAACTTTTAGTATAAAGCATAATACAAAAAAAACACATTTTTATACATTCTACATATTTAAACTTAACAATTATGATTGCTTCCTGTTTTTAGCTACTTTTCCAAAATTGTCAGCAGATTATCGTACACCTAGAATTGAAAATAAAAAATATAGGCCTCCTCCACATCCCCTCATAGCCTCCTTTTTAATCGCCAATATAGGTGTTTTCTAGCATTTTGGTAGGAAAAAACCCTCAATGGTTAGTTTACAATTTAGGAAAAGTAGAATATTTTACACAGCTCTGCAATGTCTACTTCACACATCACAATAGCATATATATCTTTGAGAGTAAGCTTTTAGCTCACTTGAACCTAAAATATGGGAGAAACACTTCATGCAAATTACAAGGCAGGCAGAACATATTTACATTTACAGAATCCGCTGACTTTAGTCAATTGTGCATAGAAACCTTTACTATAAAGCATATTACAGAAAAAAAGACACATTTTCATATATTCTACATATTTAAACTTAACAATTATGATAGTTTCCTTGGTTTTTAGCTACTTTTCCAAAGTTGTCTGCAGATCATTGCACACCTAGAAATGAAATTAAAAAACATAGGCCTCCTCCATATCCCCTCATAGCCTCCTTTTCCATCGCCAATATAGGTGTTTTCTAGCATTTTGGTAGGAAAAACCCTCAATGATTTCTTTACAATTTCAGAAAAGTAGAACAATATTTTACACAGCTCTGCAATGTCTTCTTCAGACATCTCTATAGCATATATATCTTTGAGAGTAAGCTTTTAGCTTGCTTGGATCTAAAACATGGGAGAAACACTTCATGCAAATTATAAGGGAGGCAGAACATATTCACATTGTACACAATCCGCTAACTTTAGGCAATTGTGCACAGCAACTTTTAGTATAAAGCATAATACAAAAAAAACACATTTTTATACATTCTACATATTTAAACTTAACAATTATGATTGCTTCCTGTTTTTAGCTACTTTTCCAAAATTGTCAGCAGATTATCGTACACCTAGAATTGAAAATAAAAAATATAGGCCTCCTCCACATCCCCTCATAGCCTCCTTTTTAATCGCCAATATAGGTGTTTTCTAGCATTTTGGTAGGAAAAAACCCTCAATGGTTAGTTTACAATTTAGGAAAAGTAGAATATTTTACACAGCTCTGCAATGTCTACTTCACACATCACAATAGCATATATATCTTTGAGAGTAAGCTTTTAGCTCACTTGAACCTAAAATATGGGAGAAACACTTCATGCAAATTACAAGGCAGGCAGAACATATTTACATTTACAGAATCCGCTGACTTTAGTCAATTGTGCATAGAAACCTTTACTATAAAGCATATTACAGAAAAAAAGACACATTTTCATACATTCTACATATTTAAACTTAACAATTATGATAGTTTCCTTGGTTTTTAGCTACTTTTCCAAAGTTGTCTGCAGATCATTGCACACCTAGAAATGAAATTAAAAAACATAGGCCTCCTCCATATCCCCTCATAGCCTCCTTTTCCATCGCCAATATAGGTGTTTTCTAGCATTTTGGTAGGAAAAACCCTCAATGATTTCTTTACAATTTCAGAAAAGTAGAACAATATTTTACACAGCTCTGCAATGTCTTCTTCAGACATCTCTATAGCATATATATCTTTGAGAGTAAGCTTTTAGCTTGCTTGGATCTAAAACATGGGAGAAACACTTCATGCAAATTATAAGGGAGGCAGAACATATTCACATTGTACACAATCCGCTAACTTTAGGCAATTGTGCACAGCAACTTTTAGTATAAAGCATAATACAAAAAAAAACATTTTTATACATTCTACATATTTAAACTTAACAATTATGATAGCTTCCTTTGTTTTTAGCTACTTTTCCAAAATTGTCAGCAGATTATTGCACACCTAGAAATGAAATTAAAAACATAGGCCTCCTCCATATCCCCTCATAGCCTGCTTTTCCATCGCCAATATAGGTGTTTTCTAGCATTTTGGTAGAAAAAACCCTCAATGATTTGTTTACAATTTAGAAAAAGTAGAAGAATATTTTACACAGCTCTGCAATGTCTTCTTCAGACATCTCTATAGCATATATATCTTTGAGAGTAAGCTTTTAGCTTGCTTGGATCTAAAACATGGGAGAAACACTTCATGCAAATTATAAGGGAGGCAGAACATATTCACATTGTACACAATCCGCTAACTTTAGGCAATTGTGCACAGCAACTTTTAGTATAAAGCATAATACAAAAAAAACATTTTTATACATTCTACATATTTAAACTTAACAATTATGATAGCTTCCTTTGTTTTTAGCTACTTTTCCAAAATTGTCAGCAGATTATTGCACACCTAGAAATGAAATTAAAAACATAGGCCTCCTCCATATCCCCTCATAGCCTGCTTTTCCATCGCCAATATAGGTGTTTTCTAGCATTTTGGTAGAAAAAACCCTCAATGATTTGTTTACAATTTAGAAAAAGTAGAAGAATATTTTACACAGCTCTGCAATGTCTTCTTCAGACATCTCTCTACCATATACAGTGCTCAAAAAAATAAAGGGAACACTTAACCAGCTTTATATAACTCTAAGTAATTAAAGTTCTGTGAAATCAGACTGTCCACTTAAGAAGCAAAAAGGTTTGACAATAATTTCACATGCTGTTCTGCAAATGGAATAGACAACAGATGGAAATTATTGGCAATTATCAATACACCATCAATAAAGGAATGTTTCTGCATGTGGGGACCACAGACAACATCTCAGTACCAATGCTTTCTGGCTGATGTTTTGGTCAGTTTTGAATGTTAGTTGGGCTTTCACACTCGTGGTAGCATGAGACGGACTCTACAACCCACACAAGTGTCTAAGGTAGTGCAGCTCATCCAGGATGGCACATCAATGCGAAATGTGGCAAGAAAGTTTGCTGTGTCTGTCAGCATAGTGTTCAGAGGTTGGAGGTGCTACCAGGAGAGAAGCCAGTACACCAGGAGATGTGGAGGGGGCCGCAGTAGGGGAACAACCCAGCAGCAATAGTCAATTGTGCAAAAAACCTTTACTATAAAGAATATTACAGAAAAAAGACACATTTTCATACATTCTACATATTTAACTATTATGATAGTTTCCTTGGTTTTAGCTACTTTTCCAAAATTGTCAGCAAACAGATTATTGCACACCTAAAAATAAAATTAAAAACATAGGCCTCCTCCATATCCCCTCATAGCCTCCTTTTCCATCGCCAATATAGGTGTTTTCTAGCATTTTGGTAGGAAAAAACCCTCAATGATTAGTTTACAATTTAGGAAAAGTAGAAGAATATTTTACACAGCTCTGCAAGGTCTACTTCACACATCTCTATAGCATACATATATCTTTGAGAGTAAGCTTTTAGCTCACTTGGACCTAAAATATGGGAGAAACACTTCATACAAATTACAAAGCAGGCAGAACATATTCACATTGTACACAATCCGCTAACTTTAGGCAATTGTGCACAGCAACTTTTAGTATAAAGCATAATACTAAAAAGACACATTTTCATACATTCTACATATTTAAACTTAACAATTATGATAGTTTCCTTGGTTTTTAGCTACTTTTCCAAAATTGTCTGCAGATCATTGCACACCTAGAAATGAAATTAAAAAACATAGGCCTCCTCCATATCCCCTCATAGCCTCCTTTTCCATCGCCAATATAGGTGTTTTCTAGCAATTTGGTAGGAAAAACCCTCAATGATTTCTTTACAATTTCGGAAAAGTAGAACAATATTTTACACAGCTCTGCAATGTCTTCTTCAGACATCTCTATAGCATATATATCTTGGAGAGTAAGCTTTTAGCTTGCTTTGATCTAAAACATGGGAGAAACACTTCATGCAAATTATAAGGGAGGCAGAACATATTCACATTTTACACAATCCGCTAACTTTAGGCAACTGTGCACAGCAACTTTTAGTATAAAGCATAATACAAAAAAAACACATTTTTATACATTCTACATATTTAAACTTAACAATTATGATAGCTTCCTTTGTTTTTAGCTACTTTTCCAAAATTGTCAGCAGATTATTGCACACCTAGAAATGAAATTAAAAAACATAGGCCTCCTCCATATCCCCTCATAGCCTGCTTTTCCATCGCCAATATAGGTGTTTTCTAGCATTTTCGTAGAAAAAACCCTCAATGATTTGTTTACAATTTAGGAAAAGTAGAATATTTTACACAGCTCTGCAATGTCTACTTCACACATCACAATAGCATATATATCTTTGAGAGTAAGCTTTTAGCTCACTTGGACCTAAAATATGGGAGAAACACTTCATGCAAATTACAAGGCAGGCAGAACATATTTACATTTACAGAATCCGCTGACTTAAGTCAATTGTGCATAGAAACCTTTACTATAAAGCATATTACAGAAAAAAAGACACATTTTCATACATTCTACATATTTAAACTTAACAATTATGATAGTTTCCTTGGTTTTTAGCTACTTTTCCAAAATTGTCTGCAGATCATTGCACACCTTGAAATGAAATTAAAAAACATAGGCCTCCTCCATATCCCCTCATAGCCTCCTTTTCCATCGCCAATATAGGTGTTTTCTAGCATTTTGGTAGGAAAAACCCTCAATGATTTCTTTACAATTTCGGAAAAGTAGAACAATATTTTACACAGCTCTGCAATGTCTTCTTCAGACATCTCTATAGCATATATATCTTTGAGAGTAAGCTTTTAGCTTGCTTGGATCTAAAACATGGGAGAAACACTTCATGCAAATTATAAGGGAGGCAGAACATATTCACATTGTACACAATCCGCTAACTTTAGGCAATTGTGCACAGCAACTTTTAGTATAAAGCATAATACTAAAAAAACACATTTTTATACATTCTACATATTTAAACTTAACAATTATGATAGCTTCCTTTGTTTTTAGCTACTTTTCCAAAATTGTCAGCAGATTATTGCACACCTAGAAATGAAATTAAAAGCATAGGCCTTCTCCATATCCCCTCATAGCCTGCTTTTCCATCGCCAATATAGGTGTTTTCTAGCATTTTGGTAGAAAAAACCCTCAATGATTTGTTTACAATTTAGAAAAAGTAGAAGAATATTTTACACAGCTCTGCAATGTCTTCTTCAGACATCTCTCTAGCATCTACAGTGCTCAAAAAATAAAGGGAACACTTAACCAGCTTTATATAACTCCAAGTAAATCAAAGTTCTGTGAAATCAGACTGTCCACTTAAGAAGCAAAAAGGTTTGACAATAATTTCACATGCTGTTCTGCAAATGGAATAGACAACAGATGGAAATTATTGGCAATTATCAATACACCGTCAATAAAGGAATGTTTCTGCATGTGGGGACCACAGACAACATCTCAGTACCAATGCTTTCTGGCTGATGTTTTGGTCAGTTTTGAATGTTAGTTGGGCTTTCACACTCGTGGTAGCATGAGACGGACTCTACAACCCACACAAGTGTCTAAGGTAGTGCAGCTCATCCAGGATGGCACATCAATGCGAAATGTGGCAAGAAAGTTTGCTGTGTCTGTCAGCATAGTGTTCAGAGGTTGGAGGTGCTACCAGGAGAGAAGCCAGTACACCAGGAGATGTGGAGGGGGCCGCAGTAGGGGAACAACCCAGCAGCAATAGTCAATTGTGCAAAAAACCTTTACTATAAAGAATATTACAGAAAAAAGACACATTTTCATACATTCTACATATTTAACTATTATGATAGTTTCCTTGGTTTTAGCTACTTTTCCAAAATTGTCAGCAAACAGATTATTGCACACCTAAAAATAAAATTAAAAACATAGGCCTCCTCCATATCCCCTCATAGCCTCCTTTTCCATCACCAATATAGGTGTTTTCTAGCATTTTGGTAGGAAAAAACCCTCAATGATTAGATTACAATTTAGGAAAAGTAGAAGAATAATTTACACAGCTCTGCAAGGTCTACTTCACACATCTCTATAGCATACATATATCTTTGAGAGTAAGCTTTTAGCTCACTTGGACCTAAAATATGGGAGAAACACTTCATACAAATTACAAAGCAGGCAGAACATATTCACATTTACAGAATCCGCTGACTTTAGTCAATTGTGCATAGAAACCTTTACTATAAAGCATATTACAGAAAAAAAAGACACATTTTCATACATTCTACATATTTAAACTTAACAATTATGATAGTTTCCTTGGTTTTTAGCTACTTTTCCAAAATTGTCTGCAGATCATTGCACACCTAGAAATGAAATTAAAAAACATAGGCCTCCTCCATATCCCCTCATAGCCTCCTTTTCCATCGCCAATATAGGTGTTTTCTAGCATTTTGGTAGGAAAAACCCTCAATGATTTCTTTACAATTTTGGAAAAGTAGAACAATATTTTACACAGCTCTGCAATGTCTTCTTCAGATATCTCTATAGCATATATATCTTTGAGAGTAAGCTTTTAGCTTGCTTGGATCTAAAACATGGGAGAAACACTTCATGCAAATTATAAGGGAGGCAGAACATATTCATATTGTACACAATTCGCTAACTTTAGGCAATTGTGCACAGCAACTTTTAGTATAAAGCATAATACAAAAAAAACACATTTTTATACATTCTACATATTTAAACTTAACAATTATGATAGCTTCCTTTGTTTTTAGCTACTTTTCCAAAATTGTCAGCAGATTATTGCACACCTAGAAATGAAATTAAAAACATAGGCCTCCTCCATATCCCCTCATTGCCTCCTTTTCCATCACCAATATAGGTGTTTTCTAGCATTTTGGTAGGAAAAAACCCTCAATGATTAGTTTACAATTTAGGAAAAGTAGAATATTTTACACAGCTCTGCAAAGTCTACTTCACATATCTCTATAGCATATATATCTTTGAGAGTAAGCTTTTAGCTCACTTGGACCTAAAATATGGGAGAAACACTTCATGCAAATTACAAGGCAGGCAGAACATATTCACATTTACAGAATCCGCTGACTTTAGTCAATTGTGCATAGAAACCTTTACTATAAAGCATATTACAGAAAAAAAGACATATTTTCATACATTCTACATATTTAAACTTAACAATTATGATAGTTTCCTTGGTTTTTATCTACTTTTCCAAAATTGTCTGCAGATCATTGCACACCTAGAAATGAAATTAAAAAACAAAGGCCTCCTCCATATCCCCTCATTGCCTCCTTTTCCATCGCCAATATAGGTGTTTTCTAGCATTTTGGTAGGAAAAACCCTCAATGATTTCTTTACAATTTCGGAAAAGTAGAACAATATTTTACACAGCTCTGCAATGTCTTCTTCAGACATCTCTACAGCATATATATCTTTGAGAGTAAGCGTTTAGCTTGCTTGGATCTAAAGCATGGGAGAAACACTTCATGCAAATTATAAGGGAGGCAGAACATATTCACATTGTACACAATCCGCTAACTTTAGGAAATTGTGCACAGCAACTTTTAGTATAAAGCATAATACAAAAAAACACATTTTTATACATTCTACATATTTAAACTTAACAATTATGATTGCTTCCTGTTTTTAGCTACTTTTCCAAAATTGTCAGCAGATTATCGTACACCTAGAATTGAAATTAAAAAACATAGGCCTCCTCCACATCCCCTCATAGCCTCCTTTTTAATCGCCAATATAGGTGTTTTCTAGCATTTTGGTAGGAAAAAACCCTCAATGGTTAGTTTACAATTTAGGAAAAGTAGAATATTTTACACAGCTCTGCAATGTCTACTTCACACATCACAAAAGCATATATATCTTTGAGAGTAAGCTTTTAGCTCACTTGAACCTAAAATATGGGAGAAACACTTCATGCAAATTACAAGGCAGGCAGAACATATTTACATTTACAGAATCCGCTGACTTTAGTCAATTGTGCATAGAAACCTTTACTATAAAGCATATTACAGAAAAAAAGACACATTTTCATACATTCTACATATTTAAACTTAACAATTATGATAGTTTCCTTGGTTTTTAGCTACTTTTCCAAAATTGTCTGCAGATCATTGCACACCTAGAAATGAAATTAAAAAACATAGGCCTCCTCCATATCCCCTCATAGCCTCCTTTTCCATCGCCAATATAGGTGTTTTCTAGCATTTTGGTAGGAAAAACCCTCAATGATTTCTTTACAATTTCAGAAAAGTAGAACAATATTTTACACAGCTCTGCAATGTCTTCTTCAGACATCTCTATAGCATATATATCTTTGAGAGTAAGCTTTTAGCTTGCTTGGATCTAAAACATGGGAGAAACACTTCATGCAAATTATAAGGGAGGCAGAACATATTCACATTGTACACAATCCGCTAACTTTAGGCAATTGTGCACAGCAACTTATAGTATAAAGCATAATACAAAAAAAACACATTTTTATACATTCTACATATTTAAACTTAACAATTATGATTGCTTCCTGTTGTTAGCTACTTTTCCAAAATTGTCAGCAGATTATCGTACACCTAGAATTGAAACTAAAAAACATAGGCCTCCTCCACATCCCCATATAGCCTCCTTTTTAATCGCCAATATAGGTGTTTTCTAGCATTTTGGTAGGAAAAAACCCTCAATGGTTAGTTTACAATTTAGGAAAAGTAGAATATTTTACACAGCTCTGCAATGTCTACTTCACACATCACAATAGCATATATATCTTTGAGAGTAAGCTTTTAGCTCACTTGAACCTAAAATATGGGAGAAACACTTCATGCACATTACAAGGCAGGCAGAACATATTTACATTTACAGAATCCGCTGACTTTAGTCAATTGTGCATAGAAACCTTTACTATAAAGCATATTACAGAAAAAAAGACACATTTTCATACATTCTACATATTTAAACTTAACAATTATGATAGTTTCCTTGGTTTTTAGCTACTTTTCCAAAATTGTCTGCAGATCATTGCACACCTTGAAATGAAATTAAAAAACATAGGCCTCCTCCATATTCCCTCATAGCCTCCTTTTCCATCGCCAATATACGTGTTTTCTAGCATTTTGGCAGGAAAAACCCTCAATGATTTCTTTACAATTTCGGAAAAGTAGAACAATATTTTACACAGCTCTGCAATGTCTTCTTCAGACATCTCTATAGCATATATATCTTTGAGAGTAAGCTTTTAGCTTGCTTGGATCTAAAACATGGGAGAAACATTTCATGCAAATTATAAGGGAGGCAGAACATATTCACATTGTACACAATCCGCTAACTTTAGGCAATTGTGCACAGCAAATTTTAGTATAAAGCATAATACAAAAAAACATTTTTATACATTCTACATATTTAAACTTAACAATTATGATATCTTCCTTTGTTTTTAGCTACTTTTCCAAAATTGTCAGCAGATTATTGCACACCTAGAAATGAAATTAAAAACATAGGCCTCCTCCATATCCCCTCATAGCCTGCTTTTCCATCGCCAATATAGGTGTTTTCTAGCATTTTGGTAGAAAAAACCCCTCAATGATTTGTTTACAATTTAGAAAAAGTAGAAGAATATTTTACACAGCTCTGCAATGTCTTCTTCAGACATCTCTCTAGCATATACAGTGCTCAAAAAAATAAAGGGAACACTTAACCAGCTTTATATAACTCCAAGTAAATCAAAGTTCTGTGAAATCAGACTGTCCACTTAAGAAGCAAAAAGGTTTGACAATAATTTCACATGCTGTTCTCCAAATGGAATAGACAACAGATAGAAAGTACTGGCAATTATCAATACACCGTCAATAAAGGAATGTTTCTGCAGGTGGGTACCACAGACAACATCTCAGTACCAATGCTTTCTGGCTGATGTTTTGGTCAGTTTTGAATGTTGGTTGTGCTTTCACACTCGTGGTAGCATGAGACGAACTCTACAACCCACACAAGTGTCTAAGGTAGTGCAGCTCATCCAGGATGGCACATCAATGCGAGCTGTGGCAAGAAGGTTTGCTGTGTCTGTCAGCATAGTGTTCAGAGGTTGGAGGTGCTACCAGGAGACAAGCCAGTACACCAGGAGATATGGAGCGGGCCGTAGTAGGGGAACAACCCAGCAGCAATAGTCAATTGTGCAAAGAAACCTTTACTATAAAGAATATTACAGAAAAAAGACACATTTTCATACATTCTACATATTTAACTATTATGATAGTTTCCTTGGTTTTAGCTACTTTTCCAAAATTCTCAGCAAACAGATTATTGCACACCTAAAAAATAAAATTAAAAACATAGGCCTCCTCCATATCCCCTCATTGCCTCCTTTTCCATCGCCAATATAGGTGTTTTCTAGCATTTTGGTAGGAAAAACCCTCAAGGATTTCTTTACAATTTCGGAAAAGTAGAACAATATTTTACACAGCTCTGCAATGTCTTCTTCAGACATCTCTATAGCATATATATCTTTGAGAGTAAGCGTTTACCTTGCTTGGATCTAAAGCATGGGAGAAACACTTCATGCAAATTATAAGGGAGGCAGAACATATTCACATTGTACACAATCCGCTAACTTTAGGCAATTGTGCACAGCAACTTTTAGTATAAAGCATAATACAAAAAAAACACATTTTTATACATTCTACATATTTAAACTTAACAATTATGATTGCTTCCTGTTTTTAGCCACTTTTCCAAAATTGTCAGCAGATTATCGTACACCTAGAATTGAAATTAAAAAATATAGGCCTCCTCCACATCCCCTCATAGCCTCCTTTTTAATCGCCAATATAGGTGTTTTCTAGCATTTTGGTAGGAAAAAACCCTCAATGGTTAGTTTACAATTTAGGAAAAGTAGAATATTTTACACAGCTCTGCAATGTCTACTTCACACATCACAATAGCATATATATCTTTGAGAGTAAGCTTTTAGCTCACTTGAACCTAAAATATGGGAGAAACACTTCATGCAAATTACAAGGCAGGCAGAACATATTTACATTTACAGAATCCGCTGACTTTAGTCAATTGTGCATAGAAACCTTTACTATAAAGCATATTACAGAAAAAAAGACACATTTTCATACATTCTACATATTTAAACTTAACAATTATGATAGTTTCCTTGGTTTTTAGCTACTTTTCCAAAGTTGTCTGCAGATCATTGCACACCTAGAAATGAAATTAAAAAACATAGGCCTCCTCCATATCCCCTCATAGCATCCTTTTCCATCGCCAATATAGGTGTTTTCTAGCATTTTGGTAGGAAAAACCCTCAATGATTTCTTTACAATTTCAGAAAAGTAGAACAATATTTTACACAGCTCTGCAATGTCTTCTTCAGACATCTCTATAGCATATATATCTTTGAGAGTAAGCTTTTAGCTTGCTTGGATCTAAAACATGGGAGAAACACTTCATGCAAATTATAAGGGAGGCAGAACATATTCACATTGTACACAATCCGCTAACTTTAGGCAATTGTGCACAGCAACTTTTAGTATAAAGCATAATACAAAAAAAAATTTTTATACATTCTACATATTTAAACTTAACAATTATGATAGCTTCCTTTGTTTTTAGCTACTTTTCCAAAATTGTCAGCAGATTATTGCACACCTAGAAATGAAATTAAAAACATAGGCCTCCTCCATATCCCCTCATAGCCTGCTTTTCCATCGCCAATATAAGTGTTTTCTAGCATTTTGGTAGAAAAAAACCCTCAATGATTTGTTTACAATTTAGAAAAAGTAGAAGAATATTTTACACAGCTCTGCAATGTCTTCTTCAGACATCTCTCTACCATATACAGTGCTCAAAAAAATAAAGGGAACACTTAACCAGCTTTATATAACTCCAAGTAAATCAAAGTTCTGTGAAATCAGACTGTCCACTTAAGAAGCAAAAAGGTTTGACAATAATTTCACATGCTGTTCTGCAAATGGAATAGACAACAGATGGAAAGTATTGGCAATTATCAATACACCGTCAATAAAGGAATGTTTCTGCAGGTGGGTACCACAGACAACATCTCAGTACCAATGCTTTCTGGCTGATGTTTTGGTCAGTTTTGAATGTTGGTTGTGCTTTCACACTCGTGGTAGCATGAGACGAACTCTACAACCCACACAAGTGTCTAAGGTAGTGCAGCTCATCCAGGATGGCACATCAATGCGAGCTGTGGCAAGAAGGTTTGCTGTGTCTGTCAGCATAGTGTTCAGAGGTTGGAGGTGCTACCAGGAGACAAGCCAGTACACCAGGAGATATGGAGCGGGCCGTAGTAGGGGAACAACCCAGCAGCAATAGTCAATTGTGCAAAGAAACCTTTACTATAAAGAATATTACAGAAAAAAGACACATTTTCATACATTCTACATATTTAACTATTATGATAGTTTCCTTGGTTTTAGCTACTTTTCCAAAATTCTCAGCAAACAGATTATTGCACACCTAAAAATAAAATTAAAAACATAGGCCTCCTCCATATCCCCTCATTGCCTCCTTTTCCATCGCCAATATAGGTGTTTTCTAGCATTTTGGTAGGAAAAACCCTCAAGGATTTCTTTACAATTTCGGAAAAGTAGAACAATATTTTACACAGCTCTGCAATGTCTTCTTCAGACATCTCTATAGCATATATATCTTTGAGAGTAAGCGTTTACCTTGCTTGGATCTAAAGCATGGGAGAAACACTTCATGCAAATTATAAGGGAGGCAGAACATATTCACATTGTACACAATCCGCTAACTTTAGGCAATTGTGCACAGCAACTTTTAGTATAAAGCATAATACAAAAAAAACACATTTTTATACATTCTACATATTTAAACTTAACAATTATGATTGCTTCCTGTTTTTAGCCACTTTTTCAAAATTGTCAGCAGATTATCGTACACCTAGAATTGAAATTAAAAAATATAGGCCTCCTCCACATCCCCTCATAGCCTCCTTTTTAATCGCCAATATAGGTGTTTTCTAGCATTTTGGTAGGAAAAAACCCTCAATGGTTAGTTTACAATTTAGGAAAAGTAGAATATTTTACACAGCTCTGCAATGTCTACTTCACACATCACAATAGCATATATATCTTTGAGAGTAAGCTTTTAGCTCACTTGAACCTAAAATATGGGAGAAACACTTCATGCAAATTACAAGGCAGGCAGAACATATTTACATTTACAGAATCCGCTGACTTTAGTCAATTGTGCATAGAAACCTTTACTATAAAGCATATTACAGAAAAAAAGACACATTTTCATACATTCTACATATTTAAACTTAACAATTATGATAGTTTCCTTGGTTTTTAGCTACTTTTCCAAAGTTGTCTGCAGATCATTGCACACCTAGAAATGAAATTAAAAAACATAGGCCTCCTCCATATCCCCTCATAGCATCCTTTTCCATCGCCAATATAGGTGTTTTCTAGCATTTTGGTAGGAAAAACCCTCAATGATTTCTTTACAATTTCAGAAAAGTAGAACAATATTTTACACAGCTCTGCAATGTCTTCTTCAGACATCTCTATAGCATATATATCTTTGAGAGTAAGCTTTTAGCTTGCTTGGATCTAAAACATGGGAGAAACACTTCATGCAAATTATAAGGGAGGCAGAACATATTCACATTGTACACAATCCGCTAACTTTAGGCAATTGTGCACAGCAACTTTTAGTATAAAGCATAATACAAAAAAAACATTTTTATACATTCTACATATTTAAACTTAACAATTATGATAGCTTCCTTTGTTTTTAGCTACTTTTCCAAAATTGTCAGCAGATTATTGCACACCTAGAAATGAAATTAAAAACATAGGCCTCCTCCATATCCCCTCATAGCCTGCTTTTCCATCGCCAATATAAGTGTTTTCTAGCATTTTGGTAGAAAAAAACCCTCAATGATTTGTTTACAATTTAGAAAAAGTAGAAGAATATTTTACACAGCTCTGCAATGTCTTCTTCAGACATCTCTCTACCATATACAGTGCTCAAAAAAATAAAGGGAACACTTAACCAGCTTTATATAACTCCAAGTAAATCAAAGTTCTGTGAAATCAGACTGTCCACTTAAGAAGCAAAAAGGTTTGACAATAATTTCACATGCTGTTCTGCAAATGGAATAGACAACAGATGGAAAGTATTGGCAATTATCAATACACCGTCAATAAAGGAATGTTTCTGCAGGTGGGTACCACAGACAACATCTCAGTACCAATGCTTTCTGGCTGATGTTTTGGTCAGTTTTGAATGTTGGTTGTGCTTTCACACTCGTGGTAGCATGAGACGGACTCTACAACCCACACAAGTGTCTAAGGTAGTGCAGCTCATCCAGGATGGCACATCAATGCGAGCTGTGGCAAGAAGGTTTGCTGTGTCTGTCAGCATAGTGTTCAGAGGTTGGAGGTGCTACCAGGAGACAAGCCAGTACACCAGGAGATGTGGAGGGGGCCGTAGTAGGGGAACAACCCAGCAGCAATAGTCAATTGTGCAAAGAAACCTTTACTATAAAGAATATTACAGAAAAAAGACACATTTTCATACATTCTACATATTTAACTATTATGATAGTTTCCTTCGTTTTAGCTACTTTTCCAAAATTGTCAGCAAACAGATTATTGCACACCTAAAAATAAAATTAAAAACATAGGCCTCCTCCATATCCCCTCATAGCCTCCTTTTCCATCGCCAATATAGGTGTTTTCTAGCATTTTGGTAGGAAAAACCCTCAATGATTAGTTTACAATTTAGGAAAAGTAGAATATTTTACATAGCTCTGCAAGGTCTACTTCACACATCTCTATAGCATGCATATATCTTTGAGAGTAAGCTATTAGCTCACTTGGACCTAAAATATGGGAGAAACACTTCATACAAATTACAAAGCAGGCAGAACATATTCACATTTACAGAATCCGCTGACTTTAGTCAATTGTGCATAGAAACCTTTACTATAAAGCATATTACAGAAAAAAACACATTTTCATACATTCTACATATTTAAACTTAACAATTATGATAGTTTCCTTGGTTTTTAGCTACTTTTCCAAAATTGTCTGCAGATCATTGCACACCTAGAAATGAAATTTAAAAACATAGGCCTCCTCCATATCCCCTCATAGCCTCCTTTTCCATCGCCAATATAGGTGTTTTCTAGCAATTTGGTAGGAAAAACCCTCAATGATTTCTTTACAATTTCGGAAAAGTAGAACAATATTTTACACAGCTCTGCAATGTCTTCTTCAGACATCTCTATAGCATATATATCTTGGAGAGTAAGCTTTAAGCTTGCTTTGATCTAAAACATGGGAGAAACACTTCATGCAAATTATAAGGGAGGCAGAACATATTCACATTTTACACAATCCGCTAACTTTAGGCAATTGTGCACAGCAACTTTTAGTATAAAGCATAATACAAAAAAAACACATTTTTATACATTCTACATATTTAAACTTAACAATTATGATAGCTTCCTTTGTTTTTAGCTACTCTTCCAAAATTGTCAGCAGATTATTGCACACCTAGAAATGAAATTAAAAAACATAGGCCTCCTCCATATCCCCTCATAGCCTGCTTTTCCATCGCCAATATAGGTGTTTTCTAGCATTTTGGTAGAAAAAACCCTCAATGATTTGTTTACAATTTAGGAAAAGTAGAATATTTTACACAGCTCTGCAATGTCTACTTCACACATCACAATAGCATATATATCTTTGAGAGTAAGCTTTTAGCTCACTTGGACCTAAAATATGGGAGAAACACTTCATGCAAATTACAAGGCAGGCAGAACATATTTACATTTACAGAATCCGCTGACTTTAGTCAATTTTGCATAGAAACCTTTACTATAAAGCATATTACAGAAAAAAAGACACATTTTCATACATTCTACATATTTAAACTTAACAATTATGATAGTTTCCTTGGTTTTTAGCTACTTTTCCAAAATTGTCTGCAGATCATTGCACACCTTGAAATGAAATTAAAAAACATAGGCCTCCTCCATATCCCCTCATAGCCTCCTTTTCCATCGCCAATATAGGTGTTTTCTAGCATTTTGGTAGGAAAAACCCTCAATGATTTCTTTACAATTTCGGAAAAGTAGAACAATATTTTACACAGCTCTGCAATGTCTTCTTCAGACATCTCTATAGCATATATATATTTGAGAGTAAGCTTTTAGCTTGCTTGGATCTAAAACATGGGAGAAACACTTCATGCAAATTATAAGGGAGGCAGAACATATTCACATTGTACACAATCCGCTAACTTTAGGCAATTGTGCACAGCAACTTTTAGTATAAAGCATAATACTAAAAAAACACATTTTTATACATTCTACATATTTAAACTTAACAATTATGATAGCTTCCTTTGTTTTTAGCTACTTTTCCAAAATTGTCAGCAGATTATTGCACACCTAGAAATGAAATTAAAAACATAGGCCTCCTCCATATCCCCTCATAGCCTGCTTTTCCATCGCCAATATAGGTGTTTTCTAGCATTTTGGTAGAAAAAACCCTCAATGATTTGTTTACAATTTAGAAAAAGTAGAAGAATATTTTACACAGCTCTGCAATGTCTTCTTCAGACATCTCTCTAGCATCTACAGTGCTCAAAAAATAAAGGGAACACTTAACCAGCTTTATATAACTCCAAGTAAATCAAAGTTCTGTGAAATCAGACTGTCCACTTAAGAAGCAAAAAGGTTTGACAATAATTTCACATGCTGTTCTGCAAATGGAATAGACAACAGATGGAAATTATTGGCAATTATCAATACACCGTCAATAAAGGAATGTTTCTGCAGGTGGGGACCACAGACAACATCTCATTACCAATGCTTTCTGGCTGATGTTTTGGTCAGTTTTGAATGTTGGTTGTGATTTCACACTCGTGGTAGCATGAGACGGACTCTACAACCCACACAAGTGTCTAAGGTAGTGCAGCTCATCCAGGATGGCACATCAATGCGAGCTGTGGCAAGAAGGTTTGCTGTGTCTGTCAGCATAGTGTTCAGAGGTTGGAGGTGCTACCAGGAGACAAGCCAGTACACCAGGAGATGTGGAGGGGGCCGTAGTAGGGGAACAACCCAGCAGCAATAGTCAATTGTGCAAAAAAACCTTTACTATAAAGAATATTACAGAAAAAAGACACATTTTCATACATTCTACATATTTAACTATTATGATAGTTTCCTTGGTTTTAGCTACTTTTCCAAAATTGTCAGCAAACAGATTATTGCACACCTAAAAATAAAATTAAAAACATAGGCCTCCTCCATATCCCCTCATAGCCTCCTTTTCCATCGCCAATATAGGTGTTTTCTAGCATTTTGGTAGGAAAAAACCCTCAATGATTAGTTTACAATTTAGGAAAAGTAGAAGAATATTTTACACAGCTCTGCAAGGTCTACTTCACACATCTCTATAGCATACATATATCTTTGAGAGTAAGTTTTTAGCTCACTTGGACCTAAAATATGGGAGAAACACTTCACACAAATTACAAAGCAGGCAGAACATATTCACATTTACAGAATCCGCTGACTTTAGTCAATTGTGCATAGAAACCTTTACTATAAAGCATATTACAGAAAAAAAAGACACATTTTCATACATTCTACATATTTAAACTTAACAATTATGATAGTTTCCTTGGTTTTTAGCTACTTTTCCAAAGTTGTCTGCAGATCATTGCACACCTAGAAATGAAATTAAAAAACATAGGCCTCCTCCATATCCCCTCATAGCATCCTTTTCCATCGCCAATATAGGTGTTTTCTAGCATTTTGGTAGGAAAAACCCTCAATGATTTCTTTACAATTTCAGAAAAGTAGAACAATATTTTACACAGCTCTGCAATGTCTTCTTCAGACATCTCAATAGCATATATATCTTTGAGAGTAAGCTTTTAGCTTGCTTGGATCTAAAACATGGGAGAAACACTTCATGCAAATTATAAGGGAGGCAGAACATATTCACATTGTACACAATCCGCTAACTTTAGGCAATTGTGCACAGCAACTTTTAGTATAAAGCATAATACAAAAAAAACATTTTTATACATTCTACATATTTAAACTTAACAATTATGATAGCTTCCTTTGTTTTTAGCTACTTTTCCAAAATTGTCAGCAGATTATTGCACACCTAGAAATGAAATTAAAAACATAGGCCTCCTCCATATCCCCTCATAGCCTGCTTTTCCATCGCCAATATAAGTGTTTTCTAGCATTTTGGTAGAAAAAAACCCTCAATGATTTGTTTACAATTTAGAAAAAGTAGAAGAATATTTTACACAGCTCTGCAATGTCTTCTTCAGACATCTCTCTACCATATACAGTGCTCAAAAAAATAAAGGGAACACTTAACCAGCTTTATATAACTCCAAGTAAATCAAAGTTCTGTGAAATCAGACTGTCCACTTAAGAAGCAAAAAGGTTTGACAATAATTTCACATGCTGTTCTGCAAATGGAATAGACAACAGATGGAAAGTATTGGCAATTATCAATACACCGTCAATAAAGGAATGTTTCTGCAGGTGGGTACCACAGACAACATCTCAGTACCAATGCTTTCTGGCTGATGTTTTGGTCAGTTTTGAATGTTGGTTGTGCTTTCACACTCGTGGTAGCATGAGACGGACTCTACAACCCACACAAGTGTCTAAGGTAGTGCAGCTCATCCAGGATGGCACATCAATGCGAGCTGTGGCAAGAAGGTTTGCTGTGTCTGTCAGCATAGTGTTCAGAGGTTGGAGGTGCTACCAGGAGACAAGCCAGTACACCAGATGTGGAGGGGGCCGTAGTAGGGGAACAACCCAGCAGCAATAGTCAATTGTGCAAAGAAACCTTTACTATAAAGAATATTACAGAAAAAAGACACATTTTCATACATTCTACATATTTAACTATTATGATAGTTTCCTTCGTTTTAGCTACTTTTCCAAAATTGTCAGCAAACAGATTATTGCACACCTAAAAATAAAATTAAAAACATAGGCCTCCTCCATATCCCCTCATAGCCTCCTTTTCCATCGCCAATATAGGTGTTTTCTAGCATTTTGGTAGGAAAAACCCTCAATGATTAGTTTACAATTTAGGAAAAGTAGAATATTTTACATAGCTCTGCAAGGTCTACTTCACACATCTCTATAGCATGCATATATCTTTGAGAGTAAGCTATTAGCTCACTTGGACCTAAAATATGGGAGAAACACTTCATACAAATTACAAAGCAGGCAGAACATATTCACATTTACAGAATCCGCTGACTTTAGTCAATTGTGCATAGAAACCTTTACTATAAAGCATATTACAGAAAAAAACACATTTTCATACATTCTACATATTTAAACTTAACAATTATGATAGTTTCCTTGGTTTTTAGCTACTTTTCCAAAATTGTCTGCAGATCATTGCACACCTAGAAATGAAATTTAAAAACATAGGCCTCCTCCATATCCCCTCATAGCCTCCTTTTCCATCGCCAATATAGGTGTTTTCTAGCAATTTGGTAGGAAAAACCCT
Source organism: Dendrobates tinctorius (assembly GCF_039654945.1). Lineage (NCBI taxonomy): Eukaryota > Metazoa > Chordata > Amphibia > Anura > Dendrobatidae > Dendrobates > Dendrobates tinctorius. Next base: position 25,005,304 of record NW_027361712.1, on the reverse strand, counting down.
CAATGATTTCTTTACAATTTCGGAAAAGTAGAACAATATTTTACACAGCTCTGCAATGTCTTCTTCAGACATCTCTATAGCATATATATCTTGGAGAGTAAGCTTTAAGCTTGCTTTGATCTAAAACATGGGAGAAACACTTCATGCAAATTATAAGGGAGGCAGAACATATTCACATTTTACACAATCCGCTAACTTTAGGCAATTGTGCACAGCAACTTTTAGTATAAAGCATAATACAAAAAAAACACATTTTTATACATTCTACATATTTAAACTTAACAATTATGATAGCTTCCTTTGTTTTTAGCTACTCTTCCAAAATTGTCAGCAGATTATTGCACACCTAGAAATGAAATTAAAAAACATAGGCCTCCTCCATATCCCCTCATAGCCTGCTTTTCCATCGCCAATATAGGTGTTTTCTAGCATTTTGGTAGAAAAAACCCTCAATGATTTGTTTACAATTTAGGAAAAGTAGAATATTTTACACAGCTCTGCAATGTCTACTTCACACATCACAATAGCATATATATCTTTGAGAGTAAGCTTTTAGCTCACTTGGACCTAAAATATGGGAGAAACACTTCATGCAAATTACAAGGCAGGCAGAACATATTTACATTTACAGAATCCGCTGACTTTAGTCAATTTTGCATAGAAACCTTTACTATAAAGCATATTACAGAAAAAAAGACACATTTTCATACATTCTACATATTTAAACTTAACAATTATGATAGTTTCCTTGGTTTTTAGCTACTTTTCCAAAATTGTCTGCAGATCATTGCACACCTTGAAATGAAATTAAAAAACATAGGCCTCCTCCATATCCCCTCATAGCCTCCTTTTCCATCGCCAATATAGGTGTTTTCTAGCATTTTGGTAGGAAAAACCCTCAATGATTTCTTTACAATTTCGGAAAAGTAGAACAATATTTTACACAGCTCTGCAATGTCTTCTTCAGACATCTCTATAGCATATATATATTTGAGAGTAAGCTTTTAGCTTGCTTGGATCTAAAACATGGGAGAAACACTTCATGCAAATTATAAGGGAGGCAGAACATATTCACATTGTACACAATCCGCTAACTTTAGGCAATTGTGCACAGCAACTTTTAGTATAAAGCATAATACTAAAAAAACACATTTTTATACATTCTACATATTTAAACTTAACAATTATGATAGCTTCCTTTGTTTTTAGCTACTTTTCCAAAATTGTCAGCAGATTATTGCACACCTAGAAATGAAATTAAAAACATAGGCCTCCTCCATATCCCCTCATAGCCTGCTTTTCCATCGCCAATATAGGTGTTTTCTAGCATTTTGGTAGAAAAAACCCTCAATGATTTGTTTACAATTTAGAAAAAGTAGAAGAATATTTTACACAGCTCTGCAATGTCTTCTTCAGACATCTCTCTAGCATCTACAGTGCTCAAAAAATAAAGGGAACACTTAACCAGCTTTATATAACTCCAAGTAAATCAAAGTTCTGTGAAATCAGACTGTCCACTTAAGAAGCAAAAAGGTTTGACAATAATTTCACATGCTGTTCTGCAAATGGAATAGACAACAGATGGAAATTATTGGCAATTATCAATACACCGTCAATAAAGGAATGTTTCTGCAGGTGGGGACCACAGACAACATCTCATTACCAATGCTTTCTGGCTGATGTTTTGGTCAGTTTTGAATGTTGGTTGTGATTTCACACTCGTGGTAGCATGAGACGGACTCTACAACCCACACAAGTGTCTAAGGTAGTGCAGCTCATCCAGGATGGCACATCAATGCGAGCTGTGGCAAGAAGGTTTGCTGTGTCTGTCAGCATAGTGTTCAGAGGTTGGAGGTGCTACCAGGAGACAAGCCAGTACACCAGGAGATGTGGAGGGGGCCGTAGTAGGGGAACAACCCAGCAGCAATAGTCAATTGTGCAAAAAAACCTTTACTATAAAGAATATTACAGAAAAAAGACACATTTTCATACATTCTACATATTTAACTATTATGATAGTTTCCTTGGTTTTAGCTACTTTTCCAAAATTGTCAGCAAACAGATTATTGCACACCTAAAAATAAAATTAAAAACATAGGCCTCCTCCATATCCCCTCATAGCCTCCTTTTCCATCGCCAATATAGGTGTTTTCTAGCATTTTGGTAGGAAAAAACCCTCAATGATTAGTTTACAATTTAGGAAAAGTAGAAGAATATTTTACACAGCTCTGCAAGGTCTACTTCACACATCTCTATAGCATACATATATCTTTGAGAGTAAGTTTTTAGCTCACTTGGACCTAAAATATGGGAGAAACACTTCACACAAATTACAAAGCAGGCAGAACATATTCACATTTACAGAATCCGCTGACTTTAGTCAATTGTGCATAGAAACCTTTACTATAAAGCATATTACAGAAAAAAAAGACACATTTTCATACATTCTACATATTTAAACTTAACAATTATGATAGTTTCCTTGGTTTTTAGCTACTTTTCCAAAATTGTCTGCAGATCATTGCACACCTTGAAATGAAATTAAAAAACATAGGCCTCCTCCATATCCCCTCATAGCTTCCTTTTCCATCGCCACTATAGGTGTTTTCTAGCATTTTGGTAGGAAAAACCCTCAATGATTTCTTTACAATTTCGGAAAAGTAGAACAATATTTTACACAGCTCTGCAATGTCTTCTTCAGACATCTCTATAGCATATATATCTTTGAGAGTAAGCTTTTAGCTTGCTTGGATCTAAAACATGGGAGAAACACTTCATGCAAATTATAAGGGAGGCAGAACATATTCACATTGTACACAATCCGCTAACTTTAGGCAATTGTGCACAGCAACTTTTAGTATAAAGCATAATACTAAAAAAACACATTTTTATACATTCTACATATTTAAACTTAACAATTATGATAGCTTCCTTTGTTTTTAGCTACTTTTCCAAAATTGTCAGCAGATTATTGCACACCTAGAAATGAAATTAAAAACATAGGCCTCCTCCATATCCCCTCATAGCCTGCTTTTCCATCGCCAATATAGGTGTTTTCTAGCATTTTGGTAGAAAAAACCCTCAATGATTTGTTTACAATTTAGAAAAAGTAGAAGAATATTTTACACAGCTCTGCAATGTCTTCTTCAGACATCTCTCTAGCATCTACAGTGCTCAAAAAATAAAGGGAACACTTAACCAGTTTTATATAACTCTAAGTAATTAAAGTTCTGTGAAATCAGACTGTCCACTTAAGAAGCAAAAAGGTTTGACAATAATTTCACATGCTGTTCTGCAAATGGAATAGACAACAGATGGAAATTATTGGCAATTATCAATACACCGTCAATAAAGGAATGTTTCTGCATGTGGGGACCACAGACAACATCTCAGTACCAATGCTTTCTGGCTGATGTTTTGGTCAGTTTTGAATGTTACTTGGGCTTTCACACTCGTGGTAGCATGAGACGGACTCTACAACCCACACAAGTGTCTAAGGTAGTGCAGCTCATCCAGGATGGCACATCAATGCGAAATGTGGCAAGAAAGTTTGCTGTGTCTGTCAGCATAGTGTTCAGAGGTTGGAGGTGCTACCAGGAGAGAAGCCAGTACACCAGGAGATGTGGAGGGGGCCGCAGTAGGGGAACAACCCAGCAGCAATAGTCAATTGTGCAAAAAACCTTTACTATAAAGAATATTACAGAAAAAAGACACATTTTCATACATTCTACATATTTAACTATTATGATAGTTTCCTTGGTTTTAGCTACTTTTCCAAAATTGTCAGCAAACAGATTATTGCACACCTAAAAATAAAATTAAAAACATAGGCCTCCTCCATATCCCCTCATAGCCTCCTTTTCCATCGCCAATATAGGTGTTTTCTAGCATTTTGGTAGGAAAAAACCCTCAATGATTAGTTTACAATTTAGGAAAAGTAGAAGAATATTTTACACAGCTCTGCAAGGTCTACTTCACACATCTCTATAGCATACATATATCTTTGAGAGTAAGCTTTTAGCTCACTTGGACCTAAAATATGGGAGAAACACTTCATACAAATTACAAAGCAGGCAGAACATATTCACATTTACAGAATCCGCTGACTTTAGTCAATTGTGCATAGAAACCTTTACTATAAAGCATATTACAGAAAAAAAAGACACATTTTCATACATTCTACATATTTAAACTTAACAATTATGATAGTTTCCTTGGTTTTTAGCTACTTTTCCAAAATTGTCTGCAGATCATTGCACACCTAGAAATGAAATTAAAAAACATAGGCCTCCTCCATATCCCCTCATAGCCTCCTTTTCCATCGCCAATATAGGTGTTTTCTAGCATTGTGGTAGGAAAAACCCTCAATGATTTCTTTACAATTTTGGAAAAGTAGAACAATATTTTACACAGCTCTGCAATGTCTTCTTCAGACATCTCTATAGCATATATATCTTTGAGAGTAAGCTTTTAGCTTGCTTGGATCTAAAACATGGGAGAAACACTTCATGCAAATTATAAGGGAGGCAGAACATATTCACATTGTACACAATCCGCTAACTTTAGGCAATTGTGCACAGCAACTTTTAGTATAAAGCATAATACTAAAAAAACACATTTTTATACATTCTACATATTTAAACTTAACAATTATGATAGCTTCCTTTGTTTTTAGCTACTTTTCCAAAATTGTCAGCAGATTATTGCACACCTAGAAATGAAATTAAAAACATAGGCCTCCTCCATATCCCCTCATAGCCTGCTTTTCCATCGCCAATATAGGTGTTTTCTAGCATTTTGGTAGAAAAAACCCTCAATGATTTGTTTACAATTTAGAAAAAGTAGAAGAATATTTTACACAGCTCTGCAATGTCTTCTTCAGACATCTCTCTAGCATCTACAGTGCTCAAAAAATAAAGGGAACACTTAACCAGTTTTATATAACTCTAAGTAATTAAAGTTCTGTGAAATCAGACTGTCCACTTAAGAAGCAAAAAGGTTTGACAATAATTTCACATGCTGTTCTGCAAATGGAATAGACAACAGATGGAAATTATTGGCAATTATCAATACACTGTCAATAAAGGAATGTTTCTGCATGTGGGGACCACAGACAACATCTCAGTACCAATGCTTTCTGGCTGATGTTTTGGTCAGTTTTGAATGTTGGTTGGGCTTTCACACTCGTGGTAGCATGAGACGGACTCTACAACCCACACAAGTGTCTAAGGTAGTGCAGCTCATCCAGGATGGCACATCAATGCGAAATGTGGCAAGAAAGTTTGCTGTGTCTGTCAGCATAGTGTTCAGAGGTTGGAGGTGCTACCAGGAGACAAGCCAGTACACCAGGAGATGTGGAGGGGGCCGCAGTACGGGAACAACCCAGCAGCAATAGTCAATTGTGCAAAAAACCTTTACTATAAAGAATATTACAGAAAAAAGACACATTTTCATACATTCTACATATTTAACTATTATGATAGTTTCCTTGGTTTTAGCTACTTTTCCAAAATTGTCAGCAAACAGATTATTGCACACCTAAAAATAAAATTAAAAACATAGGCCTCCTCCATATCCCCTCATAGCCTCCTTTTCCATCGCCAATATAGGTGTTTTCTAGCATTTTGGTAGGAAAAAACCCTCAATGATTAGTTTACAATTTAGGAAAAGTAGAAGAACATTTTACACAGCTCTGCAAGGTCTACTTCACACATCTCTATAGCATACATATATCTTTGAGAGTAAGCTTTTAGCTCACTTGGACCTAAAATATGGGAGAAACACTTCATACAAATTACAAAGCAGGCAGAACATATTCACATTTTCAGAATCCGCTGACTTTAGTCAATTGTGCATAGAAACCTTTACTATAAAGCATATTACAGAAAAAAAAGACACATTTTCATACATTCTACATATTTAAACTTAACAATTATGATAGTTTCCTTGGTTTTTAGCTACTTTTCCAAAATTGTCTGCAGATCATTGCACACCTAGAAATGAAATTAAAAAACATAGGCCTCCTCCATATCCCCTCATAGCCTCCTTTTCCATCGCCAATATAGGTGTTTTCTAGCATTTTGGTAGGAAAAACCCTCAATGATTTCTTTACAATTTTGGAAAAGTAGAACAATATTTTACACAGCTCTGCAATGTCTTCTTCAGACATCTCTATAGCATATATATCTTTGAGAGTAAGCTTTTAGCTTGCTTGGATCTAAAACATGGGAGAAACACTTCATGCAAATTATAAGGGAGGCAGAACATATTCATATTGTACACAATTCGCTAACTTTAGGCAATTGTGCACAGCAACTTTTAGTATAAAGCATAATACAAAAAAAACACATTTTTATACATTCTACATATTTAAACTTAACAATTATGATAGCTTCCTTTGTTTTTAGCTACTTTTCCAAAATTGTCAGCAGATTATTGCACACCTAGAAATGAAATTAAAAACATAGGCCTCCTCCATATCCCCTCATTGCCTCCTTTTCCATCACCAATATAGGTGTTTTCTAGCATTTTGGTAGGAAAAAACCCTCAATGATTAGTTTACAATTTAGGAAAAGTAGAATATTTTACACAGCTCTGCAAAGTCTACTTCACATATCTCTATAGCATATATATGTTTGAGAGTAAGCTTTTAGCTCACTTGGACCTAAAATATGGGAGAAACACTTCATGCAAATTACAAGGCAGGCAGAACATATTCACATTTACAGAATCCGCTGACTTTAGTCAATTGTGCATAGAAACCTTTACTATAAAGCATATTACAGAAAAAAAGACACATTTTCATACATTCTACATATTTAAACTTAACAATTATGATAGTTTCCTTGGTTGTTATCTACTTTTCCAAAATTGTCTGCAGATCATTGCACACCTAGAAATGAAATTAAAAAACAAAGGCCTCCTCCATATCCCCTCATTGCCTCCTTTTCCATCGCCAATATAGGTGTTTTCTAGCATTTTGGTAGGAAAAACCCTCAATGATTTCTTTACAATTTCGGAAAAGTAGAACAATATTTTACACAGCTCTGCAATGTCTTCTTCAGACATCTCTACAGCATATATATCTTTGAGAGTAAGCGTTTAGCTTGCTTGGATCTAAAGCATGGGAGAAACACTTCATGCAAATTATAAGGGAGGCAGAACATATTCACATTGTACACAATCCGCTAACTTTAGGCAATTGTGCACAGCAACTTTTAGTATAAAGCATAATACAAAAAAACACATTTTTATACATTCTACATATTTAAACTTAACAATTATGATTGCTTCCTGTTTTTAGCTACTTTTCCAAAATTGTCAGCAGATTATCGTACACCTAGAATTGAAATTAAAAAACATAGGCCTCCTCCACATCCCCTCATAGCCTCCTTTTTAATCGCCAATATAGGTGTTTTCTAGCATTTTGGTAGGAAAAAACCGTCAATGGTTAGTTTACAATTTAGGAAAAGTAGAATATTTTACACAGCTCTGCAATGTCTACTTCACACATCACAATAGCATATATATCTTTGAGAGTAAGCTTTTAGCTCACTTGAACCTAAAATATGGGAGAAACACTTCATGCAAATTACAAGGCAGGCAGAACATATTTACATTTACAGAATCCGCTGACTTTAGTCAATTGTGCATAGAAACCTTTACTATAAAGCATATTACAAAAAAAAAGACACATTTTCATACATTCTACATATTTAAACTTAACAATTATGATAGTTTCCTTGGTTTTTAGCTACTTTTCCAAAATTGTCTGCAGATCATTGCACACCTTGAAATGAAATTAAAAAACATAGGCCTCCTCCATATCCCCTCATAGCCTCCTTTCCATCGCCAATATAGGTGTTTTCTAGCATTTTGGTAGGAAAAACCCTCAATGATTTCTTTACAATTTCAGAAAAGTAGAACAATATTTTGCACAGCTCTGCAATGTCTTCTTCAGACATCTCTATAGCATATATATCTTTGATAGTAAGCTTTTAGCTTGCTTGGATCTAAAACATGGGAGAAACACTTCATGCAAATTATAAGGGAGGCAGAACATATTCACATTGTACACAATCCGCTAACTTTAGGCAATTGTGCACAGCAACTTTTAGTATAAAGCATAATACAAAAAAACATTTTTATACATTCTACATATTTAAACTTAACAATTATGATAGATTCCTTTGTTTTTAGCTACTTTTCCAAAATTGTCAGCAGATTATTGCACACCTAGAAATGAAATTAAAAACATAGGCCTCCTCCATATCCCCTCATAGCCTGCTTTTCCATCGCCAATATAGGTGTTTTCTAGCATTTTGGTAGAAAAAAACCCTCAATGATTTGTTTACAATTTAGAAAAAGTAGAAGAATATTTTACACAGCTCTGCAATGTCTTCTTCAGACATCTCTCTAGCATATACAGTGCTCAAAAAAATAAAGGGAACACTTAACCAGCTTTATATAACTCCAAGTAAATCAAAGTTCTGTGAAATCAGACTGTCCACTTAAGAAGCAAAAAGGTTTGACAATAATTTCACATGCTGTTCTACAAATGGAATAGACAACAGATGGAAAGTATTGGCAATTATCAATACACCGTCAATAAAGGAATGTTTCTGCAGGTGGGTACCACAGACAACATCTCAGTACCAATGCTTTCTGGCTGATGTTTTGGTCAGTTTTGAATGTTGGTTGGGCTTTCACACTCGTGGTAGCATGAGACGGACTCTACAACCCACACAAGTGTCTAAGGTAGTGCAGCTCATCCAGGATGGCACATCAATGCGAGCTGTGGCAAGAAGGTTTGCTGTGTCTGTCAGCATAGTGTTCAGAGGTTGGAGGTGCTACCAGGAGACAAGCCAGTACACCAGGAGATGTGGAGGGGGCCGTAGTAGGGGAACAACCCAGCAGCAATAGTCAATTGTGCAAAGAAACCTTTACTATAAAGAATATTACAGAAAAAAGACACATTTTCATACATTCTACATATTTAACTATTATGATAGTTTCCTTGGTTTTAGCTACTTTTCCAAAATTGTCAGCAAACAGATTATTGCACACCTAAAAATAAAATTAAAAACATAGGCCTCCTCCATATCCCCTCATAGCCTCCTTTTCCATCGCCAATATAGGTGTTTTCTAGCATTTTGGTAGGAAAAAACCCTCAATGATTAGTTTACAATTTAGGAAAAGTAGAAGAATATTTTACACAGCTCTGCAAGGTCTACTTCACACATCTCTATAGCATACATATATCTTTGAGAGTAAGCTTTTAGCTCACTTGGACCTAAAATATGGGAGAAACACTTCATACAAATTACAAAGCAGGCAGAACATATTCACATTTACAGAATCCGCTGACTTTAGTCAATTGTGCATAGAAACCTTTACTATAAAGCATATTACAGAAAAAAAGACACATTTTCATACATTCTACATATTTAAACTTAACAATTATGATAGTTTCCTTGGTTTTTAGCTACTTTTCCAAAATTCTCTGCAGATCATTGCACACCTAGAAATGAAATTAAAAAACATAGGCCTCCTCCATATCCCCTCATAGCCTCCTTTTCCATCGCCAATATAGGTGTTTTCTAGCATTTTGGTAGGAAAAACCCTCAATAATTTCTTTACAATTTCGGAAAAGTAGAACAATATTTTACACAGCTCTGCAATGTCTTCTTCAGACATCTCTGTAGCATATATATCTTTGAGAGTAAGCTTTTAGCTTGCTTGGATCTAAAATATGGGAGAAACACTTCATGCAAATTACAAGGGAGGCAGAACAAATTCACATTTACAGAATCCGCTGACTTTAGTCAATTGTGCAAGGAAACCATCACTATAAAGCATATTACAGAAAAAAGACACATTTTCATACATTCTACATATTTAAACTTAACAATTATGATAGTTTCCTTTGTTTTTAGCTATTTTTCCAAAATTGTCAGCAGATTATTGCACACCTAGAAATGAAATTAAAAAACATAGGCCTCCTCCATATCCCCTCATAGCCTGCTTTTCCATCGCCAATATAGGTGTTTTCTAGCATTTTGGTAGAAAAAACTCTCAATGATTTGTTTACAATTTAGGAAAAGTAGAATATTTTACACAGCTCTGCAATGTCTACTTCACACATCACAATAGCATATATATCTTTGAGAGTAAGCTTTTAGCTCACTTGGACCTAAAATATGGGAGAAACACTTCATGCAAATTACAAGGCAGGCAGAACATATTTACATTTACAGAATCCGCTGACTTTAGTCAATTGTGCATAGAAACCTTTACTATAAAGCATATTACAGAAAAAAAGACACATTTTCATACATTCTACATATTAAAACTTAACAATTATGATAGTTTCCTTGGTTTTTAGCTACTTTTCCAAAATTGTCTGCAGATCATTGCACACCTTGAAATGAAATTAAAAAACATAGGCCTCCTCCATATCCCCTCATAGCCTCCTTTTCCATCGCCAATATAGGTGTTTTCTAGCATTTTGGTAGGAAAAACCCTCAATGATTTCTTTACAATTTTGGAAAAGTAGAACAATATTTTACACAGCTCTGCAATGTCTTCTTCAGACATCTCTATAGCATATATATCTTTGAGAGTAAGCTTTTAGCTTGCTTGGATCTAAAACATGGGAGAAACACTTCATGCAAATTATAAGGGAGGCAGAACATATTCACATTGTACACAATCCGCTAACTTTAGGCAATTGTGCACAGCAACTTTTAGTATAAAGCATAATACTAAAAAAACACATTTTTATACATTCTACATATTTAAACTTAACAATTATGATAGCTTCCTTTGTTTTTAGCTACTTTTCCAAAATTGTCAGCAGATTATTGCACACCTAGAAATGAAATTAAAAACATAGGCCTCCTCCATATCCCCTCATAGCCTGCTTTTCCATCGCCAATATAGGTGTTTTCTAGCATTTTGGTAGAAAAAACCCTCAATGATTTGTTTACAATTTAGAAAAAGTAGAAGAATATTTTACACAGCTCTGCAATGTCTTCTTCAGACATCTCTCTAGCATCTACAGTGCTCAAAAAATAAAGGGAACACTTAACCAGTTTTATATAACGCTAAGTAATTAAAGTTCTGTGAAATCAGACTGTCCACTTAAGAAGCAAAAAGGTTTGACAATAATTTCACATGCTGTTCTGCAAATGGAATAGACAACAGATGGAAATTATTGGCAATTATCAATACACCGTCAATAAAGGAATGTTTCTGCAGGTGGGGACCACAGACAACATCTCAGTACCAATGCTTTCTGGCTGATGTTTTGGTCAGTTTTGAATGTTGGTTGGGCTTTTACACTCGTGGTAGCATGAGACGGACTCTACAACCCACACAAGTGTCTAAGGTAGTGCAGCTCATCCAGGATGGCACATCAATGCGAAATGTGGCAAGAAAGTTTGCTGTGTCTGTCAGCATAGTGTTCAGAGGTTGGAGGTGCTACCAGGAGACAAGCCAGTACACCAGGAGATGTGGAGGGGGCCGTAGTAGGGGAACAACCCAGCAGCAATAGTCAATTGTGCAAAAAAACCTTTACTATAAAGAATATTACAGAAAAAAGACACATTTTCATACATTCTACATATTTAACTATTATGATAGTTTCCTTGGTTTTAGCTACTTTTCCAAAATTGTCAGCAAACAGATTATTGCACACCTAAAAATAAAATTAAAAACATAGGCCTCCTCCATATCCCCTCATAGCCTCCTTTTCCATCGCCAATATAGGTGTTTTCTAGCATTTTGGTAGGAAAAAACCCTCAATGATTAGTTTACAATTTAGGAAAAGTAGAAGAATATTTTACACAGCTCTGCAAGGTCTACTTCACACATCTCTATAGCATACATATATCTTTGAGAGTAAGCTTTTAGCTCACTTGGACCTAAAATATGGGAGAAACACTTCATGCAAATTACAAAGCAGGCAGAACATATTCACATTTACAGAATCCGCTGACTTTAGTCAATTGTGCATAGAAACCTTTACTATAAAGCATATTACAGAAAAAAAGACACATTTTCATACATTCTACATATTTAAACTTAACAATTATGATAGTTTCCTTGGTTTTTAGCTACTTTTCCAAAATTGTCTGCAGATCATTGCACACCTAGAAATGAAATTAAAAAACATAGGCCTCCTCCATATCCCCTCATAGCCTCCTTTTCCATCGCCAATATAGGTGTTTTCTAGCATTTTGGTAGGAAAAACCCTCAATGATTTCTTTACAATTTTGGAAAAGTAGAACAATATTTTACACAGCTCTGCAATGTCTTCTTCAGACATCTCTATAGCATATATATCTTTGAGAGTAAGCTTTTAGCTTGCTTGGATCTAAAACATGGGAGAAACACTTCATGCAAATTATAAGGGAGGCAGAACATATTCATATTGTTCACAATTCGCTAACTTTAGGCAATTGTGCACAGCAACTTTTAGTATAAAGCATAATACAAAAAAAACACATTTTTATACATTCTACATATTTAAACTTAACAATTATGATAGCTTCCTTTGTTTTTAGCTACTTTTCCAAAATTGTCAGCAGATTATTGCACACCTAGAAATGAAATTAAAAACATAGGCCTCCTCCATATCCCCTCATTGCCTCCTTTTCCATCACCAATATAGGTGTTTTCTAGCATTTTGGTAGGAAAAAACCCTCAATGATTAGTTTACAATTTAGGAAAAGTAGAATATTTTACACAGCTCTGCAAAGTCTACTTCACATATCTCTATAGCATATATATCTTTGAGAGTAAGCTTTTAGCTCACTTGGACCTAAAATATGGGAGAAACACTTCATGCAAATTACAAGGCAGGCAGAACATATTCACATTTACAGAATCCGCTGACTTTAGTCAATTGTGCATAGAAACCTTTACTATAAAGCATATTACAGAAAAAAAGACACATTTTCATACATTCTACATATTTAAACTTAACAATTATGATAGTTTCCTTGGTTTTTATCTACTTTTCCAAAATTGTCTGCAGATCATTGCACACCTAGAAATGAAATAAAAAAGCAAAGGCTACCTCGATATCCCCTCATTGCCTCCTTTTCCATCGCCAATATAGGTGTTTTCTAGCATTTTGGTAGGAAAAACCCTCAATGATTTCTTTACAATTTCGGAAAAGTAGAACAATATTTTACACAGCTCTGCAATGTCTTCTTCAGACATCTCTATAGCATATATATCTTTGAGAGTAAGCGTTTAGCTTGCTTGGATCTAAAGCATGGGAGAAACACTTCATGCAAATTATAAGGGAGGCAGAACATATTCACATTGTACACAATCCGCTAACTTTAGGCAATTGTGCACAGCAACTTTTAGTATAAAGCATAATACAAAAAAACACATTTTTATACATTCTACATATTTAAACTTAACAATTATGATTGCTTCTTGTTTTTAGCTACTTTTCCAAAATTGTCAGCAGATTATCGTACACCTAGAATTGAAATTAAAAAACATAGGCCTCCTCCACATCCCCTCATAGCCTCCTTTTTAATCGCCAATATAGGTGTTTTCTAGCATTTTGGTAGGAAAAAACCCTCAATGGTTAGTTTACAATTTAGGAAAAGTAGAATATTTTACACAGCTCTGCAATGTCTACTTCACACATCACAATAGCATATATATCTTTGAGAGTAAGCTTTTAGCTCACTTGAACCTAAAATATGGGAGAAACACTTCATGCAAATTACAAGGCAGGCAGAACATATTTACATTTACAGAATCCGCTGACTTTAGTCAATTGTGCATAGAAACCTTTACTATAAAGCATATTACAAAAAAAAGACACATTTTCATACATTCTACATATTTAAACTTAACAATTATGATAGTTTCCTTGGTTTTTAGCTACTTTTCCAATATTGTCTGCAGATCATTGCACACCTTGAAATGAAATTAAAAAACATAGGCCTCCTCCATATCCCCTCATAGCCTCCTTTTCCATCGCCAATATAGGTGTTTTCTAGCATTTTGGTAGGAAAAACCCTCAATGATTTCTTTACAATTTCAGAAAAGTAGAACAATATTTTGCACAGCTCTGCAATGTCTTCTTCAGACATCTCTATAGCATATATATCTTTGATAGTAAGCTTTTAGCTTGCTTGGATCTAAAATATGGGAGAAACACTTCATGCAAATTACAAGGGAGGCAGAACAAATTCACATTTACAGAATCCACTGACTTTAGTCAATTGTGCAAAGAAACCATCACTATAAAGCATATTACAGAAAAAAGACACATTTTCATACATTCTACATATTTAAACTTAACAATTATGATAGTTTCCTTGGTTTTTAGCTACTTTTCCAAAATTGTCAGCAGATCATTGCACACCTAGAAATGAAATTAAAAAACATAGGCCTCCTCCATATACCCTCATTGCCTCCTTTTCCATCACCAATATAGGTGTTTTCTAGCATTTTGGTAGGAAAAAAACCCTCAATGATTAGTTTACAATTTAGGAAAAGTAGAATATTTTACACAGCTCTGCAAAGTCTACTTCACATATCTCTATAGCATATATATCTTTGAGAGTAAGCTTTTAGCTCACTTGGACCTAAAATATGGGAGAAACACTTCATGCAAATTACAAGGCAGCAGAACATATTCACATTTACAGAATCCGCTGACTTTAGTCAATTGTGCATAGAAACCTTTACTATAAAGCATATTACAGAAAAAAAGACACATTTTCATACATTCTACATATTTAAACTTAACAATTATGATAGTTTCCTTGGTTTTTATCTACTTTTCCAAAATTGTCTGCAGATCATTGCACACCTAGAAATGAAATTAAAAAACAAAGGCCTCCTCCATATCCCCTCATTGCCTCCTTTTCCATCGCCAATATAGGTGTTTTCTAGCATTTTGGTAGGAAAAACCCTCAATGATTTCTTTACAATTTCGGAAAAGTAGAACAATATTTTACACAGCTCTGCAATGTCTTCTTCAGACATCTCTATAGCATATATATCTTTGAGAGTAAGCGTTTAGCTTGCTTGGATCTAAAGCATGGGAGAAACACTTCATGCAAATTATAAGGGAGGCAGAACATATTCACATTGTACACAATCCGCTAACTTTAGGCAATTGTGCACAGCAACTTTTAGTATAAAGCATAATACAAAAAAAACACATTTTTATACATTCTACATATTTAAACTTAACAATTATGATTGCTTCCTGTTTTTAGCTACTTTTCCAAAATTGTCAGCAGATTATCGTACACCTAGAATTGAAATTAAAAAACATAGGCCTCCTCCACATCCCCTCATAGCCTCCTTTTTAATCGCCAATATAGGTGTTTTCTAGCATTTTGGTAGGAAAAAACCCTCAATGGTTAGTTTACAATTTAGGAAAAGTAGAATATTTTACACAGCTCTGCAATGTCTACTTCACACATCACAATAGCATATATATCTTTGAGAGTAAGCTTTTAGCTCACTTGAACCTAAAATATGGGAGAAACACTTCATGCAAATTACAAGGCAGGCAGAACATATTTACATTTACAGAATCCGCTGACTTTAGTCAATTGTGCATAGAAACCTTTACTATAAAGCATATTACAGAAAAAAAGACACATTTTCATACATTCTACATATTTAAACTTAACAATTATGATAGTTTCCTTGGTTTTTAGCTACTTTTCCAAAATTGTCTGCAGATCATTGCACACCTAGAAATGAAATTAAAAAACATAGGCCTCCTCCATATCCCCTCATAGCCTCCTTTTCCATCGCCAATATAGGTGTTTTCTAGCATTTTGGTAGGAAAAACCCTCAATGATTTCTTTACAATTTCAGAAAAGTAGAACAATATTTTACACAGCTCTGCAATGTCTTCTTCAGACATCTCTATAGCATATATATCTTTGAGAGTAAGCTTTTAGCTTGCTTGGAGCTAAAACATGGGAGAAACACTTCATGCAAATTATAAGGGAGGCAGAACATATTCACATTGTACACAATCCGCTAACTTTAGGCAATTGTGCACAGCAACTTATAGTATAAAGCATAATACAAAAAAACACATTTTTATACATTCTACATATTTAAACTTAACAATTATGATTGCTTCCTGTTTTTAGCTACTTTTCCAAAATTGTCAGCAGATTATCGTACACCTAGAATTGAAATTAAAAAACATAGGCCTCCTCCACATCCCCATATAGCCTCCTTTTTAATCGCCAATATAGGTGTTTTCTAGCATTTTGGTAGGAAAAAACCCTCAATGGTTAGTTTACAATTTAGGAAAAGTAGAATATTTTACACAGCTCTGCAATGTCTACTTCACACATCACAATAGCATATATATCTTTGAGAGTAAGCTTTTAGCTCACTTGAACCTAAAATATGGGAGAAACACTTCATGCACATTACAAGGCAGGCAGAACATATTTACATTTACAGAATCCGCTGACTTTAGTCAATTGTGCATAGAAACCTTTACTATAAAGCATATTACAGAAAAAAAGACACATTTTCATACATTCTACATATTTAAACTTAACAATTATGATAGTTTCCTTGGTTTTTAGCTACTTTTCCAAAATTGTCTGCAGATCATTGCACACCTTGAAATGAAATTAAAAAACATAGGCCTCCTCCATATCCCCTCATAGCCTCCTTTTCCATCGCCAATATAGGTGTTTTCTAGCATTTTGGCAGGAAAAACCCTCAATGATTTCTTTACAATTTCGGAAAAGTAGAACAATATTTTACACAGCTCTGCAATGTCTTCTTCAGACATCTCTATAGCATATATATCTTTGAGAGTAAGCTTTTAGCTTGCTTGGATCTAAAACATGGGAGAAACATTTCATGCAAATTATAAGGGAGGCAGAACATATTCACATTGTACACAATCCGCTAACTTTAGACAATTGTGCACAGCAACTTTTAGTATAAAGCATAATACAAAAAAACATTTTTATACATTCTACATATTTAAACTTAACAATTATGATATCTTCCTTTGTTTTTAGCTACTTTTCCAAAATTGTCAGCAGATTATTGCACACCTAGAAATGAAATTAAAAACATAGGCCTCCTCCATATCCCCTCATAGCCTGCTTTTCCATCGCCAATATAGGTGTTTTCTAGCATTTTGGTAGAAAAAAACCCTCAATGATTTGTTTACAATTTAGAAAAAGTAGAAGAATATTTTACACAGCTCTGCAATGTCTTCTTCAGACATCTCTCTAGCATATACAGTGCTCAAAAAAATAAAGGGAACACTTAACCAGCTTTATATAACTCCAAGTAAATCAAAGTTCTGTGAAATCAGACTGTCCACTTAAGAAGCAAAAAGGTTTGACAATAATTTCACATGCTGTTCTACAAATGGAATAGACAACAGATAGAAAGTATTGGCAATTATCAATACACCGTCAATAAAGGAATGTTTCTGCAGGTGGGTACCACAGACAACATCTCAGTACCAATGCTTTCTGGCTGATGTTTTGGTCAGTTTTGAATGTTGGTTGTGCTTTCACACTCGTGGTAGCATGAGACGAACTCTACAACCCACACAAGTGTCTAAGGTAGTGCAGCTCATCCAGGATGGCACATCAATGCGAGCTGTGGCAAGAAGGTTTGCTGTGTCTGTCAGCATAGTGTTCAGAGGTTGGAGGTGCTACCAGGAGACAAGCCAGTACACCAGGAGATGTGGAGCGGGCCGTAGTAGGGGAACAACCCAGCAGCAGTAGCCAATTGTGCAAAGAAACCTTTACTATAAAGAATATTACAGAAAAAAGACACATTTTCATACATTCTACATATTTAACTATTATGATAGTTTCCTTGGTTTTAGCTACTTTTCCAAAATTCTCAGCAAACAGATTATTGCACACCTAAAAATAAAATTAAAAACATAGGCCTCCTCCATATCCCCTCATAGCCTCCTTTTCCATCGCCAATATAGGTGTTTTCTAGCATTTTGGTAGGAAAAAACCCTCAATGATTAGTTTACAATTTAGGAAAAGTAGAAGAATATTTTACACAGCTCTGCAAGGTCTACTTCACACATCTCTATAGCATACATATATCTTTGAGAGTAAGCTTTTAGCTCACTTGGACCTAAAATATGGGAGAAACACTTCATACAAATTACAAAGCAGGCAGAACATATTTACATTTACAGAATCCGCTGACTTTAGTCAATTGTGCATAGAAACCTTTACTATAAAGCATATTACAGAAAAAAGACACATTTTCATACATTCTACATATTTAAACTTAACAATTATGATAGTTTCCTTGGTTTTTATCTACTTTTCCAAAATTCTCTGCAGATCATTGCACACCTAGAAATGAAATTAAAAAACAAAGGTCTCCTCCATATCCCCTCATTGCCTCCTTTTCCATCGCCAATATAGGTGTTTTCTAGCATTTTGGTAGGAAAAACCCTCAATAATTTCTTTACAATTTCGGAAAAGTAGAACAATATTTTACACAGCTCTGCAATGTCTTCTTCAGACATCTCTATAGCATATATATATATTTGAGAGTAAGCGTTTACCTTGCTTGGATCTAAAGCATGGGAGAAACACTTCATGCAAATTATAAGGGAGGCAGAACATATTCACATTGTACACAATCCGCTAACTTTAGGCAATTGTGCACAGCAACTTTTAGTATAAAGCATAATACAAAAAAAACACATTTTTATACATTCTACATATTTAAACTTAACAATTATGATTGCTTCCTGTTTTTAGCTACTTTTCCAAAATTGTCAGCAGATTATCGTACACCTAGAATTGAAATTAAAAAATATAGGCCTCCTCCACATCCCCTCATAGCCTCCTTTTTAATCGCCAATATAGGTGTTTTCTAGCATTTTGGTAGGAAAAAACCCTCAATGGTTAGTTTACAATTTAGGAAAAGTAGAATATTTTACACAGCTCTGCAATGTCTACTTCACACATCACAATAGCATATATATCTTTGAAAGTAAGCTTTTAGCTCACTTGAACATAAAATATGGGAGAAACACTTCATGCAAATTACAAGGCAGGCAGAACATATTTACATTTACAGAATCTGCTGACTTTAGTCAATTGTGCATAGAAACCTTTACTATAAAGCATATTACAGAAAAAAAGACACATTTTCATACATTCTACATATTTAAAATTAACAATTATGATAGTTTCCTTGGTTTTTAGCTACTTTTCCAAAATTGTCTGCAGATCATTGCACACCTAGAAATGAAATTAAAAAACATAGGCCTCCTCCATATCCCCTCATAGCCTCCTTTTCCATCGCCAATATAGGTGTTTTCTAGCAATTTGGTAGGAAAAACCCTCAATGATTTCTTTACAATTTCGGAAAAGTAGAACAATATTTTACACAGCTCTGCAATGTCTTCTTCAGACATCTCAATAGCATATATATCTTGGAGAGTAAGATTTTAGCTTGCTTTGATCTAAAACATGGGAGAAACACTTCATGCAAATTATAAGGGAGGCAGAACATATTCACATTTTACACAATCCGCTAACTTTAGGCAATTGTGCACAGCAACTTTTAGTATAAAGCATAATACAAAAAAAACACATTTTTATACATTCTACATATTTAAACTTAATAATTGTGATAGCTTCTTTTGTTTTTAGCTACTTTTCCAAAATTGAAAGCAGATTATTGCACACCTAGAAATGAAATTAAAAAACATAGGCCTCCTCCATATCCCCTCATAGCCTGCTTTTCCATCGCCAATATAGGTGTTTTCTAGCATTTTGGTAGAAAAAACCCTCAATGATTTGTTTACAATTTAGGAAAAGTAGAATATTTTACACAGCTCTGCAATGTCTACTTCACACATCACAATAGCATATATATCTTTGAGAGTAAGCTTTTAGCTCACTTGGACCTAAAATATGGGAGAAACACTTCATGCAAATTACAAGGCAGGCAGAACATATTTACATTTACAGAATCCGCTGACTTTAGTCAATTGTGCATAGAAACCTTTACTATAAAGCATATTACAGAAAAAAAGACACATTTTCATACATTCTACATATTTAAACTTAACAATTATGATAGTTTCCTTGGTTTTTAGCTACTTTTCCAAAACTGTCTGCAGATCATTGCACACCTTGAAATGAAATTAAAAAACATAGGCCTCCTCCATATCCCCTCATAGCCTCCTTTTCCATCGCCAATATAGGTGTTTTCTAGCATTTTGGTAGGAAAAACCCTCAATGATTTCTTTACAATTTCGGAAAAGTAGAACAATATTTTACACAGCTCTGCAATGTCTTCTTCAGACATCTCTATAGCATATATATCTTTGAGAGTAAGCTTTTAGCTTGCTTGGATCTAAAACATGGGAGAAACACTTCATGCAAATTATAAGGGAGGCAGAACATATTCACATTGTACACAATCCGCTAACTTTAGGCAATTGTGCACAGCAACTTTTAGTATAAAGCATAATACTAAAAAAACACATTTTTATACATTCTACATATTTAAACTTAACAATTATGATAGCTTCCTTTGTTTTTAGCTACTTTTCCAAAATTGTCAGCAGATTATTGCACACCTAGAAATGAAATTAAAAACATAGGCCTCCTCCATATCCCCTCATAGCCTGCTTTTCCATCGCCAATATAGGTGTTTTCTAGCATTTTGGTAGAAAAAACCCTCAATGATTTGTTTACAATTTAGAAAAAGTAGAAGAATATTTTACACAGCTCTGCAATGTCTTCTTCAGACATCTCTCTAGCATCTACAGTGCTCAAAAAATAAAGGGAACACTTAACCAGTTTTATATAACTCTAAGTAATTAAAGTTCTGTGAAATCAGACTGTCCACTTAAGAAGCAAAAAGGTTTGACAATAATTTCACATGCTGTTCTGCAAATGGAATAGACAACAGATGGAAATTATTGGCAATTATCAATACACCGTCAATAAAGGAATGTTTCTGCATGTGGGGACCACAGACAACATCTCAGTACCAATGCTTTCTGGCTGATGTTTTGGTCAGTTTTGAATGTTGGTTGGGCTTTCACACTCGTGGTAGCATGAGACGGACTCTACAACCCACACAAGTGTCTAAGGTAGTGCAGCTCATCCAGGATGGCACATCAATGCGAAATGTGGCAAGAAAGTTTGCTGTGTCTGTCAGCATAGTGTTCAGAGGTTGGAGGTGCTACCAGTAGACAGGCCAGTACACCAGGAGATGTGGAGGGGGCCGCAGTACGGGAACAACCCAGCAGCAATAGTCAATTGTGCAAAAAACCTTTACTATAAAGAATATTACAGAAAAAAGACACATTTTCATACATTCTACATATTTAACTATTATGATAGTTTCCTTGGTTTTAGCTACTTTTCCAAAATTGTCAGCAAACAGATTATTGCACACCTAAAAATAAAATTAAAAAC
The DNA here is from genome assembly GCF_039654945.1 of Dendrobates tinctorius. Classification (NCBI taxonomy): domain Eukaryota; kingdom Metazoa; phylum Chordata; class Amphibia; order Anura; family Dendrobatidae; genus Dendrobates; species Dendrobates tinctorius. Next base: position 24,983,834 of record NW_027361712.1, on the reverse strand, counting down.
ATAGGCCTCCTCCATATCCCCTCATAGCCTCCTTTTCCATCGCCAATATAGGTGTTTTCTAGCATTTTGGTAGGAAAAAACCCTCAATGATTAGTTTACAATTTAGGAAAAGTAGAAGAATATTTTACACAGCTCTGCAAGGTCTACTTCACACATCTCTATACCATACATATATCTTTGAGAGTAAGCTTTTAGCTCACTTGGACCTAAAATATGGGAGAAACACTTCATACAAATTACAAAGCAGGCAGAACATATTCACATTTACAGAATCCGCTGACTTTAGTCAATTGTGCATAGAAACCTTTACTATAAAGCATATTACAGAAAAAAAAGACACATTTTCATACATTCTACATATTTAAACTTAACAATTATGATAGTTTCCTTGGTTTTTAGCTACTTTTCCAAAATTGTCTGCAGATCATTGCACACCTAGAAATGAAATTAAAAAACATAGGCCTCCTCCATATCCCCTCATACCCTCCTTTTCCATCGCCAATATAGGTGTTTTCTAGCATTTTGGTAGGAAAAACCCTCAATGATTTCTTTACAATTTTGGAAAAGTAGAACAATATTTTACACAGCTCTGCAATGTCTTCTTCAGACATCTCTATAGCATATATATCTTTGAGAGTAAGCTTTTAGCTTGCTTGGATCTAAAACATGGGAGAAACACTTCATGCAAATTATAAGGGAGGCAGAACATATTCATATTGTACACAATTCGCTAACTTTAGGCAATTGTGCACAGCAACTTTTAGTATAAAGCATAATTACAAAAAAAACACATTTTTATACATTCTACATATTTAAACTTAACAATTATGATAGCTTCCTTTGTTTTTAGCTACTTTTCCAAAATTGTCAGCAGTTTATTGCACACCTAGAAATGAAATTAAAAACATAGGCCTCCTCCATATCCCCTCATTGCCTCCTTTTCCATCACCAATATAGGTGTTTTCTAGCATTTTGGTAGGAAAAAACCCTCAATGATTAGTTTACAATTTAGGAAAAGTAGAATATTTTACACAGCTCTGCAAAGTCTAGTTCACATATCTCTATAGCATATATATCTTTGAGAGTAAGCTTTTAGCTCACTTGGACCTAAAATATGGGAGAAACACTTCATGCAAATTACAAGGCAGGCAGAACATATTCACATTTACAGAATCCGCTGACTTTAGTCAATTGTGCATAGAATCCTTTACAATAAAGCATATTACAGAAAAAAAGACACATTTTCATACATTCTACATATTTAAACTTAACAATTATGATAGTTTCCTTGGTTTTTATCTACTTTTCCAAAATTGTCTGCAGATCATTGCACACCTAGAAATGAAATTAAAAAACAAAGGCCTCCTCCATATCCCCTCATTGCCTCCTTTTCCATCGCCAATATAGGTGTTTTCTAGCATTTTGGTAGGAAAAACCCTCAATGATTTCTTTACAATTTCAGAAAAGTAGAACAATATTTTACACAGCTCTGCAATGTCTTCTTCAGACATCTCTATAGCATATATATCTTTGAGAGTAAGCTTTTAGCTTGCTTGGATCTAAAACATGGGAGAAACACTTCATGCAAATTATAAGGGAGGCAGAACATATTCACATTGTACACAATCCGCTAACTTTAGGCAATTGTGCACAGCAACTTATAGTATAAAGCATAATACAAAAAAAACACATTTTATACATTCTACATATTTAAACTTAACAATTATGATTGCTTCCTGTTTTTAGCTACTTTTCCAAAATTGTCAGCAGATTATCGTACACCTAGAATTGAAATTAAAAAACATAGGCCTCCTCCACATCCCCATATAGCCTCCTTTTTAATCGCCAATATAGGTGTTTTCTAGCATTTTGGTAGGAAAAAACCCTCAATGGTTAGTTTACAATTTAGGAAAAGTAGAATATTTTACACAGCTCTGCAATGTCTACTTCACACATCACAATAGCATATATATCTTTGAGAGTAAGCTTTTAGCTCACTTGAACCTAAAATATGGGAGAAACACTTCATGCACATTACAAGGCAGGCAGAACATATTTACATTTACAGAATCCGCTGACTTTAGTCAATTGTGCATAGAAACCTTTACTATAAAGCATATTACAGAAAAAAAGACACATTTTCATACATTCTACATATTTAAACTTAACAATTATGATAGTTTCCTTGGTTTTTAGCTACTTTTCCAAAATTGTCTGCAGATCATTGCACACCTTGAAATGAAATTATAAAACATAGGCCTCCTCCATATCCCCTCATAGCCTCCTTTTCCATCGCCAATATAGGTGTTTTCTAGCATTTTGGCAGGAAAAACCCTCAATGATTTCTTTACAATTTCGGAAAAGTAGAACAATATTTTACACAGCTCTGCAATGTCTTCTTCAGACATCTCTATAGCATATATATCTTTGAGAGTAAGCTTTTAGCTTGCTTGCATCTAAAACATGGGAGAAACATTTCATGCAAATTATAAGGGAGGCAGAACATATTCACATTGTACACAATCCGCTAACTTTAGGCAATTGTGCACAGCAAATTTTAGTATAAAGCATAATACAAAAAAACATTTTTATACATTCTACATATTTAAACTTAACAATTATGATATCTTCCTTTGTTTTTAGCTACTTTTCCAAAATTGTCAGCAGATTATTGCACACCTAGAAATGAAATTAAAAACATAGGCCTCCTCCATATCCCCTCATAGCCTGCTTTTCCATCGCCAATATAGGTGTTTTCTAGCATTTTGGTAGAAAAAAACCCTCAATGATTTGTTTACAATTTAGAAAAAGTAGAAGAATATTTTACACAGCTCTGCAATGTCTTCTTCAGACATCTCTCTAGCATATACAGTGCTCAAAAAAATAAAGGGAACACTTAACCAGCTTTATATAACTCCAAGTAAATCAAAGTTCTGTGAAATCAGACTGTCCACTTAAGAAGCAAAAAGGTTTGACAATAATTTCACATGCTGTTCTACAAATGGAATAGACAACAGATAGAAAGTATTGGCAATTATCAATACACCGTCAATAAAGGAATGTTTCTGCAGGTGGGGACCACAGACAACATCTCAGTACCAATGCTTTCTGGCTGATGTTTTGGTCAGTTTTGAATGTTGGTTGTGCTTTCACACTCGTGGTAGCATGAGACGAACTCTACAACCCACATAAGTGTCTAAGGTAGTGCAGCTCATCCAGGATGGCACATCAATGCGAGCTGTGGCAAGAAGGTTTGCTGTGTCTGTCAGCATAGTGTTCAGAGGTTGGAGGTGCTACCAGGAGACAAGCCAGTACACCAGGAGATGTGGAGCAGGCCGTAGTAGGGGAACAACCCAGCAGCAATAGTCAATTGTGCAAAGAAACCTTTACTATAAAGAATATTACAGAAAAAAGACACATTTTCATACATTCTACATATTTAACTATTATGATAGTTTCCTTGGTTTTAGCTACTTTTCCAAAATTCTCAGCAAACAGATTATTGCACACCTAAAAATAAAATTAAAAACATAGGCCTCCTCCATATCCCCTCATAGCCTCCTTTTCCATCGCCAATATAGGTGTTTTCTAGCATTTTGGTAGGAAAAAACCCTCAATGATTAGTTTACAATTTAGGAAAAGTAGAAGAATATTTTACACAGCTCTGCAAGGTCTACTTCACACATCTCTATAGCATACATATATCTTTGAGAGTAAGCTTTTAGCTCACTTGGACCTAAAATATGGGAGAAACACTTCATACAAATTACAAAGCAGGCAGAACATATTTACATTTACAGAATCCGCTGACTTTAGTCAATTGTGCATAGAAACCTTTACTATAAAGCATATTACAGAAAAAAGACACATTTTCATACATTCTACATATTTAAACTTAACAATTATGATAGTTTCCTTGGTTTTTATCTACTTTTCCAAAATTCTCTGCAGATCATTGCACACCTAGAAATGAAATTAAAAAACAAAGGCCTCCTCCATATCCCCTCATTGCCTCCTTTTCCATCGCCAATATAGATGTTTTCTAGCATTTTGGTAGGAAAAACCCTCAAGGATTTCTTTACAATTTCGGAAAAGTAGAACAATATTTTACACAGCTCTGCAATGTCTTCTTCAGACATCTCTATAGCATATATATCTTTGAGAGTAAGCGTTTACCTTGCTTGGATCTAAAGCATGGGAGAAACACTTCATGCAAATTATAAGGGAGGCAGAACATATTCACATTGTACACAATCCGCTAACTTTAGGCAATTGTGCACAGCAACTTTTAGTATAAAGCATAATACAAAAAAAACACATTTTTATACATTCTACATATTTAAACTTAACAATTATGATTGCTTCCTGTTTTTAGCTACTTTTCCAAAATTGTCAGCAGATTATCGTACACCTAGAATTGAAATTAAAAAACATAGGCCTCCTCCACATCCCCTCATAGCCTCCTTTTTAATCACCAATATAGGTGTTTTCTAGCATTTTGGTAGGAAAAAACCCTCAATGGTTAGTTTACAATTTAGGAAAACTAGAAGAATATTTTACACAGCTCTGCAATGTCTACTTCACACATCACAATAGCATATATATCTTTGAGAGTAAGCTTTTAGCTCACTTGAACCTAAAATATGGGAGAAACACTTCATGCAAATTACAAGGCAGGCAGAACATATTTACATTTACAGAATCCGCTGACTTTAGTCAATTGTGCATAGAAACCTTTACTATAAAGCATATTACAGAAAAAAAGACACATTTTCATACATTCTACATATTTAAACTTAACAATTATGATAGTTTCCTTGGTTTTTAGCTACTTTTCCAAAGTTGTCTGCAGATCATTGCACACCTAGAAATGAAATTAAAAAACATAGGCCTCCTCCATATCCCCTCATAGCCTCCTTTTCCATCGCCAATATAGGTGTTTTCTAGCATTTTGGTAGGAAAAACCCTCAATGATTTCTTTACAATTTCAGAAAAGTAGAACAATATTTTACACAGCTCTGCAATGTCTTCTTCAGACATCTCTATAGCATATATATCTTTGAGAGTAAGCTTTTAGCTTGCTTGGATCTAAAACATGGGAGAAACACTTCATGCAAATTATAAGGGAGGCAGAACATATTCACATTGTACACAATCCGCTAACTTTAGGCAATTGTGCACAGCAACTTTTAGTATAAAGCATAATACAAAAAAAACATTTTTATACATTCTACATATTTAAACTTAACAATTATGATAGCTTCCTTTGTTTTTAGCTACTTTTCCAAAATTGTCAGCAGATTATTGCACACCTAGAAATGAAATTAAAAACATAGGCCTCCTCCATATCCCCTCATAGCCTGCTTTTCCATCGCCAATATAGGTGTTTTCTAGCATTTTGGTAGAAAAAACCCTCAATGATTTGTTTACAATTTAGAAAAAGTAGAAGAATATTTTACACAGCTCTGCAATGTCTTCTTCAGACATCTCTCTACCATATACAGTGCTCAAAAAAATAAAGGGAACACTTAACCAGCTTTATATAACTCTAAGTAATTAAAGTTCTGTGAAATCAGACTGTCCACTTAAGAAGCAAAAAGGTTTGACAATAATTTCACATGCTGTTCTGCAAATGGAATAGACAACAGATGGAAATTATTGGCAATTATCAATACACCGTCAATAAAGGAATGTTTCTGCATGTGGGGACCACAGACAACATCTCAGTACCAATGCTTTCTGGCTGATGTTTTGGTCAGTTTTGAATGTTAGTTGGGCTTTCACACTCGTGGTAGCATGAGACGGACTCTACAACCCACACAAGTGTCTAAGGTAGTGCAGCTCATCCAGGATGGCACATCAATGCGAAATGTGGCAAGAAAGTTTGCTGTGTCTGTCAGCATAGTGTTCAGAGGTTGGAGGTGCTACCAGGAGAGAAGCCAGTACACCAGGAGATGTGGAGGGGGCCGCAGTAGGGGAACAACCCAGCAGCAATAGTCAATTGTGCAAAAAACCTTTACTATAAAGAATATTACAGAAAAAAGACACATTTTCATACATTCTACATATTTAACTATTATGATAGTTTCCTTGGTTTTAGCTACTTTTCCAAAATTGTCAGCAAACAGATTATTGCACACCTAAAAATAAAATTAAAAACATAGGCCTCCTCCATATCCCCTCATAGCCTCCTTTTCCATCGCCAATATAGGTGTTTTCTAGCATTTTGGTAGGAAAAAACCCTCAATGATTAGTTTACAATTTAGGAAAAGTAGAAGAATATTTTACACAGCTCTGCAAGGTCTACTTCACACATCTCTATAGCATACATATATCTTTGAGAGTAAGCTTTTAGCTCACTTGGACCTAAAATATGGGAGAAACACTTCATACAAATTACAAAGCAGGCAGAACATATTCACATTGTACACAATCCGCTAACTTTAGGCAATTGTGCACAGCAACTTTTAGTATAAAGCATAATACTAAAAAGACACATTTTCATACATTCTACATATTTAAACTTAACAATTATGATAGTTTCCTTGGTTTTTAGCTACTTTTCCAAAATTGTCTGCAGATCATTGCACACCTAGAAATGAAATTAAAAAACATAGGCCTCCTCCATATCCCCTCATAGCCTCCTTTTCCATCGCCAATATAGGTGTTTTCTAGCAATTTGGTAGGAAAAACCCTCAATGATTTCTTTACAATTTCGGAAAAGTAGAACAATATTTTACACAGCTCTGCAATGTCTTCTTCAGACATCTCTATAGCATATATATCTTGGAGAGTAAGCTTTTAGCTTGCTTTGATCTAAAACATGGGAGAAACACTTCATGCAAATTATAAGGGAGGCAGAACATATTCACATTTTACACAATCCGCTAACTTTAGGCAACTGTGCACAGCAACTTTTAGTATAAAGCATAATACAAAAAAAACACATTTTTATACATTCTACATATTTAAACTTAACAATTATGATAGCTTCCTTTGTTTTTAGCTACTTTTCCAAAATTGTCAGCAGATTATTGCACACCTAGAAATGAAATTAAAAAACATAGGCCTCCTCCATATCCCCTCATAGCCTGCTTTTCCATCGCCAATATAGGTGTTTTCTAGCATTTTCGTAGAAAAAACCCTCAATGATTTGTTTACGATTTAGGAAAAGTAGAATATTTTACACAGCTCTGCAATGTCTACTTCACACATCACAATAGCATATATATCTTTGAGAGTAAGCTTTTAGCTCACTTGGACCTAAAATATGGGAGAAACACTTCATGCAAATTACAAGGCAGGCAGAACATATTTACATTTACAGAATCCGCTGACTTAAGTCAATTGTGCATAGAAACCTTTACTATAAAGCATATTACAGAAAAAAAGACACATTTTCATACATTCTACATATTTAAACTTAACAATTATGATAGTTTCCTTGGTTTTTAGCTACTTTTCCAAAATTGTCTGCAGATCATTGCACACCTTGAAATGAAATTAAAAAACATAGGCCTCCTCCATATCCCCTCATAGCCTCCTTTTCCATCGCCAATATAGGTGTTTTCTAGCATTTTGGTAGGAAAAACCCTCAATGATTTCTTTACAATTTCGGAAAAGTAGAACAATATTTTACACAGCTCTGCAATGTCTTCTTCAGACATCTCTATAGCATATATATCTTTGAGAGTAAGCTTTTAGCTTGCTTGGATCTAAAACATGGGAGAAACACTTCATGCAAATTATAAGGGAGGCAGAACATATTCACATTGTACACAATCCGCTAACTTTAGGCAATTGTGCACAGCAACTTTTAGTATAAAGCATAATACTAAAAAAACACATTTTTATACATTCTACATATTTAAACTTAACAATTATGATAGCTTCCTTTGTTTTTAGCTACTTTTCCAAAATTGTCAGCAGATTATTGCACACCTAGAAATGAAATTAAAAGCATAGGCCTTCTCCATATCCCCTCATAGCCTGCTTTTCCATCGCCAATATAGGTGTTTTCTAGCATTTTGGTAGAAAAAACCCTCAATGATTTGTTTACAATTTAGAAAAAGTAGAAGAATATTTTACACAGCTCTGCAATGTCTTCTTCAGACATCTCTCTAGCATCTACAGTGCTCAAAAAATAAAGGGAACACTTAACCAGCTTTATATAACTCCAAGTAAATCAAAGTTCTGTGAAATCAGACTGTCCACTTAAGAAGCAAAAAGGTTTGACAATAATTTCACATGCTGTTCTGCAAATGGAATAGACAACAGATGGAAATTATTGGCAATTATCAATACACCGTCAATAAAGGAATGTTTCTGCATGTGGGGACCACAGACAACATCTCAGTACCAATGCTTTCTGGCTGATGTTTTGGTCAGTTTTGAATGTTAGTTGGGCTTTCACACTCGTGGTAGCATGAGACGGACTCTACAACCCACACAAGTGTCTAAGGTAGTGCAGCTCATCCAGGATGGCACATCAATGCGAAATGTGGCAAGAAAGTTTGCTGTGTCTGTCAGCATAGTGTTCAGAGGTTGGAGGTGCTACCAGGAGAGAAGCCAGTACACCAGGAGATGTGGAGGGGGCCGCAGTAGGGGAACAACCCAGCAGCAATAGTCAATTGTGCAAAAAACCTTTACTATAAAGAATATTACAGAAAAAAGACACATTTTCATACATTCTACATATTTAACTATTATGATAGTTTCCTTGGTTTTAGCTACTTTTCCAAAATTGTCAGCAAACAGATTATTGCACACCTAAAAATAAAATTAAAAACATAGGCCTCCTCCATATCCCCTCATAGCCTCCTTTTCCATCACCAATATAGGTGTTTTCTAGCATTTTGGTAGGAAAAAACCCTCAATGATTAGATTACAATTTAGGAAAAGTAGAAGAATAATTTACACAGCTCTGCAAGGTCTACTTCACACATCTCTATAGCATACATATATCTTTGAGAGTAAGCTTTTAGCTCACTTGGACCTAAAATATGGGAGAAACACTTCATACAAATTACAAAGCAGGCAGAACATATTCACATTTACAGAATCCGCTGACTTTAGTCAATTGTGCATAGAAACCTTTACTATAAAGCATATTACAGAAAAAAAAGACACATTTTCATACATTCTACATATTTAAACTTAACAATTATGATAGTTTCCTTGGTTTTTAGCTACTTTTCCAAAATTGTCTGCAGATCATTGCACACCTAGAAATGAAATTAAAAAACATAGGCCTCCTCCATATCCCCTCATAGCCTCCTTTTCCATCGCCAATATAGGTGTTTTCTAGCATTTTGGTAGGAAAAACCCTCAATGATTTCTTTACAATTTTGGAAAAGTAGAACAATATTTTACACAGCTCTGCAATTTCTTCTTCAGACATCTCTATAGCATATATATCTTTGAGAGTAAGCTTTTAGCTTGCTTGGATCTAAAACATGGGAGAAACACTTCATGCAAATTATAAGGGAGGCAGAACATATTCATATTGTACACAATTCGCTAACTTTAGGCAATTGTGCACAGCAACTTTTAGTATAAAGCATAATACAAAAAAAACACATTTTTATACATTCTACATATTTAAACTTAACAATTATGATAGCTTCCTTTGTTTTTAGCTACTTTTCCAAAATTGTCAGCAGATTATTGCACACCTAGAAATGAAATTAAAAGCATAGGCCTCCTCCATATCCCCTCATTGCCTCCTTTTCCATCACCAATATAGGTGTTTTCTAGCTTTTTCGTAGGAAAAAACCCTCAATGATTAGTTTACAATTTAGGAAAAGTAGAATATTTTACACAGCTCTGCAAAGTCTACTTCACATATCTCTAAAGCATATATATCTTTGAGAGTAAGCTTTTAGCTCACTTGGACCTAAAATATGGGAGAAACACTTCATGCAAATTACAAGGCAGGCAGAACATATTCACATTTACAGAATCCGCTGACTTTAGTCAATTGTGCATAGAAACCTTTACGATAAAGCATATTACAGAAAAAAAGACACATTTTCATACATTCTACATATTTAAACTTAACAATTATGATAGTTTCCTTGGTTTTTATCTACTTTTCCAAAATTGTCTGCAGATCATTGCACACCTAGAAATGAAATTAAAAAACAAAGGCCTCCTCCATATCCCCTCATTGCCTCCTTTTCCATCGCCAATATAGGTGTTTTCTAGCATTTTGGTAGGAAAAACCCTCAATGATTTCTTTACAATTTCGGAAAAGTAGAACAATATTTTACACAGCTCTGCAATGTCTTCTTCAGACATCTCTATAGCATATATATCTTTGAGAGTAAGCGTTTAGCTTGCTTGGATCTAAAGCATGGGAGAAACACTTCATGCAAATTATAAGGGAGGCAGAACATATTCACATTGTACACAATCCGCTAACTTTAGGCAATTGTGCACAGCAACTTTTAGTATAAAGCATAATACAAAAAAACACATTTTTATACATTCTACATATTTAAACTTAACAATTATGATTGCTTCCTGTTTTTAGCTACTTTTCCAAAATTGTCAGCAGATTATCGTACACCTAGAATTGAAATTAAAAAACATAGGCCTCCTCCACATCCCCTCATAGCCTCCTTTTTAATCGCCAATATAGGTGTTTTCTAGCATTTTGGTAGGAAAAAACCCTCAATGGTTAGTTTACAATTTAGGAAAAGTAGAATATTTTACACAGCTCTGCAATGTCTACTTCACACATCACAATAGCATATATATCTTTGAGAGTAAGCTTTTAGCTCACTTGAACCTAAAATATGGGAGAAACACTTCATGCAAATTACAAGGCAGGCAGAACATATTTACATTTACAGAATCCGCTGACTTTAGTCAATTGTGCATAGAAACCTTTACTATAAAGCATATTACAAAAAAAAAGACACATTTTCATACATTCTACATATTTAAACTTAACAATTATGATAGTTTCCTTGGTTTTTAGCTACTTTTCCAAAATTCTCTGCAGATCATTGCACACCTTGAAATGAAATTAAAAAACATAGGCCTCCTCCATATCCCCTCATAGCCTCCTTTTCCATCGCCAATATAGGTGTTTTCTAGCATTTTGGTAGGAAAATCCCTCAATGATTTCTTTACAATTTCAGAAAAGTAGAACAATATTTTGCACAGCTCTGCAATGTCTTCTTCAGACATCTCTATAGCATATATATCTTTGAGAGTAAGCTTTTAGCTTGCTTGGATCTAAAATATGGGAGAAACACTTCATGCAAATTACAAGGGAGGCAGAACAAATTCACATTTACAGAATCCGCTGACTTTAGTCAATTGTGCAAAGAAACCATCACTATAAAGCATATTACAGAAAAAAGACACATTTTCATACATTCTACATATTTAAACTTAACAATTATGATAGTTTCCTTGGTTTTTAGCTACTTTTCCAAAATTGTCAGCAGATCATTGCACACCTAGAAATGAAATTAAAAAACATAGGCCTCCTCCATATACCCTCATTGCCTCCTTTTCCATCACCAATATAGGTGTTTTCTAGCATTTTGGTAGGAAAAAACCCTCAATGATTAGTTTGCAATTTAGGAAAAGTAGAATATTTTACACAGCTCTGCAAAGTCTACTTCACATATCTCTAAAGCATATATATCTTTGAGAGTAAGCTTTTAGCTCACTTGGACCTAAAATATGGGAGAAACACTTCATGCAAATTACAAGGCAGCAGAACATATTCACATTTACAGAATCCGCTGACTTTAGTCAATTGTGCATAGAAACCTTTACTATAAAGCATATTACAGAAAAAAAGACACATTTTCATACATTCTACATATTTAAACTTAACAATTATGATAGTTTCCTTGGTTTTTATCTACTTTTCCAAAATTGTCTGCAGATCATTGCACACCTAGAAATGAAATTAAAAAACAAAGGCCTCCTCCATATCCCCTCATTGCCTCCTTTTCCATCGCCAATATAGGTGTTTTCTAGCATTTTGGTAGGAAAAACCCTCAATGATTTCTTTACAATTTCGGAAAAGTAGAACAATATTTTACACAGCTCTGCAATGTCTTCTTCAGACATCTCTATAGCATACACTCACTGGCCACTTTATTAGGTACACCATGCTAGTAACGGGTTGGACCCCCTTTTGCCTTCAGAACTGCCTCAATTCTTCGTGGCAGAGATTCAACAAGGTGCTGGAAGCATTCCTCAGAGATGTTGGACCATATTGACATGATGGCATCACACAGTTGGCGCAGATTTGTCGGCTGCACATCCCTGATGCGAATCTCCCGTTCCACCACATCCCAAAGATGCTCTATTGGATTGAGATCTGGTGACTGAGGAGGCCATTTGAGTACAGTGAACTCATTGTCATGTTCAAGAAACCAATCTGAGATGATTCGAGCTTTATGACATGGCGCATTATCCTGCTGAAAGTAGCCATCAGATGTTGGGTACATTGTGGTCATAAAGGGATGGACATGGTCAGCAACAATACTCAGGTAGGCTGTGGCGTTGCAACGATGCTCAATTGGCACCAAGGGGCCCAAAGAGTGCCAAGAAAAAATTCCCCACACCATGACACCACCACCACCAGCCTGAACCGTTGATACAAGGCAGGATGGATCCATGCTTTCATGTTGTTTACGGCAAATTCTGACCCTACCATCCGAATGTCGCAGCAGAAATCGAGACTCATCAGACCAGGCAACGTTTTTCCAATCTTCTACTGTCCAATTTCGATGAGCTTGTGCAAATTGTAGCCTCAGTTTCCTGTTCTTAGCTGAGAGGAGTGGTACCCGGTGTGGTCTTCTGCTGCTGTAGCCCATCTGCCTCAAAGTTCGAAGCACTGTGCGTTCAGAGATGCTCTTCTGCCTACCTTGGTTGTAACGGGTGGCAATTTGAGTCACTGTTGCCTTTCTATCAGCTCGAACCAGTCTGCCCATTCTCCTCTGACCTCTGGCATCAACAAAGCATTTCCGGCCACAGAACTGCCGCTCACTGGATTTTTTTTCTTTTTCGGACCATTCTCTGTAAACCCTAGAGATGGTTGTGCGTGAAAATCCCAGTAGATCAGCAGTTTCTGAAATACTCAGACCAGCCCTTCTGGCACCAACAATCATGCCACGTTCAAAGGCACTCAAATCACCTTTCTTCCCCATACTGATGGTCGGTTTGAACTGCAGGAGATTGTCTTGACCATGTCTACATGCCTAAATGCACTGAGTTGCCGCCATGTGATTGGCAGATTAGAAATTAAGTCTTAACACAGTTGGACAGGTGTACCTAATAAAGTGGCCAGTGAGTGTATATATCTTTGAGAGTAAGCGTTTAGCTTGCTTGGATCTAAAGCATGGGAGAAACACTTCATGCAAATTATAAGGGAGGCAGAACATATTCACATTGTACACAATCCGCTAACTTTAGGCAATTGTGCACAGCAACTTTTAGTATAAAGCATAATACAAAAAAAACACATTTTTATACATTCTACATATTTAAACTTAACAATTATGATTGCTTCCTGTTTTTAGCTACTTTTCCAAAATTGTCAGCAGATTATCGTACACCTAGAATTGAAATTAAAAAACATAGGCCTCCTCCACATCCCCTCATAGCCTCCTTTTTAATCGCCAATATAGGTGTTTTCTAGCATTTTGGTAGGAAAAAACCCTCAATGGTTAGTTTACAATTTAGGAAAAGTAGAATATTTTACACAGCTCTGCAATGTCTACTTCACACATCACAAAAGCATATATATCTTTGAGAGTAAGCTTTTAGCTCACTTGAACCTAAAATATGGGAGAAACACTTCATGCAAATTACAAGGCAGGCAGAACATATTTACATTTACAGAATCCGCTGACTTTAGTCAATTGTGCATAGAAACCTTTACTATAAAGCATATTACAGAAAAAAAGACACATTTTCATACATTCTACATATTTAAACTTAACAATTATGATAGTTTCCTTGGTTTTTAGCTACTTTTCCAAAATTGTCTGCAGATCATTGCACACCTAGAAATGAAATTAAAAAACATAGGCCTCCTCCATATCCCCTCATAGCCTCCTTTTCCATCGCCAATATAGGTGTTTTCTAGCATTTTGGTAGGAAAAACCCTCAATGATTTCTTTACAATTTCAGAAAAGTAGAACAATATTTTACACAGCTCTGCAATGTCTTCTTCAGACATCTCTATAGCATATATATCTTTGAGAGTAAGCTTTTAGCTTGCTTGGATCTAAAACATGGGAGAAACACTTCATGCAAATTATAAGGGAGGCAGAACATATTCACATTGTACACAATCCGCTAACTTTAGGCAATTGTGCACAGCAACTTATAGTATAAAGCATAATACAAAAAAACACATTTTTATACATTCTACATATTTAAACTTAACAATTATGATTGCTTCCTGTTTTTAGCTACTTTTCCAAAATTGTCAGCAGATTATCGTACACCTAGAATTGAAATTAAAAAACATAGGCCTCCTCCACATCCCCATATAGCCTCCTTTTTAATCGCCAATATAGGTGTTTTCTAGCATTTTGGTAGGAAAAAACCCTCAATGGTTAGTTTACAATTTAGGAAAAGTAGAATATTTTACACAGCTCTGCAATGTCTACTTCACACATCACAATAGCATATATATCTTTGAGAGTAAGCTTTTAGCTCACTTGAACCTAAAATATGGGAGAAACACTTCATGCACATTACAAGGCAGGCAGAACATATTTACATTTACAGAATCCGCTGACTTTAGTCAATTGTGCATAGAAACCTTTACTATAAAGCATATTACAGAAAAAAAGACACATTTTCATACATTCTACATATTTAAACTTAACAATTATGATAGTTTCCTTGGTTTTTAGCTACTTTTACAAAATTGTCTGCAGATCATTGCACACCTTGAAATGAAATTAAAAAACATAGGCCTCCTCCATATCCCCTCATAGCCTCCTTTTCCATCGCCAATATAGGTGTTTTCTAGCATTTTGGCAGGAAAAACCCTCAATGATTTCTTTACAATTTCGGAAAAGTAGAACAATATTTTACACAGCTCTGCAATGTCTTCTTCAGACATCTCTATAGCATATATATCTTTGAGAGTAATCTTTTAGCTTGCTTGGATCTAAAACATGGGAGAAACATTTCATGCAAATTATAAGGGAGGCAGAACATATTCACATTGTACACAATCCGCTAACTTTAGGCAATTGTGCACAGTAAATTTTAGTATAAAGCATAATACAAAAAAACATTTTTATACATTCTACATATTTAAACTTAACAATTATGATATCTTCCTTTGTTTTTAGCTACTTTTCCAAAATTGTCAGCAGATTATTGCACACCTAGAAATGAAATTAAAAACATAGGCCTCCTCCATATCCCCTCATAGCCTGCTTTTCCATCGCCAATATAGGTGTTTTCTAGCATTTTGGTAGAAAAAAACCCTCAATGATTTGTTTACAATTTAGAAAAAGTAGAAGAATATTTTACACAGCTCTGCAATGTCTTCTTCAGACATCTCTCTAGCATATACAGTGCTCAAAAAAATAAAGGGAACACTTAACCAGCTTTATATAACTCCAAGTAAATCAAAGTTCTGTGAAATCAGACTGTCCACTTAAGCAAAAAGGTTTGACAATAATTTCACATGCTGTTCTACAAATGGAATAGACAACAGATAGAAAGTATTGGCAATTATCAATACACCGTCAATAAAGGAATGTTTCTGCAGGTGGGTACCACAGACAACATCTCAGTACCAATGCTTTCTGGCTGATGTTTTGGTCAGTTTTGAATGTTGGTTGTGCTTTCACACTCGTGGTAGCATGAGACGAACTCTACAACCCACACAAGTGTCTAAGGTAGTGCAGCTCATCCAGGATGGCACATCAATGCGAGCTGTGGCAAGAAGGTTTGCTGTGTCTGTCAGCATAGTGTTCAGAGGTTGGAGGTGCTACCAGGAGACAAGCCAGTACACCAGGAGATGTGGAGCGGGCCGTAGTAGGGGAACAACCCAGCAGCAATAGTCAATTGTGCAAAGAAACCTTTACTATAAAGAATATTACAGAAAAAAGACACATTTTCATACATTCTACATATTTAACTATTATGATAGTTTCCTTGGTTTTAGCTACTTTTCCAAAATTCTCAGCAAACAGATTATTGCACACCTAAAAATAAAATTAAAAACATAGGCCTCCTCCATATCCCCTCATAGCCTCCTTTTCCATCGCCAATATAGGTGTTTTCTAGCATTTTGGTAGGAAAAAACCCTCAATGATTAGTTTACAATTTAGGAAAAGTAGAAGAATATTTTACACAGCTCTGCAAGGTCTACTTCACACATCTCTAAAGCATACATATATCTTTGAGAGTAAGCTTTTAGCTCACTTGGACCTAAAATATGGGAGAAACACTTCATACAAATTACAAAGCAGGCAGAACATATTTACATTTACAGAATCCGCTGACTTTAGTCAATTGTGCATAGAAACCTTTACTATAAAGCATATTACAGAAAAAAGACACATTTTCATACATTCTACATATTTAAACTTAACAATTTTGATAGTTTCCTTGGTTTTTATCTACTTTTCCAAAATTCTCTGCAGATCATTGCACACCTAGAAATGAAATTAAAAAACAAAGGCCTCCTCCATTTCCCCTCATTGCCTCCTTTTCCATCGCCAATATAGGTGTTTTCTAGCATTTTGGTAGGAAAAACCCTCAAGGATTTCTTTACAATTTCGGAAAAGTAGAACAATATTTTACACAGCTCTGCAATGTCTTCTTCAGACATCTCTATAGCATATATATCTTTGAGAGTAAGCGTTTACCTTGCTTGGATCTAAAGCATGGGAGAAACACTTCATGCAAATTATAAGGGAGGCAGAACATATTCACATTGTACACAATCCGCTAACTTTAGGCAATTGTGCACAGCAACTTTTAGTATAAAGCATAATACAAAAAAAACACATTTTTATACATTCTACATATTTAAACTTAACAATTATGATTGCTTCCTGTTTTTAGCTACTTTTCCAAAATTGTCAGCAGATTATCGTACACCTAGAATTGAAAATAAAAAATATAGGCCTCCTCCACATCCCCTCATAGCCTCCTTTTTAATCGCCAATATAGGTGTTTTCTAGCATTTTGGTAGGAAAAAACCCTCAATGGTTAGTTTACAATTTAGGAAAAGTAGAATATTTTACACAGCTCTGCAATGTCTACTTCACACATCACAATAGCATATATATCTTTGAGAGTAAGCTTTTAGCTCACTTGAACCTAAAATATGGGAGAAACACTTCATGCAAATTACAAGGCAGGCAGAACATATTTACATTTACAGAATCCGCTGACTTTAGTCAATTGTGCATAGAAACCTTTACTATAAAGCATATTACAGAAAAAAAGACACATTTTCATATATTCTACATATTTAAACTTAACAATTATGATAGTTTCCTTGGTTTTTAGCTACTTTTCCAAAGTTGTCTGCAGATCATTGCACACCTAGAAATGAAATTAAAAAACATAGGCCTCCTCCATATCCCCTCATAGCCTCCTTTTCCATCGCCAATATAGGTGTTTTCTAGCATTTTGGTAGGAAAAACCCTCAATGATTTCTTTACAATTTCAGAAAAGTAGAACAATATTTTACACAGCTCTGCAATGTCTTCTTCAGACATCTCTATAGCATATATATCTTTGAGAGTAAGCTTTTAGCTTGCTTGGATCTAAAACATGGGAGAAACACTTCATGCAAATTATAAGGGAGGCAGAACATATTCACATTGTACACAATCCGCTAACTTTAGGCAATTGTGCACAGCAACTTTTAGTATAAAGCATAATACAAAAAAAACACATTTTTATACATTCTACATATTTAAACTTAACAATTATGATTGCTTCCTGTTTTTAGCTACTTTTCCAAAATTGTCAGCAGATTATCGTACACCTAGAATTGAAAATAAAAAATATAGGCCTCCTCCACATCCCCTCATAGCCTCCTTTTTAATCGCCAATATAGGTGTTTTCTAGCATTTTGGTAGGAAAAAACCCTCAATGGTTAGTTTACAATTTAGGAAAAGTAGAATATTTTACACAGCTCTGCAATGTCTACTTCACACATCACAATAGCATATATATCTTTGAGAGTAAGCTTTTAGCTCACTTGAACCTAAAATATGGGAGAAACACTTCATGCAAATTACAAGGCAGGCAGAACATATTTACATTTACAGAATCCGCTGACTTTAGTCAATTGTGCATAGAAACCTTTACTATAAAGCATATTACAGAAAAAAAGACACATTTTCATACATTCTACATATTTAAACTTAACAATTATGATAGTTTCCTTGGTTTTTAGCTACTTTTCCAAAGTTGTCTGCAGATCATTGCACACCTAGAAATGAAATTAAAAAACATAGGCCTCCTCCATATCCCCTCATAGCCTCCTTTTCCATCGCCAATATAGGTGTTTTCTAGCATTTTGGTAGGAAAAACCCTCAATGATTTCTTTACAATTTCAGAAAAGTAGAACAATATTTTACACAGCTCTGCAATGTCTTCTTCAGACATCTCTATAGCATATATATCTTTGAGAGTAAGCTTTTAGCTTGCTTGGATCTAAAACATGGGAGAAACACTTCATGCAAATTATAAGGGAGGCAGAACATATTCACATTGTACACAATCCGCTAACTTTAGGCAATTGTGCACAGCAACTTTTAGTATAAAGCATAATACAAAAAAAAACATTTTTATACATTCTACATATTTAAACTTAACAATTATGATAGCTTCCTTTGTTTTTAGCTACTTTTCCAAAATTGTCAGCAGATTATTGCACACCTAGAAATGAAATTAAAAACATAGGCCTCCTCCATATCCCCTCATAGCCTGCTTTTCCATCGCCAATATAGGTGTTTTCTAGCATTTTGGTAGAAAAAACCCTCAATGATTTGTTTACAATTTAGAAAAAGTAGAAGAATATTTTACACAGCTCTGCAATGTCTTCTTCAGACATCTCTATAGCATATATATCTTTGAGAGTAAGCTTTTAGCTTGCTTGGATCTAAAACATGGGAGAAACACTTCATGCAAATTATAAGGGAGGCAGAACATATTCACATTGTACACAATCCGCTAACTTTAGGCAATTGTGCACAGCAACTTTTAGTATAAAGCATAATACAAAAAAAACATTTTTATACATTCTACATATTTAAACTTAACAATTATGATAGCTTCCTTTGTTTTTAGCTACTTTTCCAAAATTGTCAGCAGATTATTGCACACCTAGAAATGAAATTAAAAACATAGGCCTCCTCCATATCCCCTCATAGCCTGCTTTTCCATCGCCAATATAGGTGTTTTCTAGCATTTTGGTAGAAAAAACCCTCAATGATTTGTTTACAATTTAGAAAAAGTAGAAGAATATTTTACACAGCTCTGCAATGTCTTCTTCAGACATCTCTCTACCATATACAGTGCTCAAAAAAATAAAGGGAACACTTAACCAGCTTTATATAACTCTAAGTAATTAAAGTTCTGTGAAATCAGACTGTCCACTTAAGAAGCAAAAAGGTTTGACAATAATTTCACATGCTGTTCTGCAAATGGAATAGACAACAGATGGAAATTATTGGCAATTATCAATACACCATCAATAAAGGAATGTTTCTGCATGTGGGGACCACAGACAACATCTCAGTACCAATGCTTTCTGGCTGATGTTTTGGTCAGTTTTGAATGTTAGTTGGGCTTTCACACTCGTGGTAGCATGAGACGGACTCTACAACCCACACAAGTGTCTAAGGTAGTGCAGCTCATCCAGGATGGCACATCAATGCGAAATGTGGCAAGAAAGTTTGCTGTGTCTGTCAGCATAGTGTTCAGAGGTTGGAGGTGCTACCAGGAGAGAAGCCAGTACACCAGGAGATGTGGAGGGGGCCGCAGTAGGGGAACAACCCAGCAGCAATAGTCAATTGTGCAAAAAACCTTTACTATAAAGAATATTACAGAAAAAAGACACATTTTCATACATTCTACATATTTAACTATTATGATAGTTTCCTTGGTTTTAGCTACTTTTCCAAAATTGTCAGCAAACAGATTATTGCACACCTAAAAATAAAATTAAAAACATAGGCCTCCTCCATATCCCCTCATAGCCTCCTTTTCCATCGCCAATATAGGTGTTTTCTAGCATTTTGGTAGGAAAAAACCCTCAATGATTAGTTTACAATTTAGGAAAAGTAGAAGAATATTTTACACAGCTCTGCAAGGTCTACTTCACACATCTCTATAGCATACATATATCTTTGAGAGTAAGCTTTTAGCTCACTTGGACCTAAAATATGGGAGAAACACTTCATACAAATTACAAAGCAGGCAGAACATATTCACATTGTACACAATCCGCTAACTTTAGGCAATTGTGCACAGCAACTTTTAGTATAAAGCATAATACTAAAAAGACACATTTTCATACATTCTACATATTTAAACTTAACAATTATGATAGTTTCCTTGGTTTTTAGCTACTTTTCCAAAATTGTCTGCAGATCATTGCACACCTAGAAATGAAATTAAAAAACATAGGCCTCCTCCATATCCCCTCATAGCCTCCTTTTCCATCGCCAATATAGGTGTTTTCTAGCAATTTGGTAGGAAAAACCCTCAATGATTTCTTTACAATTTCGGAAAAGTAGAACAATATTTTACACAGCTCTGCAATGTCTTCTTCAGACATCTCTATAGCATATATATCTTGGAGAGTAAGCTTTTAGCTTGCTTTGATCTAAAACATGGGAGAAACACTTCATGCAAATTATAAGGGAGGCAGAACATATTCACATTTTACACAATCCGCTAACTTTAGGCAACTGTGCACGGCAACTTTTAGTATAAAGCATAATACAAAAAAAACACATTTTTATACATTCTACATATTTAAACTTAACAATTATGATAGCTTCCTTTGTTTTTAGCTACTTTTCCAAAATTGTCAGCAGATTATTGCACACCTAGAAATGAAATTAAAAAACATAGGCCTCCTCCATATCCCCTCATAGCCTGCTTTTCCATCGCCAATATAGGTGTTTTCTAGCATTTTCGTAGAAAAAACCCTCAATGATTTGTTTACAATTTAGGAAAAGTAGAATATTTTACACAGCTCTGCAATGTCTACTTCACACATCACAATAGCATATATATCTTTGAGAGTAAGCTTTTAGCTCACTTGGACCTAAAATATGGGAGAAACACTTCATGCAAATTACAAGGCAGGCAGAACATATTTACATTTACAGAATCCGCTGACTTAAGTCAATTGTGCATAGAAACCTTTACTATAAAGCATATTACAGAAAAAAAGACACATTTTCATACATTCTACATATTTAAACTTAACAATTATGATAGTTTCCTTGGTTTTTAGCTACTTTTCCAAAATTGTCTGCAGATCATTGCACACCTTGAAATGAAATTAAAAAACATAGGCCTCCTCCATATCCCCTCATAGCCTCCTTTTCCATCGCCAATATAGGTGTTTTCTAGCATTTTGGTAGGAAAAACCCTCAATGATTTCTTTACAATTTCGGAAAAGTAGAACAATATTTTACACAGCTCTGCAATGTCTTCTTCAGACATCTCTATAGCATATATATCTTTGAGAGTAAGCTTTTAGCTTGCTTGGATCTAAAACATGGGAGAAACACTTCATGCAAATTATAAGGGAGGCAGAACATATTCACATTGTACACAATCCGCTAACTTTAGGCAATTGTGCACAGCAACTTTTAGTATAAAGCATAATACTAAAAAAACACATTTTTATACATTCTACATATTTAAACTTAACAATTATGATAGCTTCCTTTGTTTTTAGCTACTTTTCCAAAATTGTCAGCAGATTATTGCACACCTAGAAATGAAATTAAAAGCATAGGCCTTCTCCATATCCCCTCATAGCCTGCTTTTCCATCGCCAATATAGGTGTTTTCTAGCATTTTGGTAGAAAAAACCCTCAATGATTTGTTTACAATTTAGAAAAAGTAGAAGAATATTTTACACAGCTCTGCAATGTCTTCTTCAGACATCTCTCTAGCATCTACAGTGCTCAAAAAATAAAGGGAACACTTAACCAGCTTTATATAACTCCAAGTAAATCAAAGTTCTGTGAAATCAGACTGTCCACTTAAGAAGCAAAAAGGTTTGACAATAATTTCACATGCTGTTCTGCAAATGGAATAGACAACAGATGGAAATTATTGGCAATTATCAATACACCGTCAATAAAGGAATGTTTCTGCATGTGGGGACCACAGACAACATCTCAGTACCAATGCTTTCTGGCTGATGTTTTGGTCAGTTTTGAATGTTAGTTGGGCTTTCACACTCGTGGTAGCATGAGACGGACTCTACAACCCACACAAGTGTCTAAGGTAGTGCAGCTCATCCAGGATGGCACATCAATGCGAAATGTGGCAAGAAAGTTTGCTGTGTCTGTCAGCATAGTGTTCAGAGGTTGGAGGTGCTACCAGGAGAGAAGCCAGTACACCAGGAGATGTGGAGGGGGCCGCAGTAGGGGAACAACCCAGCAGCAATAGTCAATTGTGCAAAAAACCTTTACTATAAAGAATATTACAGAAAAAAGACACATTTTCATACATTCTACATATTTAACTATTATGATAGTTTCCTTGGTTTTAGCTACTTTTCCAAAATTGTCAGCAAACAGATTATTGCACACCTAAAAATAAAATTAAAAACATAGGCCTCCTCCATATCCCCTCATAGCCTCCTTTTCCATCACCAATATAGGTGTTTTCTAGCATTTTGGTAGGAAAAAACCCTCAATGATTAGATTACAATTTAGGAAAAGTAGAAGAATAATTTACACAGCTCTGCAAGGTCTACTTCACACATCTCTATAGCATACATATATCTTTGAGAGTAAGCTTTTAGCTCACTTGGACCTAAAATATGGGAGAAACACTTCATACAAATTACAAAGCAGGCAGAACATATTCACATTTACAGAATCCGCTGACTTTAGTCAATTGTGCATAGAAACCTTTACTATAAAGCATATTACAGAAAAAAAAGACACATTTTCATACATTCTACATATTTAAACTTAACAATTATGATAGTTTCCTTGGTTTTTAGCTACTTTTCCAAAATTGTCTGCAGATCATTGCACACCTAGAAATGAAATTAAAAA
This sequence comes from Dendrobates tinctorius, assembly GCF_039654945.1. Classification (NCBI taxonomy): domain Eukaryota; kingdom Metazoa; phylum Chordata; class Amphibia; order Anura; family Dendrobatidae; genus Dendrobates; species Dendrobates tinctorius. The sequence continues at coordinate 24,960,547 of NW_027361712.1, read as the reverse complement.
ACATAGGCCTCCTCCATATCCCCTCATAGCCTCCTTTTCCATCGCCAATATAGGTGTTTTCTAGCATTTTGGTAGGAAAAACCCTCAATGATTTCTTTACAATTTTGGAAAAGTAGAACAATATTTTACACAGCTCTGCAATGTCTTCTTCAGATATCTCTATAGCATATATATCTTTGAGAGTAAGCTTTTAGCTTGCTTGGATCTAAAACATGGGAGAAACACTTCATGCAAATTATAAGGGAGGCAGAACATATTCATATTGTACACAATTCGCTAACTTTAGGCAATTGTGCACAGCAACTTTTAGTATAAAGCATAATACAAAAAAAACACATTTTTATACATTCTACATATTTAAACTTAACAATTATGATAGCTTCCTTTGTTTTTAGCTACTTTTCCAAAATTGTCAGCAGATTATTGCACACCTAGAAATGAAATTAAAAACATAGGCCTCCTCCATATCCCCTCATTGCCTCCTTTTCCATCACCAATATAGGTGTTTTCTAGCATTTTGGTAGGAAAAAACCCTCAATGATTAGTTTACAATTTAGGAAAAGTAGAATATTTTACACAGCTCTGCAAAGTCTACTTCACATATCTCTATAGCATATATATCTTTGAGAGTAAGCTTTTAGCTCACTTGGACCTAAAATATGGGAGAAACACTTCATGCAAATTACAAGGCAGGCAGAACATATTCACATTTACAGAATCCGCTGACTTTAGTCAATTGTGCATAGAAACCTTTACTATAAAGCATATTACAGAAAAAAAGACATATTTTCATACATTCTACATATTTAAACTTAACAATTATGATAGTTTCCTTGGTTTTTATCTACTTTTCCAAAATTGTCTGCAGATCATTGCACACCTAGAAATGAAATTAAAAAACAAAGGCCTCCTCCATATCCCCTCATTGCCTCCTTTTCCATCGCCAATATAGGTGTTTTCTAGCATTTTGGTAGGAAAAACCCTCAATGATTTCTTTACAATTTCGGAAAAGTAGAACAATATTTTACACAGCTCTGCAATGTCTTCTTCAGACATCTCTACAGCATATATATCTTTGAGAGTAAGCGTTTAGCTTGCTTGGATCTAAAGCATGGGAGAAACACTTCATGCAAATTATAAGGGAGGCAGAACATATTCACATTGTACACAATCCGCTAACTTTAGGAAATTGTGCACAGCAACTTTTAGTATAAAGCATAATACAAAAAAACACATTTTTATACATTCTACATATTTAAACTTAACAATTATGATTGCTTCCTGTTTTTAGCTACTTTTCCAAAATTGTCAGCAGATTATCGTACACCTAGAATTGAAATTAAAAAACATAGGCCTCCTCCACATCCCCTCATAGCCTCCTTTTTAATCGCCAATATAGGTGTTTTCTAGCATTTTGGTAGGAAAAAACCCTCAATGGTTAGTTTACAATTTAGGAAAAGTAGAATATTTTACACAGCTCTGCAATGTCTACTTCACACATCACAAAAGCATATATATCTTTGAGAGTAAGCTTTTAGCTCACTTGAACCTAAAATATGGGAGAAACACTTCATGCAAATTACAAGGCAGGCAGAACATATTTACATTTACAGAATCCGCTGACTTTAGTCAATTGTGCATAGAAACCTTTACTATAAAGCATATTACAGAAAAAAAGACACATTTTCATACATTCTACATATTTAAACTTAACAATTATGATAGTTTCCTTGGTTTTTAGCTACTTTTCCAAAATTGTCTGCAGATCATTGCACACCTAGAAATGAAATTAAAAAACATAGGCCTCCTCCATATCCCCTCATAGCCTCCTTTTCCATCGCCAATATAGGTGTTTTCTAGCATTTTGGTAGGAAAAACCCTCAATGATTTCTTTACAATTTCAGAAAAGTAGAACAATATTTTACACAGCTCTGCAATGTCTTCTTCAGACATCTCTATAGCATATATATCTTTGAGAGTAAGCTTTTAGCTTGCTTGGATCTAAAACATGGGAGAAACACTTCATGCAAATTATAAGGGAGGCAGAACATATTCACATTGTACACAATCCGCTAACTTTAGGCAATTGTGCACAGCAACTTATAGTATAAAGCATAATACAAAAAAAACACATTTTTATACATTCTACATATTTAAACTTAACAATTATGATTGCTTCCTGTTGTTAGCTACTTTTCCAAAATTGTCAGCAGATTATCGTACACCTAGAATTGAAACTAAAAAACATAGGCCTCCTCCACATCCCCATATAGCCTCCTTTTTAATCGCCAATATAGGTGTTTTCTAGCATTTTGGTAGGAAAAAACCCTCAATGGTTAGTTTACAATTTAGGAAAAGTAGAATATTTTACACAGCTCTGCAATGTCTACTTCACACATCACAATAGCATATATATCTTTGAGAGTAAGCTTTTAGCTCACTTGAACCTAAAATATGGGAGAAACACTTCATGCACATTACAAGGCAGGCAGAACATATTTACATTTATAGAATCCGCTGACTTTAGTCAATTGTGCATAGAAACCTTTACTATAAAGCATATTACAGAAAAAAAGACACATTTTCATACATTCTACATATTTAAACTTAACAATTATGATAGTTTCCTTGGTTTTTAGCTACTTTTCCAAAATTGTCTGCAGATCATTGCACACCTTGAAATGAAATTAAAAAACATAGGCCTCCTCCATATTCCCTCATAGCCTCCTTTTCCATCGCCAATATACGTGTTTTCTAGCATTTTGGCAGGAAAAACCCTCAATGATTTCTTTACAATTTCGGAAAAGTAGAACAATATTTTACACAGCTCTGCAATGTCTTCTTCAGACATCTCTATAGCATATATATCTTTGAGAGTAAGCTTTTAGCTTGCTTGGATCTAAAACATGGGAGAAACATTTCATGCAAATTATAAGGGAGGCAGAACATATTCACATTGTACACAATCCGCTAACTTTAGGCAATTGTGCACAGCAAATTTTAGTATAAAGCATAATACAAAAAAACATTTTTATACATTCTACATATTTAAACTTAACAATTATGATATCTTCCTTTGTTTTTAGCTACTTTTCCAAAATTGTCAGCAGATTATTGCACACCTAGAAATGAAATTAAAAACATAGGCCTCCTCCATATCCCCTCATAGCCTGCTTTTCCATCGCCAATATAGGTGTTTTCTAGCATTTTGGTAGAAAAAAACCCTCAATGATTTGTTTACAATTTAGAAAAAGTAGAAGAATATTTTACACAGCTCTGCAATGTCTTCTTCAGACATCTCTCTAGCATATACAGTGCTCAAAAAAATAAAGGGAACACTTAACCAGCTTTATATAACTCCAAGTAAATCAAAGTTCTGTGAAATCAGACTGTCCACTTAAGAAGCAAAAAGGTTTGACAATAATTTCACATGCTGTTCTCCAAATGGAATAGACAACAGATAGAAAGTACTGGCAATTATCAATACACCGTCAATAAAGGAATGTTTCTGCAGGTGGGTACCACAGACAACATCTCAGTACCAATGCTTTCTGGCTGATGTTTTGGTCAGTTTTGAATGTTGGTTGTGCTTTCACACTCGTGGTAGCATGAGACGAACTCTACAACCCACACAAGTGTCTAAGGTAGTGCAGCTCATCCAGGATGGCACATCAATGCGAGCTGTGGCAAGAAGGTTTGCTGTGTCTGTCAGCATAGTGTTCAGAGGTTGGAGGTGCTACCAGGAGACAAGCCAGTACACCAGGAGATATGGAGCGGGCCGTAGTAGGGGAACAACCCAGCAGCAATAGTCAATTGTGCAAAGAAACCTTTACTATAAAGAATATTACAGAAAAAAGACACATTTTCATACATTCTACATATTTAACTATTATGATAGTTTCCTTGGTTTTAGCTACTTTTCCAAAATTCTCAGCAAACAGATTATTGCACACCTAAAAAATAAAATTAAAAACATAGGCCTCCTCCATATCCCCTCATTGCCTCCTTTTCCATCGCCAATATAGGTGTTTTCTAGCATTTTGGTAGGAAAAACCCTCAAGGATTTCTTTACAATTTCGGAAAAGTAGAACAATATTTTACACAGCTCTGCAATGTCTTCTTCAGACATCTCTATAGCATATATATCTTTGAGAGTAAGCGTTTACCTTGCTTGGATCTAAAGCATGGGAGAAACACTTCATGCAAATTATAAGGGAGGCAGAACATATTCACATTGTACACAATCCGCTAACTTTAGGCAATTGTGCACAGCAACTTTTAGTATAAAGCATAATACAAAAAAAACACATTTTTATACATTCTACATATTTAAACTTAACAATTATGATTGCTTCCTGTTTTTAGCCACTTTTCCAAAATTGTCAGCAGATTATCGTACACCTAGAATTGAAATTAAAAAATATAGGCCTCCTCCACATCCCCTCATAGCCTCCTTTTTAATCGCCAATATAGGTGTTTTCTAGCATTTTGGTAGGAAAAAACCCTCAATGGTTAGTTTACAATTTAGGAAAAGTAGAATATTTTACACAGCTCTGCAATGTCTACTTCACACATCACAATAGCATATATATCTTTGAGAGTAAGCTTTTAGCTCACTTGAACCTAAAATATGGGAGAAACACTTCATGCAAATTACAAGGCAGGCAGAACATATTTACATTTACAGAATCCGCTGACTTTAGTCAATTGTGCATAGAAACCTTTACTATAAAGCATATTACAGAAAAAAAGACACATTTTCATACATTCTACATATTTAAACTTAACAATTATGATAGTTTCCTTGGTTTTTAGCTACTTTTCCAAAGTTGTCTGCAGATCATTGCACACCTAGAAATGAAATTAAAAAACATAGGCCTCCTCCATATCCCCTCATAGCATCCTTTTCCATCGCCAATATAGGTGTTTTCTAGCATTTTGGTAGGAAAAACCCTCAATGATTTCTTTACAATTTCAGAAAAGTAGAACAATATTTTACACAGCTCTGCAATGTCTTCTTCAGACATCTCTATAGCATATATATCTTTGAGAGTAAGCTTTTAGCTTGCTTGGATCTAAAACATGGGAGAAACACTTCATGCAAATTATAAGGGAGGCAGAACATATTCACATTGTACACAATCCGCTAACTTTAGGCAATTGTGCACAGCAACTTTTAGTATAAAGCATAATACAAAAAAAAAATTTTATACATTCTACATATTTAAACTTAACAATTATGATAGCTTCCTTTGTTTTTAGCTACTTTTCCAAAATTGTCAGCAGATTATTGCACACCTAGAAATGAAATTAAAAACATAGGCCTCCTCCATATCCCCTCATAGCCTGCTTTTCCATCGCCAATATAAGTGTTTTCTAGCATTTTGGTAGAAAAAAACCCTCAATGATTTGTTTACAATTTAGAAAAAGTAGAAGAATATTTTACACAGCTCTGCAATGTCTTCTTCAGACATCTCTCTACCATATACAGTGCTCAAAAAAATAAAGGGAACACTTAACCAGCTTTATATAACTCCAAGTAAATCAAAGTTCTGTGAAATCAGACTGTCCACTTAAGAAGCAAAAAGGTTTGACAATAATTTCACATGCTGTTCTGCAAATGGAATAGACAACAGATGGAAAGTATTGGCAATTATCAATACACCGTCAATAAAGGAATGTTTCTGCAGGTGGGTACCACAGACAACATCTCAGTACCAATGCTTTCTGGCTGATGTTTTGGTCAGTTTTGAATGTTGGTTGTGCTTTCACACTCGTGGTAGCATGAGACGAACTCTACAACCCACACAAGTGTCTAAGGTAGTGCAGCTCATCCAGGATGGCACATCAATGCGAGCTGTGGCAAGAAGGTTTGCTGTGTCTGTCAGCATAGTGTTCAGAGGTTGGAGGTGCTACCAGGAGACAAGCCAGTACACCAGGAGATATGGAGCGGGCCGTAGTAGGGGAACAACCCAGCAGCAATAGTCAATTGTGCAAAGAAACCTTTACTATAAAGAATATTACAGAAAAAAGACACATTTTCATACATTCTACATATTTAACTATTATGATAGTTTCCTTGGTTTTAGCTACTTTTCCAAAATTCTCAGCAAACAGATTATTGCACACCTAAAAATAAAATTAAAAACATAGGCCTCCTCCATATCCCCTCATTGCCTCCTTTTCCATCGCCAATATAGGTGTTTTCTAGCATTTTGGTAGGAAAAACCCTCAAGGATTTCTTTACAATTTCGGAAAAGTAGAACAATATTTTACACAGCTCTGCAATGTCTTCTTCAGACATCTCTATAGCATATATATCTTTGAGAGTAAGCGTTTACCTTGCTTGGATCTAAAGCATGGGAGAAACACTTCATGCAAATTATAAGGGAGGCAGAACATATTCACATTGTACACAATCCGCTAACTTTAGGCAATTGTGCACAGCAACTTTTAGTATAAAGCATAATACAAAAAAAACACATTTTTATACATTCTACATATTTAAACTTAACAATTATGATTGCTTCCTGTTTTTAGCCACTTTTTCAAAATTGTCAGCAGATTATCGTACACCTAGAATTGAAATTAAAAAATATAGGCCTCCTCCACATCCCCTCATAGCCTCCTTTTTAATCGCCAATATAGGTGTTTTCTAGCATTTTGGTAGGAAAAAACCCTCAATGGTTAGTTTACAATTTAGGAAAAGTAGAATATTTTACACAGCTCTGCAATGTCTACTTCACACATCACAATAGCATATATATCTTTGAGAGTAAGCTTTTAGCTCACTTGAACCTAAAATATGGGAGAAACACTTCATGCAAATTACAAGGCAGGCAGAACATATTTACATTTACAGAATCCGCTGACTTTAGTCAATTGTGCATAGAAACCTTTACTATAAAGCATATTACAGAAAAAAAGACACATTTTCATACATTCTACATATTTAAACTTAACAATTATGATAGTTTCCTTGGTTTTTAGCTACTTTTCCAAAGTTGTCTGCAGATCATTGCACACCTAGAAATGAAATTAAAAAACATAGGCCTCCTCCATATCCCCTCATAGCATCCTTTTCCATCGCCAATATAGGTGTTTTCTAGCATTTTGGTAGGAAAAACCCTCAATGATTTCTTTACAATTTCAGAAAAGTAGAACAATATTTTACACAGCTCTGCAATGTCTTCTTCAGACATCTCTATAGCATATATATCTTTGAGAGTAAGCTTTTAGCTTGCTTGGATCTAAAACATGGGAGAAACACTTCATGCAAATTATAAGGGAGGCAGAACATATTCACATTGTACACAATCCGCTAACTTTAGGCAATTGTGCACAGCAACTTTTAGTATAAAGCATAATACAAAAAAAACATTTTTATACATTCTACATATTTAAACTTAACAATTATGATAGCTTCCTTTGTTTTTAGCTACTTTTCCAAAATTGTCAGCAGATTATTGCACACCTAGAAATGAAATTAAAAACATAGGCCTCCTCCATATCCCCTCATAGCCTGCTTTTCCATCGCCAATATAAGTGTTTTCTAGCATTTTGGTAGAAAAAAACCCTCAATGATTTGTTTACAATTTAGAAAAAGTAGAAGAATATTTTACACAGCTCTGCAATGTCTTCTTCAGACATCTCTCTACCATATACAGTGCTCAAAAAAATAAAGGGAACACTTAACCAGCTTTATATAACTCCAAGTAAATCAAAGTTCTGTGAAATCAGACTGTCCACTTAAGAAGCAAAAAGGTTTGACAATAATTTCACATGCTGTTCTGCAAATGGAATAGACAACAGATGGAAAGTATTGGCAATTATCAATACACCGTCAATAAAGGAATGTTTCTGCAGGTGGGTACCACAGACAACATCTCAGTACCAATGCTTTCTGGCTGATGTTTTGGTCAGTTTTGAATGTTGGTTGTGCTTTCACACTCGTGGTAGCATGAGACGGACTCTACAACCCACACAAGTGTCTAAGGTAGTGCAGCTCATCCAGGATGGCACATCAATGCGAGCTGTGGCAAGAAGGTTTGCTGTGTCTGTCAGCATAGTGTTCAGAGGTTGGAGGTGCTACCAGGAGACAAGCCAGTACACCAGGAGATGTGGAGGGGGCCGTAGTAGGGGAACAACCCAGCAGCAATAGTCAATTGTGCAAAGAAACCTTTACTATAAAGAATATTACAGAAAAAAGACACATTTTCATACATTCTACATATTTAACTATTATGATAGTTTCCTTCGTTTTAGCTACTTTTCCAAAATTGTCAGCAAACAGATTATTGCACACCTAAAAATAAAATTAAAAACATAGGCCTCCTCCATATCCCCTCATAGCCTCCTTTTCCATCGCCAATATAGGTGTTTTCTAGCATTTTGGTAGGAAAAACCCTCAATGATTAGTTTACAATTTAGGAAAAGTAGAATATTTTACATAGCTCTGCAAGGTCTACTTCACACATCTCTATAGCATGCATATATCTTTGAGAGTAAGCTATTAGCTCACTTGGACCTAAAATATGGGAGAAACACTTCATACAAATTACAAAGCAGGCAGAACATATTCACATTTACAGAATCCGCTGACTTTAGTCAATTGTGCATAGAAACCTTTACTATAAAGCATATTACAGAAAAAAACACATTTTCATACATTCTACATATTTAAACTTAACAATTATGATAGTTTCCTTGGTTTTTAGCTACTTTTCCAAAATTGTCTGCAGATCATTGCACACCTAGAAATGAAATTTAAAAACATAGGCCTCCTCCATATCCCCTCATAGCCTCCTTTTCCATCGCCAATATAGGTGTTTTCTAGCAATTTGGTAGGAAAAACCCTCAATGATTTCTTTACAATTTCGGAAAAGTAGAACAATATTTTACACAGCTCTGCAATGTCTTCTTCAGACATCTCTATAGCATATATATCTTGGAGAGTAAGCTTTAAGCTTGCTTTGATCTAAAACATGGGAGAAACACTTCATGCAAATTATAAGGGAGGCAGAACATATTCACATTTTACACAATCCGCTAACTTTAGGCAATTGTGCACAGCAACTTTTAGTATAAAGCATAATACAAAAAAAACACATTTTTATACATTCTACATATTTAAACTTAACAATTATGATAGCTTCCTTTGTTTTTAGCTACTCTTCCAAAATTGTCAGCAGATTATTGCACACCTAGAAATGAAATTAAAAAACATAGGCCTCCTCCATATCCCCTCATAGCCTGCTTTTCCATCGCCAATATAGGTGTTTTCTAGCATTTTGGTAGAAAAAACCCTCAATGATTTGTTTACAATTTAGGAAAAGTAGAATATTTTACACAGCTCTGCAATGTCTACTTCACACATCACAATAGCATATATATCTTTGAGAGTAAGCTTTTAGCTCACTTGGACCTAAAATATGGGAGAAACACTTCATGCAAATTACAAGGCAGGCAGAACATATTTACATTTACAGAATCCGCTGACTTTAGTCAATTTTGCATAGAAACCTTTACTATAAAGCATATTACAGAAAAAAAGACACATTTTCATACATTCTACATATTTAAACTTAACAATTATGATAGTTTCCTTGGTTTTTAGCTACTTTTCCAAAATTGTCTGCAGATCATTGCACACCTTGAAATGAAATTAAAAAACATAGGCCTCCTCCATATCCCCTCATAGCCTCCTTTTCCATCGCCAATATAGGTGTTTTCTAGCATTTTGGTAGGAAAAACCCTCAATGATTTCTTTACAATTTCGGAAAAGTAGAACAATATTTTACACAGCTCTGCAATGTCTTCTTCAGACATCTCTATAGCATATATATCTTTGAGAGTAAGCTTTTAGCTTGCTTGGATCTAAAACATGGGAGAAACACTTCATGCAAATTATAAGGGAGGCAGAACATATTCACATTGTACACAATCCGCTAACTTTAGGCAATTGTGCACAGCAACTTTTAGTATAAAGCATAATACAAAAAAAACATTTTTATACATTCTACATATTTAAACTTAACAATTATGATAGCTTCCTTTGTTTTTAGCTACTTTTCCAAAATTGTCAGCAGATTATTGCACACCTAGAAATGAAATTAAAAACATAGGCCTCCTCCATATCCCCTCATAGCCTGCTTTTCCATCGCCAATATAAGTGTTTTCTAGCATTTTGGTAGAAAAAAACCCTCAATGATTTGTTTACAATTTAGAAAAAGTAGAAGAATATTTTACACAGCTCTGCAATGTCTTCTTCAGACATCTCTCTACCATATACAGTGCTCAAAAAAATAAAGGGAACACTTAACCAGCTTTATATAACTCCAAGTAAATCAAAGTTCTGTGAAATCAGACTGTCCACTTAAGAAGCAAAAAGGTTTGACAATAATTTCACATGCTGTTCTGCAAATGGAATAGACAACAGATGGAAAGTATTGGCAATTATCAATACACCGTCAATAAAGGAATGTTTCTGCAGGTGGGTACCACAGACAACATCTCAGTACCAATGCTTTCTGGCTGATGTTTTGGTCAGTTTTGAATGTTGGTTGTGCTTTCACACTCGTGGTAGCATGAGACGGACTCTACAACCCACACAAGTGTCTAAGGTAGTGCAGCTCATCCAGGATGGCACATCAATGCGAGCTGTGGCAAGAAGGTTTGCTGTGTCTGTCAGCATAGTGTTCAGAGGTTGGAGGTGCTACCAGGAGACAAGCCAGTACACCAGGAGATGTGGAGGGGGCCGTAGTAGGGGAACAACCCAGCAGCAATAGTCAATTGTGCAAAGAAACCTTTACTATAAAGAATATTACAGAAAAAAGACACATTTTCATACATTCTACATATTTAACTATTATGATAGTTTCCTTCGTTTTAGCTACTTTTCCAAAATTGTCAGCAAACAGATTATTGCACACCTAAAAATAAAATTAAAAACATAGGCCTCCTCCATATCCCCTCATAGCCTCCTTTTCCATCGCCAATATAGGTGTTTTCTAGCATTTTGGTAGGAAAAACCCTCAATGATTAGTTTACAATTTAGGAAAAGTAGAATATTTTACATAGCTCTGCAAGGTCTACTTCACACATCTCTATAGCATGCATATATCTTTGAGAGTAAGCTATTAGCTCACTTGGACCTAAAATATGGGAGAAACACTTCATACAAATTACAAAGCAGGCAGAACATATTCACATTTACAGAATCCGCTGACTTTAGTCAATTGTGCATAGAAACCTTTACTATAAAGCATATTACAGAAAAAAACACATTTTCATACATTCTACATATTTAAACTTAACAATTATGATAGTTTCCTTGGTTTTTAGCTACTTTTCCAAAATTGTCTGCAGATCATTGCACACCTAGAAATGAAATTTAAAAACATAGGCCTCCTCCATATCCCCTCATAGCCTCCTTTTCCATCGCCAATATAGGTGTTTTCTAGCAATTTGGTAGGAAAAACCCTCAATGATTTCTTTACAATTTCGGAAAAGTAGAACAATATTTTACACAGCTCTGCAATGTCTTCTTCAGACATCTCTATAGCATATATATCTTGGAGAGTAAGCTTTAAGCTTGCTTTGATCTAAAACATGGGAGAAACACTTCATGCAAATTATAAGGGAGGCAGAACATATTCACATTTTACACAATCCGCTAACTTTAGGCAATTGTGCACAGCAACTTTTAGTATAAAGCATAATACAAAAAAAACACATTTTTATACATTCTACATATTTAAACTTAACAATTATGATAGCTTCCTTTGTTTTTAGCTACTCTTCCAAAATTGTCAGCAGATTATTGCACACCTAGAAATGAAATTAAAAAACATAGGCCTCCTCCATATCCCCTCATAGCCTGCTTTTCCATCGCCAATATAGGTGTTTTCTAGCATTTTGGTAGAAAAAACCCTCAATGATTTGTTTACAATTTAGGAAAAGTAGAATATTTTACACAGCTCTGCAATGTCTACTTCACACATCACAATAGCATATATATCTTTGAGAGTAAGCTTTTAGCTCACTTGGACCTAAAATATGGGAGAAACACTTCATGCAAATTACAAGGCAGGCAGAACATATTTACATTTACAGAATCCGCTGACTTTAGTCAATTTTGCATAGAAACCTTTACTATAAAGCATATTACAGAAAAAAAGACACATTTTCATACATTCTACATATTTAAACTTAACAATTATGATAGTTTCCTTGGTTTTTAGCTACTTTTCCAAAATTGTCTGCAGATCATTGCACACCTTGAAATGAAATTAAAAAACATAGGCCTCCTCCATATCCCCTCATAGCCTCCTTTTCCATCGCCAATATAGGTGTTTTCTAGCATTTTGGTAGGAAAAACCCTCAATGATTTCTTTACAATTTCGGAAAAGTAGAACAATATTTTACACAGCTCTGCAATGTCTTCTTCAGACATCTCTATAGCATATATATATTTGAGAGTAAGCTTTTAGCTTGCTTGGATCTAAAACATGGGAGAAACACTTCATGCAAATTATAAGGGAGGCAGAACATATTCACATTGTACACAATCCGCTAACTTTAGGCAATTGTGCACAGCAACTTTTAGTATAAAGCATAATACTAAAAAAACACATTTTTATACATTCTACATATTTAAACTTAACAATTATGATAGCTTCCTTTGTTTTTAGCTACTTTTCCAAAATTGTCAGCAGATTATTGCACACCTAGAAATGAAATTAAAAACATAGGCCTCCTCCATATCCCCTCATAGCCTGCTTTTCCATCGCCAATATAGGTGTTTTCTAGCATTTTGGTAGAAAAAACCCTCAATGATTTGTTTACAATTTAGAAAAAGTAGAAGAATATTTTACACAGCTCTGCAATGTCTTCTTCAGATATCTCTCTAGCATCTACAGTGCTCAAAAAATAAAGGGAACACTTAACCAGCTTTATATAACTCCAAGTAAATCAAAGTTCTGTGAAATCAGACTGTCCACTTAAGAAGCAAAAAGGTTTGACAATAATTTCACATGCTGTTCTGCAAATGGAATAGACAACAGATGGAAATTATTGGCAATTATCAATACACCGTCAATAAAGGAATGTTTCTGCAGGTGGGGACCACAGACAACATCTCATTACCAATGCTTTCTGGCTGATGTTTTGGTCAGTTTTGAATGTTGGTTGTGATTTCACACTCGTGGTAGCATGAGACGGACTCTACAACCCACACAAGTGTCTAAGGTAGTGCAGCTCATCCAGGATGGCACATCAATGCGAGCTGTGGCAAGAAGGTTTGCTGTGTCTGTCAGCATAGTGTTCAGAGGTTGGAGGTGCTACCAGGAGACAAGCCAGTACACTAGGAGATGTGGAGGGGGCCGTAGTAGGGGAACAACCCAGCAGCAATAGTCAATTGTGCAAAAAAACCTTTACTATAAAGAATATTACAGAAAAAAGACACATTTTCATACATTCTACATATTTAACTATTATGATAGTTTCCTTGGTTTTAGCTACTTTTCCAAAATTGTCAGCAAACAGATTATTGCACACCTAAAAATAAAATTAAAAACATAGGCCTCCTCCATATCCCCTCATAGCCTCCTTTTCCATCGCCAATATAGGTGTTTTCTAGCATTTTGGTAGGAAAAAACCCTCAATGATTAGTTTACAATTTAGGAAAAGTAGAAGAATATTTTACACAGCTCTGCAAGGTCTACTTCACACATCTCTATAGCATACATATATCTTTGAGAGTAAGTTTTTAGCTCACTTGGACCTAAAATATGGGAGAAACACTTCACACAAATTACAAAGCAGGCAGAACATATTCACATTTACAGAATCCGCTGACTTTAGTCAATTGTGCATAGAAACCTTTACTATAAAGCATATTACAGAAAAAAAAGACACATTTTCATACATTCTACATATTTAAACTTAACAATTATGATAGTTTCCTTGGTTTTTAGCTACTTTTCCAAAATTGTCTGCAGATCATTGCACACCTTGAAATGAAATTAAAAAACATAGGCCTCCTCCATATCCCCTCATAGCTTCCTTTTCCATCGCCACTATAGGTGTTTTCTAGCATTTTGGTAGGAAAAACCCTCAATGATTTCTTTACAATTTCGGAAAAGTAGAACAATATTTTACACAGCTCTGCAATGTCTTCTTCAGACATCTCTATAGCATATATATCTTTGAGAGTAAGCTTTTAGCTTGCTTGGATCTAAAACATGGGAGAAACACTTCATGCAAATTATAAGGGAGGCAGAACATATTCACATTGTACACAATCCGCTAACTTTAGGCAATTGTGCACAGCAACTTTTAGTATAAAGCATAATACTAAAAAAACACATTTTTATACATTCTACATATTTAAACTTAACAATTATGATAGCTTCCTTTGTTTTTAGCTACTTTTCCAAAATTGTCAGCAGATTATTGCACACCTAGAAATGAAATTAAAAACATAGGCCTCCTCCATATCCCCTCATAGCCTGCTTTTCCATCGCCAATATAGGTGTTTTCTAGCATTTTGGTAGAAAAAACCCTCAATGATTTGTTTACAATTTAGAAAAAGTAGAAGAATATTTTACACAGCTCTGCAATGTCTTCTTCAGACATCTCTCTAGCATCTACAGTGCTCAAAAAATAAAGGGAACACTTAACCAGTTTTATATAACTCTAAGTAATTAAAGTTCTGTGAAATCAGACTGTCCACTTAAGAAGCAAAAAGGTTTGACAATAATTTCACATGCTGTTCTGCAAATGGAATAGACAACAGATGGAAATTATTGGCAATTATCAATACACCGTCAATAAAGGAATGTTTCTGCATGTGGGGACCACAGACAACATCTCAGTACCAATGCTTTCTGGCTGATGTTTTGGTCAGTTTTGAATGTTACTTGGGCTTTCACACTCGTGGTAGCATGAGACGGACTCTACAACCCACACAAGTGTCTAAGGTAGTGCAGCTCATCCAGGATGGCACATCAATGCGAAATGTGGCAAGAAAGTTTGCTGTGTCTGTCAGCATAGTGTTCAGAGGTTGGAGGTGCTACCAGGAGAGAAGCCAGTACACCAGGAGATGTGGAGGGGGACGCAGTAGGGGAACAACCCAGCAGCAATAGTCAATTGTGCAAAAAACCTTTACTATAAAGAATATTACAGAAAAAAGACACATTTTCATACATTCTACATATTTAACTATTATGATAGTTTCCTTGGTTTTAGCTACTTTTCCAAAATTGTCAGCAAACAGATTATTGCACACCTAAAAATAAAATTAAAAACATAGGCCTCCTCCATATCCCCTCATAGCCTCCTTTTCCATCGCCAATATAGGTGTTTTCTAGCATTTTGGTAGGAAAAAACCCTCAATGATTAGTTTACAATTTAGGAAAAGTAGAAGAATATTTTACACAGCTCTGCAAGGTCTACTTCACACATCTCTATAGCATACATATATCTTTGAGAGTAAGCTTTTAGCTCACTTGGACCTAAAATATGGGAGAAACACTTCATACAAATTACAAAGCAGGCAGAACATATTCACATTTACAGAATCCGCTGACTTTAGTCAATTGTGCATAGAAACCTTTACTATAAAGCATATTACAGAAAAAAAAGACACATTTTCATACATTCTACATATTTAAACTTAACAATTATGATAGTTTCCTTGGTTTTTAGCTACTTTTCCAAAATTGTCTGCAGATCATTGCACACCTAGAAATGAAATTAAAAAACATAGGCCTCCTCCATATCCCCTCATAGCCTCCTTTTCCATCGCCAATATAGGTGTTTTCTAGCATTGTGGTAGGAAAAACCCTCAATGATTTCTTTACAATTTTGGAAAAGTAGAACAATATTTTACACAGCTCTGCAATGTCTTCTTCAGACATCTCTATAGCATATATATCTTTGAGAGTAAGCTTTTAGCTTGCTTGGATCTAAAACATGGGAGAAACACTTCATGCAAATTATAAGGGAGGCAGAACATATTCACATTGTACACAATCCGCTAACTTTAGGCAATTGTGCACAGCAACTTTTAGTATAAAGCATAATACTAAAAAAACACATTTTTATACATTCTACATATTTAAACTTAACAATTATGATAGCTTCCTTTGTTTTTAGCTACTTTTCCAAAATTGTCAGCAGATTATTGCACACCTAGAAATGAAATTAAAAACATAGGCCTCCTCCATATCCCCTCATAGCCTGCTTTTCCATCGCCAATATAGGTGTTTTCTAGCATTTTGGTAGAAAAAACCCTCAATGATTTGTTTACAATTTAGAAAAAGTAGAAGAATATTTTACACAGCTCTGCAATGTCTTCTTCAGACATCTCTCTAGCATCTACAGTGCTCAAAAAATAAAGGGAACACTTAACCAGTTTTATATAACTCTAAGTAATTAAAGTTCTGTGAAATCAGACTGTCCACTTAAGAAGCAAAAAGGTTTGACAATAATTTCACATGCTGTTCTGCAAATGGAATAGACAACAGATGGAAATTATTGGCAATTATCAATACACTGTCAATAAAGGAATGTTTCTGCATGTGGGGACCACAGACAACATCTCAGTACCAATGCTTTCTGGCTGATGTTTTGGTCAGTTTTGAATGTTGGTTGGGCTTTCACACTCGTGGTAGCATGAGACGGACTCTACAACCCACACAAGTGTCTAAGGTAGTGCAGCTCATCCAGGATGGCACATCAATGCGAAATGTGGCAAGAAAGTTTGCTGTGTCTGTCAGCATAGTGTTCAGAGGTTGGAGGTGCTACCAGGAGACAAGCCAGTACACCAGGAGATGTGGAGGGGGCCGCAGTACGGGAACAACCCAGCAGCAATAGTCAATTGTGCAAAAAACCTTTACTATAAAGAATATTACAGAAAAAAGACACATTTTCATACATTCTACATATTTAACTATTATGATAGTTTCCTTGGTTTTAGCTACTTTTCCAAAATTGTCAGCAAACAGATTATTGCACACCTAAAAATAAAATTAAAAACATAGGCCTCCTCCATATCCCCTCATAGCCTCCTTTTCCATCGCCAATATAGGTGTTTTCTAGCATTTTGGTAGGAAAAAACCCTCAATGATTAGTTTACAATTTAGGAAAAGTAGAAGAACATTTTACACAGCTCTGCAAGGTCTACTTCACACATCTCTATAGCATACATATATCTTTGAGAGTAAGCTTTTAGCTCACTTGGACCTAAAATATGGGAGAAACACTTCATACAAATTACAAAGCAGGCAGAACATATTCACATTTTCAGAATCCGCTGACTTTAGTCAATTGTGCATAGAAACCTTTACTATAAAGCATATTACAGAAAAAAAAGACACATTTTCATACATTCTACATATTTAAACTTAACAATTATGATAGTTTCCTTGGTTTTTAGCTACTTTTCCAAAATTGTCTGCAGATCATTGCACACCTAGAAATGAAATTAAAAAACATAGGCCTCCTCCATATCCCCTCATAGCCTCCTTTTCCATCGCCAATATAGGTGTTTTCTAGCATTTTGGTAGGAAAAACCCTCAATGATTTCTTTACAATTTTGGAAAAGTAGAACAATATTTTACACAGCTCTGCAATGTCTTCTTCAGACATCTCTATAGCATATATATCTTTGAGAGTAAGCTTTTAGCTTGCTTGGATCTAAAACATGGGAGAAACACTTCATGCAAATTATAAGGGAGGCAGAACATATTCATATTGTACACAATTCGCTAACTTTAGGCAATTGTGCACAGCAACTTTTAGTATAAAGCATAATACAAAAAAAACACATTTTTATACATTCTACATATTTAAACTTAACAATTATGATAGCTTCCTTTGTTTTTAGCTACTTTTCCAAAATTGTCAGCAGATTATTGCACACCTAGAAATGAAATTAAAAACATAGGCCTCCTCCATATCCCCTCATTGCCTCCTTTTCCATCACCAATATAGGTGTTTTCTAGCATTTTGGTAGGAAAAAACCCTCAATGATTAGTTTACAATTTAGGAAAAGTAGAATATTTTACACAGCTCTGCAAAGTCTACTTCACATATCTCTATAGCATATATATGTTTGAGAGTAAGCTTTTAGCTCACTTGGACCTAAAATATGGGAGAAACACTTCATGCAAATTACAAGGCAGGCAGAACATATTCACATTTACAGAATCCGCTGACTTTAGTCAATTGTGCATAGAAACCTTTACTATAAAGCATATTACAGAAAAAAAGACACATTTTCATACATTCTACATATTTAAACTTAACAATTATGATAGTTTCCTTGGTTGTTATCTACTTTTCCAAAATTGTCTGCAGATCATTGCACACCTAGAAATGAAATTAAAAAACAAAGGCCTCCTCCATATCCCCTCATTGCCTCCTTTTCCATCGCCAATATAGGTGTTTTCTAGCATTTTGGTAGGAAAAACCCTCAATGATTTCTTTACAATTTCGGAAAAGTAGAACAATATTTTACACAGCTCTGCAATGTCTTCTTCAGACATCTCTACAGCATATATATCTTTGAGAGTAAGCGTTTAGCTTGCTTGGATCTAAAGCATGGGAGAAACACTTCATGCAAATTATAAGGGAGGCAGAACATATTCACATTGTACACAATCCGCTAACTTTAGGCAATTGTGCACAGCAACTTTTAGTATAAAGCATAATACAAAAAAACACATTTTTATACATTCTACATATTTAAACTTAACAATTATGATTGCTTCCTGTTTTTAGCTACTTTTCCAAAATTGTCAGCAGATTATCGTACACCTAGAATTGAAATTAAAAAACATAGGCCTCCTCCACATCCCCTCATAGCCTCCTTTTTAATCGCCAATATAGGTGTTTTCTAGCATTTTGGTAGGAAAAAACCGTCAATGGTTAGTTTACAATTTAGGAAAAGTAGAATATTTTACACAGCTCTGCAATGTCTACTTCACACATCACAATAGCATATATATCTTTGAGAGTAAGCTTTTAGCTCACTTGAACCTAAAATATGGGAGAAACACTTCATGCAAATTACAAGGCAGGCAGAACATATTTACATTTACAGAATCCGCTGACTTTAGTCAATTGTGCATAGAAACCTTTACTATAAAGCATATTACAAAAAAAAGACACATTTTCATACATTCTACATATTTAAACTTAACAATTATGATAGTTTCCTTGGTTTTTAGCTACTTTTCCAAAATTGTCTGCAGATCATTGCACACCTTGAAATGAAATTAAAAAACATAGGCCTCCTCCATATCCCCTCATAGCCTCCTTTCCATCGCCAATATAGGTGTTTTCTAGCATTTTGGTAGGAAAAACCCTCAATGATTTCTTTACAATTTCAGAAAAGTAGAACAATATTTTGCACAGCTCTGCAATGTCTTCTTCAGACATCTCTATAGCATATATATCTTTGATAGTAAGCTTTTAGCTTGCTTGGATCTAAAACATGGGAGAAACACTTCATGCAAATTATAAGGGAGGCAGAACATATTCACATTGTACACAATCCGCTAACTTTAGGCAATTGTGCACAGCAACTTTTAGTATAAAGCATAATACAAAAAAACATTTTTATACATTCTACATATTTAAACTTAACAATTATGATAGATTCCTTTGTTTTTAGCTACTTTTCCAAAATTGTCAGCAGATTATTGCACACCTAGAAATGAAATTAAAAACATAGGCCTCCTCCATATCCCCTCATAGCCTGCTTTTCCATCGCCAATATAGGTGTTTTCTAGCATTTTGGTAGAAAAAAACCCTCAATGATTTGTTTACAATTTAGAAAAAGTAGAAGAATATTTTACACAGCTCTGCAATGTCTTCTTCAGACATCTCTCTAGCATATACAGTGCTCAAAAAAATAAAGGGAACACTTAACCAGCTTTATATAACTCCAAGTAAATCAAAGTTCTGTGAAATCAGACTGTCCACTTAAGAAGCAAAAAGGTTTGACAATAATTTCACATGCTGTTCTACAAATGGAATAGACAACAGATGGAAAGTATTGGCAATTATCAATACACCGTCAATAAAGGAATGTTTCTGCAGGTGGGTACCACAGACAACATCTCAGTACCAATGCTTTCTGGCTGATGTTTTGGTCAGTTTTGAATGTTGGTTGGGCTTTCACACTCGTGGTAGCATGAGACGGACTCTACAACCCACACAAGTGTCTAAGGTAGTGCAGCTCATCCAGGATGGCACATCAATGCGAGCTGTGGCAAGAAGGTTTGCTGTGTCTGTCAGCATAGTGTTCAGAGGTTGGAGGTGCTACCAGGAGACAAGCCAGTACACCAGGAGATGTGGAGGGGGCCGTAGTAGGGGAACAACCCAGCAGCAATAGTCAATTGTGCAAAGAAACCTTTACTATAAAGAATATTACAGAAAAAAGACACATTTTCATACATTCTACATATTTAACTATTATGATAGTTTCCTTGGTTTTAGCTACTTTTCCAAAATTGTCAGCAAACAGATTATTGCACACCTAAAAATAAAATTAAAAACATAGGCCTCCTCCATATCCCCTCATAGCCTCCTTTTCCATCGCCAATATAGGTGTTTTCTAGCATTTTGGTAGGAAAAAACCCTCAATGATTAGTTTACAATTTAGGAAAAGTAGAAGAATATTTTACACAGCTCTGCAAGGTCTACTTCACACATCTCTATAGCATACATATATCTTTGAGAGTAAGCTTTTAGCTCACTTGGACCTAAAATATGGGAGAAACACTTCATACAAATTACAAAGCAGGCAGAACATATTCACATTTACAGAATCCGCTGACTTTAGTCAATTGTGCATAGAAACCTTTACTATAAAGCATATTACAGAAAAAAAGACACATTTTCATACATTCTACATATTTAAACTTAACAATTATGATAGTTTCCTTGGTTTTTAGCTACTTTTCCAAAATTCTCTGCAGATCATTGCACACCTAGAAATGAAATTAAAAAACATAGGCCTCCTCCATATCCCCTCATAGCCTCCTTTTCCATCGCCAATATAGGTGTTTTCTAGCATTTTGGTAGGAAAAACCCTCAATAATTTCTTTACAATTTCGGAAAAGTAGAACAATATTTTACACAGCTCTGCAATGTCTTCTTCAGACATCTCTGTAGCATATATATCTTTGAGAGTAAGCTTTTAGCTTGCTTGGATCTAAAATATGGGAGAAACACTTCATGCAAATTACAAGGGAGGCAGAACAAATTCACATTTACAGAATCCGCTGACTTTAGTCAATTGTGCAAGGAAACCATCACTATAAAGCATATTACAGAAAAAAGACACATTTTCATACATTCTACATATTTAAACTTAACAATTATGATAGTTTCCTTTGTTTTTAGCTATTTTTCCAAAATTGTCAGCAGATTATTGCACACCTAGAAATGAAATTAAAAAACATAGGCCTCCTCCATATCCCCTCATAGCCTGCTTTTCCATCGCCAATATAGGTGTTTTCTAGCATTTTGGTAGAAAAAACTCTCAATGATTTGTTTACAATTTAGGAAAAGTAGAATATTTTACACAGCTCTGCAATGTCTACTTCACACATCACAATAGCATATATATCTTTGAGAGTAAGCTTTTAGCTCACTTGGACCTAAAATATGGGAGAAACACTTCATGCAAATTACAAGGCAGGCAGAACATATTTACATTTACAGAATCCGCTGACTTTAGTCAATTGTGCATAGAAACCTTTACTATAAAGCATATTACAGAAAAAAAGACACATTTTCATACATTCTACATATTAAAACTTAACAATTATGATAGTTTCCTTGGTTTTTAGCTACTTTTCCAAAATTGTCTGCAGATCATTGCACACCTTGAAATGAAATTAAAAAACATAGGCCTCCTCCATATCCCCTCATAGCCTCCTTTTCCATCGCCAATATAGGTGTTTTCTAGCATTTTGGTAGGAAAAACCCTCAATGATTTCTTTACAATTTTGGAAAAGTAGAACAATATTTTACACAGCTCTGCAATGTCTTCTTCAGACATCTCTATAGCATATATATCTTTGAGAGTAAGCTTTTAGCTTGCTTGGATCTAAAACATGGGAGAAACACTTCATGCAAATTATAAGGGAGGCAGAACATATTCACATTGTACACAATCCGCTAACTTTAGGCAATTGTGCACAGCAACTTTTAGTATAAAGCATAATACTAAAAAAACACATTTTTATACATTCTACATATTTAAACTTAACAATTATGATAGCTTCCTTTGTTTTTAGCTACTTTTCCAAAATTGTCAGCAGATTATTGCACACCTAGAAATGAAATTAAAAACATAGGCCTCCTCCATATCCCCTCATAGCCTGCTTTTCCATCGCCAATATAGGTGTTTTCTAGCATTTTGGTAGAAAAAACCCTCAATGATTTGTTTACAATTTAGAAAAAGTAGAAGAATATTTTACACAGCTCTGCAATGTCTTCTTCAGACATCTCTCTAGCATCTACAGTGCTCAAAAAATAAAGGGAACACTTAACCAGTTTTATATAACGCTAAGTAATTAAAGTTCTGTGAAATCAGACTGTCCACTTAAGAAGCAAAAAGGTTTGACAATAATTTCACATGCTGTTCTGCAAATGGAATAGACAACAGATGGAAATTATTGGCAATTATCAATACACCGTCAATAAAGGAATGTTTCTGCAGGTGGGGACCACAGACAACATCTCAGTACCAATGCTTTCTGGCTGATGTTTTGGTCAGTTTTGAATGTTGGTTGGGCTTTTACACTCGTGGTAGCATGAGACGGACTCTACAACCCACACAAGTGTCTAAGGTAGTGCAGCTCATCCAGGATGGCACATCAATGCGAAATGTGGCAAGAAAGTTTGCTGTGTCTGTCAGCATAGTGTTCAGAGGTTGGAGGTGCTACCAGGAGACAAGCCAGTACACCAGGAGATGTGGAGGGGGCCGTAGTAGGGGAACAACCCAGCAGCAATAGTCAATTGTGCAAAAAAACCTTTACTATAAAGAATATTACAGAAAAAAGACACATTTTCATACATTCTACATATTTAACTATTATGATAGTTTCCTTGGTTTTAGCTACTTTTCCAAAATTGTCAGCAAACAGATTATTGCACACCTAAAAATAAAATTAAAAACATAGGCCTCCTCCATATCCCCTCATAGCCTCCTTTTCCATCGCCAATATAGGTGTTTTCTAGCATTTTGGTAGGAAAAAACCCTCAATGATTAGTTTACAATTTAGGAAAAGTAGAAGAATATTTTACACAGCTCTGCAAGGTCTACTTCACACATCTCTATAGCATACATATATCTTTGAGAGTAAGCTTTTAGCTCACTTGGACCTAAAATATGGGAGAAACACTTCATGCAAATTACAAAGCAGGCAGAACATATTCACATTTACAGAATCCGCTGACTTTAGTCAATTGTGCATAGAAACCTTTACTATAAAGCATATTACAGAAAAAAAAGACACATTTTCATACATTCTACATATTTAAACTTAACAATTATGATAGTTTCCTTGGTTTTTAGCTACTTTTCCAAAATTGTCTGCAGATCATTGCACACCTAGAAATGAAATTAAAAAACATAGGCCTCCTCCATATCCCCTCATAGCCTCCTTTTCCATCGCCAATATAGGTGTTTTCTAGCATTTTGGTAGGAAAAACCCTCAATGATTTCTTTACAATTTTGGAAAAGTAGAACAATATTTTACACAGCTCTGCAATGTCTTCTTCAGACATCTCTATAGCATATATATCTTTGAGAGTAAGCTTTTAGCTTGCTTGGATCTAAAACATGGGAGAAACACTTCATGCAAATTATAAGGGAGGCAGAACATATTCATATTGTTCACAATTCGCTAACTTTAGGCAATTGTGCACAGCAACTTTTAGTATAAAGCATAATACAAAAAAAACACATTTTTATACATTCTACATATTTAAACTTAACAATTATGATAGCTTCCTTTGTTTTTAGCTACTTTTCCAAAATTGTCAGCAGATTATTGCACACCTAGAAATGAAATTAAAAACATAGGCCTCCTCCATATCCCCTCATTGCCTCCTTTTCCATCACCAATATAGGTGTTTTCTAGCATTTTGGTAGGAAAAAACCCTCAATGATTAGTTTACAATTTAGGAAAAGTAGAATATTTTACACAGCTCTGCAAAGTCTACTTCACATATCTCTATAGCATATATATCTTTGAGAGTAAGCTTTTAGCTCACTTGGACCTAAAATATGGGAGAAACACTTCATGCAAATTACAAGGCAGGCAGAACATATTCACATTTACAGAATCCGCTGACTTTAGTCAATTGTGCATAGAAACCTTTACTATAAAGCATATTACAGAAAAAAAGACACATTTTCATACATTCTACATATTTAAACTTAACAATTATGATAGTTTCCTTGGTTTTTATCTACTTTTCCAAAATTGTCTGCAGATCATTGCACACCTAGAAATGAAATAAAAAAGCAAAGGCTACCTCGATATCCCCTCATTGCCTCCTTTTCCATCGCCAATATAGGTGTTTTCTAGCATTTTGGTAGGAAAAACCCTCAATGATTTCTTTACAATTTCGGAAAAGTAGAACAATATTTTACACAGCTCTGCAATGTCTTCTTCAGACATCTCTATAGCATATATATCTTTGAGAGTAAGCGTTTAGCTTGCTTGGATCTAAAGCATGGGAGAAACACTTCATGCAAATTATAAGGGAGGCAGAACATATTCACATTGTACACAATCCGCTAACTTTAGGCAATTGTGCACAGCAACTTTTAGTATAAAGCATAATACAAAAAAACACATTTTTATACATTCTACATATTTAAACTTAACAATTATGATTGCTTCTTGTTTTTAGCTACTTTTCCAAAATTGTCAGCAGATTATCGTACACCTAGAATTGAAATTAAAAAACATAGGCCTCCTCCACATCCCCTCATAGCCTCCTTTTTAATCGCCAATATAGGTGTTTTCTAGCATTTTGGTAGGAAAAAACCCTCAATGGTTAGTTTACAATTTAGGAAAAGTAGAATATTTTACACAGCTCTGCAATGTCTACTTCACACATCACAATAGCATATATATCTTTGAGAGTAAGCTTTTAGCTCACTTGAACCTAAAATATGGGAGAAACACTTCATGCAAATTACAAGGCAGGCAGAACATATTTACATTTACAGAATCCGCTGACTTTAGTCAATTGTGCATAGAAACCTTTACTATAAAGCATATTACAAAAAAAAGACACATTTTCATACATTCTACATATTTAAACTTAACAATTATGATAGTTTCCTTGGTTTTTAGCTACTTTTCCAATATTGTCTGCAGATCATTGCACACCTTGAAATGAAATTAAAAAACATAGGCCTCCTCCATATCCCCTCATAGCCTCCTTTTCCATCGCCAATATAGGTGTTTTCTAGCATTTTGGTAGGAAAAACCCTCAATGATTTCTTTACAATTTCAGAAAAGTAGAACAATATTTTGCACAGCTCTGCAATGTCTTCTTCAGACATCTCTATAGCATATATATCTTTGATAGTAAGCTTTTAGCTTGCTTGGATCTAAAATATGGGAGAAACACTTCATGCAAATTACAAGGGAGGCAGAACAAATTCACATTTACAGAATCCACTGACTTTAGTCAATTGTGCAAAGAAACCATCACTATAAAGCATATTACAGAAAAAAGACACATTTTCATACATTCTACATATTTAAACTTAACAATTATGATAGTTTCCTTGGTTTTTAGCTACTTTTCCAAAATTGTCAGCAGATCATTGCACACCTAGAAATGAAATTAAAAAACATAGGCCTCCTCCATATACCCTCATTGCCTCCTTTTCCATCACCAATATAGGTGTTTTCTAGCATTTTGGTAGGAAAAAAACCCTCAATGATTAGTTTACAATTTAGGAAAAGTAGAATATTTTACACAGCTCTGCAAAGTCTACTTCACATATCTCTATAGCATATATATCTTTGAGAGTAAGCTTTTAGCTCACTTGGACCTAAAATATGGGAGAAACACTTCATGCAAATTACAAGGCAGCAGAACATATTCACATTTACAGAATCCGCTGACTTTAGTCAATTGTGCATAGAAACCTTTACTATAAAGCATATTACAGAAAAAAAGACACATTTTCATACATTCTACATATTTAAACTTAACAATTATGATAGTTTCCTTGGTTTTTATCTACTTTTCCAAAATTGTCTGCAGATCATTGCACACCTAGAAATGAAATTAAAAAACAAAGGCCTCCTCCATATCCCCTCATTGCCTCCTTTTCCATCGCCAATATAGGTGTTTTCTAGCATTTTGGTAGGAAAAACCCTCAATGATTTCTTTACAATTTCGGAAAAGTAGAACAATATTTTACACAGCTCTGCAATGTCTTCTTCAGACATCTCTATAGCATATATATCTTTGAGAGTAAGCGTTTAGCTTGCTTGGATCTAAAGCATGGGAGAAACACTTCATGCAAATTATAAGGGAGGCAGAACATATTCACATTGTACACAATCCGCTAACTTTAGGCAATTGTGCACAGCAACTTTTAGTATAAAGCATAATACAAAAAAAACACATTTTTATACATTCTACATATTTAAACTTAACAATTATGATTGCTTCCTGTTTTTAGCTACTTTTCCAAAATTGTCAGCAGATTATCGTACACCTAGAATTGAAATTAAAAAACATAGGCCTCCTCCACATCCCCTCATAGCCTCCTTTTTAATCGCCAATATAGGTGTTTTCTAGCATTTTGGTAGGAAAAAACCCTCAATGGTTAGTTTACAATTTAGGAAAAGTAGAATATTTTACACAGCTCTGCAATGTCTACTTCACACATCACAATAGCATATATATCTTTGAGAGTAAGCTTTTAGCTCACTTGAACCTAAAATATGGGAGAAACACTTCATGCAAATTACAAGGCAGGCAGAACATATTTACATTTACAGAATCCGCTGACTTTAGTCAATTGTGCATAGAAACCTTTACTATAAAGCATATTACAGAAAAAAAGACACATTTTCATACATTCTACATATTTAAACTTAACAATTATGATAGTTTCCTTGGTTTTTAGCTACTTTTCCAAAATTGTCTGCAGATCATTGCACACCTAGAAATGAAATTAAAAAACATAGGCCTCCTCCATATCCCCTCATAGCCTCCTTTTCCATCGCCAATATAGGTGTTTTCTAGCATTTTGGTAGGAAAAACCCTCAATGATTTCTTTACAATTTCAGAAAAGTAGAACAATATTTTACACAGCTCTGCAATGTCTTCTTCAGACATCTCTATAGCATATATATCTTTGAGAGTAAGCTTTTAGCTTGCTTGGAGCTAAAACATGGGAGAAACACTTCATGCAAATTATAAGGGAGGCAGAACATATTCACATTGTACACAATCCGCTAACTTTAGGCAATTGTGCACAGCAACTTATAGTATAAAGCATAATACAAAAAAACACATTTTTATACATTCTACATATTTAAACTTAACAATTATGATTGCTTCCTGTTTTTAGCTACTTTTCCAAAATTGTCAGCAGATTATCGTAAACCTAGAATTGAAATTAAAAAACATAGGCCTCCTCCACATCCCCATATAGCCTCCTTTTTAATCGCCAATATAGGTGTTTTCTAGCATTTTGGTAGGAAAAAACCCTCAATGGTTAGTTTACAATTTAGGAAAAGTAGAATATTTTACACAGCTCTGCAATGTCTACTTCACACATCACAATAGCATATATATCTTTGAGAGTAAGCTTTTAGCTCACTTGAACCTAAAATATGGGAGAAACACTTCATGCACATTACAAGGCAGGCAGAACATATTTACATTTACAGAATCCGCTGACTTTAGTCAATTGTGCATAGAAACCTTTACTATAAAGCATATTACAGAAAAAAAGACACATTTTCATACATTCTACATATTTAAACTTAACAATTATGATAGTTTCCTTGGTTTTTAGCTACTTTTCCAAAATTGTCTGCAGATCATTGCACACCTTGAAATGAAATTAAAAAACATAGGCCTCCTCCATATCCCCTCATAGCCTCCTTTTCCATCGCCAATATAGGTGTTTTCTAGCATTTTGGCAGGAAAAACCCTCAATGATTTCTTTACAATTTCGGAAAAGTAGAACAATATTTTACACAGCTCTGCAATGTCTTCTTCAGACATCTCTATAGCATATATATCTTTGAGAGTAAGCTTTTAGCTTGCTTGGATCTAAAACATGGGAGAAACATTTCATGCAAATTATAAGGGAGGCAGAACATATTCACATTGTACACAATCCGCTAACTTTAGGCAATTGTGCACAGCAACTTTTAGTATAAAGCATAATACAAAAAAACATTTTTATACATTCTACATATTTAAACTTAACAATTATGATATCTTCCTTTGTTTTTAGCTACTTTTCCAAAATTGTCAGCAGATTATTGCACACCTAGAAATGAAATTAAAAACATAGGCCTCCTCCATATCCCCTCATAGCCTGCTTTTCCATCGCCAATATAGGTGTTTTCTAGCATTTTGGTAGAAAAAAACCCTCAATGATTTGTTTACAATTTAGAAAAAGTAGAAGAATATTTTACACAGCTCTGCAATGTCTTCTTCAGACATCTCTCTAGCATATACAGTGCTCAAAAAAATAAAGGGAACACTTAACCAGCTTTATATAACTCCAAGTAAATCAAAGTTCTGTGAAATCAGACTGTCCACTTAAGAAGCAAAAAGGTTTGACAATAATTTCACATGCTGTTCTACAAATGGAATAGACAACAGATAGAAAGTATTGGCAATTATCAATACACCGTCAATAAAGGAATGTTTCTGCAGGTGGGTACCACAGACAACATCTCAGTACCAATGCTTTCTGGCTGATGTTTTGGTCAGTTTTGAATGTTGGTTGTGCTTTCACACTCGTGGTAGCATGAGACGAACTCTACAACCCACACAAGTGTCTAAGGTAGTGCAGCTCATCCAGGATGGCACATCAATGCGAGCTGTGGCAAGAAGGTTTGCTGTGTCTGTCAGCATAGTGTTCAGAGGTTGGAGGTGCTACCAGGAGACAAGCCAGTACACCAGGAGATGTGGAGCGGGCCGTAGTAGGGGAACAACCCAGCAGCAGTAGCCAATTGTGCAAAGAAACCTTTACTATAAAGAATATTACAGAAAAAAGACACATTTTCATACATTCTACATATTTAACTATTATGATAGTTTCCTTGGTTTTAGCTACTTTTCCAAAATTCTCAGCAAACAGATTATTGCACACCTAAAAATAAAATTAAAAACATAGGCCTCCTCCATATCCCCTCATAGCCTCCTTTTCCATCGCCAATATAGGTGTTTTCTAGCATTTTGGTAGGAAAAAACCCTCAATGATTAGTTTACAATTTAGGAAAAGTAGAAGAATATTTTACACAGCTCTGCAAGGTCTACTTCACACATCTCTATAGCATACATATATCTTTGAGAGTAAGCTTTTAGCTCACTTGGACCTAAAATATGGGAGAAACACTTCATACAAATTACAAAGCAGGCAGAACATATTTACATTTACAGAATCCGCTGACTTTAGTCAATTGTGCATAGAAACCTTTACTATAAAGCATATTACAGAAAAAAGACACATTTTCATACATTCTACATATTTAAACTTAACAATTATGATAGTTTCCTTGGTTTTTATCTACTTTTCCAAAATTCTCTGCAGATCATTGCACACCTAGAAATGAAATTAAAAAACAAAGGTCTCCTCCATATCCCCTCATTGCCTCCTTTTCCATCGCCAATATAGGTGTTTTCTAGCATTTTGGTAGGAAAAACCCTCAATAATTTCTTTACAATTTCGGAAAAGTAGAACAATATTTTACACAGCTCTGCAATGTCTTCTTCAGACATCTCTATAGCATATATATCTTTGAGAGTAAGCGTTTACCTTGCTTGGATCTAAAGCATGGGAGAAACACTTCATGCAAATTATAAGGGAGGCAGAACATATTCACATTGTACACAATCCGCTAACTTTAGGCAATTGTGCACAGCAACTTTTAGTATAAAGCATAATACAAAAAAAACACATTTTTATACATTCTACATATTTAAACTTAACAATTATGATTGCTTCCTGTTTTTAGCTACTTTTCCAAAATTGTCAGCAGATTATCGTACACCTAGAATTGAAATTAAAAAATATAGGCCTCCTCCACATCCCCTCATAGCCTCCTTTTTAATCGCCAATATAGGTGTTTTCTAGCATTTTGGTAGGAAAAAACCCTCAATGGTTAGTTTACAATTTAGGAAAAGTAGAATATTTTACACAGCTCTGCAATGTCTACTTCACACATCACAATAGCATATATATCTTTGAAAGTAAGCTTTTAGCTCACTTGAACATAAAATATGGGAGAAACACTTCATGCAAATTACAAGGCAGGCAGAACATATTTACATTTACAGAATCCGCTGACTTTAGTCAATTGTGCATAGAAACCTTTACTATAAAGCATATTACAGAAAAAAAGACACATTTTCATACATTCTACATATTTAAAATTAACAATTATGATAGTTTCCTTGGTTTTTAGCTACTTTTCCAAAATTGTCTGCAGATCATTGCACACCTAGAAATGAAATTAAAAAACATAGGCCTCCTCCATATCCCCTCATAGCCTCCTTTTCCATCGCCAATATAGGTGTTTTCTAGCAATTTGGTAGGAAAAACCCTCAATGATTTCTTTACAATTTCGGAAAAGTAGAACAATATTTTACACAGCTCTGCAATGTCTTCTTCAGACATCTCAATAGCATATATATCTTGGAGAGTAAGATTTTAGCTTGCTTTGATCTAAAACATGGGAGAAACACTTCATGCAAATTATAAGGGAGGCAGAACATATTCACATTTTACACAATCCGCTAACTTTAGGCAATTGTGCACAGCAACTTTTAGTATAAAGCATAATACAAAAAAAACACATTTTTATACATTCTACATATTTAAACTTAATAATTGTGATAGCTTCTTTTGTTTTTAGCTACTTTTCCAAAATTGAAAGCAGATTATTGCACACCTAGAAATGAAATTAAAAAACATAGGCCTCCTCCATATCCCCTCATAGCCTGCTTTTCCATCGCCAATATAGGTGTTTTCTAGCATTTTGGTAGAAAAAACCCTCAATGATTTGTTTACAATTTAGGAAAAGTAGAATATTTTACACAGCTCTGCAATGTCTACTTCACACATCACAATAGCATATATATCTTTGAGAGTAAGCTTTTAGCTCACTTGGACCTAAAATATGGGAGAAACACTTCATGCAAATTACAAGGCAGGCAGAACATATTTACATTTACAGAATCCGCTGACTTTAGTCAATTGTGCATAGAAACCTTTACTATAAAGCATATTACAGAAAAAAAGACACATTTTCATACATTCTACATATTTAAACTTAACAATTATGATAGTTTCCTTGGTTTTTAGCTACTTTTCCAAAACTGTCTGCAGATCATTGCACACCTTGAAATGAAATTAAAAAACATAGGCCTCCTCCATATCCCCTCATAGCCTCCTTTTCCATCGCCAATATAGGTGTTTTCTAGCATTTTGGTAGGAAAAACCCTCAATGATTTCTTTACAATTTCGGAAAAGTAGAACAATATTTTACACAGCTCTGCAATGTCTTCTTCAGACATCTCTATAGCATATATATCTTTGAGAGTAAGCTTTTAGCTTGCTTGGATCTAAAACATGGGAGAAACACTTCATGCAAATTATAAGGGAGGCAGAACATATTCACATTGTACACAATCCGCTAACTTTAGGCAATTGTGCACAGCAACTTTTAGTATAAAGCATAATACTAAAAAAACACATTTTTATACATTCTACATATTTAAACTTAACAATTATGATAGCTTCCTTTGTTTTTAGCTACTTTTCCAAAATTGTCAGCAGATTATTGCACACCTAGAAATGAAATTAAAAACATAGGCCTCCTCCATATCCCCTCATAGCCTGCTTTTCCATCGCCAATATAGGTGTTTTCTAGCATTTTGGTAGAAAAAACCCTCAATGATTTGTTTACAATTTAGAAAAAGTAGAAGAATATTTTACACAGCTCTGCAATGTCTTCTTCAGACATCTCTCTAGCATCTACAGTGCTCAAAAAATAAAGGGAACACTTAACCAGTTTTATATAACTCTAAGTAATTAAAGTTCTGTGAAATCAGACTGTCCACTTAAGAAGCAAAAAGGTTTGACAATAATTTCACATGCTGTTCTGCAAATGGAATAGACAACAGATGGAAATTATTGGCAATTATCAATACACCGTCAATAAAGGAATGTTTCTGCATGTGGGGACCACAGACAACATCTCAGTACCAATGCTTTCTGGCTGATGTTTTGGTCAGTTTTGAATGTTGGTTGGGCTTTCACACTCGTGGTAGCATGAGACGGACTCTACAACCCACACAAGTGTCTAAGGTAGTGCAGCTCATCCAGGATGGCACATCAATGCGAAATGTGGCAAGAAAGTTTGCTGTGTCTGTCAGCATAGTGTTCAGAGGTTGGAGGTGCTACCAGTAGACAGGCCAGTACACCAGGAGATGTGGAGGGGGCCGCAGTACGGGAACAACCCAGCAGCAATAGTCAATTGTGCAAAAAACCTTTACTATAAAGAATATTACAGAAAAAAGACACATTTTCATACATTCTACATATTTAACTATTATGATAGTTTCCTTGGTTTTAGCTACTTTTCCAAAATTGTCAGCAAACAGATTATTGCACACCTAAAAATAAAATTAAAAACATAGGCCTCCTCCATATCCCCTCATAGCCTCCTTTTCCATCGCCAATATAGGTGTTTTCTAGCATTTTGGTAGGAAAAAACCCTCAATGATTAGTTTACAATTTAGGAAAAGTAGAAGAATATTTTACACAGCTCTGCAAGGTCTACTTCACACATCTCTATAGCATACATATATCTTTGAGAGTAAGCTTTTAGCTCACTTGGACCTAAAATATGGGAGAAACACTTCATACAAATTACAAAGCAGGCAGAACATATTCACATTTACAGAATCCGCTGACTTTAGTCAATTGTGCATAGAAACCTTTACTATAAAGCATATTACAGAAAAAAAAGACACATTTTCATACATTCTACATATTTAAACTTAACAATTATGATAGTTTCCTTGGTTTTTAGCTACTTTTCCAAAATTGTCTGCAGATCATTGCACACCTAGAAATGAAATTAAAAAACATAGGCCTCCTCCATATCCCCTCATACCCTCCTTTTCCATCGCCAATATAGGTGTTTTCTAGCATTTTGGTAGGAAAAACCCTCAATGATTTCTTTACAATTTTGGAAAAGTAGAACAATATTTTACACAGCTCTGCAATGTCTTCTTCAGACATCTCTATAGCATATATATCTTTGAGAGTAAGCTTTTAGCTTGCTTGGATCTAAAACATGGGAGAAACACTTCATGCAAATTATAAGGGAGGCAGAACATATTCATATTGTACACAATTCGCTAACTTTAGGCAATTGTGCACAGCAACTTTTAGTATAAAGCATAATTACAAAAAAAACACATTTTTATACATTCTACATATTTAAACTTAACAATTATGATAGCTTCCTTTGTTTTTAGCTACTTTTCCAAAATTGTCAGCAGTTTATTGCACACCTAGAAATGAAATTAAAAACATAGGCCTCCTCCATATCCCCTCATTGCCTCCTTTTCCATCACCAATATAGGTGTTTTCTAGCATTTTGGTAGGAAAAAACCCTCAATGATTAGTTTACAATTTAGGAAAAGTAGAATATTTTACACAGCTCTGCAAAGTCTAGTTCACATATCTCTATAGCATATATATCTTTGAGAGTAAGCTTTTAGCTCACTTGGACCTAAAATATGGGAGAAACACTTCATGCAAATTACAAGGCAGGCAGAACATATTCACATTTACAGAATCCGCTGACTTTAGTCAATTGTGCATAGAATCCTTTACAATAAAGCATATTACAGAAAAAAAGACACATTTTCATACATTCTACATATTTAAACTTAACAATTATGATAGTTTCCTTGGTTTTTATCTACTTTTCCAAAATTGTCTGCAGATCATTGCACACCTAGAAATGAAATTAAAAAACAAAGGCCTCCTCCATATCCCCTCATTGCCTCCTTTTCCATCGCCAATATAGGTGTTTTCTAGCATTTTGGTAGGAAAAACCCTCAATGATTTCTTTACAATTTCAGAAAAGTAGAACAATATTTTACACAGCTCTGCAATGTCTTCTTCAGACATCTCTATAGCATATATATCTTTGAGAGTAAGCTTTTAGCTTGCTTGGATCTAAAACATGGGAGAAACACTTCATGCAAATTATAAGGGAGGCAGAACATATTCACATTGTACACAATCCGCTAACTTTAGGCAATTGTGCACAGCAACTTATAGTATAAAGCATAATACAAAAAAAACACATTTTATACATTCTACATATTTAAACTTAACAATTATGATTGCTTCCTGTTTTTAGCTACTTTTCCAAAATTGTCAGCAGATTATCGTACACCTAGAATTGAAATTAAAAAACATAGGCCTCCTCCACATCCCCATATAGCCTCCTTTTTAATCGCCAATATAGGTGTTTTCTAGCATTTTGGTAGGAAAAAACCCTCAATGGTTAGTTTACAATTTAGGAAAAGTAGAATATTTTACACAGCTCTGCAATGTCTACTTCACACATCACAATAGCATATATATCTTTGAGAGTAAGCTTTTAGCTCACTTGAACCTAAAATATGGGAGAAACACTTCATGCACATTACAAGGCAGGCAGAACATATTTACATTTACAGAATCCGCTGACTTTAGTCAATTGTGCATAGAAACCTTTACTATAAAGCATATTACAGAAAAAAAGACACATTTTCATACATTCTACATATTTAAACTTAACAATTATGATAGTTTCCTTGGTTTTTAGCTACTTTTCCAAAATTGTCTGCAGATCATTGCACACCTTGAAATGAAATTAAAAAACATAGGCCTCCTCCATATCCCCTCATAGCCTCCTTTTCCATCGCCAATATAGGTGTTTTCTAGCATTTTGGCAGGAAAAACCCTCAATGATTTCTTTACAATTTCGGAAAAGTAGAACAATATTTTACACAGCTCTGCAATGTCTTCTTCAGACATCTCTATAGCATATATATCTTTGAGAGTAAGCTTTTAGCTTGCTTGCATCTAAAACATGGGAGAAACATTTCATGCAAATTATAAGGGAGGCAGAACATATTCACATTGTACACAATCCGCTAACTTTAGGCAATTGTGCACAGCAAATTTTAGTATAAAGCATAATACAAAAAAACATTTTTATACATTCTACATATTTAAACTTAACAATTATGATATCTTCCTTTGTTTTTAGCTACTTTTCCAAAATTGTCAGCAGATTATTGCACACCTAGAAATGAAATTAAAAACATAGGCCTCCTCCATATCCCCTCATAGCCTGCTTTTCCATCGCCAATATAGGTGTTTTCTAGCATTTTGGTAGAAAAAAACCCTCAATGATTTGTTTACAATTTAGAAAAAGTAGAAGAATATTTTACACAGCTCTGCAATGTCTTCTTCAGACATCTCTCTAGCATATACAGTGCTCAAAAAAATAAAGGGAACACTTAACCAGCTTTATATAACTCCAAGTAAATCAAAGTTCTGTGAAATCAGACTGTCCACTTAAGAAGCAAAAAGGTTTGACAATAATTTCACATGCTGTTCTACAAATGGAATAGACAACAGATAGAAAGTATTGGCAATTATCAATACACCGTCAATAAAGGAATGTTTCTGCAGGTGGGGACCACAGACAACATCTCAGTACCAATGCTTTCTGGCTGATGTTTTGGTCAGTTTTGAATGTTGGTTGTGCTTTCACACTCGTGGTAGCATGAGACGAACTCTACAACCCACATAAGTGTCTAAGGTAGTGCAGCTCATCCAGGATGGCACATCAATGCGAGCTGTGGCAAGAAGGTTTGCTGTGTCTGTCAGCATAGTGTTCAGAGGTTGGAGGTGCTACCAGGAGACAAGCCAGTACACCAGGAGATGTGGAGCAGGCCGTAGTAGGGGAACAACCCAGCAGCAATAGTCAATTGTGCAAAGAAACCTTTACTATAAAGAATATTACAGAAAAAAGACACATTTTCATACATTCTACATATTTAACTATTATGATAGTTTCCTTGGTTTTAGCTACTTTTCCAAAATTCTCAGCAAACAGATTATTGCACACCTAAAAATAAAATTAAAAACATAGGCCTCCTCCATATCCCCTCATAGCCTCCTTTTCCATCGCCAATATAGGTGTTTTCTAGCATTTTGGTAGGAAAAAACCCTCAATGATTAGTT
Organism: Dendrobates tinctorius; assembly: GCF_039654945.1. Classification (NCBI taxonomy): domain Eukaryota; kingdom Metazoa; phylum Chordata; class Amphibia; order Anura; family Dendrobatidae; genus Dendrobates; species Dendrobates tinctorius. The sequence goes on along the minus strand of NW_027361712.1, from coordinate 24,923,970 downwards.
TACAATTTAGGAAAAGTAGAAGAATATTTTACACAGCTCTGCAAGGTCTACTTCACACATCTCTATAGCATACATATATCTTTGAGAGTAAGCTTTTAGCTCACTTGGACCTAAAATATGGGAGAAACACTTCATACAAATTACAAAGCAGGCAGAACATATTTACATTTACAGAATCCGCTGACTTTAGTCAATTGTGCATAGAAACCTTTACTATAAAGCATATTACAGAAAAAAGACACATTTTCATACATTCTACATATTTAAACTTAACAATTATGATAGTTTCCTTGGTTTTTATCTACTTTTCCAAAATTCTCTGCAGATCATTGCACACCTAGAAATGAAATTAAAAAACAAAGGCCTCCTCCATATCCCCTCATTGCCTCCTTTTCCATCGCCAATATAGATGTTTTCTAGCATTTTGGTAGGAAAAACCCTCAAGGATTTCTTTACAATTTCGGAAAAGTAGAACAATATTTTACACAGCTCTGCAATGTCTTCTTCAGACATCTCTATAGCATATATATCTTTGAGAGTAAGCGTTTACCTTGCTTGGATCTAAAGCATGGGAGAAACACTTCATGCAAATTATAAGGGAGGCAGAACATATTCACATTGTACACAATCCGCTAACTTTAGGCAATTGTGCACAGCAACTTTTAGTATAAAGCATAATACAAAAAAAACACATTTTTATACATTCTACATATTTAAACTTAACAATTATGATTGCTTCCTGTTTTTAGCTACTTTTCCAAAATTGTCAGCAGATTATCGTACACCTAGAATTGAAATTAAAAAACATAGGCCTCCTCCACATCCCCTCATAGTCTCCTTTTTAATCACCAATATAGGTGTTTTCTAGCATTTTGGTAGGAAAAAACCCTCAATGGTTAGTTTACAATTTAGGAAAACTAGAAGAATATTTTACACAGCTCTGCAATGTCTACTTCACACATCACAATAGCATATATATCTTTGAGAGTAAGCTTTTAGCTCACTTGAACCTAAAATATGGGAGAAACACTTCATGCAAATTACAAGGCAGGCAGAACATATTTACATTTACAGAATCCGCTGACTTTAGTCAATTGTGCATAGAAACCTTTACTATAAAGCATATTACAGAAAAAAAGACACATTTTCATACATTCTACATATTTAAACTTAACAATTATGATAGTTTCCTTGGTTTTTAGCTACTTTTCCAAAGTTGTCTGCAGATCATTGCACACCTAGAAATGAAATTAAAAAACATAGGCCTCCTCCATATCCCCTCATAGCCTCCTTTTCCATCGCCAATATAGGTGTTTTCTAGCATTTTGGTAGGAAAAACCCTCAATGATTTCTTTACAATTTCAGAAAAGTAGAACAATATTTTACACAGCTCTGCAATGTCTTCTTCAGACATCTCTATAGCATATATATCTTTGAGAGTAAGCTTTTAGCTTGCTTGGATCTAAAACATGGGAGAAACACTTCATGCAAATTATAAGGGAGGCAGAACATATTCACATTGTACACAATCCGCTAACTTTAGGCAATTGTGCACAGCAACTTTTAGTATAAAGCATAATACAAAAAAAACATTTTTATACATTCTACATATTTAAACTTAACAATTATGATAGCTTCCTTTGTTTTTAGCTACTTTTCCAAAATTGTCAGCAGATTATTGCACACCTAGAAATGAAATTAAAAACATAGGCCTCCTCCATATCCCCTCATAGCCTGCTTTTCCATCGCCAATATAGGTGTTTTCTAGCATTTTGGTAGAAAAAACCCTCAATGATTTGTTTACAATTTAGAAAAAGTAGAAGAATATTTTACACAGCTCTGCAATGTCTTCTTCAGACATCTCTCTACCATATACAGTGCTCAAAAAAATAAAGGGAACACTTAACCAGCTTTATATAACTCTAAGTAATTAAAGTTCTGTGAAATCAGACTGTCCACTTAAGAAGCAAAAAGGTTTGACAATAATTTCACATGCTGTTCTGCAAATGGAATAGACAACAGATGGAAATTATTGGCAATTATCAATACACCGTCAATAAAGGAATGTTTCTGCATGTGGGGACCACAGACAACATCTCAGTACCAATGCTTTCTGGCTGATGTTTTGGTCAGTTTTGAATGTTAGTTGGGCTTTCACACTCGTGGTAGCATGAGACGGACTCTACAACCCACACAAGTGTCTAAGGTAGTGCAGCTCATCCAGGATGGCACATCAATGCGAAATGTGGCAAGAAAGTTTGCTGTGTCTGTCAGCATAGTGTTCAGAGGTTGGAGGTGCTACCAGGAGAGAAGCCAGTACACCAGGAGATGTGGAGGGGGCCACAGTAGGGGAACAACCCAGCAGCAATAGTCAATTGTGCAAAAAACCTTTACTATAAAGAATATTACAGAAAAAAGACACATTTTCATACATTCTACATATTTAACTATTATGATAGTTTCCTTGGTTTTAGCTACTTTTCCAAAATTGTCAGCAAACAGATTATTGCACACCTAAAAATAAAATTAAAAACATAGGCCTCCTCCATATCCCCTCATAGCCTCCTTTTCCATCGCCAATATAGGTGTTTTCTAGCATTTTGGTAGGAAAAAACCCTCAATGATTAGTTTACAATTTAGGAAAAGTAGAAGAATATTTTACACAGCTCTGCAAGGTCTACTTCACACATCTCTATAGCATACATATATCTTTGAGAGTAAGCTTTTAGCTCACTTGGACCTAAAATATGGGAGAAACACTTCATACAAATTACAAAGCAGGCAGAACATATTCACATTGTACACAATCCGCTAACTTTAGGCAATTGTGCACAGCAACTTTTAGTATAAAGCATAATACTAAAAAGACACATTTTCATACATTCTACATATTTAAACTTAACAATTATGATAGTTTCCTTGGTTTTTAGCTACTTTTCCAAAATTGTCTGCAGATCATTGCACACCTAGAAATGAAATTAAAAAACATAGGCCTCCTCCATATCCCCTCATAGCCTCCTTTTCCATCGCCAATATAGGTGTTTTCTAGCAATTTGGTAGGAAAAACCCTCAATGATTTCTTTACAATTTCGGAAAAGTAGAACAATATTTTACACAGCTCTGCAATGTCTTCTTCAGACATCTCTATAGCATATATATCTTGGAGAGTAAGCTTTTAGCTTGCTTTGATCTAAAACATGGGAGAAACACTTCATGCAAATTATAAGGGAGGCAGAACATATTCACATTTTACACAATCCGCTAACTTTAGGCAACTGTGCACAGCAACTTTTAGTATAAAGCATAATACAAAAAAAACACATTTTTATACATTCTACATATTTAAACTTAACAATTATGATAGCTTCCTTTGTTTTTAGCTACTTTTCCAAAATTGTCAGCAGATTATTGCACACCTAGAAATGAAATTAAAAAACATAGGCCTCCTCCATATCCCCTCATAGCCTGCTTTTCCATCGCCAATATAGGTGTTTTCTAGCATTTTGGTAGAAAAAACCCTCAATGATTTGTTTACAATTTAGGAAAAGTAGAATATTTTACACAGCTCTGCAATGTCTACTTCACACATCACAATAGCATATATATCTTTGAGAGTAAGCTTTTAGCTCACTTGGACCTAAAATATGGGAGAAACACTTCATGCAAATTACAAGGCAGGCAGAACATATTTACATTTACAGAATCCGCTGACTTTAGTCAATTGTGCATAGAAACCTTTACTATAAAGCATATTACAGAAAAAAAGACACATTTTCATACATTCTACATATTTAAACTTAACAATTATGATAGTTTCCTTGGTTTTAGCTACTTTTCCAAAACTGTCTGCAGATCATTGCACACCTTGAAATGAAATTAAAAAACATAGGCCTCCTCCATATCCCCTCATAGCCTCCTTTTCCATCGCCAATATAGGTGTTTTCTAGCATTTTGGTAGGAAAAACCCTCAATGATTTCTTTACAATTTCGGAAAAGTAGAACAATATTTTACACAGCTCTGCAATGTCTTCTTCAGACATCTCTATAGCATATATATCTTTGAGAGTAAGCTTTTAGCTTGCTTGGATCTAAAACATGGGAGAAACACTTCATGCAAATTATAAGGGAGGCAGAACATATTCACATTGTACACAATCCGCTAACTTTAGGCAATTGTGCACAGCAACTTTTAGTATAAAGCATAATACTAAAAAAACACATTTTTATACATTCTACATATTTAAACTTAACAATTATGATAGCTTCCTTTGTTTTTAGCTACTTTTCCAAAATTGTCAGCAGATTATTGCACACCTAGAAATGAAATTAAAAACATAGGCCTCCTCCATATCCCCTCATAGCCTGCTTTTCCATCGCCAATATAGGTGTTTTCTAGCATTTTGGTAGAAAAAACCCTCAATGATTTGTTTACAATTTAGAAAAAGTAGAAGAATATTTTACACAGCTCTGCAATGTCTTCTTCAGACATCTCTCTAGCATCTACAGTGCTCAAAAAATAAAGGGAACACTTAACCAGTTTTATATAACTCTAAGTAATTAAAGTTCTGTGAAATCAGACTGTCCACTTAAGAAGCAAAAAGGTTTGACAATAATTTCACATGCTGTTCTGCAAATGGAATAGACAACAGATGGAAATTATTGGCAATTATCAATACACCGTCAATAAAGGAATGTTTCTGCATGTGGGGACCACAGACAACATCTCAGTACCAATGCTTTCTGGCTGATGTTTTGGTCAGTTTTGAATGTTGGTTGGGCTTTCACACTCGTGGTAGCATGAGACGGACTCTACAACCCACACAAGTGTCTAAGGTAGTGCAGCTCATCCAGGATGGCACATCAATGCGAAATGTGGCAAGAAAGTTTGCTGTGTCTGTCAGCATAGTGTTCAGAGGTTGGAGGTGCTACCAGTAGACAGGCCAGTACACCAGGAGATGTGGAGGGGGCCGCAGTACGGGAACAACCCAGCAGCAATAGTCAATTGTGCAAAAAACCTTTACTATAAAGAATATTACAGAAAAAAGACACATTTTCATACATTCTACATATTTAACTATTATGATAGTTTCCTTGGTTTTAGCTACTTTTCCAAAATTGTCAGCAAACAGATTATTGCACACCTAAAAATAAAATTAAAAACATAGGCCTCCTCCATATCCCCTCATAGCCTCCTTTTCCATCGCCAATATAGGTGTTTTCTAGCATTTTGGTAGGAAAAAACCCTCAATGATTAGTTTACAATTTAGGAAAAGTAGAAGAATATTTTACACAGCTCTGCAAGGTCTACTTCACACATCTCTATAGCATACATATATCTTTGAGAGTAAGCTTTTAGCTCACTTGGACCTAAAATATGGGAGAAACACTTCATACAAATTACAAAGCAGGCAGAACATATTCACATTTACAGAATCCGCTGACTTTAGTCAATTGTGCATAGAAACCTTTACTATAAAGCATATTACAGAAAAAAAAGACACATTTTCATACATTCTACATATTTAAACTTAACAATTATGATAGTTTCCTTGGTTTTTAGCTACTTTTCCAAAATTGTCTGCAGATCATTGCACACCTAGAAATGAAATTAAAAAACATAGGCCTCCTCCATATCCCCTCATACCCTCCTTTTCCATCGCCAATATAGGTGTTTTCTAGCATTTTGGTAGGAAAAACCCTCAATGATTTCTTTACAATTTTGGAAAAGTAGAACAATATTTTACACAGCTCTGCAATGTCTTCTTCAGACATCTCTATAGCATATATATCTTTGAGAGTAAGCTTTTAGCTTGCTTGGATCTAAAACATGGGAGAAACACTTCATGCAAATTATAAGGGAGGCAGAACATATTCATATTGTACACAATTCGCTAACTTTAGGCAATTGTGCACAGCAACTTTTAGTATAAAGCATAATTACAAAAAAAACACATTTTTATACATTCTACATATTTAAACTTAACAATTATGATAGCTTCCTTTGTTTTTAGCTACTTTTCCAAAATTGTCAGCAGTTTATTGCACACCTAGAAATGAAATTAAAAACATAGGCCTCCTCCATATCCCCTCATTGCCTCCTTTTCCATCACCAATATAGGTGTTTTCTAGCATTTTGGTAGGAAAAAACCCTCAATGATTAGTTTACAATTTAGGAAAAGTAGAATATTTTACACAGCTCTGCAAAGTCTAGTTCACATATCTCTATAGCATATATATCTTTGAGAGTAAGCTTTTAGCTCACTTGGACCTAAAATATGGGAGAAACACTTCATGCAAATTACAAGGCAGGCAGAACATATTCACATTTACAGAATCCGCTGACTTTAGTCAATTGTGCATAGAATCCTTTACAATAAAGCATATTACAGAAAAAAAGACACATTTTCATACATTCTACATATTTAAACTTAACAATTATGATAGTTTCCTTGGTTTTTATCTACTTTTCCAAAATTGTCTGCAGATCATTGCACACCTAGAAATGAAATTAAAAAACAAAGGCCTCCTCCATATCCCCTCATTGCCTCCTTTTCCATCGCCAATATAGGTGTTTTCTAGCATTTTGGTAGGAAAAACCCTCAATGATTTCTTTACAATTTCAGAAAAGTAGAACAATATTTTACACAGCTCTGCAATGTCTTCTTCAGACATCTCTATAGCATATATATCTTTGAGAGTAAGCTTTTAGCTTGCTTGGATCTAAAACATGGGAGAAACACTTCATGCAAATTATAAGGGAGGCAGAACATATTCACATTGTACACAATCCGCTAACTTTAGGCAATTGTGCACAGCAACTTATAGTATAAAGCATAATACAAAAAAAACACATTTTATACATTCTACATATTTAAACTTAACAATTATGATTGCTTCCTGTTTTTAGCTACTTTTCCAAAATTGTCAGCAGATTATCGTACACCTAGAATTGAAATTAAAAAACATAGGCCTCCTCCACATCCCCATATAGCCTCCTTTTTAATCGCCAATATAGGTGTTTTCTAGCATTTTGGTAGGAAAAAACCCTCAATGGTTAGTTTACAATTTAGGAAAAGTAGAATATTTTACACAGCTCTGCAATGTCTACTTCACACATCACAATAGCATATATATCTTTGAGAGTAAGCTTTTAGCTCACTTGAACCTAAAATATGGGAGAAACACTTCATGCACATTACAAGGCAGGCAGAACATATTTACATTTACAGAATCCGCTGACTTTAGTCAATTGTGCATAGAAACCTTTACTATAAAGCATATTACAGAAAAAAAGACACATTTTCATACATTCTACATATTTAAACTTAACAATTATGATAGTTTCCTTGGTTTTTAGCTACTTTTCCAAAATTGTCTGCAGATCATTGCACACCTTGAAATGAAATTAAAAAACATAGGCCTCCTCCATATCCCCTCATAGCCTCCTTTTCCATCGCCAATATAGGTGTTTTCTAGCATTTTGGCAGGAAAAACCCTCAATGATTTCTTTACAATTTCGGAAAAGTAGAACAATATTTTACACAGCTCTGCAATGTCTTCTTCAGACATCTCTATAGCATATATATCTTTGAGAGTAAGCTTTTAGCTTGCTTGCATCTAAAACATGGGAGAAACATTTCATGCAAATTATAAGGGAGGCAGAACATATTCACATTGTACACAATCCGCTAACTTTAGGCAATTGTGCACAGCAAATTTTAGTATAAAGCATAATACAAAAAAACATTTTTATACATTCTACATATTTAAACTTAACAATTATGATATCTTCCTTTGTTTTTAGCTACTTTTCCAAAATTGTCAGCAGATTATTGCACACCTAGAAATGAAATTAAAAACATAGGCCTCCTCCATATCCCCTCATAGCCTGCTTTTCCATCGCCAATATAGGTGTTTTCTAGCATTTTGGTAGAAAAAAACCCTCAATGATTTGTTTACAATTTAGAAAAAGTAGAAGAATATTTTACACAGCTCTGCAATGTCTTCTTCAGACATCTCTCTAGCATATACAGTGCTCAAAAAAATAAAGGGAACACTTAACCAGCTTTATATAACTCCAAGTAAATCAAAGTTCTGTGAAATCAGACTGTCCACTTAAGAAGCAAAAAGGTTTGACAATAATTTCACATGCTGTTCTACAAATGGAATAGACAACAGATAGAAAGTATTGGCAATTATCAATACACCGTCAATAAAGGAATGTTTCTGCAGGTGGGGACCACAGACAACATCTCAGTACCAATGCTTTCTGGCTGATGTTTTGGTCAGTTTTGAATGTTGGTTGTGCTTTCACACTCGTGGTAGCATGAGACGAACTCTACAACCCACATAAGTGTCTAAGGTAGTGCAGCTCATCCAGGATGGCACATCAATGCGAGCTGTGGCAAGAAGGTTTGCTGTGTCTGTCAGCATAGTGTTCAGAGGTTGGAGGTGCTACCAGGAGACAAGCCAGTACACCAGGAGATGTGGAGCAGGCCGTAGTAGGGGAACAACCCAGCAGCAATAGTCAATTGTGCAAAGAAACCTTTACTATAAAGAATATTACAGAAAAAAGACACATTTTCATACATTCTACATATTTAACTATTATGATAGTTTCCTTGGTTTTAGCTACTTTTCCAAAATTCTCAGCAAACAGATTATTGCACACCTAAAAATAAAATTAAAAACATAGGCCTCCTCCATATCCCCTCATAGCCTCCTTTTCCATCGCCAATATAGGTGTTTTCTAGCATTTTGGTAGGAAAAAACCCTCAATGATTAGTTTACAATTTAGGAAAAGTAGAAGAATATTTTACACAGCTCTGCAAGGTCTACTTCACACATCTCTATAGCATACATATATCTTTGAGAGTAAGCTTTTAGCTCACTTGGACCTAAAATATGGGAGAAACACTTCATACAAATTACAAAGCAGGCAGAACATATTTACATTTACAGAATCCGCTGACTTTAGTCAATTGTGCATAGAAACCTTTACTATAAAGCATATTACAGAAAAAAGACACATTTTCATACATTCTACATATTTAAACTTAACAATTATGATAGTTTCCTTGGTTTTTATCTACTTTTCCAAAATTCTCTGCAGATCATTGCACACCTAGAAATGAAATTAAAAAACAAAGGCCTCCTCCATATCCCCTCATTGCCTCCTTTTCCATCGCCAATATAGATGTTTTCTAGCATTTTGGTAGGAAAAACCCTCAAGGATTTCTTTACAATTTCGGAAAAGTAGAACAATATTTTACACAGCTCTGCAATGTCTTCTTCAGACATCTCTATAGCATATATATCTTTGAGAGTAAGCGTTTACCTTGCTTGGATCTAAAGCATGGGAGAAACACTTCATGCAAATTATAAGGGAGGCAGAACATATTCACATTGTACACAATCCGCTAACTTTAGGCAATTGTGCACAGCAACTTTTAGTATAAAGCATAATACAAAAAAAACACATTTTTATACATTCTACATATTTAAACTTAACAATTATGATTGCTTCCTGTTTTTAGCTACTTTTCCAAAATTGTCAGCAGATTATCGTACACCTAGAATTGAAATTAAAAAACATAGGCCTCCTCCACATCCCCTCATAGCCTCCTTTTTAATCACCAATATAGGTGTTTTCTAGCATTTTGGTAGGAAAAAACCCTCAATGGTTAGTTTACAATTTAGGAAAACTAGAAGAATATTTTACACAGCTCTGCAATGTCTACTTCACACATCACAATAGCATATATATCTTTGAGAGTAAGCTTTTAGCTCACTTGAACCTAAAATATGGGAGAAACACTTCATGCAAATTACAAGGCAGGCAGAACATATTTACATTTACAGAATCCGCTGACTTTAGTCAATTGTGCATAGAAACCTTTACTATAAAGCATATTACAGAAAAAAAGACACATTTTCATACATTCTACATATTTAAACTTAACAATTATGATAGTTTCCTTGGTTTTTAGCTACTTTTCCAAAGTTGTCTGCAGATCATTGCACACCTAGAAATGAAATTAAAAAACATAGGCCTCCTCCATATCCCCTCATAGCCTCCTTTTCCATCGCCAATATAGGTGTTTTCTAGCATTTTGGTAGGAAAAACCCTCAATGATTTCTTTACAATTTCAGAAAAGTAGAACAATATTTTACACAGCTCTGCAATGTCTTCTTCAGACATCTCTATAGCATATATATCTTTGAGAGTAAGCTTTTAGCTTGCTTGGATCTAAAACATGGGAGAAACACTTCATGCAAATTATAAGGGAGGCAGAACATATTCACATTGTACACAATCCGCTAACTTTAGGCAATTGTGCACAGCAACTTTTAGTATAAAGCATAATACAAAAAAAACATTTTTATACATTCTACATATTTAAACTTAACAATTATGATAGCTTCCTTTGTTTTTAGCTACTTTTCCAAAATTGTCAGCAGATTATTGCACACCTAGAAATGAAATTAAAAACATAGGCCTCCTCCATATCCCCTCATAGCCTGCTTTTCCATCGCCAATATAGGTGTTTTCTAGCATTTTGGTAGAAAAAACCCTCAATGATTTGTTTACAATTTAGAAAAAGTAGAAGAATATTTTACACAGCTCTGCAATGTCTTCTTCAGACATCTCTCTACCATATACAGTGCTCAAAAAAATAAAGGGAACACTTAACCAGCTTTATATAACTCTAAGTAATTAAAGTTCTGTGAAATCAGACTGTCCACTTAAGAAGCAAAAAGGTTTGACAATAATTTCACATGCTGTTCTGCAAATGGAATAGACAACAGATGGAAATTATTGGCAATTATCAATACACCGTCAATAAAGGAATGTTTCTGCATGTGGGGACCACAGACAACATCTCAGTACCAATGCTTTCTGGCTGATGTTTTGGTCAGTTTTGAATGTTAGTTGGGCTTTCACACTCGTGGTAGCATGAGACGGACTCTACAACCCACACAAGTGTCTAAGGTAGTGCAGCTCATCCAGGATGGCACATCAATGCGAAATGTGGCAAGAAAGTTTGCTGTGTCTGTCAGCATAGTGTTCAGAGGTTGGAGGTGCTACCAGGAGAGAAGCCAGTACACCAGGAGATGTGGAGGGGGCCGCAGTAGGGGAACAACCCAGCAGCAATAGTCAATTGTGCAAAAAACCTTTACTATAAAGAATATTACAGAAAAAAGACACATTTTCATACATTCTACATATTTAACTATTATGATAGTTTCCTTGGTTTTAGCTACTTTTCCAAAATTGTCAGCAAACAGATTATTGCACACCTAAAAATAAAATTAAAAACATAGGCCTCCTCCATATCCCCTCATAGCCTCCTTTTCCATCGCCAATATAGGTGTTTTCTAGCATTTTGGTAGGAAAAAACCCTCAATGATTAGTTTACAATTTAGGAAAAGTAGAAGAATATTTTACACAGCTCTGCAAGGTCTACTTCACACATCTCTATAGCATACATATATCTTTGAGAGTAAGCTTTTAGCTCACTTGGACCTAAAATATGGGAGAAACACTTCATACAAATTACAAAGCAGGCAGAACATATTCACATTGTACACAATCCGCTAACTTTAGGCAATTGTGCACAGCAACTTTTAGTATAAAGCATAATACTAAAAAGACACATTTTCATACATTCTACATATTTAAACTTAACAATTATGATAGTTTCCTTGGTTTTTAGCTACTTTTCCAAAATTGTCTGCAGATCATTGCACACCTAGAAATGAAATTAAAAAACATAGGCCTCCTCCATATCCCCTCATAGCCTCCTTTTCCATCGCCAATATAGGTGTTTTCTAGCAATTTGGTAGGAAAAACCCTCAATGATTTCTTTACAATTTCGGAAAAGTAGAACAATATTTTACACAGCTCTGCAATGTCTTCTTCAGACATCTCTATAGCATATATATCTTGGAGAGTAAGCTTTTAGCTTGCTTTGATCTAAAACATGGGAGAAACACTTCATGCAAATTATAAGGGAGGCAGAACATATTCACATTTTACACAATCCGCTAACTTTAGGCAACTGTGCACAGCAACTTTTAGTATAAAGCATAATACAAAAAAAACACATTTTTATACATTCTACATATTTAAACTTAACAATTATGATAGCTTCCTTTGTTTTTAGCTACTTTTCCAAAATTGTCAGCAGATTATTGCACACCTAGAAATGAAATTAAAAAACATAGGCCTCCTCCATATCCCCTCATAGCCTGCTTTTCCATCGCCAATATAGGTGTTTTCTAGCATTTTCGTAGAAAAAACCCTCAATGATTTGTTTACAATTTAGGAAAAGTAGAATATTTTACACAGCTCTGCAATGTCTACTTCACACATCACAATAGCATATATATCTTTGAGAGTAAGCTTTTAGCTCACTTGGACCTAAAATATGGGAGAAACACTTCATGCAAATTACAAGGCAGGCAGAACATATTTACATTTACAGAATCCGCTGACTTAAGTCAATTGTGCATAGAAACCTTTACTATAAAGCATATTACAGAAAAAAAGACACATTTTCATACATTCTACATATTTAAACTTAACAATTATGATAGTTTCCTTGGTTTTTAGCTACTTTTCCAAAATTGTCTGCAGATCATTGCACACCTTGAAATGAAATTAAAAAACATAGGCCTCCTCCATATCCCCTCATAGCCTCCTTTTCCATCGCCAATATAGGTGTTTTCTAGCATTTTGGTAGGAAAAACCCTCAATGATTTCTTTACAATTTCGGAAAAGTAGAACAATATTTTACACAGCTCTGCAATGTCTTCTTCAGACATCTCTATAGCATATATATCTTTGAGAGTAAGCTTTTAGCTTGCTTGGATCTAAAACATGGGAGAAACACTTCATGCAAATTATAAGGGAGGCAGAACATATTCACATTGTACACAATCCGCTAACTTTAGGCAATTGTGCACAGCAACTTTTAGTATAAAGCATAATACTAAAAAAACACATTTTTATACATTCTACATATTTAAACTTAACAATTATGATAGCTTCCTTTGTTTTTAGCTACTTTTCCAAAATTGTCAGCAGATTATTGCACACCTAGAAATGAAATTAAAAGCATAGGCCTTCTCCATATCCCCTCATAGCCTGCTTTTCCATCGCCAATATAGGTGTTTTCTAGCATTTTGGTAGAAAAAACCCTCAATGATTTGTTTACAATTTAGAAAAAGTAGAAGAATATTTTACACAGCTCTGCAATGTCTTCTTCAGACATCTCTCTAGCATCTACAGTGCTCAAAAAATAAAGGGAACACTTAACCAGCTTTATATAACTCCAAGTAAATCAAAGTTCTGTGAAATCAGACTGTCCACTTAAGAAGCAAAAAGGTTTGACAATAATTTCACATGCTGTTCTGCAAATGGAATAGACAACAGATGGAAATTATTGGCAATTATCAATACACCGTCAATAAAGGAATGTTTCTGCATGTGGGGACCACAGACAACATCTCAGTACCAATGCTTTCTGGCTGATGTTTTGGTCAGTTTTGAATGTTAGTTGGGCTTTCACACTCGTGGTAGCATGAGACGGACTCTACAACCCACACAAGTGTCTAAGGTAGTGCAGCTCATCCAGGATGGCACATCAATGCGAAATGTGGCAAGAAAGTTTGCTGTGTCTGTCAGCATAGTGTTCAGAGGTTGGAGGTGCTACCAGGAGAGAAGCCAGTACACCAGGAGATGTGGAGGGGGCCGCAGTAGGGGAACAACCCAGCAGCAATAGTCAATTGTGCAAAAAACCTTTACTATAAAGAATATTACAGAAAAAAGACACATTTTCATACATTCTACATATTTAACTATTATGATAGTTTCCTTGGTTTTAGCTACTTTTCCAAAATTGTCAGCAAACAGATTATTGCACACCTAAAAATAAAATTAAAAACATAGGCCTCCTCCATATCCCCTCATAGCCTCCTTTTCCATCACCAATATAGGTGTTTTCTAGCATTTTGGTAGGAAAAAACCCTCAATGATTAGATTACAATTTAGGAAAAGTAGAAGAATAATTTACACAGCTCTGCAAGGTCTACTTCACACATCTCTATAGCATACATATATCTTTGAGAGTAAGCTTTTAGCTCACTTGGACCTAAAATATGGGAGAAACACTTCATACAAATTACAAAGCAGGCAGAACATATTCACATTTACAGAATCCGCTGACTTTAGTCAATTGTGCATAGAAACCTTTACTATAAAGCATATTACAGAAAAAAAAGACACATTTTCATACATTCTACATATTTAAACTTAACAATTATGATAGTTTCCTTGGTTTTTAGCTACTTTTCCAAAATTGTCTGCAGATCATTGCACACCTAGAAATGAAATTAAAAAACATAGGCCTCCTCCATATCCCCTCATAGCCTCCTTTTCCATCGCCAATATAGGTGTTTTCTAGCATTTTGGTAGGAAAAACCCTCAATGATTTCTTTACAATTTTGGAAAAGTAGAACAATATTTTACACAGCTCTGCAATGTCTTCTTCAGATATCTCTATAGCATATATATCTTTGAGAGTAAGCTTTTAGCTTGCTTGGATCTAAAACATGGGAGAAACACTTCATGCAAATTATAAGGGAGGCAGAACATATTCATATTGTACACAATTCGCTAACTTTAGGCAATTGTGCACAGCAACTTTTAGTATAAAGCATAATACAAAAAAAACACATTTTTATACATTCTACATATTTAAACTTAACAATTATGATAGCTTCCTTTGTTTTTAGCTACTTTTCCAAAATTGTCAGCAGATTATTGCACACCTAGAAATGAAATTAAAAACATAGGCCTCCTCCATATCCCCTCATTGCCTCCTTTTCCATCACCAATATAGGTGTTTTCTAGCATTTTGGTAGGAAAAAACCCTCAATGATTAGTTTACAATTTAGGAAAAGTAGAATATTTTACACAGCTCTGCAAAGTCTACTTCACATATCTCTATAGCATATATATCTTTGAGAGTAAGCTTTTAGCTCACTTGGACCTAAAATATGGGAGAAACACTTCATGCAAATTACAAGGCAGGCAGAACATATTCACATTTACAGAATCCGCTGACTTTAGTCAATTGTGCATAGAAACCTTTACTATAAAGCATATTACAGAAAAAAAGACATATTTTCATACATTCTACATATTTAAACTTAACAATTATGATAGTTTCCTTGGTTTTTATCTACTTTTCCAAAATTGTCTGCAGATCATTGCACACCTAGAAATGAAATTAAAAAACAAAGGCCTCCTCCATATCCCCTCATTGCCTCCTTTTCCATCGCCAATATAGGTGTTTTCTAGCATTTTGGTAGGAAAAACCCTCAATGATTTCTTTACAATTTCGGAAAAGTAGAACAATATTTTACACAGCTCTGCAATGTCTTCTTCAGACATCTCTACAGCATATATATCTTTGAGAGTAAGCGTTTAGCTTGCTTGGATCTAAAGCATGGGAGAAACACTTCATGCAAATTATAAGGGAGGCAGAACATATTCACATTGTACACAATCCGCTAACTTTAGGAAATTGTGCACAGCAACTTTTAGTATAAAGCATAATACAAAAAAACACATTTTTATACATTCTACATATTTAAACTTAACAATTATGATTGCTTCCTGTTTTTAGCTACTTTTCCAAAATTGTCAGCAGATTATCGTACACCTAGAATTGAAATTAAAAAACATAGGCCTCCTCCACATCCCCTCATAGCCTCCTTTTTAATCGCCAATATAGGTGTTTTCTAGCATTTTGGTAGGAAAAAACCCTCAATGGTTAGTTTACAATTTAGGAAAAGTAGAATATTTTACACAGCTCTGCAATGTCTACTTCACACATCACAAAAGCATATATATCTTTGAGAGTAAGCTTTTAGCTCACTTGAACCTAAAATATGGGAGAAACACTTCATGCAAATTACAAGGCAGGCAGAACATATTTACATTTACAGAATCCGCTGACTTTAGTCAATTGTGCATAGAAACCTTTACTATAAAGCATATTACAGAAAAAAAGACACATTTTCATACATTCTACATATTTAAACTTAACAATTATGATAGTTTCCTTGGTTTTTAGCTACTTTTCCAAAATTGTCTGCAGATCATTGCACACCTAGAAATGAAATTAAAAAACATAGGCCTCCTCCATATCCCCTCATAGCCTCCTTTTCCATCGCCAATATAGGTGTTTTCTAGCATTTTGGTAGGAAAAACCCTCAATGATTTCTTTACAATTTCAGAAAAGTAGAACAATATTTTACACAGCTCTGCAATGTCTTCTTCAGACATCTCTATAGCATATATATCTTTGAGAGTAAGCTTTTAGCTTGCTTGGATCTAAAACATGGGAGAAACACTTCATGCAAATTATAAGGGAGGCAGAACATATTCACATTGTACACAATCCGCTAACTTTAGGCAATTGTGCACAGCAACTTATAGTATAAAGCATAATACAAAAAAAACACATTTTTATACATTCTACATATTTAAACATAACAATTATGATTGCTTCCTGTTTTTAGCTACTTTTCCAAAATTGTCAGCAGATTATCGTACACCTAGAATTGAAACTAAAAAACATAGGCCTCCTCCACATCCCCATATAGCCTCCTTTTTAATCGCCAATATAGGTGTTTTCTAGCATTTTGGTAGGAAAAAACCCTCAATGGTTAGTTTACAATTTAGGAAAAGTAGAATATTTTACACAGCTCTGCAATGTCTACTTCACACATCACAATAGCATATATATCTTTGAGAGTAAGCTTTTAGCTCACTTGAACCTAAAATATGGGAGAAACACTTCATGCACATTACAAGGCAGGCAGAACATATTTACATTTACAGAATCCGCTGACTTTAGTCAATTGTGCATAGAAACCTTTACTATAAAGCATATTACAGAAAAAAAGACACATTTTCATACATTCTACATTTTTAAACTTAACAATTATGATAGTTTCCTTGGTTTTTAGCTACTTTTCCAAAATTGTCTGCAGATCATTGCACACCTTGAAATGAAATTAAAAAACATAGGCCTCCTCCATATCCCCTCATAGCCTCCTTTTCCATCGCCAATATACGTGTTTTCTAGCATTTTGGCAGGAAAAACCCTCAATGATTTCTTTACAATTTCGGAAAAGTAGAACAATATTTTACACAGCTCTGCAATGTCTTCTTCAGACATCTCTATAGCATATATATCTTTGAGAGTAAGCTTTTAGCTTGCTTGGATCTAAAACATGGGAGAAACATTTCATGCAAATTATAAGGGAGGCAGAACATATTCACATTGTACACAATCCGCTAACTTTAGGCAATTGTGCACAGCAAATTTTAGTATAAAGCATAATACAAAAAAACATTTTTATACATTCTACATATTTAAACTTAACAATTATGATATCTTCCTTTGTTTTTAGCTACTTTTCCAAAATTGTCAGCAGATTATTGCACACCTAGAAATGAAATTAAAAACATAGGCCTCCTCCATATCCCCTCATAGCCTGCTTTTCCATCGCCAATATAGGTGTTTTCTAGCATTTTGGTCGAAAAAAACCCTCAATGATTTGTTTACAATTTAGAAAAAGTAGAAGAATATTTTACACAGCTCTGCAATGTCTTCTTCAGACATCTCTCTAGCATATACAGTGCTCAAAAAAATAAAGGGAACACTTAACCAGCTTTATATAACTCCAAGTAAATCAAAGTTCTGTGAAATCAGACTGTCCACTTAAGAAGCAAAAAGGTTTGACAATAATTTCACATGCTGTTCTACAAATGGAATAGACAACAGATAGAAAGTATTGGCAATTATCAATACACCGTCAATAAAGGAATGTTTCTGCAGGTGGGTACCACAGACAACATCTCAGTACCAATGCTTTCTGGCTGATGTTTTGGTCAGTTTTGAATGTTGGTTGTGCTTTCACACTCGTGGTAGCATGAGACGAACTCTACAACCCACACAAGTGTCTAAGGTAGTGCAGCTCATCCAGGATGGCACATCAATGCGAGCTGTGGCAAGAAGGTTTGCTGTGTCTGTCAGCATAGTGTTCAGAGGTTGGAGGTGCTACCAGGAGACAAGCCAGTACACCAGGAGATATGGAGCGGGCCGTAGTAGGGGAACAACCCAGCAGCAATAGTCAATTGTGCAAAGAAACCTTTACTATAAAGAATATTACAGAAAAAAGACACATTTTCATACATTCTACATATTTAACTATTATGATAGTTTCCTTGGTTTTAGCTACTTTTCCAAAATTCTCAGCAAACAGATTATTGCACACCTAAAAATAAAATTAAAAACATAGGCCTCCTCCATATCCCCTCATTGCCTCCTTTTCCATCGCTAATATAGGTGTTTTCTAGCATTTTGGTAGGAAAAACCCTCAAGGATTTCTTTACAATTTCGGAAAAGTAGAACAATATTTTACACAGCTCTGCAATGTCTTCTTCAGACATCTCTATAGCATATATATCTTTGAGAGTAAGCGTTTACCTTGCTTGGATCTAAAGCATGGGAGAAACACTTCATGCAAATTATAAGGGAGGCAGAACATATTCACATTGTACACAATCCGCTAACTTTAGGCAATTGTGCACAGCAACTTTTAGTATAAAGCATAATACAAAAAAAACACATTTTTATACATTCTACATATTTAAACTTAACAATTATGATTGCTTCCTGTTTTTAGCCACTTTTCCAAAATTGTCAGCAGATTATCGTACACCTAGAATTGAAATTAAAAAATATAGGCCTCCTCCACATCCCCTCATAGCCTCCTTTTTAATCGCCAATATAGGTGTTTTCTAGCATTTTGGTAGGAAAAAACCCTCAATGGTTAGTTTACAATTTAGGAAAAGTAGAAGAATATTTTACATAGCTCTGCAAGGTCTACTTCACACATCTCTATAGCATGCATATATCTTTGAGAGTAAGCTATTAGCTCACTTGGACCTAAAATATGGGAGAAACACTTCATACAAATTACAAAGCAGGCAGAACATATTCACATTTACAGAATCTGCTGACTTTAGTCAATTGTGCATAGAAACCTTTACTATAAAGCATATTACAGAAAAAAACACATTTTCATACATTCTACATATTTAAACTTAACAATTATGATAGTTTCCTTGGTTTTTAGCTACTTTTCCAAAATTGTCTGCAGATCATTGCACACCTAGAAATGAAATTTAAAAACATAGGCCTCCTCCATATCCCCTCATAGCCTCCTTTTCCATCGCCAATATAGGTGTTTTCTAGCAATTTGGTAGGAAAAACCCTCAATGATTTCTTTACAATTTCGGAAAAGTAGAACAATATTTTACACAGCTCTGCAATGTCTTCTTCAGACATCTCTATAGCATATATATCTTGGAGAGTAAGCTTTAAGCTTGCTTTGATCTAAAACATGGGAGAAACACTTCATGCAAATTATAAGGGAGGCAGAACATATTCACATTTTACACAATCCGCTAACTTTAGGCAATTGTGCACAGCAACTTTTAGTATAAAGCATAATACAAAAAAAAACACATTTTTATACATTCTACATATTTAAACTTAACAATTATGATAGCTTCCTTTGTTTTTAGCTACTTTTCCAAAATTGTCAGCAGATTATTGCACACCTAGAAATGAAATTAAAAAACATAGGCCTCCTCCATATCCCCTCATAGCCTGCTTTTCCATCGCCAATATAGGTGTTTTCTTGCATTTTGGTAGAAAAAACCCTCAATGATTTGTTTACAATTTAGGAAAAGTAGAATATTTTACACAGCTCTGCAATGTCTACTTCACACATCACAATAGCATATATATCTTTGAGAGTAAGCTTTTAGCTCACTTGGACCTAAAATATGGGAGAAACACTTCATGCAAATTACAAGGCAGGCAGAACATATTTACATTTACAGAATCCGCTGACTTTAGTCAATTTTGCATAGAAACCTTTACTATAAAGCATATTACAGAAAAAAAGACACATTTTCATACATTCTACATATTTAAACTTAACAATTATGATAGTTTCCTTGGTTTTTAGCTACTTTTCCAAAATTGTCTGCAGATCATTGCACACCTTGAAATGAAATTAAAAAACATAGGCCTCCTCCATATCCCCTCATAGCCTCCTTTTCCATCGCCAATATAGGTGTTTTCTAGCATTTTGGTAGGAAAAACCCTCAATGATTTCTTTACAATTTCGGAAAAGTAGAACAATATTTTACACAGCTCTGCAATGTCTTCTTCAGACATCTCTATAGCATATATATATTTGAGAGTAAGCTTTTAGCTTGCTTGGATCAAAAACATGGGAGAAACACTTCATGCAAATTATAAGGGAGGCAGAACATATTCACATTGTACACAATCCGCTAACTTTAGGCAATTGTGCACAGCAACTTTTAGTATAAAGCATAATACTAAAAAAACACATTTTTATACATTCTACATATTTAAACTTAACAATTATGATAGCTTCCTTTGTTTTTAGCTACTTTTCCAAAATTGTCAGCAGATTATTGCACACCTAGAAATGAAATTAAAAACATAGGCCTCCTCCATATCCCCTCATAGCCTGCTTTTCCATCGCCAATATAGGTGTTTTCTAGCATTTTGGTAGAAAAAACCCTCAATGATTTGTTTACAATTTAGAAAAAGTAGAAGAATATTTTACACAGCTCTGCAATGTCTTCTTCAGACATCTCTCTAGCATCTACAGTGCTCAAAAAATAAAGGGAACACTTAACCAGCTTTATATAACTCCAAGTAAATCAAAGTTCTGTGAAATCAGACTGTCCACTTAAGAAGCAAAAAGGTTTGACAATAATTTCACATGCTGTTCTGCAAATGGAATAGACAACAGATGGAAATTATTGGCAATTATCAATACACCGTCAATAAAGGAATGTTTCTGCAGGTGGGGACCACAGACAACATCTCAGTACCAATGCTTTCTGGCTGATGTTTTGGTCAGTTTTGAATGTTGGTTGTGATTTCACACTCGTGGTAGCATGAGACGGACTCTACAACCCACACAAGTGTCTAAGGTAGTGCAGCTCATCCAGGATGGCACATCAATTCGAGCTGTGGCAAGAAGGTTTGCTGTGTCTGTCAGCATAGTGTTCAGAGGTTGGAGGTGCTACCAGGAGACAAGCCAGTACACCAGGAGATGTGGAGGGGGCCGTAGTAGGGGAACAACCCAGCAGCAATAGTCAATTGTGCAAAAAAACCTTTACTATAAAGAATATTACAGAAAAAAGACACATTTTCATACATTCTACATATTTAACTATTATGATAGTTTCCTTGGTTTTAGCTACTTTTCCAAAATTGTCAGCAAACAGATTATTGCACACCTAAAAATAAAATTAAAAACATAGGCCTCCTCCATATCCCCTCATAGCCTCCTTTTCCATCGCCAATATAGGTGTTTTCTAGCATTTTGGTAGGAAAAAACCCTCAATGATTAGTTTACAATTTAGGAAAAGTAGAAGAATATTTTACACAGCTCTGCAAGGTCTACTTCACACATCTCTATAGCATACATATATCTTTGAGAGTAAGTTTTTAGCTCACTTGGACCTAAAATATGGGAGAAACACTTCACACAAATTACAAAGCAGGCAGAACATATTCACATTTACAGAATCCGCTGACTTTAGTCAATTGTGCATAGAAACCTTTACTATAAAGCATATTACAGAAAAAAAAGACACATTTTCATACATTCTACATATTTAAACTTAACAATTATGATAGTTTCCTTGGTTTTTAGCTACTTTTCCAAAATTGTCTGCAGATCATTGCACACCTTGAAATGAAATTAAAAAACATAGGCCTCCTCCATATCCCCTCATAGCTTCCTTTTCCATCGCCACTATAGGTGTTTTCTAGCATTTTGGTAGGAAAAACCCTCAATGATTTCTTTACAATTTCGGAAAAGTAGAACAATATTTTACACAGCTCTGCAATGTCTTCTTCAGACATCTCTATAGCATATATATCTTTGAGAGTAAGCTTTTAGCTTGCTTGGATCTAAAACATGGGAGAAACACTTCATGCAAATTATAAGGGAGGCAGAACATATTCACATTGTACACAATCCGCTAACTTTAGGCAATTGTGCACAGCAACTTTTAGTATAAAGCATAATACTAAAAAAACACATTTTTATACATTCTACATATTTAAACTTAACAATTATGATAGCTTCCTTTGTTTTTAGCTACTTTTCCAAAATTGTCAGCAGATTATTGCACACCTAGAAATGAAATTAAAAACATAGGCCTCCTCCATATCCCCTCATAGCCTGCTTTTCCATCGCCAATATAGGTGTTTTCTAGCATTTTGGTAGAAAAAACCCTCAATGATTTGTTTACAATTTAGAAAAAGTAGAAGAATATTTTACACAGCTCTGCAATGTCTTCTTCAGACATCTCTCTAGCATCTACAGTGCTCAAAAAATAAAGGGAACACTTAACCAGCTTTATATAACTCTAAGTAATTAAAGTTCTGTGAAATCAGACTGTCCACTTAAGAAGCAAAAAGGTTTGACAATAATTTCACATGCTGTTCTGCAAATGGAATAGACAACAGATGGAAATTATTGGCAATTATCAATACACCGTCAATAAAGGAATGTTTCTGCATGTGGGGACCACAGACAACATCTCAGTACCAATGCTTTCTGGCTGATGTTTTGGTCAGTTTTGAATGTTACTTGGGCTTTCACACTCGTGGTAGCATGAGACGGACTCTACAACCCACACAAGTGTCTAAGGTAGTGCAGCTCATCCAGGATGGCACATCAATGCGAAATGTGGCAAGAAAGTTTGCTGTGTCTGTCAGCATAGTGTTCAGAGGTTGGAGGTGCTACCAGGAGAGAAGCCAGTACACCAGGAGATGTGGAGGGGGCCGCAGTAGGGGAACAACCCAGCAGCAATAGTCAATTGTGCAAAAAACCTTTACTATAAAGAATATTACAGAAAAAAGACACATTTTCATACATTCTACATATTTAACTATTATGATAGTTTCCTTGGTTTTAGCTACTTTTCCAAAATTGTCAGCAAACAGATTATTGCACACCTAAAAATAAAATTAAAAACATAGGCCTCCTCCATATCCCCTCATAGCCTCCTTTTCCATCGCCAATATAGGTGTTTTCTAGCATTTTGGTAGGAAAAAACCCTCAATGATTAGTTTACAATTTAGGAAAAGTAGAAGAATATTTTACACAGCTCTGCAAGGTCTACTTCACACATCTCTATAGCATACATATATCTTTGAGAGTAAGCTTTTAGCTCACTTGGACCTAAAATATGGGAGAAACACTTCATACAAATTACAAAGCAGGCAGAACATATTCACATTTACAGAATCCGCTGACTTTAGTCAATTGTGCATAGAAACCTTTACTATAAAGCATATTACAGAAAAAAAAGACACATTTTCATACATTCTACATATTTAAACTTAACAATTATGATAGTTTCCTTGGTTTTTAGCTACTTTTCCAAAATTGTCTGCAGATCATTGCACACCTAGAAATGAAATTAAAAAACATAGGCCTCCTCCATATCCCCTCATAGCCTCCTTTTCCATCGCCAATATAGGTGTTTTCTAGCATTTTGGTAGGAAAAACCCTCAATGATTTCTTTACAATTTTGGAAAAGTAGAACAATATTTTACACAGCTCTGCAATGTCTTCTTCAGACATCTCTATAGCATATATATCTTTGAGAGTAAGCTTTTAGCTTGCTTGGATCTAAAACATGGGAGAAACACTTCATGCAAATTATAAGGGAGGCAGAACATATTCACATTGTACACAATCCGCTAACTTTAGGCAATTGTGCACAGCAACTTTTAGTATAAAGCATAATACTAAAAAAACACATTTTTATACATTCTACATATTTAAACTTAACAATTATGATAGCTTCCTTTGTTTTTAGCTACTTTTCCAAAATTGTCAGCAGATTATTGCACACCTAGAAATGAAATTAAAAACATAGGCCTCCTCCATATCCCCTCATAGCCTGCTTTTCCATCGCCAATATAGGTGTTTTCTAGCATTTTGGTAGAAAAAACCCTCAATGATTTGTTTACAATTTAGAAAAAGTAGAAGAATATTTTACACAGCTCTGCAATGTCTTCTTCAGACATCTCTCTAGCATCTACAGTGCTCAAAAAATAAAGGGAACACTTAACCAGTTTTATATAACTCTAAGTAATTAAAGTTCTGTGAAATCAGACTGTCCACTTAAGAAGCAAAAAGGTTTGACAATAATTTCACATGCTGTTCTGCAAATGGAATAGACAACAGATGGAAATTATTGGCAATTATCAATACACCGTCAATAAAGGAATGTTTCTGCATGTGGGGACCACAGACAACATCTCAGTACCAATGCTTTCTGGCTGATGTTTTGGTCAGTTTTGAATGTTGGTTGGGCTTTCACACTCGTGGTAGCATGAGACGGACTCTACAACCCACACAAGTGTCTAAGGTAGTGCAGCTCATCCAGGATGGCACATCAATGCGAAATGTGGCAAGAAAGTTTGCTGTGTCTGTCAGCATAGTGTTCAGAGGTTGGAGGTGCTACCAGGAGACAAGCCAGTACACCAGGAGATGTGGAGGGGGCCGCAGTACGGGAACAACCCAGCAGCAATAGTCAATTGTGCAAAAAACCTTTACTATAAAGAATATTACAGAAAAAAGACACATTTTCATACATTCTACATATTTAACTATTATGATAGTTTCCTTGGTTTTAGCTACTTTTCCAAAATTGTCAGCAAACAGATTATTGCACACCTAAAAATAAAATTAAAAACATAGGCCTCCTCCATATCCCCTCATAGCCTCCTTTTCCATCGCCAATATAGGTGTTTTCTAGCATTTTGGTAGGAAAAAACCCTCAATGATTAGTTTACAATTTAGGAAAAGTAGAAGAACATTTTACACAGCTCTGCAAGGTCTACTTCACACATCTCTATAGCATACATATATCTTTGAGAGTAAGCTTTTAGCTCACTTGGACCTAAAATATGGGAGAAACACTTCATACAAATTACAAAGCAGGCAGAACATATTCACATTTTCAGAATCCGCTGACTTTAGTCAATTGTGCATAGAAACCTTTACTATAAAGCATATTACAGAAAAAAAAGACACATTTTCATACATTCTACATATTTAAACTTAACAATTATGATAGTTTCCTTGGTTTTTAGCTACTTTTCCAAAATTGTCTGCAGATCATTGCACACCTAGAAATGAAATTAAAAAACATAGGCCTCCTCCATATCCCCTCATAGCCTCCTTTTCCATCGCCAATATAGGTGTTTTCTAGCATTTTGGTAGGAAAAACCCTCAATGATTTCTTTACAATTTTGGAAAAGTAGAACAATATTTTACAGAGCTCTGCAATGTCTTCTTCAGACATCTCTATAGCATATATATCTTTGAGAGTAAGCTTTTAGCTTGCTTGGATCTAAAACATGGGAGAAACACTTCATGCAAATTATAAGGGAGGCAGAACATATTCATATTGTACACAATTCGCTAACTTTAGGCAATTGTGCACAGCAACTTTTAGTATAAAGCATAATACAAAAAAAACACATTTTTATACATTCTACATATTTAAACTTAACAATTATGATAGCTTCCTTTGTTTTTAGCTACTTTTCCAAAATTGTCAGCAGATTATTGCACACCTAGAAATGAAATTAAAAACATAGGCCTCCTCCATATCCCCTCATTGCCTCCTTTTCCATCACCAATATAGGTGTTTTCTAGCATTTTGGTAGGAAAAAACCCTCAATGATTAGTTTACAATTTAGGAAAAGTAGAATATTTTACACAGCTCTGCAAAGTCTACTTCACATATCTCTATAGCATATATATCTTTGAGAGTAAGCTTTTAGCTCACTTGGACCTAAAATATGGGAGAAACACTTCATGCAAATTACAAGGCAGGCAGAACATATTCACATTTACAGAATCCGCTGACTTTAGTCAATTGTGCATAGAAACCTTTACTATAAAGCATATTACAGAAAAAAAGACACATTTTCATACATTCTACATATTTAAACTTAACAATTATGATAGTTTCCTTGGTTGTTATCTACTTTTCCAAAATTGTCTGCAGATCATTGCACACCTAGAAATGAAATTAAAAAACAAAGGCCTCCTCCATATCCCCTCATTGCCTCCTTTTCCATCGCCAATATAGGTGTTTTCTAGCATTTTGGTAGGAAAAACCCTCAATGATTTCTTTACAATTTCGGAAAAGTAGAACAATATTTTACATAGCTCTGCAATGTCTTCTTCAGACATCTCTACAGCATATATATCTTTGAGAGTAAGCGTTTAGCTTGCTTGGATCTAAAGCATGGGAGAAACACTTCATGCAAATTATAAGGGAGGCAGAACATATTCACATTGTACACAATCCGCTAACTTTAGGCAATTGTGCACAGCAACTTTTAGTATAAAGCATAATACAAAAAAACACATTTTTATACATTCTACATATTTAAACTTAACAATTATGATTGCTTCCTGTTTTTAGCTACTTTTCCAAAATTGTCAGCAGATTATCGTACACCTAGAATTGAAATTAAAAAACATAGGCCTCCTCCACATCCCCTCATAGCCTCCTTTTTAATCGCCAATATAGGTGTTTTCTAGCATTTTGGTAGGAAAAAACCGTCAATGGTTAGTTTACAATTTAGGAAAAGTAGAATATTTTACACAGCTCTGCAATGTCTACTTCACACATCACAATAGCATATATATCTTTGAGAGTAAGCTTTTAGCTCACTTGAACCTAAAATATGGGAGAAACACTTCATGC
This sequence comes from Dendrobates tinctorius, assembly GCF_039654945.1. Lineage (NCBI taxonomy): Eukaryota > Metazoa > Chordata > Amphibia > Anura > Dendrobatidae > Dendrobates > Dendrobates tinctorius. The sequence goes on along the minus strand of NW_027361712.1, from coordinate 24,897,020 downwards.
AAATTACAAGGCAGGCAGAACATATTTACATTTACAGAATCCGCTGACTTTAGTCAATTGTGCATAGAAACCTTTACTATAAAGCATATTACAAAAAAAAAGACACATTTTCATACATTCTACATATTTAAACTTAACAATTATGATAGTTTCCTTGGTTTTTAGCTACTTTTCCAAAATTGTCTGCAGATCATTGCACACCTTGAAATGAAATTAAAAAACATAGGCCTCCTCCATATCCCCTCATAGCCTCCTTTTCCATCGCCAATATAGGTGTTTTCTAGCATTTTGGTAGGAAAAACCCTCAATGATTTCTTTACAATTTCAGAAAAGTAGAACAATATTTTGCACAGCTCTGCAATGTCTTCTTCAGACATCTCTATAGCATATATATCTTTGAGAGTAAGCTTTTAGCTTGCTTGGATCTAAAACATGGGAGAAACACTTCATGCAAATTATAAGGGAGGCAGAACATATTCACATTGTACACAATCCGCTAACTTTAGGCAATTGTGCACAGCAACTTTTAGTATAAAGCATAATACAAAAAAACATTTTTATACATTCTACATATTTAAACTTAACAATTATGATAGATTCCTTTGTTTTTAGCTACTTTTCCAAAATTGTCAGCAGATTATTGCACACCTAGAAATGAAATTAAAAACATAGGCCTCCTCCACATCCCCTCATAGCCTGCTTTTCCATCGCCAATATAGGTGTTTTCTAGCATTTTGGTAGAAAAAAACCCTCAATGATTTGTTTACAATTTAGAAAAAGTAGAAGAATATTTTACACAGCTCTGCTATGTCTTCTTCAGACATCTCTCTAGCATATACAGTGCTCAAAAAAATAAAGGGAACACTTAACCAGCTTTATATAACTCCAAGTAAATCAAAGTTCTGTGAAATCAGACTGTCCACTTAAGAAGCAAAAAGGTTTGACAATAATTTCACATGCTGTTCTACAAATGGAATAGACAACAGATGGAAAGTATTGGCAATTATCAATACACCGTCAATAAAGGAATGTTTCTGCAGGTGGGTACCACAGACAACATCTCAGTACCAATGCTTTCTGGCTGATGTTTTGGTCAGTTTTGAATGTTGGTTGGGCTTTCACACTCGTGGTAGCATGAGACGGACTCTACAACCCACACAAGTGGCTAAGGTAGTGCAGCTCATCCAGGATGGCACATCAATGCGAGCTGTGGCAAGAAGGTTTGCTGTGTCTGTCAGCATAGTGTTCAGAGGTTGGAGGTGCTACCAGGAGACAAGCCAGTACACCAGGAGATGTGGAGGGGGCCGTAGTAGGGGAACAACCCAGCAGCAATAGTCAATTGTGCAAAGAAACCTTTACTATAAAGAATATTACAGAAAAAAGACACATTTTCATACATTCTACATATTTAACTATTATGATAGTTTCCTTGGTTTTAGCTACTTTTCCAAAATTGTCAGCAAACAGATTATTGCACACCTAAAAATAAAATTAAAAACATAGGCCTCCTCCATATCCCCTCATAGCCTCCTTTTCCATCGCCAATATAGGTGTTTTCTAGCATTTTGGTAGGAAAAAACCCTCAATGATTAGTTTACAATTTAGGAAAAGTAGAAGAATATTTTACACAGCTCTGCAAGGTCTACTTCACACATCTCTATAGCATACATATATCTTTGAGAGTAAGCTTTTAGCTCACTTGGACCTAAAATATGGGAGAAACACTTCATACAAATTACAAAGCAGGCAGAACATATTCACATTTACAGAATCCGCTGACTTTAGTCAATTGTGCATAGAAACCTTTACTATAAAGCATATTACAGAAAAAAAGACACATTTTCATACATTCTACATATTTAAACTTAACAATTATGATAGTTTCCTTGGTTTTTAGCTACTTTTCCAAAATTCTCTGCAGATCATTGCACACCTAGAAATGAAATTAAAAAACATAGGCCTCCTCCATATCCCCTCATAGCCTCCTTTTCCATCGCCAATATAGGTGTTTTCTAGCATTTTGGTAGTAAAAACCCTCAATAATTTCTTTACAATTTCGGAAAAGTAGAACAATATTTTACACAGCTCTGCAATGTCTTCTTCAGACATCTCTATAGCATATATATCTTTGAGAGTAAGCTTTTAGCTTGCTTGGATCTAAAATATGGGAGAAACACTTCATGCAAATTACAAGGGAGGCAGAACAAATTCACATTTACAGAATCCGCTGACTTTAGTCAATTGTGCAAGGAAACCATCACTATAAAGCATATTACAGAAAAAAGACACATTTTCATACATTCTACATATTTAAACTTAACAATTATGATAGTTTCCTTGGTTTTTAGCTACTTTTCCAAAATTGTCAGCAGATCATTGCACACCTAGAAATGAAATTAAAAAACATAGGCCTCCTCCATATACCCTCATTGCCTCCTTTTCCATCACCAATATAGGTGTTTTCTAGCATTTTGGTAGGAAAAAACCCTCAATGATTAGTTTACAATTTAGGAAAAGTAGAATATTTTACACAGCTCTGCAAAGTCTACTTCACATATCTCTATAGCATATATATCTTTGAGAGTAAGCTTTTAGCTCACTTGGACCTAAAATATGGGAGAAACACTTCATGCAAATTACAAGGCAGGCAGAACATATTCACATTTACAGAATCCGCTGACTATAGTCAATTGTGCATAGAAACCTTTACTATAAAGCATATTACAGAAAAAAGACACATTTTCATACATTCTACATATTTAAACTTAACAATTATGATAGTTTCCTTGGTTTTTATCTACTTTTCCAAAATTGTCTGCAGATCATTGCACACCTAGAAATGAAATTAAAAAACAAAGGCCTCCTCCATATCCCCTCATTGCCTCCTTTTCCATCGCCAATATAGGTGTTTTCTAGCATTTTGGTAGGAAAAACCCTCAATGATTTCTTTACAATTTCGGAAAAGTAGAACAATATTTTACACAGCTCTGCAATGTCTTCTTCAGACATCTCTATAGCATATATATCTTTGAGAGTAAGCGTTTAGCTTGCTTGGATCTAAAGCATGGGAGAAACACTTCATGCAAATCATAAGGGAGGCAGAACATATTCAAATTGTACACAATCCGCTAACTTTAGGCAATTGTGCACAGCAACTTTTAGTATAAAGCATAATACAAAAAAAACACATTTTTATACATTCTACATATTTAAACTTAACAATTATGATTGCTTCCTGTTTTTAGCTACTTTTCCAAAATTGTCAGCAGATTATCGTACACCTAGAATTGAAATAAAAAAACATAGGCCTCCTCCACATCCCCTCATAGCCTCCTTTTTAATCGCCAATATAGGTGTTTTCTAGCATTTTGGTAGGAAAAAACCCTCAATGGTTAATTTACAATTTAGGAAAAGTAGAATATTTTACACAGCTCTTCAATGTCTACTTCACACATCACAATAGCATATATATCTTTGAGAGTAAGCTTTTAGCTCACTTGAACCTAAAATATGGGAGAAACACTTCATGCAAATTATAAGGGAGGCAGAACATATTCAAATTGTACACAATCCGCTAACTTTAGGCAATTGTGCACAGCAACTTTTAGTATAAAGCATAATACAAAAAAAACATTTTTATACATTCTACATATTTAAACTTAACAATTATGATAGCTTCCTTTGTTTTTAGCTACTTTTCCAAAATTGTCAGCAGATTATTGCACACCTAGAAATGAAATTAAAAACATAGGCCTCCTCCATATCCCCTCATAGCCTGCTTTTCCATCGCCAATATAGGTGTTTTCTAGCATTTTGGTAGAAAAAAACCCTCAATGATTTGTTTACAATTTAGAAAAAGTAGAAGAATATTTTACACAGCTCTGCAATGTCTTCTTCAGACATCTCTCTAGCATATACAGTGCTCAAAAAAATAAAGGGAACACTTAACCAGCTTTATATAACTCCAAGTAAATCAAAGTTCTGTGAAATCAGACTGTCCACTTAAGGAGCAAAAAGGTTTGACAATAATTTCACATGCTGTTCTGCAAATGGAATAGACAACAGATGGAAAGTATTGGCAATTATCAATACACCGTCAATAAAGGAATGTTTCTGCAGGTGGGTACCACAGACAACATCTCAGTACCAATGCTTTCTGGCTGATGTTTTGGTCAGTTTTGAATGTTGGTTGTGCTTTCACACTCGTGGTAGCATGAGACGGACTCTACAACCCACACAAGTGTCTAAGGTAGTGCAGCTCATCCAGAATGGCACATCAATGCGAGCTGTGGCAAGAAGGTTTGCTGTGTCTGTCAGCATAGTGTTCAGAGGTTGGAGGTGCTACCAGGAGACAAGCCAGAACACCAGGAGATGTGGAGGGGGCCGTAGTAGGGGAACAACCCAGCAGCAATAGTCAATTGTGCAAAGAAACCTTTACTATAAAGAATATTACAGAAAAAAGACACATTTTCATACATTCTACATATTTAACTATTATGATAGTTTCCTTGGTTTTAGCTACTTTTCCAAAATTGTCAGCAAACAGATTATTGCACACCTAAAAATAAAATTAAAAACATAGGCCTCCTCCATATCCCCTCATAGCCTCCTTTTCCATCGCCAATATAGGTGTTTTCTAGCATTTTGGTAGGAAAAAACCCTCAATGATTAGTTTACAATTTAGGAAAAGTAGAAGAATATTTTACACAGCTCTGCAAGGTCTACTTCACACATCTCTATAGCATACATATATCTTTGAGAGTAAGCTTTTAGCTCACTTGGACCTAAAATATGGGAGAAACACTTCATACAAATTACAAAGCAGGCAGAACATATTCACATTTACAGAATCCGCTGACTTTAGTCAATTGTGCATAGAAACCTTTACTATAAAGCATATTACAGAAAAAAAAGACACATTTTCATACATTCTACATATTTAAACTTAACAATTATGATAGTTTCCTTGGTTTTTAGCTACTTTTCCAAAATTGTCTGCAGATCATTGCACACCTAGAAATGAAATTAAAAAACATAGGCCTCCTCCATATCCCCTCATAGCCTCCTTTTCCATCGCCAATATAGGTGTTTTCTAGCATTTTGGTAGGAAAAACCCTCAATGATTTCTTTACAATTTCGGAAAAGTAGAACAATATTTTACACAGCTCTGCAATGTCTTCTTCAGACATCTCTATAGCATATATATCTTTGAGAGTAAGCTTTTAGCTTGCTTGGATCTAAAACATGGGAGAAACACTTCATGCAAATTATAAGGGAGGCAGAACATATTCACATTGTACACAATCCGCTAACTTTAGGCAATTGTGCACAGCAACTTTTAGTACAAAGCATAATACAAAAAAACATTTTTATACATTCTACATATTTAAACTTAACAATTATGATAGCTTCCTTTGTTTTTAGCTACTTTTCCAAAATTGTCAGCAGATTATTGCACACCTAGAAATGAAATTAAAAACATAGGCCTCCTCCATATCCCCTCATAGCCTGCTTTTCCATCGCCAATATAGGTGTTTTCTAGCATTTTGGTAGAAAAAACCCTCAATGATTTGTTTACAATTTAGGAAAAGTAGAAGAATATTTTACACAGCTCTGCAATGTCTTCTTCAGACATCTCTCTAGCATATACAGTGCTCAAAAAAATAAAGGGAACACTTAACCAGCTTTATATAACTCCAAGTAAATCAAAGTTCTGTGAAATCAGACTGTCCACTTATGAAGCAAAAAGGTTTGACAATAATTTCACATGCTGTTCTGCAAATGGAATAGACAACAGATGGAAATTATTGGCAATTATCAATACACCGTCAATAAAGGAATGTTTCTGCAGGTGGGGACCACAGACAACATCTCAGTACCAATGCTTTCTGGCTGATGTTTTGGTCAGTTTTGAATGTTGGTTGTGCTTTCACACTCGTGGTAGCATGAGACGGACTCTACAACCCACACAAGTGGCTAAGGTAGTGCAGCTCATCCAGGATAGCACATCAATGCGAGCTGTGGCAAGAAGGTTTGCTGTGTCTGTCAGCATAGTGTTCAGAGGTTGGAGGTGCTACCAGGAGACAAGCCAGTACACCAGGAGATGTGGAGGGGGCCGTAGTAGGGGAACAAACCAGCAGCAGGACCGCTACCACCGCCTTTATGCAAGGAGAAACAGGAGGTGCACTGCGAGAACCCTGCAAAATGACCACCAGCAGGCCACAATTGTGCATGTGTCTGCACAAACGGTTAGAAACCACCTCCATGAGGATGGTGGGAGTGCCCGACGTCCACAGATGGGGCATGTGCTCACAGCTCAACACCGTGCGGCCCTTGAAAAAAATGCCACCCCACACTATTACTGACCCACTGCCAAATCGGCCATGGTGAAGGATGTTGCAGGCAGATCGCTCTCCACGGCGCCTCCAGACTCTGTCACGTCTGTCACATGTGCTCAGTGTGATCCTGCTTTCATGTATGAAGAGCATAGGGCGCTAGTGGCGAATTTGCCAATCCTGGTGTTCAGCGGCAAATGCCATGCGTCTTGCACGGTGTTGGGCGGTGAGAACAACCCCCATCTGTGGATGTCGGGCACTCAGACCATCCTCATGGAGTTGGTTTCTAACCGTTTGTGCAGAAACATGCACATTTGTGGCCTGCTGGAGGTCATTTTCTAGGTCTCTAGCAGTGCTCCTCCTGTTCCTTGCACAAAAGTGGAGGTAGCGGTCCTGCTGCTGGGTTTTTGCCCTCCTACGGCCCCCTCCACAACTCCTGGTCTCCTGGACAGTCTCCTGGTAGCGCCTCCAACCTCTGGACACTACAATGACAGACACATCACACCTCCTTGCCACAGCTCGCATTGATGTGTCATCCTGGATGAGCTGCACTACCTAAGCCACTTGTGTGGGTTGTAGAGTCCATCTCATGCTATCACGAGTGTGAAAGCACAACAACATTCAAAAGTGACCAAAATATCAGCCAGAAAGCAGTGGTACTCAGATGTGGTCTGTGGTCCACACCTGTAGAACTACTTTTTATTAAGGGTGTTTTGATAATTGCCAATAATTTCCATCTGTTGTCTATTCCATTTGCACAACAGCATGTGAAATTGATTGTCAATCAGTGTTGCTTACTACGTGGAAAGTTTGATTTCACAAAAGTTTGATTTACTTGGAGTTATATTCTGTTATTTAAGTGTTCCCTTTATTTTTTTGAGCAGTGTATATCTTTGAGAGTAACCTTTTAGCTCACTTGGACCTTAAAAATGGGAGAAACATATGCAAATTACAAGGGAGGCAGAACATATTCACATTTACAGAATCAGCTGACTTTAGTCAATTGTGCATAGAAACCTTTACTATAAAGCATATTACAGAAAAGACACATTTTCAAACATCCTACATATATAAACTTAACAATTATGATAGTTTCCTTGGTTTTTAGCTACTCTTCCAAAATTGTCAGATCATTGCACACCTAAATAATAAAAAAAAACATAAGCCTCCTCCATATCCCCTCTTAGCCTCCTTTTCCATCACCAATATAGGTGTTTTCTAGCATTTTGGTAGAAAAAAGTATCAATGATTTGTTTACAATTTAGGAAAAGTAGAAGAATATTTTACAAAGCTCTGCTATGTCAACTTCACACATCTCTCAAGCATATATATTTTTGAGAGTAAGCTTTAAGCTCACTAGGACCTAAAACATGGGAGAAACACTTCATGCAAATTACAAGGCAGGCAGAACATATTCACATTTACAGAATTCGCTGACTTTTAGTCAATTGTGCAAAGAAACCTTTACTATAAAGAATATTACAGAAAAAAGACACATTTTCATACATTCTACATATTTAACTATTATGATAGTTTCCTTGGTTTTAGCTACTTTTCCAAAATTGTCAGCAAACAGATTATTGCACACCTAAAAATAAAATTATAAACATAGGCCTCCTCCATATCCCCTCATAGCCTCTCTTTCCATCGCTGATATAGGTGTTTTCCAGTATTTTGGTAGAAAAAACTCTCAATGATTTGTTTACAATTTAGGAAAAGTAGAAGAATATTTTACACAGCTCTGCAAGGTCTACTTCAGACATCTCTATAGCTTATATATCTTTGAGAGTAAGCTTTTAGCTTACTTGGACCAAAAACATGGGAGAAACACTTCATGCAAATTACAAGGGAGGCAGAACATATTCACATTTACAGAATCCGCTGACTTTAGTCAATTGTGCAAAAAAACCATTACTATAAAGCATATTACAGAAAAAAGACACATTTTCATACATTCTACATATTTAAACTTAACAATTATGATAGTTTCCTTGGTTTTTAGCTACTTTTCCAAAATTGTCTGCAGATCATTGCACACCTAGAAATGAAATTAAAAAACATAGGCCTCCTCCATATCCCCTCAGAGCCTCCTTTTCCATCGCCAATATAGGTGTTTTCTAGCATTTTGGTAGGAAAAACCCTCAATGATTTCTTTACAATTTCGGAAAAGTAGAACAATATTTTACACAGCTCTGCAATGTCTTCTTCAGACATCTCTATAGCATATATATCTTGGAGAGTAAGCTTTTAGCTTGCTTTGATCTAAAACATGGGAGAAACACTTCATGCAAATTATAAGGGAGGCAGAACATATTCACATTTTACACAATCCGCTAACTTTAGGCAATTGTGCACAGCAACTTTTAGTATAAAGCATAATACAAAAAAAACACATTTTTATACATTCTACATATGTAGTCTTAACAATTATGATAGCTTCCTGTTTTAGGCTACTTTTCCAAAATTGTCAGCAGATTATTGCACACCTAGTATTGAAATTAAAAAACATAGGCCTCCTCCATATCCCCTCATAGCCTCCTTTTCCATCGCCAATATAGGTGTTTTCTAGCATTTTGGTAGGAAAAAACCCTCAATGATTAGTTTACAATTTAGGAAAAGTAGAAGAATATTTTACACAGCCCTGCAATGTCTACTTCACACATCTCTATAGCATATATATCTTTGAGAGTAAGCTTTTAGCTCACTTGGACCTAAAATATGGGAGAAACACTTCATACAAATTACAAGGCAGGCAGAACATATTCACATTTACAGAATCAGCTGACTTTAGTCAATTGTGCATAGAAACCTTTACTATAAAGCATATTACAGAAAAAAAGACACATTTTCATACATTCTACACATTTAAACTTAAGAATTATAATAGTTTCCATGGTTTTAGCTACTTTTCCAAAATTGTCAGCAGATCATTGCACACCTAAAAATTAAATTAAAAAACATAGGCCTCCTCCATATCCCCTCATAGCCTCCTTTTCCATCGCCAATATAGGTGTTTTCTAGCATTTTGGTAGGAAAAAAACCCTCAATGATTAGTTTACAATTTAGGAAAAGTAGAAGAATATTTTACACAGCCCTGCAATGTCTACGTCACACATCTCTATAGCATATATCCTTGAGAGTAAGCTTTAAGCTTACTTGGACGTAAAACATGGGAGAAACACTTCATGCAAATTATAAGGGAGGCAAAACAAATTCACATTTTCAGAATCTGCTGACTTTAGTCAATTTTGTTTAGAAACCTTTACTAGAAAGCATATTACAGAAAAAAGACACATTTTCATACATTCTACATATTTAACTACTATGATATAGTTTTCTTGGTTTTAGCTACTTTTCCAAAATTGTCAGCAAACAGATTATTGCACACCTAAAAATAAAATTAAAAAACATAGGTCTCCTCCATATCCCCTCATAGCCTCCTTTTCCTTCGCCAATATAGGTGTTTTCTAGCATTTTGGTAAAAAAAACCTCTCAATGATTAGTTTACAATTTAGGAAAAGTAGAAGTATATTTTACACAGCTCTGCAATGTCTACTTCACACATCTCTCTAGCATATATATCTTTGAGAGTAACCGTTTAGGTCACTTGGACCTAAAACATTTATTAGTATTAGTTGGCGTGTGCTGATGCATTATGTATATTATTTGTACAGTGGCATGTAAAAGTTTGGGCACCCTTTGTCAAAATTACTGTTATTCTGTTATTGTGAATAGTTATGCAAGTTGAAGATGAAATGATCTCTAAAAGGTCTAAAGTTAAAGATGACCCACTTAATTTGTATTTTAGGCAAAAAATATATAAATTGTCTTTTTTTTACATTTTTAAAATTACATAAAGTTAAATGGCCCAATGCAATAGTTTGGGCATCCTTGGAGATTTGTGTGCTTAGATAACTTTGGCTAAGGATTCAAACCTTAATTAGCCTGTTGGGGTTATGGATTGTTCACTATCATTGTTAGGAAAGAACAGGTGATGCAAATTTTGATGATGTTAAAATAGATCTCTCTGGCAACAATGATCAAAAGTATGTGTGAAGAAAACAGGGTACAGAATTTCAAGAACAGAACATCCCGCCATTTAGCATGGGGGTGCAGCAATCATGCTTTGGGGTTGTGTCGCAGCCAATGGTAGGGGAAACATTTCACGGGTAGAGGGAAGAATGGATTCAATGAAATTGCAACATATTCTTGATGCAAACATAGCACCATCTGTAAAAAAAAAGCTGAAGTTGAAAAGAGGATGGTTTCTACAAATGGATAATGATCCTAAACACCACAAAATCCACAATAGACTATCTCAAAAGGCGCAAGCTAAAAGCTTTTCAATGGCCTTAACAGTCCCCTGTCTGAACATTATTGAAAATCTGTGGGGTGTGTGGCCCCCTCCAGGTCTCAACACCCTTATCCACCCATCTTTCCCATACAAGGATTTAATTGCTAGCTACACCTAGTTTCCTTTAATCTCCCCATTCAGATGAGGCCTGGTTTGGCACAGGGAGAGGTAGGGCATATAGTCGTTAGGGATCATCCATATTAAAAGATACATCTTGACGTGGTTTGATAGCAATTTTTGATCAAAGAGCACAAAAGCTAAGTACCTCATGTAAGATAATGAAAATTGTTCTGCTGCAACAAGTATTTTTCTAAAATGAGGAAATACGGTAATGGTTTACTATATTAGCTACAGTCATCGATTATGTTAGCAATTGTGTTAAAATTGAGGTTTGCTTGCAGAAAACAAAAATAGTTTTCCAAATGAGAGCTACTGTCTGATTATTGCTTAGGGGTTTCATTTATGCTTTGTTTCATTTTATGTTTTAAAGTATAACTCTCATCTAATAACATTGCTAAAAATAAATAAAGTGCATAACAATAAAGTAAATGCTGTAATACTCTAAGAATACTTTTCAATGTTCCTTATTGGGTAACTACCTAAGATCCCCGTATAATAACAAATGATAGATTTTGTGCTGTAGGCGACAAAACTTTTTAAAGGGTTGATATTGACTTCTAGGATTTTGCTAGAATCCTACCTATAAATATTACATAAGACACACAGCCATACACAATGAATGGCTAATAGGTTGATGAGCTTGTCATTTCAAAGTTCAGTAAATTACCATATTTAGGGCTATACCTCAGTGTTTTCACCAGAAAAGTGGTATAAAACATTTTGAAGTAAAAACTCTAATTTAATAACATTTGTTATGAATAGGTCACCGAGGACGACGGCAGGAATAGGCTAGGCCACCAGGAAACCAGAAAGGTTAGTAACTTAGCGGATTGCAGACCCCTATTCCTAACAACACAACTAGCAGTAGCTGTGGGGCGTACCTATGATGCCCTAGACGCCTCGGCACAGCCGGAGAGCTAACTAAGACTAAAGCAAGAAAGGGGAAATCTAATCTGCCCTGGAGTAGAACCCCAAAGGAATAGATAGCCCCCAAACATATATTGCCAGTGAGACAAGATGAGGCACAAACACACGCAGAAAATAGACTGAGCAAATGATGGGGCCCAAACTGTCTAGGTAGAATAAGACAGGAAAGATACTGTCTGCAATCATGCAAAAACCCTAAAAAATCCAACACGTCTGATGTACAAAAAACACTGATGTCTCACGACCTCTCCCCCACTATATCAGCATTCTGATGTGAACTGGAAGCTAAGCAAAAGAGACTAATATAACAGGGGACTGGACAAACTGACACAAGCTGTAACATATGGAGCGGGGTCTAGCACTGCCCCAGCAGGGAGCATGCTGAACCCACACATCAAAGCAGAAAGCAGAAAAAGGCAAAACCAGATCAGATGCAAATAATTCAACAAATAAACAACACATGACTTTCAATCATTGTCTTCAGGTGACAGACTTCTGTCGATCCGACCAGCTCCACTACCCGAAGCAACCACCAGAGGGAGCCCCGACTCAGAAGTCGGATCAAGAGAGTTCACAACAAATATTGCTAAAAATAAATCAAGCAAGTGCATAACAATATAGTAAATTCTGTATTACTTTATGAATCTTTTTCAATGTTCCTTATAGGGTAACTATCAAAGATCCCCTGTATAATAACAAATGATAGACTTTTTGTTATACACTGTGTGACTTTGGCTGAAGGTGCAAGACCCATGTCACTAGATTCCAAATGGGGCAGCGGCTTTTATAATTAAAGTAAAACATTTCTGCCATGTTCCTATATCAATTTTACCCTGCCATAGATGTATTAAGGGGTAAAGTTTATTCTTGTGGAGAGTGCAAAATCGGTGTAGAAAGACTTCTATGCCATATAATGCAACTCTGAAAATGTAAATATTGTAAATATGTAAAATATAATGTAAAATGTAAAACTGTAAAATGTAAACAATGTAAATATAAATATTGAAAGAGTCTCTTCTGAGTGCCCATGCCTATATATAAAATCCCAAGGAACCATTGCATGTCTATACTTCTACCTAGGCATACCTAGAACTTTCCACAAGGAGAAACTTTACCCCTTAAAATTCCAATCCTGTCAGAGGTCTCTCACCCAGTCAAATCAGTTCTCCTGGTTTTGCACTGATGAGGGGCAAACACCTTATACCGCATGTCTTCAAACTGAGTTTATGGTTTAGCTGTTTATCCTAAGACATGCAATAATACTTTTTAAAGGATTGATATTGACTTTAGGATTGCTACATCCCATAGGTGGTACTTTAGTTCCAGTCTATTTTTTTAGTATAGTTTTCTGTGCATGACTTCTTACACCTATTCAGTAATAAAGATGACTTCCTGTAATACATGCAATATCCCCCATATTATACCCTCGTATCTGTCACATTTGACACAACTAAAATCAGGCGTGCACCAGGCTGATATGTAAAGGAGTTTTGAACTCCCAAAAATGCTAATTTTTTTACCATATAACTGTTTGCAGGGAGAGCTTTCAACTTTAGCTTACTGTGTAAAGAAAGTGCAACTCCTGTATTGTACAGCCTGTCACTGTACTGAGTCCTTGACATTTACACTACATGGAAACCCGGGCAGTCAAGAAAAAGTAAAAATGTCACACAGATGTAACAAAACAGAATGGAAAACTGGAAGGATCCTTACCTGCTATTCAGAGGTGTGCTTTTCCTGCAGAACCATCTAGGATTACCACCTAAAGATCTTCCATGTATGGAGAACGCTGCTCTTGCCAGAGATCTTCCTGATGGAATGAAGACTGCGTGTGGAACACATCACTATTATTCCTCCATTCCATCAGCTGTGATGTCATAATAGAAGAAAGAAGCCTATGATGTCATCAACTGAAGGTAGAAGCCTGAGAGGGATGCAGCTGAAAATCAAGAGAAATTACTAATTTATACTGCACTGAATAATGTGCTTCATTCACGGTAACTTCTAAAATTAACAGAAAAATGTAAACTGTCAAAAAGCAAAAACTGATTTGCTGTTTATAGCCAACAATCACAACCCAGCTTCTATTTTTTATATAGCTTCATAGGTTGAAAAAATCCTAGGTCCATCAAGTTAAACCTTTCTGCACCAATTGTTTTTTTTTGTCACTAAATTAACTATATATAACCTGTTATGTGTATTGAGGAAATCATCCGCCCCTTTTTTAAAAGCTGTTATAGTGTCTGCCATTACTACCTCTTGTGGTAGGGCATTCCACAGTCTAACTGCTCTAACTGTAAAGACCCCTTTCCTATTTAGCTTCCGGAATTGTCTTTCTTCCACACGTAATGATCGCCCTCTGGTCCTGGGTATGGTTTTTGGAAAAAATAAGTCATGCACCAGTCCTTTGTTCTGACCACACATATATCTAATATATAAAGCTCAAAGTGTGTATGTATGTATGTATGTGTGTATGTACAGTGGGGCAAAAAAGTATTTAGTCAGTCAGCAATAGTGCAAGTTCCACCACTTAAAAAGATGAGAGGCGTCTGTAATTTACATCATAGGTAGACCTCAACTATGGGAGACAAACTGAGAAAAAAAAATCCAGAAAATCACATTGTCTGTTTTTTTTCATTTTATTTGCATATTATGGTGGAAAATAAGTATTTGGTCAGAAACAAGCAATCAAGATTTCTGGCTCTCACAGACCTGTAACTTCTTCTTTAAGAGTCTCCTCTTTCCTCCACTCATTACCTGTAGTTATGGCACCTGTTTAAACTTGTTATCAGTATAAAAAGACACCTGTGCACACCCTCAAACAGTCTGACTCCAAACTCCACTATAGTGAAGACCAAAGAGCTGACAAAGGACACCAGAAACAAAATTGTAGCCCTGCACCAGGCTGGGAAGACTGAATCTGCAATAGCCAACCAGCTTGGAGTGAAGAAATCAACTGTGGGAGCAATAATTAGAAAATGGAAGACATACAAGACCACTGATAATCTCCCTCGATCTGGTGCTCCACGCAAAATCCCACCCCGTGGGGTCAGAATGATCACAAGAACGGTGAGCAAAAATCCCAGAACCACGCGGGGGGACCTAGTGAATGATTTTCAGAGAGCTGGGACCAATGTAACAAGGCCTACCATAAGTAACACACTACGCCACCATGGACTCAGATCCTGCAGTGCCAGACGTGTCCCACTGCTTAAGCCTGTACATGTCCGGGCCCGTCTGAAGTTTGCTAGAGAGCATTTGGATGATCCAGAGGTGTTTTGGGAGAATGTCCTATGGTCTGATGAAACCAAACTGGAACTGTTTGGTAGAAACACAACTTGTCGTGTTTGGAGGAAAAAGAATACTGAGTTGCATCCATCAAACACCATACCTACTGTAAAGCATGGTGGTGGAAACATCATGCTTTGGGGCTGTTTCTCTGCAAAGGGGCCAGGACGACTGATCCGGGTACATGAAAGAATGAATGGGGCCATGTATCGTGAGATTTTGAGTGCAAACCTCCTTCCATCAGCAAGGGCATTGATGATGAAACGTGGCTGGGTCTTTCAACATGACAATGATCCAAAGCACACCGCCAGGGCAACGAAGGAGTGGCTTCGTAAGAAGCATTTCAAGGTCCTGGAGTGGCCTAGCCAGTCTCCAGATCTCAACCCTATAGAAAACCTTTGGACGGAGTTGAAAGTCCGTGTTGCCAAGCGAAAAGCCAAAAACATCACTGCTCTAGAGGAGATCTGCATGGAGGAATGGGCCAACATACCAACAACAGTGTGTGGCAACCTTGTGAAGACTTACAGAAAACGTTTGACCTCTGTCATTGCCAACAAAGGATATATCACAAAGTATTGAGATGAAATTTTGTTTCTGACCAAATACTTATTTTCCACCATAATATGCAAATAAAATGAAAAAAAACAGACAATGTGATTTTCTGGATTTTTTTTTCTCAGTTTGTCTCCCATAGTTGAGGTCTACCTATGATGTAAATTACAGACGCCTCTCATCTTTTTAAGTGGTGGAACTTGCACTATTGCTGACTGACTAAATACTTTTTTGCCCCACTGTATGTGTGTGTGTGTGTATGTATGTTTGTATGTATGTGTGTGTATGTCTGGGATAGGCATCCGCACCGTCGCAGCTACAGCCACAAAATTTGGCACAGTCACACGTCTGGACCCCGAGAGCGTCCTAAGCTATGTTGTGAGGCGAAATTTTAACCCCGCGCATTCCAATTCAAACAATTTTGCCCCTATCTACATAATGGGGAAAAAGTGTGTGCGTGTCAAGCCCCGCCCCTCATTATGATGTAATAATGCCCCTGTCTACATAATGGGGAAACAGTATGTGCGTATCAAGCCCCGCCCCTCATTATGATGTCATAATGGTTGACCATGGGATGGAGGCTGTGTGATGGGTATATGGGCATGGGCCTATGGGATGGAGAATATGTGTGACGGGTATATGGGCACGGGACTATGGGATGATATGGGATGGGTATATAAGCACTGGACTATGGGATGGAGGATGTGTGACGGGTATATGGGCACAGGACTATGAGATGGCGGATATGTATGATGGGTATATGGGCACGGCACTATGGGATGAAGGATATATATGATGGGTATATGGGCATGGGACTATGAGATGACGGATGTGTGATGGGTATATGGGCACTCGACTATGGGATGGCGAATATGTATGATGGGTACATGGGCATGGGACTATGGGACGGAGGATGTGTGATGGGTATATGGGTATGGGACTATGGGATGATGTGTGATGGGTATATGGGCATGGGACTATGGGATGGAGGATATGTATGATGGGTATATGAGCACAGGACTCTGGGATGGCGGATATGTATGATGGGTATATGGGCACGGGCCTATGGGATGGTGGATATGTATGATGGGTATATGGGCACTCGACTATGGGATGGAGGATATGTATGATGGGTATTTGGGCATGGGACTATGGGACGGAGGATGTGTGATGGGTATATGGGTATGGGACTATGGGATGATGTGTGATGGGTATATAGGCATGGGACTATGGGATGGAGGATATGTATGATGGGTATATGAGCACAGGACTCTGGGATGGCGGATATGTATGATGGGTATATGGGCACGGGCCTATGGGATGGTGGATATGTATGATGGGTATATGGGCACTCGACTATGGGATGGAGGATATGTATGATGGGTATATGGGCATGGGACTATGGGACGGAGGATGTGTGATGGGTATATGGGTATGGGACTATGGGATGATGTGTGATGGGTATATAGGCATGGGACTATGGGATGGAGGATATGTATGATGGGTATATGGGCACAGGACTCTGGGATGGCGGATATGTATGATGGGTATATGGGCACGGGCCTATGGGATGGTGGATATGTATGATGGGTATATGGGCACTCGACTATGGGATGGAGGATATGTATGATGGGTATATGGGCACGGGCCTATGGGATGGTAGATATGTATGATAGGTATATGGGCACGGGACTATGGGATGGAGGATAATTATAATTTGCTATAACTAACCACAGTTAGTTACTATGCCCGGGCAGCGCTGGGCTGTTCAGCTAGTTTATACATATAAATAAGATCCCCTCTGAGGCATCTTTTTTTCTAAGCTAATAAAGCCCAACTTTTTCAACCTCTCATTATATGAGAAGCCTTCCATCCCTTGTCATAATCTAGTTGGCCACCTTTGAACTGACTGTAATTTCTGGGATCATGGGATTTTATCTCTCTTTTTATTAACCCTAAAATCTTGTGTGCTTTTGCGGTTGCTACTTGACATTGAGTATTGCTGCTCAATATACTTGTAACCTCTTGCTCTCTTTTTTTAATGTTACTGGTATTGCTTTCTTCCTTTTTTCCAACATGACATGTAGATATCTATCAAGATAAGACACATTGATACTTATCTACATAGTATACAATATTCTACATAATATACAGTCTAAGCACAAAAAAATGGAGCTTATAAACGCATGTTCACCTTGGTCATCAAACACCAAAGAGTTCACAACAAACATTGCTAAAAATAAATCAAGCAAGTGCATAACATTATAGTAAATTCTGTATTACTTTATGAATCTTTTTCAATGTTCCTTATAGGGTAACTATCAAAGATCCCCTGTATACTAACAAATAATAGACTTTTTGTTATACACTGTGTGACTTTGGCTGAAGGTGCAAGACCCATGTCACTAGATTCCAAATGGGGCAGCGGCTTTTATAATTAAAGTAAAACATTTCTGCCATGTTCCTATATCAATTTTACCCTGCCATAGATGTATTAAGGGGTAAAGTTTATTCTTGTGGAGAGTGCAAAATCGGTGTAGAAAGACTTCTATGCCATATAATGCAACTCTGAAAATGTAAATATTATAAATATGTAAAATATAATGTAAAATGTAAAACTGTAAAATGTAAACAATGTAAATATAAATATTGAAAGAGTCTCTTCTGAGTGCCCATGCCTATATATAAAATCCCAGGGAACCATTGCATGTCTATACTTCTACCTAGGCATACCTGGAACTTTCCACAAGGAGAAACTTTACCCCTTAAAATTCCAATCCTGTCAGAGGTCTCTCACCCAGTCAAATCAGTTCTCCTGGTTTTGCACTGATGAGGGGCAAACACCTTATACCGCATGTCTTCAAACTGAGTTTATGGTTTAGCTGTTTATCCTAAGACATGCAATAATACTTTTTAAAGGATTGATATTGACTTTAGGATTGCTACATCCCATAGGTGGTACTTTAGTTCCAGTCTATTTTTTTAGTATAGTTTTCTGTGCATGACTTCTTACACCTATTCAGTAATAAAGATGACTTCCTGTAATACATGCAATATCCCCCATATTATACCCTTGTATCTGTCACATTTGACACAACTAAAATCAGGCGTGCACCAGGCTGATATATAAAGGAGTTTTGAAATCCCAAAAATGCTAATTTTTTTACCATATAACTGTTTGCAGGGAGAGCTTTCAACTTTAGCTTACTGTGTAAAGAAAGTGCAACTCCTGTATTGTACAGCCTGTCACTGTACTGAATCCTTGACATTTACACTACATGGAAACCCGGGCAGTCAAGAAAAAGTAAAAATGTCACACAGATGTAACAAAACAGAATGGAAAACTGGAAGGATCCTTACCTGCTATTCAGAGGTGTGCTTTTCCTGCAGAACCATCTAGGATTACCACCTAAAGATCTTCCATGTATGGAGAACGCTGCTCTTGCCTGAGATCTTCCTGATGGAATGAAGACTGCGTGTGGAACACATCACTATTATTCCTCCATTCCATCAGCTGTGATGTCATAATAGAAGAAAGAAGCCTATGATGTCATCAACTGAAGATAGAAGCCTGAGAGGGATGCAGCTGAAAATCAAGAGAAATTACTAATTTATACTGCACTGAATAATGTGCTTCATTCACGGTAACTTCTAAAATTAACAGAAAAATGTAAACTGTCAAAAAGCAAAAACTGATTTGCTGTTTATAGCCAACAATCACAACCCAGCTTCCATTTTTTATATAGCTTCATAGGTTGAAAAAAAACCTAGGTCCATCAAGTTAAACCTTTCTGCACCAATTGTTTTTTTTTGTCACTAAATTAACTATATATAACCTGTTATGTGTATTGAAGAAATCATCCGGCCCTTTTTAAAAGCTGTTATAGTATCTGCCATTACTACTTCTTGTGGTAGGGCATTCCACAGTCTAAATGCTCTAACTGTAAAGACCCCTTTCCTATTTAGCTTCCGGAATTGTCTTTCTTCCACACGTAATGATCGCCCTCTGGTCCTGGGTATGGTTTTTGGAAAAAATAAGTCATGCACCAGTCCTTTGTTCTGACCACACATATATCTAATATATAAAGCTCAAAGTGTGTATGTATGTGTGTGTGTGTGTATGTTTGTATGTATGTGTGTGTATGTATGTTAGTATGTATGTGTATGTCTGGGATAGGCATCCGCACCGTTGCAGAAACAGCCACAAAATTTGGCACAGTCACACGTCTGGACCCCGAGAGCGTCCTAAGCTATGTTGTGAGGCGAAATTTTAACCCCGCGCATTCCAATTCAAACAATTTTGCCCCTATCTACATAATGGGAAAAAAGTGTGTGCGTGTCAAGCCCCGCCCCTCATTATGATGTAATAATGCCCCTATCTACATAATGGGGAAACAGTGTGTGCGTATCAAGCCCCGCCCCTCATTATGATGTCATAATGGTTGACCATGGGATGGAGGCTGTGTGATGGGTATATGGGCATGGGCCTATGGGATGGAGAATATGTGTGACGGGTATATGGGCACGGGACAATGGGATGATGTGGGATGGGTATATAGGCACTGGACTATGGGATGGAGGATGTGTGACGGGTATATGGGCACGGCACTATGGGATGAAGGATATGTATGATGGGTATATGGGCATGGGACTATGAGATGAAGGATGTGTGATGGGTATATGGGCACTCGACTTGATACTTATCTACATAGTATACAATATTCTACATAATATACAGTCTAAGCACAAAAAAATGGAGCTTATAAACGCATGTTCACCTTGGCCATCAAACACCAAAGAGTTCACAACAAACATTGCTAAAAATAAATCAAGCAAGTGCATAACAATATAGTAAATTCTGTATTACTTTATGAATCTTTTTCAATGTTCCTTATAGGGTAACTATCGAAGATCCCCTGTATAATAACAAATGATAGACTTTTTGTTATACACTGTGTGACTTTGGCTGAAGGTGCAAGACCCATGTCACTAGATTCCAAATGGGGCAGCGGCTTTTATAATTAAAGTAAAACATTTCTGCCATGTTCCTATATCAATTTTACCCTGCCATAGATGTATTAAGGGGTAAAGTTTATTCTTGTGGAGAGTGCAAAATCGGTGTAGAAAGACTTCTATGCCATATAATGCAACTCTGAAAATGTAAATATTATAAATATGTAAAATATAATGTAAAATGTAAAACTGTAAAATGTAAACAATGTAAATATAAATATTGAAAGAGTCTCTTCTGAGTGCCCATGCCTATATATAAAATCCCAGGGAACCATTGCATGTCTATACTTCTACCTAGGCATACCTGGAACTTTCCACAAGGAGAAACTTTACCCCTTAAAATTCCAATCCTGTCAGAGGTCTCTCACCCAGTCAAATCAGTTCTCCTGGTTTTGCACTGATGAGGGGCAAACACCTTATACCGCATGTCTGCAAACTGAGTTTATGGTTTAGCTGTTTATCCTAAGACATGCAATAATACTTTTTAAAGGCTTGATATTGACTTTAGGATTGCTACATCCCATAGGTGGTACTTTAGTTCCAGTCTATTTTTTTAGTATAGTTTTCTGTGCATGACTTCTTACACCTATTCAGTAATAAAGATGACTTCCTGTAATACATGCAATATCCCCCATATTATACCCTCGTATCTGTCACATTTGACACAACGACACAACTAAAATCAGGCGTGCACCAGGCTGATATATAAAGGAGTTTTGAAATCCCAAAAATGCTAATTTTTTTACCATATAACTGTTTGCAGGGAGAGCTTTCAACTTTAGCTTACTGTGTAAAGAAAGTGCAAGTCCTGTATTGTACAGCCTGTCACTGTACTGAATCCTTGACATTTACACTACATGGAAACCCGGGCAGTCAAGAAAAAGTAAAAATGTCACACAGATGTAACAAAACAGAATGGAAAACTGGAAGGATCCTTACCTGCTATTCAGAGGTGTGCTTTTCCTGCAGAACCATCTAGGATTACCACCTAAAGATCTTCCATGTATGGAGAACGCTGCTCTTGCCTGAGATCTTCCTGATGGAATGAAGACTGCGTGTGGAACACATCACTATTATTCCTCCATTCCATCAGCTGTGATGTCATAATAGAAGAAAGAAGCCTATGATGTCATCAACTGAAGGTAGAAGCCTGAGAGGGATGCAGCTGAAAATCAAGAGAAATTACTAATTTATACTGCACTGAATAATGTGCTTCATTCACGGTAACTTCTAAAATTAACAGAAAAATGTAAACTGTCAAAAAGCAAAAACTGATTTGCTGTTTATAGCCAACAATCACAACCCAGCTTCCATTTTTTATATAGCTTCATAGGTTGAAAAAAAACCTAGGTCCATCAAGTTAAACCTTTCTGCACCAATTGTTTTTTTTTGTCACTAAATTAACTATATATAACCTGTTATGTGTATTGAGAAAATCATCCGGCCCTTTTTTAAAAGCTGTTATAGTGTCTGCCATTACTACCTCTTGTGGTAGGGCATTCCACAGTCTAAATGCTCTAACTGTAAAGACCCCTTTCCTATTTAGCTTCCGGAATTGTCTTTCTTCCACACGTAATGATCGCCCTCAGGTCCTGGGTATGGTTTTTGGAAAAAATAAGTCATGCACCAGTCCTTTGTTCTGACCACACATATATCTAATATATAAAGCTCAAAGTGTGTATGTATGTGTGTATGTATGTGTGTGTGTGTGCATGTGTGTATGTATGTGTGTGTATGTATGTTTGTATGTATGTGTGTGTGTGTATGTCTGGGATAGGCATCCGCATCGTCGCAGCTACAGCCACAAAATTTGGCACAGTCACACGTCTGGACCCCGAGAGCATCCTAAGCTATGTTGTGAGGCGAAATTTTAACCCCGCGCATTCCAATTCAAACAATTTTGCCCCTATCTACATAATGGGGAAAAAGTGTGTGCGTATCAAGCCCCGCCCCTCATTATGATGTCATAATGGTTGACCATAGGATGGAGGCTGTGTGATGGGTATACGGGCATGGGCCTATGGGATGGAGAATATTTGTGACGGGTATATGGGCACGGGACTATGGGATGATGTGGGATGGGTATATAGACACTGGACTATGGGATGGAGGATGTGTGATGGGTACATGGGCACAGGACTATGGGAGGCACGTCACTCCGATGTATAGAGGCGGGGTGCACAGAGACAGGGATACCAATCCCAACATATATGAATAAATATGAAATCCGGCACTCCCAATTGAAGAAAAAAGAATTATCGTTTTATTCACAGCTTCAATTTTCCACCAGACAATAAATATGTAACGTTTCGGTCCTTAAGATGGACCTTCTTCAGACTAGACATCATATAACAGAAAAAAAACAGAAAAAAATAAAATTATCAACACTTGAAAATTACAACATAAATCATCAAAAAAGAGACTGGTTTCCCTAATGGGACAAAGATCAAATAAGTCATATCTGATATCATGTTACATAGAATGACAAGTTGCTCACAAGTGAGTTTAATACACTTGAACCATAGCATATATGAAAAAATACTTTGTCATAGCAGGGAAAAGAGAATGGAATGCTAACACAGTACATTTAAATATATGACATATCAAGCAGAAATTGAGAATTTTATTTCCCAAGAAAAACAAAAAACAAAAAACACTGAAATATTCTCATCATTCTCATTCATTATTCTTTGTAAAAAAATAGACCACATCAACTCACAAAACATAATGATAATGATAATAGAAAAGGAAAAAAGGTTCAGAAGGGGTATGCAAGTACTTAATGTTTAATACTAGAAAAATTAATCTGAAAAACAATATATATAATAATTCAAAATGAAAAGTGTATTAAATAATAATACGGAAAAATAATATTACAGAAAAACAATGGCACAAAAATCTTATACTGAAAATGGTCTCATCAATATCCATAAGGAAAAAACCCCATGGGCCAAGATAACAAAAAATAAATCTATCATACCAAGATATGAAGAAATAAAGAGATAAAGAGATAAATAACAATGTACAGAATTCTCATAAAATATCAGCCATATCGCTTACCAAGTGGAGCTGTGAAGAGACACCAAATGAAAATCGGCGCTATCCAGTATCTATCATATCCTTATGAAAAGGAGCGCTAAGCCCACCCGCCTCAAGCCTGCAATAAATACCCGACCAGAGTGCGTCCTGCATAACACCTGTGTGAGGGCTGGTAGGAGAAGACCGGAAGAAAGCTGAGTGAACCGCTCCATGAAGTGCAAACAGGAAATACATCATCCAAGATGGCCGCGGACCGAAAGTGGTCAGTGAAACGCTTAGTGCCATTCAGTGAGTTTAAATTCATGTAGATCACGGTGTCCGCCCAACGCTGAGTGGCGTGAAGATTAAAGGGATACATGTATAGATGCATTAGTGAATTCCAGGGTGTCCGGATGTTCTAGGCAGCGTGGTCTAATCGTAAGAGAACTCTAAGAGAGACAATATGAAATATGAACAAAAAAAGAAGAAAAGATTAGAAAAAATAAATAAAATAAAAATAACAATTAATAAAAAATCAATAAATCAAAATTAAAAATTAAGAATTTTTGAAAATTACCAAGTACTTGATCAACCATACCCCTTCTCAGGATCATTTCTAATGTGGTTGTTGATGCTGTAGAGAATAATAAAGATATCATAAAAAAGAAAAGAAATAGGCCGACTAACATAAGCCCACAACATCGTATTCTCTGTTTAACCCTTTAGGTTCCATAGTTTGCAGAGAATGAATCCAAAACGCCTCCCTAAGCCTTAAACTCCTAACCTGATTACCACCCCTCCTATGTGTCGGGACTTGTTCCAGTACAAGGTACCTTAATTGAGCTATAGTATGTCCCATAGCATGAAAATGAAAAGGAATAGGTAAATGATGTCGCCCACAACGAATGTCAGACTTATGATGTGATATCCTGTCTTTTATACTTTGCGTCGTCTCACCCACATATAACTTGCCACATGGACATTTTATTGCATACACAACACATTTAGAATCACAGGTGTAGAATCCCTTAATAGGGATTTCTGCACCAGTTTGTGGATGGGAAATGACGGAACCTTTTAAAACATTAGCACACTGAGCACATTGTAAACATGGAAAAGTGCCCTTTCTCTGTGTTTGGAGAAAACTCTGTCTAGAAACTCTAATAGAAGAGCCAATATCTGCTCGAACAATTTTATCCTTCAGATTTTGAGGTCTCCTAAAACACAGAAGAAAAGGAACTTGAAATTCAGAAACATCAGGAAAACTATTCCCGAGTATAGACCAATGTTTACGAATTTTTTTATGAAGTCTGTACATAAATGGGTGGAACGTGTGGACGAGCGGAATCCTAGAACCCTTCAAGGATTTGCTACGGGAATGCTCATTATTTCGACATTTCCTAAGTAAATGACGGGGATAACCACTTTCTATAAATTTCCCTTCCATGTTATCTAGTTGTACAGAACATTGCTGGGGATCACTAACTATCCTTCTAACTCTATCAAATTGTGAGACTGGAATGGACTTTTTGACCGCCCTTGGATGGCAACTCCCATATGCCAATACGTTATTACGATCTGTTGCCTTCGTAAACAAATCAAAAGACAAATTACCAGAGGAATCCTGTATAACTTTAGTATCCAAAAAACTAATCTCAGTTGTGTGATAATCCAGAGTAAACGTCAATTCAGGCCAAACGTCATTAAGATAAATGTGAAATTCCTCTAATGAGTTCAATGAGCCATTCCAGAGGCAAAATACATCATCGATGTATCTACGCCATAATAGGCAATGAGATTGATATTCTCTGTGTACATATATATGCTCAGATTCAAAAAAAGCCATGAAACAGTTAGCATAAGGAGGGGCCATATGTGATCCCATGGCCGTACCTTGTACTTGAAGAAAAAAAGAATCCTCAAAAAGAAAAAAATTCTCCGTTAATACCAATTTCACTAAATCCATCAGAAAATTAATAGCATTCTGTTCCATCTGAGACCCTTTCAGCATGAGTCTAATTGCCCTCATACCCTTCTCATGTTGTATTGAAGTATATAAACTATTTACATCGAAGGTCACGAGTAAAGTACCCTTAGGTAGCGGACCAATCTCATGAATAGTATCCAAAAAAGCCCCTGTATCCAAAAGGAAAGAAGGAGTATTCTTAACTAATGGAGTAAGTACCTTCTCCAAAAGTTGAGACAGTGGGGATAAAATGGAATCGGTCGATGCCACTATAGGTCTACCCGGAGGGTTATTAAGCCGTTTGTGTATCTTTGGTAGTGTATAGAAAATGGGAATAATCGGATCTACTTTAGTTAAAAATTCCTTCGTCTTCTTATCTATTATACCTTCACTCAGTGCACACGTCAAAATACCCTCAATCTTAACCTGAATGGATGATGTGGGATTATGGGGTAGAGGTAGATAGACTTCCCTATTCATGAGTTGTGACAAAATTTCATTACGGTAGGCTAATCGATCCATAACAACAACAGCTCCGCCTTTATCAGCGGGTTTTATAATTATCTCACGATCATCAATTAAAGTATATAAGGCCATACGTTCCACCTGACTCAGATTATTACGATACTTTAACTCACCTCTGATAATCTGTCTAGTATATAGAGAAACTTCCTTATCTATCAATGAAATAAAAGTCTCAATTGGTGGAATATTCTTAGGTGGACTAAAGTTACTTTTTAACCTAAGGCCCAAATCGGCAATATTAATCGGTCTTTTAATCTGTTCAAATGTCCTTGTAGAAACTGGAGCCTGTGTACTAAAGTAAGCCTTTAATCTGAGGTTCCTATAGAACCTCTGTAGATCAAGATCTAACTGAAAGGTATTAAATTTATATGTAGGACAAAAAGATAACCCTTTCTGTAACAGACTTATTTGTGAGGGATCAAGAGACTTTGATGAAATATTAACAACCAAATTGGCTAGGTTACCTGTTTTCGTATTCATTGCACGATGATTGGTGTCTGTAGCATTGGCCCCCCCTCCTCGTCCTTTTCTGAGATTGTATCCCTTGTCTTGGCCTAAAAAAGAAGACCTGCCAGAATTTGTTCTCTCGTTGTCCGAACTTGAGGCTGAGGAGCCATCCGTAAATCTGTAATTCTGTACAACTAGATAACATGGAAGGGAAATTTATAGAAAGGGGTTATCCCCGTCATTTACTTAGGAAATGTCGAAATAATGAGCATTCCCGTAGCAAATCCTTGAAGGGTTCTAGGATTCCGCTCGTCCACATGTTCCACCCATTTATGTACAGACTTCATAAAAAAATTCGTAAACATTGGTCTATACTCGGGAACAGTTTTCCTGATGTTTCTGAATTTCAAGTTCCTTTTCTTCCGTGTTTTAGGAGACCTCAAAATCTGAAGGATAAAATTGTTCGAGCAGATATTGGCTCTTCTATTAGAGTTTCTAGACAGAGTTTTCTCCAAACACAGAGAAAGGGCACTTTTCCATGTTTACAATGTGCTCAGTGTGCTAATGTTTTAAAAGGTTCCGTCATTTCCCATCCACAAACTGGTGCAGAAATCCCTATTAAGGGATTCTACACCTGTGATTCTAAATGTGTTGTGTATGCAATAAAATGTCCATGTGGCAAGTTATATGTGGGTGAGACGACGCAAAGTATAAAAGACAGGATATCACATCATAAGTCTGACATTCGTTGTGGGCGACATCATTTACCTATTCCTTTTCATTTTCATGCTATGGGACATACTATAGCTCAATTAAGGTACCTTGTACTGGAACAAGTCCCGACACATAGGAGGGGTGGTAATCAGGTTAGGAGTTTAAGGCTTAGGGAGGCGTTTTGGATTCATTCTCTGCAAACTATGGAACCTAAAGGATTAAACAGAGAATACGATGTTGTGGGCTTATGTTAGTCGGCCTATTTCTTTTCTTTTTTATGATATCTTTCTTATTCTCTACAGCATCAACAACCACATTAGAAATGATCCTGAGAAGGGGTATGGTTGATCAAGTACTTAGTAATTTTCAAAAATTCTTAATTTTTAATTTTGATTTATTGATTTTTTATTAATTGTTATTTTTATTTTATTTATTTTTTCTAATCTTTTCTTCTTTTTTTGTTCATATTTCATATTGTCTCTCTTAGAGTTCTCTTACGATTCGACCACGCTGCCTAGAACATCCGGACACCCTGGAATTCACTAATGCATCTATACATGTATCCCTCTAATCTTCACGCCACTCAGCGTTGGGCAGACACCGTGATCTACATGAATTTAAACTCACTGAATGGCACTAAGCGTTTCACTGACCACTTCCGGTCCGCGGCCATCTTGGATGATGTATTTCCTATTTGCGCTTCATGGAGCGGTTCACTCAGCTTTCTTCCGGTCTTCTCCTACCAGCCCTCACACAGGTGTTATGCAGGACGCACTCTGGTCGGGTATTTATTGCAGGCTTGAGGCGGGTGGGCTTAGCGCTCCTTTTCATAAGGATATGATAGATACTGGATAGCGCCGATTTTCATTTGGTGTCTCTTCACAGCTCCACTTGGTAAGCGATATGGCTGATATTTTATGAGAATTCTGTACATTGTTATTTATCTCTTTATCTCTTTATTTCTTCATATCTTGGTATGATAGATTTATTTTTTGTTATCTTGGCCCATGGGGTTTTTTCCTTATGGATATTGATGAGACCATTTTCAGTATAAGATTTTTGTGTCATTGTTTTTCTGTAATATTATTTTTCCGTATTATTATTTAATACACTTTTCATTTTGAATTATTATATATATTGTTTTTCAGATTAATTTTTCTAGTATTAAACATTAAGTACTTGCATACCCCTTCTGAACCTTTTTTCCTTTTCTATTATCATTATCATTATGTTTTGTGAGTTGATGTGGTCTATTTTTTTACAAAGAATAATGAATGAGAATGATGAGAATACTTCAGTGTTTTTTGTTTTTCTTGGGAAATAAAATTCTCAATTTCTGCTTGATATGTCATATATTTAAATGTACTGTGTTAGCATTCCATTCTCTTTTCCCTGCTATGACAAAGTATTTTTTCATATATGCTATGGTTCAAGTGTATTAAACTCACTTGTGAGCAACTTGTCATTCTATGTAACATGATATCAGATATGACTTATTTGATCTTTGTCCCATTAGGGAAACCAGTCTCTTTTTTGATGATTTATGTTGTAATTTTCAAGTGTTGGTAATTTTATTTTTTTCTGTTTTTTTTTCTGTTATATGATGTCTAGTCTGAAGAAGGTCCATCTTAAGGACCAAAACGTTACATATTTATTGTCTGGTGGAAAATTGAAGCTGTGAATAAAACGATAATTCTTTTTTCTTCAATTGGGAGTGCCGGATTTCATATTTATTCATATATGTTGGGATTGGTATCCCTGTCTCTGTGCACCCCGCCTCTATACATCGGAGTGACGTGCCTTATAAATAAGACTATCTCTGACCATATGCACGAGCACCCGTCTCTACTGGTTTCTTGAAGAGGTATTAATATTGATATTTGTTTGGAAATGTCCGCCAATAGTTTCTCATTTAATGAGACGGAAGTGGCAGACATAGTTTCACAAGTTACTACATCAAGTGAATTTTTGCAGGTCTCTGGTAGTGAATACAAGACATGAGATTTGGAAAGAGAATCCAGACATCTCATAGGTCTGGAATTACATAGTGCTACTATAGCTGAATATATTCGAACGCAGAGAATCCCAAGAGGCCTTAGGGTGTCACTGCGACCTACTCTATTTCAGAATAATACTGAGTTTTGTGAAAAATTTGAGAAGATCTTGAATAAATGTTCCTTGGATTTGATGGCATTGACTCTTGAACATTTGAATAAGGACATAAAGATTGGACAAGAGAAAGTAGTGAATATTGAGAGACAACTGAAGGATACACTATCTAAAGAAGAGTTCGAGACTATTAATAACCGTTCTAAGGAGAGTCTGAACACTTTTAGACAAGAAACTGAGAAACGTAAGCGCCAAAAGTTTATTCGGGACACACAGGATTACCTGCAGAAGAGAGTCTATAGATGGCAGGGCTCTATGGGCTATTCTCGTCCAAATTATCGCAATTACAGATTTACGGATGGCTCCTCAGCCTCAAGTTCGGACAACGAGAGAACAATTTCTGGCAGGTCTTCTTTTTTAGGCCAAGACAAGGGATACAATCTCAGAAAAGGACGAGGAGGGGGGCCAATGCTACAGACACCAATCGTCGTGCAATGAATACGAAAACACAGGTAACCTAGCCAATTTGGTTGTTAATATTTCATCAAAGTCTCTTGATCCCTCACAAATAAGTCTGTTACAGAAAGGGTTATCTTTTTGTCCTACATATAAATTTAATACCTTTCAGTTAGATCTTGATCTACAGAGGTTCTATAGGAACCTCAGATTAAAGGCTTACTTTAGTACACAGGCTCCAGTTTCTACAAGGACATTTGAACAGATTAAAAGACCGATTAATATTGCCGATTTGGGCCTTAGGTTAAAAAGTAACTTTAGTCCACCTAAGAATATTCCACCAATTGAGACTTTTATTTCATTGATAGATAAGGAAGTTTCTCTATATACTAGACAGATTATCAGAGGTGAGTTAAAGTATCGTAATAATCTGAGTCAGGCGGAACGTATGGCCTTATATACTTTAATTGATGATCGTGAGATAATTATAAAACCCGCTGATAAAGGCGGAGCTGTTGTTGTTATGGATCGATTAGCCTACCGTAATGAAATTTTGTCACAACTCATGAATAGGGAAGTCTATCTACCTCTACCCCATAATCCCACATCATCCATTCAGGTTAAGATTGAGGGTATTTTGACGTGTGCACTGAGTGAAGGTATAATAGATAAGAAGACGAAGGAATTTTTAACTATAGTAGATCCGATTATTCCCGTTTTCTATACACTACCAAAGATACACAAACGGCTTAATAACCCTCCGGGTAGACCTATAGTGGCATCGACCGATTCCATATTATCCCCACTGTCTCAACTTTTGGAGAAGGTACTTACTCCATTAGTTAAGAATACTCCTTCTTTCCTTTTGGATACAGGGGCTTTTTTTGATACTATTCATGAGATTGGTCCGCTACCTAAGGGTACTTTACTCGTGACCTTCGATGTAAACAGTTTATATACTTCAATACAACATGAGAAGGGTATGAGGGCAATTAGACTCATGCTGGAAGGGTCTCAGATGGAACAGAATGCTATTAATTTTCTGATGGATTTAGTGAAATTGGTATTAACGGAGAATTTTTTTCTTTTTGAGGATTCTTTTTTTCTTCAAGTACAAGGTACGGCCATGGGATCACATATGGCCCCTCCTTATGCTAACTGTTTCATGGCTTTTTTTGAATCTGGGCATATATATGTACACAGAGAATATCAGTCTCATTGCCTATTATGGCGTAGATACATCGATGATGTATTTTGCCTCTGGAATGGCTCATTGAACTCATTAGGGGAATTTCACATTTATCTTAATGACGTTTGGCCTGAATTGACGTTTACTCTGGATTATCACACAACTGAGATTAGTTTTTTGGATACTAAAGTTATACAGGATTCCTCTGGTAATTTGTCTTTTGATTTGTTTACGAAGGCAACAGATCGTAATAACGTATTGGCATATGGGAGTTGCCATCCAAGGGCAGTCAAAAAGTCCATTCCAGTCTCACAATTTGATAGAGTTAGAAGCATAGTTAGTGATCCCCAGCAATGTTCTGTACAACTAGATAACATGGAAGGGAAATTTATAGAAAGGGGTTATCCCCGTCATTTACTTAGGAAATGTCGAAATAATGAGCATTCCCGTAGCAAATCCTTGAAGGGTTCTAGGATTCCGCTCGTCCACACGTTCCACCCATTTATGTACAGACTTCATAAAAAAATTCGTAAACATTGGTCTATACTCGGGAATAGTTTTCCTGATGTTTCTGAATTTTAAGTTCCTTTTCTTCCGTGTTTTAGGAGACCTCAAAATCTGAAGGATAAAATTGTTCGAGCAGATATTGGCTCTTCTATTAGAGTTTCTAGACAGAGTTTTCTCCAAACACAGAGAAAGGGCACTTTTCCATGTTTACAATGTGCTCAGTGTGCTAATGTTTTAAAAGGTTCCGTCATTTCCCATCCACAAACTGGTGCAGAAATCCCTATTAAGGGATTCTACACCTGTGATTCTAAATGTGTTGTGCATGCAATAAAATGTCCATGTGGCAAGTTATATGTGGGTGAGACGACGCAAAGTATAAAAGACAGGATATCACATCATAAGTCTGACATTCGTTGTGGGCGACATCATTTACCTATTCCTTTTCATTTTCATGCTATGGGACATACTATAGCTCAATTAAGGTACCTTGTACTGGAACAAGTCCCGACACATAGGAGGGGTGGTAATCAGGTTAGGAGTTTAAGGCTTAGGGAGGCGTTTTGGATTCATTCTCTGCAAACTATGGAACCTAAAGGGTTAAACAGAGAATACGATGTTGTGGGCTTATGTTAGTCGGCCTATTTCTTTTCTTTTTTATGATATCTTTCTTATTCTCTACAGCATCAACAACCACATTAGAAATGATCCTGAGAAGGGGTATGGTTGATCAAGTACTTAGTAATTTTCAAAAATTCTTAATTTTTAATTTTGATTTATTGATTTTTTATTAATTGTTATTTTTATTTTATTTATTTTTTCTAATCTTTTCTTCTTTTTTTGTTCATATTTCATATTGTCTCTCTTAGAGTTCTCTTACGATTCGACCACGCTGCCTAGAACATCCGGACACCCTGGAATTCACTAATGCATCTATACATGTATCCCTTTAATCTTCACGCCACTCAGCGTTGGGCGGACACCGTGATCTACATGAATTTAAACTCACTGAATGGCACTAGGCGTTTCACTGACCACTTCCGGTCCGCGGCCATCTTGGATGATGTATTTCCTGTTTGCGCTTCATGGAGCGGTTCACTCAGCTTTCTTCTGGTCTTCTCCTACCAGCCCTCACACAGGTGTTATGCAGGACGCACTCTGGTCGGGTGTTTATTGCAGGCTTGAGGCGGGTGGGCTTAGCGCTCCTTTTCATAAGGATATGATAGATACTGGATAGCGCCGATTTTCATTTGGTGTCTCTTCACAGCTCCACTTGGTAAGCGATATGGCTGATATTTTATGAGAATTCTGTACATTGTTATTTATCTCTTTATCTCTTTATTTCTTCATATCTTGGTATGATAGATTTATTTTTTGTTATCTTGGCCCATGGGGTTTTTTCCTTATGGATATTGATGAGACCATTTTCAGTATAAGATTTTTGTGCCATTGTTTTTCTGTAATATTATTTTTCCGTATTATTTTTTAATACACTTTTCATTTTGAATTATTATATATATTGTTTTTCAGATTAATTTTTCTAGTATTAAACATTAAGTACTTGCATACCCCTTCTGAACCTTTTTTCCTTTTCTATTATCATTATCATTATGTTTTGTGAGTTGATGTGGTCTATTTTTTTACAAAGAATAATGAATGAGAATAATGAGAATACTTCAGTGTTTTTTGTTTTTCTTGGGAAATAAAATTCTCAATTTCTGCTTGATATGTCATATATTTAAATGTACTGTGTTAGCATTCCATTCTCTTTTCCCTGCTATGACAAAGTATTTTTTCATATATGCTATGGTTCAAGTGTATTAAACTCACTTGTGAGCAACTTGTCATTCTATGTAACATGATATCAGATATGACTTATTTGATCTTTGTCCCATTAGGGAAACCAGTCTCTTTTTTGATGATTTATGTTGTAATTTTCAAGTGTTGGTAATTTTATTTTTTTCTGTTTTTTTTCTGTTATATGATGTCTAGTCTGAAGAAGGTCCATCTTAAGGACCGAAACGTTACATATTTATTGTCTGGTGGAAAATTGAAGCTGTGAATAAAACGATAATTCTTTTTTCTTCAATTGGGAGTGCCGGATTTCATATTTATTCAGGACTATGGGATGGCGGATATGTATGATGGGTATATGGGCACGGCACTATGGGATGAAGGATATGTATGATGGGTATATGGGCATGGGACTATGAGATGAAGGATGTGTGATGGGTATATGGGCACTCGACTATGGGATGGCGAATATGTATGATGGGTATATGGGCATGGGACTATGGGACGGAGGATGTGTGATGGGTATATGGGTATGGGACTATGGGATGATGTGTGATGGGTATATGGGCATGGGACTATGGGATGGAGGATATGTATGATGGGTATATGGGCACAGGACTCTGGGATGGCGGATATGTATGATGGGTATATGGGCACGGGCCTATGGGATGGTGGATATGTATGATGGGTATATGGGCACTCGACTATGGGATGGAGGATATGTATGATGGGTATATGGGCACGGGCCTATGGGATGGTAGATATGTATGATAGGTATATGGGCACGGGACTATGGGATGAAGGATAATTATAATTTGCTATAACTAACCACAGTTAGTTACTATGCCCGGGCAGCGCTGGGCTGTTCAGTTAGTTTATACATATAAATAAGATCCCCTCTGAGGCATCTTTTTTTCTAAGCTAATCAAGCCCAACTTTTTCAACCTCTCATTATATGAGAAGCCTTCCATCCCTCGTCATAATCTAGTTGGCCACCTTTGAACTGACTGTAATTTCTGGGATCATGGGATTTTATCTCTCTTTTTAACCCTAAAATTCTGTGTGCCTTTGCGGTTGCTACTTGACATTGAGTATTGCTGCTCAATATACTTGTAACCTCTTGCTCTCTTTTTTTTAATGTTACTGGTATTGCTTTCTTCCTTTTTTCCAACATGACATGTAGATATCTATCAAGATAAGACACATTGATACTTATCTACATAGTATACAATATTCTACATAATATACAGTCTAAGCACAAAAAATGGAGCTTATAAACGCATGTTCACCTTGGCCATCAAACACCGAAAAAACCTAAAAGAAGCAAAATAAACACAAACCCTGCTATAACCAAATAAGTAAAAAACAAAAGTGTGTTTAAATATCACAGGATTCCTAGTAATATGACTTTTGATCAAAAATAGCATGAAAGCCATTTGAACAAAAATTATATTACTAGGGACCCTGTGTTATTTAAAAGTACTTTTTGTTTTTTACTTATTTGGTTATAGCAGGGTTTGTGTTTATATTGCTTCTTGTAGGTGTATAATATACAGTCTGTAGATATACAGTATACAGCACTGAACTACACACTACATAGCACCAGCCGATCAGGACTACTGTATATTTGCAGCTTAGGCTTCCCTTTACATCATGCTTAAATACTCCCTTTTCAAAGGACAGTTTACAGGTTTACATGTACAGGTTTTGATGAGGTGCAGGGGTCTGGTAGTTCTGGTTCATGAAAAAGGTTCATGATGAGGGGTTAGCAGCACGTTGTACTGACCTTGAACGTAGGATGCTGGTGAATGATCTGCGCCCTGTTGCCAAAGAGTATTGTCTATGATGTCAGGAATGATTGTTGGAGTCAGTAATGCACTATTTTGGTTTGGCACATAGTCTCTTGTGCGCTTAAGAGGGTCTTCAGTATCAAAATTACTTAAAGTGAAGCAGTATGTTTGACTCCCATTAAAAACTTGTTCCAGGACCTTTAATCTTGCCATGGCTGTGACATGCTCACATTCCTTCTCTAGAGCCTCTATTTCTGCCTCTTTGCATCCTTCAGGGTTGGAATTAGGGTTAGGGCTGGAATTAGGGTTAGGGTTGGAATTAGGGTTAACATTAGTTAGGGGTTTGTTGGGGTTAGGGTTGGGATTAGGGTTAGGCTTGTGGTTAGGGTTGGGATTAGGGGTGTGTTGGGGTTAGGGTTATTGTTGGGATTAGGGATGTGTTGGGGTTAGGGTTGGAGTTATAATTGAGGTGTATCCACTGTTTAGGCACATCAGGGGGTCTCCAAACGCGACATGGTGCCACCATTTATTCCAGCCAGTTTTGCGTTCAAACGGTGCTCCCTCCCTTCCAAGCTCTGATGTGTGCCCAAACTGGTTCACCCCAACATATGGGGTATCAGCGTACTCAGAAAAAATTACACAACTTTGGGGGTCTAATTTCTCCTGTTACCCTTGGGAAAATATAAAACTGGGGGCTAAAAAAAATTTTTTGTGGAAAAAATTATTTTTTTATTTTCACGTCTCTGCGTTATAAACTTCTGAGAAGCACTTGGGGGTTCAAAGTGCTCACCAGACATCTAGATAAGTTCCTTGGAAGGTCTAGTCTCCAAAATGGGGTCACTTTCATTTTTTCATACACAGGCCAGGTTTGTCGGGGCAGGTGTCACATTGATAAATGGAGTCCTTGCGTATTCTCCTTTTGTAACACACATGGCACCTCTTTTGCAACATTACTTTTTTTCCAGTTTGCGGGACCTCCCCCGGGAAATGCTGACCTGGTACGATACGAGCACCTTCAGTTCTGGAAGTACTGGTGGCTTCCTGATGTCCAAAGATTAAGGCCTTAATCACTACCTCCTGGAACTGAAGGTACGACGTAGAGGTCTGGCCTGCACACTGTGACGGCAGGAAAGCGTTGAGCGATGTGCGCGGCCAGCTTTTTGTACCATACCTTGGCCTTTCTCAAAGCACTGTACGGCTGGAGGAGTTGATCAGAGATCAACACCCTCAATGTTTTTGTTGTACCCCAGTGTACACAGTCCTGTTTGCTGACCTATGCAGAGGTACCTCGTACAATGCCGAGGGCGCTGCCATCATCATGTATTGTGGTCAAGAAAAAAACATTCCTCTTGTCCTTGTACTTGAGCACCAGCAGGTGGTCGTTATATTGGGCCCTGCTGTCACCCCTTCTGAGTATCTGCCCAAGTAGCGTTTTTTGAAGGCCTCTCTGATTTTTGCAGACAGTATTGCAGGCTGATGTACCTTGTGCAGAGAGGGATTTGAAGAGTGGGATGCTGGTATAAAAGTTATCCGTGTAGAGGTGATAACCTTTATCTAGCAGTGGGTGCAGCAAATTCCACACAATTTTCCCACTCACTCCCAGGACAGGGGGTATTCAAGGGGATCAATCCTGGTGTCCTTCCCTTCATAAACTCTAAACCTGTGTGTGTACCCTGAGGTACTCTCACACAGCTTATAGTTTAATTCAGTGCCTGGCCCTCTTGTTGGGCAGGTACTGACGGAATCTGAGCCTTCCCTTAAAATGAATTTAGGACTCATCCACGCAGATGTCCCTTTGGGGCATATACACTTCAGCAAACTTTTTGTTGAAGTGTTCGATGACCTGCCGAACTTTGAACAGACGGTCAAAGTTGGGGTCATCTCGTGGGGGACACTGTGCATTATCGGTATAATGCAGGAATTTGTGGATGGCCTCAAAACGTGTCCTGGCCATGACCAGTCGGAACACTGGAGCGTTGTATAAAACATCTACACTCAAATATTGCCAAAGTTCTGGCTTCTTCAAGATCCCCATGTGAAGGACCAGCCACCAAAACTGCATCATTTCAACTGCATCTACAGTAGACCAGTTAGAAAATGATGAATCGGGGTTTTGTGCCAAAAATTGCTGAACATACAAATTAGTTTGGCCCACCATGAGCTTAACAAAATCCTCAGAGAAAAAGACTTTGAAAAAGTCTAGCTCTGTGAGGCCGGTGGTGTCAAACTTGATTCCTGATTCTGCTACAAATTCAGGAATCAGTGGCTCATAATTTTCAAGGGGCGTGGTCCATACAGGGTATGTAATGGGGTGCGCTGGTTCATCTTGTCTAATGGTGGGCGCTGCTTCATCTTCTGTCCTGGGATGTCTGTGTGGCGGTTCAGCAGGACCTGAGGAGGAAGATGAGGAAGAGGACGACAAATCTGAAAAGTAAAGAAATGTGAGATCCTCTCCCTTGCTATCAGTGTTGGAGGCAAGGAAAGCATATGCCTCCTCCACTGAATGTGTTGTTGGGAAGGGCGGGACTTTTTTTATGAATATGGTGATTGTGTCAGTACTTTATTTTTAACTGTTTGCTTGTTTGTTTGGGGGGATAGTGCTTGGTGTAAACTTTTGTCTGAAAAGAAAAAGCTAACAGAAAAAAAGCAACCAGGGAGAAAAAAACTTAGAACAAAAGGGGTAGTATTAAGATGTTTAATAAAAAATTAAAATTAATAATAAAATACACAACCCCTCTAAAATATGGATGGCAAACCATCCGGTGAAAGAACCTAGTACCGCTGAGTGTGGTGGAAGATGATAACGACAGGGTGCCAAGTGGAAATAATAGATGCAACAACACGTGAAAATGAATAAAAACACCTTTATTAAAATATAAATGGGTGTACACTTAAAAAGAATAATGATAAAAAGGCGTCCCAAATAATTGCGTAATGTTAAAATATAATAAACTTCAACATAGGGTTAAATACATACCCATATAAAAAGGCTCAATGTTGTACAGGTAAAATTTAACTATACACTTCATAGAGCTCCCAGAAAAAAGTGCATGTATAGTGCAGTGACATAAAATTGTGCAAATAAAAAATGAAAAATGCAATGATAGACAAAAAAAATTAAAATGAAAAATTATAATAATGATAAATAACCAACCAATATGATTATATAGTGGACAAATGATGCTGTGCATACTAGGTGCAAATAAAGCAAAAAAGTATTAATCAATAAATAGTGAGCAGTGTACAATGGAAAAAATGACACTGCTGT
This sequence comes from Dendrobates tinctorius, assembly GCF_039654945.1. Lineage (NCBI taxonomy): Eukaryota > Metazoa > Chordata > Amphibia > Anura > Dendrobatidae > Dendrobates > Dendrobates tinctorius. The sequence goes on along the minus strand of NW_027361712.1, from coordinate 24,858,651 downwards.
AGTGCCACACAGTGTAAAGGGAAATGGGAGCTGGGAATGAACAGGAAGATACCTGGTGAGCCAATAATAGGTGCCTGGGAATGCCTGAGAACGCGCCCCGACGAAGGAAGATCCATTCCGAAACGCGCGTTCACTGCTCACTATTAATTGATTAATACTTTTTTGCCTTTTTTGCTTTATTTGCACCTAGTATGCACAGCATCATTTGTCCACTATATAATCATATTGGTTGGTTGGTTATTTATCATTATTATAATTTTTCATTTTAATTTTTTTTGTCTATCATTGCATTTTTCATTTGCACAATTTTATGTCACTGCACTATACATGCACTTTTTTCTGGGAGCTCTATGAAGTGTATAGTTAAATTTTACCTGTACAACATTGAGCCTTTTTATATGGGTATGTATTTAACCCTATGTTGAAGTTTATTATATTTTAACATTACGCAATTATTTGGGACGCCTTTTTATCATTATTCTTTTTAAGTGTACACCCATTTATATTTTAATAAAGGTGTTTTTATTCATTTTCACGTGTTGTCGCATCTATTATTTCCACTTGGCACCCTGTCGTTATCATCTTCCACCACACTCAGCGGTACTAGGTTCAGGGAGAAAAAAGTCTGTAAAAAGAAAAATGTAAAACAGCAGGCACGAGCTCTGATAAGTGAACTGCGTCACTAATCAAAACTCGGCGGCTGCTGGATGTACGCATGGTGGTGGCGAGAAAGAAAAGTGTCTAAAACAGCAGACCCGAGCTCTGATGAGTGAACTGCGTCACTTATTAAAGTTTGGCGGCTGCTGGATGTGCGCACGGGGGTGGCGCAGGGGGCTGAGAAAGAAAAATGGAAAAAAAACAGGCATGAGCTCTGATGAGTGAACTGCGTCACTTATCAAAGTTGGGCGGCTGCTGGATGTGCGCACGGGGGTGGCGCAAGGGAAGGTGAGAAAGAAAAATGGAAAACAGCAGGCACGAGCTCTGATGAGTGAACTGCGTCACTTATCAAAGTTTGGCGGCTGCTGAATGTTCACACGGGGGTGGCACAAGGTGGGGTGAGAAAGAAAAATGGAAAACAGCAGGCACAAGCTCTGAGTGAACTGCGCCTCTTATCAAAGTTTAGCGGCTGCTGGATGTGCACATGGGGGTGGCACAAGGGGGTGAGAAAGAAAAATGGAAAACAGCAGGCATGAGCTCTGATGAGTGAACTGCGTAACTTATCAAAGTTGGGCGGCTGCTGGATGTGCACATGCCGATCTCACACTTGTGATTGGCGTGATCGATGTAATAGTCGATTGTGCGAATCAGTGGCTCAAGGCCATGCCTGGTGTTGCTAGGCATCAGCCTAGGATCGGTGTTCTTACAGCTCCGATCCTAGGCAGGTCACCGGCAAAGCACAGCGCGGTCATACCGCGGCAGTGCCCTGCGATTGGCGCGATCGCGCCAATCGAGGTCCTTTCTGGCTATGCCTGGCATTGCCAGGCACCAGCCTAGGATTGATGCTCTGTACTGTAACCTGAAGAAGAGGTGCGGTTTGTCTCCTCGAAACGCGTAGTTTTTGTAGTACATTTAATAAAGAACTTGAAATATTTATATGGATTTCTGAAGAATTCGTGTCACTGTAGCAGCGCGGTTGCTCAGAAGTGCTTTTCTTGATCCTCAACTTGTGATCCCTAGTGGACGTTTCCACCTGCACGAGCTCTGCAGCAGCTATACAACTGCAAAAAATGTTGTGAGTGGTTGCGTCTGAACACAACCCATAAAGGGTGAGTACTTCAGAGTACTTTTTTCATTTTCATTGATTTATACCAGGAGAAGCCCTATGTCTGCGCCCCCTCCCTTGTTTTTTCCTTCTGGCTATGCCTGTCATTGCCAGGCACCAGCCTAGGATTGATGCTCGATCCTAGGCTGGGACCTCGGTGTTTTGGCCCAAGGACACGTATGAAGCCGAGGCATTTCGCCAGTTAAATAATTTGGATTGCTCTAAGAGGTTGACGTTCAATCCTCTTCTAAAATTTCAGTCTGAATTAAAAGCATTATTAAATGACGCTAAGGAAGATAGCATTATTACCAAAGATCTTTTTTTGGCTTTGCAGGTCCATGAACCGACCATTCCCACCCTTTACTTATTGCCTAAAATACACAAGAACAGAGAGACACCACCTGGTAGGCCCATTATATCAGGGAGGGGTAACTTTTTAGAAAATGTAAATAAGTACATAGATTACATTCTACAACCATTTGTTACTGCCCTCCCGTCTTACACCAGAGACACTAATGATTTCCTCAAGAAAGTTGATGGTTTACACATTGATGAAAATTCTTTTTTGGTCACATGTGATGTAGAATCTTTATACACTAGCATCAGGCACACCGATGGGATAGCGGCTGTTTCATATTTTTTACAGCATTCTTCGTTTTCACGAGCTTTTATTATATTTTTCATCAATTTACTAGAATTTGCTTTATCACACAATTTTTTTATTTTCAAGGAGTCCTTTTTCCTACAGACCCAGGGAACAGCCATGGGTGCTTCTTTTGCCCCTTCATATGCCAACCTGTTCCTGGGTCTGTGGGAAAGGGACTTATTCTTTTCCGGTCAAGTTGAACAGATGGAGCGTGTCCCTTTTTGGACACGCTACATTGACGACATATTTTTTATTTGGCAGGATCCCATCGGTATGTTGCCTGATTTCATGGATGTATTGAATTCTAACAACATCAATGTGCATCTCACATATCACAGTGATTTTAAAACCATCAAATTTCTTGATGTTCTGGTTATGAGGGACTTTGACAATCATCTTCAGATGGATTTATTTAGAAAAGACACCTCCGTCAATGCCCTTCTCCATGCTTCATCTTCCCACCCTCGTACGCTTATTAATTCAATACCCATTGGACAATTCTTGCGTTTAAGACGCATTTGCTCTACAGACACCGACTTTTTTAAACAGGCTGATCTTTTAAAGGAAAGATTCCTTGAACGTGGCTATAGCAGACGATCATTAAAGAGAGCCTTTAATAGAGCCAAGCATACGTCACGTCACAATGCACTTTATACGAATATGAACAGATCCGAATCCAAGGAAGTGGTTAGGTTTATCACTATGTTTAATGGTCACAACGAACAAATGAGATTTCTTTTGAAAAAATTTTGGCCTATTTTAAAAAATGACCCGATAATCTCTAAATACATTGGCGACTGTCCTAATATTGCTTTTCGTAGATCACCTAATCTTGGTGACTTGTTAGTGAAAAGCCATTACATTTCCAAACCAGCCAACAATCCTACGTCTCATCACACACGACCCGCAGGATGCACACCTTGCGGCTCTTGTGTTGCTTGTTGTAACATTGCTAGGGCCTGCACTTTTGCAAGCTCAGATGGTTCGTGCATTTTCAACATCAAACAATCCATCACCTGTTCATCAACCGCTGTAGTCTATTATGCCACGTGCCCATGTTCCCTCATCTATGTGGGCCTCACCACCCGCCAGCTCAAGGTGAGGGTTCGTGAGCACGTTTTAGGCATAAAGGCAGCGAGAGAGGTTGAGGACATTGCTTCCCTTAAAACCTTGCCAAGGCACTTTAAAATCTATCACAATTGTGATCCTACTTCACTAAAAGTGTCTGGCATTGACATGATTTGTAAGGGGGCCAGGGGAGGCAATGTCAGCAAGCGTCTTGCACAATTAGAAACCCAGTGGATCTGGACACTGAATACTGTGTCCCCACTGGGTCTGAATGAGAGTTTATCTTTTATTCCGTTTTTATAACAATACCCTTGTACTTTTTTAATTCCGTTTGTATTTATCTTAGATCCTTTGGTCGGCACGTTGTATTCTTATGGACCGCATATTTCAGAGAAAGAGGAAACAGTGACAAGATCTTCTCGTATACATCATGATACTGAATGTGGATGGATATAGAAATATACTTTTCTAGCAATATACATATATATACATTATGTATAATATGTTATCTCCTTCTTTTTTCGCACTGTACACAATTATTACCTTGCAACAATGTTGCACTTGGATTATTAATTATATCTAGATACATATTACTATGTGAATATGTGCAATTCTTTTCAGCATTATTTAGATTAACTTATTTTGCAATGGTGATATATTTTGAGTTTTGTAGTATATATGGAGATATATATATATATATATTTTTCTAATATACTTCTATTTTCCCATTATTATGTTTCAGCACTGTTTCCACATTTTATGTACTATACACTTTTTCCTCTTTTTTTATTTGTTATCACAATTAGTGTCATCTCCACATGCTATATGTGAATTGTCTATTCCCTTAGCATTGTCTATTCACTTACCTTTATTTATTATTACTTTTATTTCTCATTTTATTCTTCTTTCTATTGGATTCTATACTCCCACATACACATTGTGGTGTTATGCTGGACAAGCGGTCCTCTTGTAGCTATCGCTGCATTTACACTTCCTCTTACTTTCTTCCTGGATGGGAACTTGTGCGCGTGCGCCGCCTAGGCGCCGGTGGTTCACATGGCGACGGCGTCTCTCCATGCCCTGACACGCCGGGTTTACCCGGCAGTGTTTTGTCATGTGACGCTGCGCGCGATGTGTCTTCCGGGTCGCGGCGGCGGCGCATGTGCCGTTCTGTGGCCCACCCGATATTGACTTCACTATAAATGGAAGTGCCGGCTATTAGTATCTTCTCCCCCTGACGAAGGTAATTCATTCCGAAACGCGCGTCGGGGCGCGTCACCAGGCACATTATACAGCTCACCAGGTAGTTGTTCATCCCCTGATTTTTATTTTGTGGTTTCCACACATTCAGTGTGATTTCTTCTGCACACTATTGGTTAGATTATGTGCGTCTTCACTATTTTTATTTTACATTGACTACTGTTGTGTCACTTCATTTGTATATTATTATATACACAACATTCATATATATTTTATACCTCACTATATATTTTTTCTTTGATTCTTTTATCACCTTTTTATCCTTGGGGTTTATATAGAAATATACAACTATTACCTGTTTATTATTGAGCTTGTTCCTTTATTTTTACATGGTTATATATCAAGCTTCATGCTACAACATACTATATTATGATACCGTGTACATGCCTGGTATGTCTTTCTTTTAATTGTTTTATGTGTATACCCATATTTTAATAAAGGGTATTTTATTATAACCACACTTTGTTGCATATATTTTATTTATTTTCACCTGCCACCTTGCCGGTTTTTCTTCCCCCATATTCAGTGTGTACAGTCACTCTCTCCGGATGGTCTGCCATCCATAGTTTCAGAGGGGTGTTCCAACTCGGGTTTTACTTTATTATATTTGATCATAGTGCTCTATTAAGTATTGAATTTATTAAGTTCATCACCCTTTTTGTTTTAATAGGTGCAAATAAAGCAAAAAAGTATTAATCAATAAATAGTGAGCAGTGTACAATGGAAAAAATGACACTGCTGTAGTGCCACACAGTGTAAAGGGAAATGGGAGCTGGGAATGAACAGGAAGATACCTGGTGAGCCAATAATAGGTGCCTTGGAATGCCTGAGAACGCGCCCCGACGAAGGAAGATCCATTCCGAAACGCGCGTTCACTGCTCACTATTTATTAATACTTTTTTGCCTTTTTTGCTTTATTTGCACCTAGTATGCACAGCATCATTTGTCCACTATATAATCATATTGGTTGGTTATTTATCATTATTATAATTTTTCATTTTAATTTTTTTTGTCTATCATTGCATTTTTCATTTGCACAATTTTATGTCACTGCACTATACATGCACTTTTTTCTGGGAGCTCTATGAAGTGTATAGTTAAATTTTACCTGTACAACATTGAGCCTTTTTATATGGGTATGTATTTAACCCTATGTTGAAGTTTATTATATTTTAACATTACGCAATTATTTGGGATGCCTTTTTATCATTATTCTTTTTAAGTGTACACCCATTTATATTTTAATAAAGGTGTTTTTATTCATTTTCACGTGTTGTTGCATCTATTATTTCCACTTGGCACCCTGTCGTTATCATCTTCCACCACACTCAGCGGTACTAGGTTCAGGGAGAAAAAAAGTCTGTAAAAAGAAAAATGTAAAACAGCAGGCACGAGCTCTGATAAGTGAACTGCGTCACTAATCAAAACTCGGCGGCTGCTGGATGTACGCACGGTGGTGGCGAGAAAGAAAAGTGTCTAAAACAGCAGACCCGAGCTCTGATGAGTGAACTGCGTCACTTATTAAAGTTTGGCGGCTGCTGGATGTGCGCACGGGGGTGGCGCAGGGGGCTGAGAAAGAAAAATGGAAAAAAAACAGGCATGAGCTCTGACGAGTGAACTGCGTCACTTCTCAAAGTTGGGCGGCTGCTGGATGTGCGCACGGGGGTGGCGCAAGGGAAGGTGAGAAAGAAAAATGGAAAACAGCAGGCACGAGCTCTGATGAGTGAACTGCGTCACTTATCAAAGTTTGGCGGCTGCTGAATGTTCACACGGGGTGGCACAAGGTGGGGTGAGAAAGAAAAATGGAAAACAGCAGGCACAAGCTCTGAGTGAACTGCGCCTCTTATCAAGGTTTAGCGGCTGCTGGATGTGCACATGGGGGTGGCACAAGGGGGGGTGAGAAAGAAAAATGGAAAACAGCAGGCATGAGCTCTGATGAGTGAACTGCGTAACTTATCAAAGTTGGGCGGCTGCTGGATGTGCACATGCCGATCTCACACTTGTGATTGGCGTGATCGATGTAATAGTCGATTGTGCGAATCAGTGGCTCAAGGCCATGCCTGGTGTTGCTAGGCATCAGCCTAGGATCGGTGTTCTTACAGCTCCGATCCTAGGCAGGTCACCGGCAAAGCACAGCGCGGTCATACCGCGGCAGTGCCCTGCGATTGGCGCGATCGCGCCAATCGAGGTCCTTTCTGGCTATGCCTGGCATTGCCAGGCACCAGCCTAGGATTGATGCTCTGTACTGTAACCTGAAGAAGAGGTGCGGTTTGTCTCCTCGAAACGCGTAGTTTTTGTAGTACATTTAATAAAGAACTTGAAATATTTATATGGATTTCTGAAGAATTCGTGTCACTGTAGCAGCGCGGTTGCTCAGAAGTGCTTTTCTTGATCCTCAACTTGTGATTCCTAGTGGACGTTTCCACCTGCACGAGCTCTGCAGCAGCTATACAACTGCAAAAAATGTTGTGAGTGGTTGCGTCTGAACACAACCCATAAAGGGTGAGTACTTCAGAGTACTTTTTTCATTTTCATTGATTTATACCAGGAGAAGCCCTATGTCTGCACCCCCTCCCTTGTTTTTTCCTTCTGGCTATGCCTGGCATTGCCAGGCACCAGCCTAGGATTGATGCTCGATCCTAGGCTGGGACCTCGGTGTTTCAGCCAATCTGAGATCTTGTCTCCCGACATCTCGGGACAGGATCTCGTTGCCGAGATCTCAATCTGAGCATGTGCCGCCCCCGGTGGCTATTTTTCTGGAGGCCACTGCATTGCAGTAATGGATATGGGGGGGCTCCGAGCTTCCACAAAATGTTGGCGGAGCCCCCCGCACCACCGCAGCCATTTTTACCCACAGCGGCGCACATCAGAACAACCCCTCATCCCATCATCCCAGCCTGCAGCAAAGGGCCACTCTTTCCTCCTCCAGCAGCGACCCTAGGACCCTGCTTCTCCACGGCTGGTAAGGTATATACGCATTATAAAACGCACCACTTTCCCCCCAAATTTGGTGGAAGTGCATATTTTAATCCGAAATATACAGTACCTTACTGGATGCGGTGGAGCAGGGTCACAGGGTCTCTGCTGGAGGTGGCAATAGTGGAGCATTGCTGTAGGCACTGAGGTCTCATCTCCCGATATCTTGGTGCCTAGATCTCCATCTGTGCATGTCCCAGCAGCAATTTTCCCTGAGTCCACTGCACAGTAAACCATGTAAGTGCGGGGGCTCTGGGCTTTCACAAAATGTCAGCAGAGCCCCCGCACCACCGAACACCCGCAGCGGCGCACATCGGAACACCCCCTCATCCCAGCCTGCAACGCTCCACTCTTGCCTCCTCCAGCGGTGACCCTAGGACCCTGCTTCACCGCAGCCACCACCCCCGTTAGGCAGTAAGACGCATGGATTATAAGAAGCGCCACCATTTTATTAAAAAAGTTTTATTTCCTATTTTTCTCCTCAAAATTTGGGCTGTGTCTTATAATCCGGTGCGTCTTATAATCCACAAGACACGGTATATCCGCATTATAAGACGCACCCCTATGCGCCTTATAATCCAAAAAATACGGTATGTCATTCTTTTATTGGTGCTGCTTTAACCCGGTTATTAATGAGGAAATAAAGTGGGTATTCAGACCCCTTTAAATTTTTCACTCTGTTTCATTGCAGCCATTTGGTAAATTCAAAAAAGTTCATTTTTTTTCTCTTTAATGTACACTCTGCACCCCATCTTGACTAAAAAACCCAGAAATGTAGAAATTTTGGCAAATTTATAAAAAAATTTATTAAAAAAGAAAAACTGAAATGTCACAAGGTCATAAGTATTCAGACCCTTTGCTCAGATACTCATATTTGGGAGTCTTAAGCAAAGGGCTGTCATTTGTACCTAGCTCTGACTAGGACCTCTTCAGACCCATCAAAGATCTCAACCTGTTCCTACGCAAACTAAAATGGAGGAAACATTTAATCAAACAAGATAACTGTCTATGCCTTGATTTGGGAATTACAAACGAAATACTACCCGATGTGAGACTACTAAACAGTATAGATGTAAACTGAAACCAGCTGGGTTTAGGCCTGTAGTGAAAATACGTATATGTATGGCCCGGCAGTAAACTAGCATCTGTCCTTAGGCTGCAGCTCTCACAAAGGTCAAAACATATGTTATCCTGAGAAAAGGCAGTTTTCCTGGTCTCAGACTCCAGGGTACCTTCCTGAGAACTTACATTTCACAACTCTGATGCTTTGAGGGAAGATGCCAAATGGGACCTGTTAATTGCTATTTACTATGAGAAGAAAGGTTACACAAAGAGTGTTTAGAGAAGAAAAATAATGTATTAATTGATCACGTGCTGAGAAGCTGGTATGTGACAAGACCCATTCACAACATTGAAAACGAAAAGCAGCAGAACCCCACCTCCCTCCAGTGATGTCTCAGCTATAGACGTTTTTTGCAGCCTGGTCATAAGAGACCTTAAGAACCTCTCTAGTCAGGCCAACTAATCTAATTGCAATTGCACAATTGCAGTAAATCCGAAATTTAGATATTGAAACAACTAGAATGTGACAACCACATTGTCATGAAGCCCTCTGACAAGGGCAGCAATGTGGTTGTCATGGAAACTTCCTACTATAAACAAATCTGTGAGAATCTTCTAAGCAATCAACAGGGATAATAAAAATTACTATTCAACCCCACAGAAAAATATATCATGGAATTTAAAACCATCATTGATGAAGCCCAGGAAACCAAGATAATAAGTAACACAGAATATGACTATCTGCTGTCAGATTTGTGACAACTTATGATAATGTGGCTTAACAGGTTCGGGAGATCCTTAATAGACATTAGTAGGTCCTACCGATGTATGGTGATCGGAAGCCAACGAATCAACCACAAATCAGTACAGAAAGGGCAGATCCCTCAGTGACAGATTAGTACACAGCCATTATAGAATGTCTCGAACACCGACTTGGCTTGAAAATCACAAGGACTACTACAGATGACACAACTGTGTAGCGTGCCAACATTTTAAGACAGGAACACATTTCAGGAGCAATGCCACAGATAAAGAATGAGATTAGATGTTTTATCAATTGTCGTGCACAGGAGGTAGTCTACAAGGCTAGCTGTGAATGCTGTCTCGAATATGTGGGTAAAGGTACTGTCACACTAAGCGATATCGCTGTGTCTGATACTTACCTACGACCAGCTCCCCCGCTGGCTATCGCTGATCGAGCGAGAACGTTCAGGACCGCTTCTCGTCGTCAGCTTCCTGCGGCGCTTCCTGCTGTGACGACGAGCGACGCGTGGAGCCGGGCGGGAGGACGCAGGATCGCCTGGGGTGACAGGTAAGTAGCGACCCCCGTCCCCAGCGATGTCGCTGGTGAGATCTGCCTGTGTGGCAGCTCACTAGCGACCCACTTAGCGATGTACCAGTAATACTGACCGCGTCATATCGCTGGTCGGGATCGCTGGTACATTGCTAAGTGTGACAGTACCTTAAGACCATATGTGCATACATGACACAGAATAGGTGAACACATGGGTGATATTGAACATCATAAACACACCCCTCACCAGACATATTAATAACCATCATGGGGGAAATACCACACTGCTCAAGTTCATGGAGATTGACCACATACCAAGACTGCAGAGAAAAGGTGACTGGGATAGGCTTATTTTGCAGACTGGAACAAAGTGGATCTTTCATTTAAATACTGTAAGGCTACGTGCACATGCTGCGGAATGGGGTGCGGATTTGGCCGCGCGGATTTTGTAAAATCTGCAGGTCAAAAGACCTGCGGTTTATCTGCGGATTATCCTGCGGTTTCACCATCTCCACAATGGTGGAGATATGAAACCGCTGCGGAATCTGCAGAAAGAATTGACATGTCAATTCTTTCTGCGGTTTCAAAACCGCAGGAAAACCGCGCTGAAAAATCCGCACCGTCTGCACTGCGGTTTGGTATTCCCATAGGGAATAATAGTACTGTACACTGCAGCAAAAACTGCTGCAGACCCGCAGCGGCCAAATCCGCTGCGGAACCGCAGCAGAATCCGCAGCGTGTGCACACACGATAATTGTAACACCTTTTGGTCTGAATGATCAGCTCACCTTCAGTTGTTTCATATAGATTATTTATCCTGCTACCTAACTGAATAATACTTCATGCCTGCCACTATCTATTACACTAACTCCACCCTGCCTAAGGGAATCCTATGTCTTAATATATGAAACACCATATCTTAATAAGTATTGACGGCATTATACACCTGTATATTTGTATTAAACCCCCATTTACCAATTTTAGTTATTAGCCATTCCATTTGATTTCCTGCTGCTAAAATAACCACCTTGTAATAAATAGAAAACGCAAGATTCTAACCCCAATAGATTATCTATATTCATCTAATGAATAATCGACAAGTAGTAGTCGCCTGCAATTAGGCCGGTTTCACATGTCAGTGTCTTCGGTACATGTAGTGACAGTTTACTCACGTACCGGAGAGACTGACACACGTAGACCCATTCTAATGAATGTGTCTATGCACATATCTGCGTGTTTTCATGGACCGTGTGTCCGTGTGCAAAATACGCTGACATGTCCGTTTTTATGCAACAGCACGGATCACACGGACCCATACAAGTCAATAGGTGCGTGTAAACACGTACAGCACACGGATCACATCCGTGTGTGGTCCATGTGCGATCCGTGAGCGTTTTTAAAAGTCACAGAGTTAACATTGAAACAAATTTTTCCAATACATGGACACAGACAGCAGACAGACAGCACACGGATCACACACGGATGGTACACACGGACATACGGATAGCACACGGATGCCACACGAATGTTACAAATTTACACACGGACAGCTCCAGTACCGGAATTATCTGGAAGTGTGAAATCGACCTTACTCAGTAGAGCATTCCAACAGCACTGTGTTCCACTGTGACCCATGGTAAAAAGCTTACCGCAGGTCAATAGGTGTTGGTTGATGAGACTGTGGATAATTATTTTATTTTTGTTGCAGGAGATGTTGGCGTCAGTTGATTGGGCGTTCGGTGAGTATGGCTTAATTTAGATTGAATAAAGGAGTCTGTGTCATTTCAAATATAGGACTTTATTCTGGGTGTATGGTTTTATGAGACGCCCCCATTACTAACCTCGGGGCTTGATGTCATCTGATAATACAAAGGTGACTTCAACCCCCAACCATCACCCCACTTGCCACAGAGCAAGAGCGCCAGATTTGGCGCATCTAATAGATGCGCCTTTTCTGGGGCAGCTGAAAGCTGATGTTTTTAGTCTGGGAGGGGGCCAATATCCATGGCCTCTTCCTAGGCTATTAATATTAGCCCGCAGCTGTCTGCCTAGCCTTTGCTGGTTAGATTTTATAGGGGGACTGACAATTTTTTTCTGGGGTACACCTGTAAAATAGCCAGTAAAGGCTAAGCCGACAGCTGATATTAATAGCCTGGGAACCTTTATGGCTATTGCCTCCTTCCCAGAATATTAACATCAGCTCTCAGCCGTCGGCTTTCCCTCTGCTGGTTATGAAAATTATACAAGAGCCCACGCAATTTTTTTTTCTTTAAATTAAGAGTTGCTGTTTGGTGGTTACAGCCTATGTGGGTTAATTCTGTTAATGCTCCTACACAGGCTTGTGACAATGTGTTTGTGTGTGCTTGGGTTACTTATCGGCTTAGTAATGAGGGTGTCGGCTGACACCTTTTCATTACTAAGCATAGGGCATGGTGTCAATGACAGCTGCTGACATCAAGCTCTAATCCAATTACTTTGATGCTACTGCATCAGAATGAATAAGGTGGTGTTCAACCAAGAAATTACATCACAAAACTTCTTTTTACATCTTTATTTAGCTAAAAAAAAGCCTTCAGTGCTGTACAAAAATGCATGCAAAAGCCGCATACAAAACTGCAGCAAAAATTGCTGCATTTTTGCTGCCAAAAGATGCAAAAACCTTGCAGAAATTTCTGCAAGCAAATACTCAACGTGTGCACATTGCCTTAGGGTTTTCACGTCTTATTTGTAATTAGATGTCTCTATGGTGTTTGGCCATTTGCACTTGTTATGCGGCTTTCTATGTGAAATCTGGTTGTTCCAATTTTGAGGATGCATACTTGTAAACACCCTTTACACACTGACAGGGATATGCTCAACTTACAGGCGAGATACTACGTAGGTCCTTGCTTCACCTTTTGAAATACCTCATTACCTAGTTGCATACCTTTAGTGGGAATTGTCCTGTCTATGATATTTCATACATATTTTTAGTCGGTATGATATCCAACCTAAGTACTATTTTTTGGTGTGCTGACCATATAGGGCTAAATAACTTTGTATTTTGAATTGTGTATTCATTTACATGTTATGTCACTTGACTGAGGGCTGTGGCACTACTGCGGGTCACATTCATGTGATTTCATGACTTTAAAAATGTTTTTTTTTTCCTAGTTTTTTGCAGTACCAAATACAGTATTTGTGCATTTTAGGTGATCCCTGTGTATATGGCATGTCTCTTTTCTCTTCTTTGATTTATGGTCTTTGTTGTTACATGCCTCAGGTTTATCCCTGTTATTTAGTAGTGCCCTCCTTTTGCCGTAAAATTCAGGAATCAAGTGCACCTTTTTGATGAATTTGGCACCAAAAACGGCAACTAATATCACAAGACAAAGAAAGGAAAGTGACCCCACAAATGATGAATCAGGGTCATAGAATGATCCGCAGAGTCTGAAGAGCGGTGACATCACAGAATGGCGCTGGATTCCAGAGAAAATAGCGACAGGTATTAGAGATGAGCAAGCACGCTCGGGTAAGGTGTTATCTGAGCATGCTCCGGTGCTAACCAAGTGACTTCAGCGTGCTCGAATAATATGTCCGAGTCTTCGTGGCTGCATTTCTCACGGCTGTTCTACATGCAGGGGTTGGCTGACAGGAAATCCCTACATGTGTTGCTGCTGACAGCTGTGAGACATGCATCTGCCGGGATTCAGAACATATTATTCCAGCATGCCGAAGTTACTCGGTTAGCACCCGAGCATGCTCAGATAACACCTTATCCCAACACGTTCCCTCATCACTAGTGAATATATGACACATACACTACATGTGTAGTTAGAAACACTTTGTGGGCAGGCTTGTTTAAGAAATTTGAGTGCAAAAGTGATTTGCAGCCCTACATATAAGCATAGTGTCTCCAAAGGTGGAGAATCCCTTTAAGATTCCTGAATATGTGTATTTTCCCACAACCACAAATAGATGAGGTAACATCATGGATGACGGCAGGGGAATGGGTAGTCTACAAAGTCGAATAAAACCCTCCGTTCCCGCCATACAGAAAGCTGCACGTTCACTGCCTCACAGGCACATTTGTTGTGACGGTGTGCAGCTTCCCTCATACTTTTGAGTCATCCCTTTCCCGCCCGCCTTACGTTCTTCTTTCATTCCGCACAGGAATGCGCAGGCTCCCGATCGTGTCGCTTTGCAATTACTGATGACGCGCAGTAGGCTGACGCATGCGCAGTGTTGCTTGCTGAGTCCCGGAGAGGTGTCTATTGTTAGGCACCTGCTGGAAAAGAGCGCCCTTTCCGATCTAGCACCCGGCGGCTATGGCGGTGTCACCGTGACGGTGCAGAAGGCGGGTGACGGATGTAAGGCCGCCATCCCCGGGACGCAGGCGCTGGCCGACAACTTGCTCACTTCCTGGAGGTAATGCTGGGAGCGCACAGTTTCAAATCTGGTGACTTGTCGTCCACATATAACGTCACCTATGGCAGTCCTGTGCTGAGCTCCTCTCCTGCTGCTGCAGGCCACCCCCCTTGGCTGTAAGGATCTCTGTCCTTCTCTTTTCAGGATCTTTGTCACTATACTATAGGAAGGATGAGTGTGATATCTGCGGATGTGAACAGCGCCCTACCGGACAAGATCATGGAACCCGGCATGTCCGTAGCGGATGAAGACAGTACAGAGGCCGTTACAGTCTCCTCCCCCTTGGTGGAAGAGGTACCCATGGAAACCGACCTGGAAGAAATAGTGGAAGTGAGCAGCAGCCGAGAATGCATTAGTGCGTCAGTGATGGAAGCCGCTGCCGACCCGGGCAATCATGGCAGCCACCTGGCAGCGGTAGTGAGTGTGCCCAAGCCAAGTCCTAGCCCTTCAGCCACGGCCATGAAGACTGTCCTGCAGAGTGGCTGCGCACCCCTCTGCCCGGGCAGATGATCCTTAATAAGGCGTCGGAGCTGGTGTCCGGCAGTCGGGTGATAAAACAAGAGAAGGTGTACGTGACAACTCTGGGGAAAGGAAGCAACCCCATCGTCATCATACCGCAGCACTCGATGTCAGGCGCCCAAAAAGCTGCCCAAAACCTGCGCGCCGACTCAAAAGGAGCCCCGCAGCAGATCAAGCTGGTCACCATCGGGGGGCAAGGCCGGGTGTCCACAGTGACGTCCGCCCAGCTCATTAATACCACTGCCAAGACTTCACTGCAGGGCCAGAACATGCAGGTAACGGGTGGCAGGATGGCAGCAACTCATTCCTGGGCTTGGTTTTCCTCTGCAGTTATCTGAGTGGGTTTGTGCCATGAAGTCGCCCCCCGGTCCCACCCACTGCGATATGCTGTGTATGACCATCAGAGCGGAGACCCCACTCTGAGCCGTAACGGGGAAACCCTCTGGCCACCATGTAATGTTGAGTAGAGATGATCTGCCCTCCAGGGGGGATGGAAAGACCCCAGAACTCCATTGTTGTGAGGAGAAATGCACTTTGTGTCATGTACTAGATGGCCAACGTCTCGGGCCGCTCAGTCCTTGATCGCAGCCAGTAGACAATCTGCAGAGTGGCTATCATATTCCCAGTAAGGCCGGGGTCACTTGCGAGACACTCGCTTGAGTCTCTTGCATCAATACCCGGCACTGCCGCCGACACTCAGACCGTAGAAATACATGCAGCCGCACACTCTGGTCCCGAGTGCCGGGTATTGAGACGCAAGGCTTGTATAAGTTTCTTGCAAGTGTGACCCCGGCCTAAGACCAGTTGTGTGCTGGACCTGCAGCTGTAATATTATGGCTTTGTTGTGTGCAATAGGCACCTGATAATAAAAATGTCTATCCCTTTTTTTTTACACTCTCAGGCTATGTACCCACATTGCAGAAATGCTGCGGAAATTTCCGCAACATTTCCACACTCCCGCCGCGGGTAAAACGCATTCGAATTCGCATGCGTTTTTCCCGCGGAAAACAAGCGGTTTTCGCTTGCGGAATGCTTGCGCTTTCCAAGCGATTAGCATCATTTGGAAATGTGATAGGTAGGCTGTTAAAATAATAAAAAATATTCTTATTCTCACCTTCCGACGGCCCCCGATCTGCCCTGCGGGCTCCCGGCATCTTCCGGTCCCAGTAATGCTTTGTGGGAAGGACCTGAGATGACGTCATGCTCGCTAGAGCACGACGTCATTAGCGGTCATTCACGCAAAGCATTACTGGGACCCGAAGATGCCGGGAGTGTGGTGAGAGGCAGGAAGGACTTCGGGGGCCATCGGAGGGTGAGTATATCACTATTTTTTATTTTTATTCTATTTTTTACAGGATTATGGTACCCAGGGCCTGGAGGACAGTCTCCTGTCCTCCAGACCCTGGGTACCATACGCACATGATCCACTTACTTTGTGCATGGTGAGCATAGCCACATGCGGAAAGTAAGCTGATCAATGCATTCCTATGGGTGTGGAATCGCCGCGATTCCGCAAAAAGAATGGGCATGCTGCAAATTTTTCCGCTTTGCGATTCCGCAGCGGAAAAATCCGCAGCATTAGCACAGCAATGCGGAATCCCAGAGGATTGCAGGGGATGCAGGTTTTTTTGTGTTTTCGCGGCGATTCCGCAGTGGAAAAATTCACAGACCGGCTGCAGGTCTTCCAACTTGAACTTGATGGCCTCGTAGACGTATACAAAGCTGTGAAGTTCAGGTTACGAGACCCTCGTCCAGTCACACACCATGGTCTGTACTCTGGATGTGACACACAGATGTGTGAATGAGGCTTTAGCTTACCAGCTGAGAGACAGACAGATGAGAATAGAACATGCGTATTTGTTTGTTGTTATTGGGTTTTTTTCTGTTGATGCTCAGCTTTATTGATCTCATTGGTCAAAACAAAAAAAAGCAAAGAATGCAGAAAGCATTCATAGGCCCTGTGCACATGGTGCGGATTCTGCTGCAGATCCGCCGCAGAACTGCAGGTGATGTACAGTACCATTATTGGCTATGGAAAACAAAATCCGCTGTGTACATGCTGCGGATTTTTCCACGCGGAATTAAAAGAAGCAGCATGTCACTACTTTTGTGCGGTTTTGCTGCAGTTTTCCACCTGCTCCATTCTAGAAATCCACCGGTGAAAAACTGCAGTAAGGCTGGTTTCACATTAGCGTTAAAACAACGCTGCGCACTGCGTCGGTAAGCCCCGCCCCGATCCGGCTCCCTGCCCGCCCCATCCGGGATCACCGCCTAATTTCGCATTTGCACGCATGCGATCGGCGCACCCTATCTTTAGCATAGGATGCGCAGATCATGCGCTGCCAGTGTGAAAGTAGCGTGCTGCGCACTTTTGACGGTGCGCCGTGCGCGCCGAAATGCAGCATGTTTACCGACGCAGTGCGCAGCGCTGTTTCAACGCTAATGTGAAACCAGCCTATATCCGCTCAAAATATGCACTAAATCCGCAGGAAAAATGCAGGTTATTTGACCTGCAGATTTAGTACATTCTGCGCGGAAAAATCCGCACCGTGTGCACATAGCCATATACTGCGTTTTTTATAAAAAGAAAAGAAAGGAACTAATTAAAATTGGGAATTAATTTGCCGTGTTTTTTTTTTTTTTTTTTTCCTTTTGGTTCACCCTCAAAAGAAGATAGGAAAAAGATATGCTATGTGTGAACAAGCTTTTACCCTCCTGTTTGTATTTAGATGCTTGTTTTGTTCCTTTTTTCGTTTTCATTTTTCATTCTTCCCAGAGCCATAACTTTTTTATTTTTCCATCAAAATGGCCATGTGACGATTTATTTTTTACTGGACGAGTTGTACTTTTGAACAACATCATTGGCTTTACCATGTCATTCACTAGAAAATGGGAAAAAAAATTCCAAGTGCGGTGAAATTGCCAAAAAAGTGCAATCCCACACTTGTTTTTTGTTTGGCTTTTTTGCTAGGTTCACTAAATGCTAAAACTGACCTGCCATTATGATTCTCCAGGTCATTACGAGTTCATAGACACCAAACATGTCTAGGTTCTTTTTTATCTAAGTTGTGAAAAAAAATTCCAAACTTTGCTATAGAAAAAAAAAAAAAAAAAAAAAAGCACCATTTTCGTATACCCGTAGTGTCTCTCTTTTTATGATCTCGGGTTGGGTGACGGCTTATGTTTTGTGTGCCGAACTGACTTTTTTATATCATTTTGGTGCAGATCTTTTGATCGCCCGTTACTGCATTTTAATGCAATGTCGTTAGGACCAAAAAAAGTAATTCTGGCGTTTTGATTGTTTTCTTCTACGCCGTTTTGCAATCAGGTTAATCCTTTTTTTTTATTGCTAGATCGGGCAATTCTGAACGCGGCGATACCAAATGTGTGTATGTTTGATTTCTTTTTTATTGTTTTATTTTGAATGGGGCAAAAGGGGGCTGATTTGAACTTTTTACATTTTTTTTTTTTTAATATTTTTAAAGCTTTTTTTCTTTAACTTTTTGTATGCTTCAATAGCCTCCATGGGAGGCTAGAATCTGCCATAGTCTCATCGGCTCTGCTACATAGAGGCAGTGCTCAGATCGCCTCTAGCAGAATTACAGACTTGCTATGAGCGCTGACCACAGGGTGGCGCTCATAGCAATCCGGCATCAACAACCATGAATGGTTGTTATACCAACACACCGGTGACCCGCGACCACGAGATGTGCGGGTCACCGGTGAGCGTATTTCCGGCCGCATGGCCGGAAGCGATTGTTAAATGTTTTGGTCAGACCTCATCTGGAATATTTTGTCTAGTTTTGGGCACCACATTTTAACCCCTTCACCCCCAAGGGTGGTTTGCACGTTCATGACCAGGCCAATTTTTACAATTCTGACCACTGTCCCTTTATGAGGTTATAACTCTGGAACGCTTCAACGGATCTAGGCGATTCTGACATTGTTTTCTCGTGACATATTGTACTTCACTTTAGTGGTAAAAAATTTTCGCTATAACTTGCGTTTATTTATGAAAAAACAGAAATATGGCAAAAATTTTGCAATTTTCAAACTTTGAATTTGTATGCCCTTAAAACAGAGAAATATGTGACACAAAATAGTTACTAAATAACATTTCCCACATGTCTACTTTACATCAGCACAATTTGGGAAACAACATTTTTTTTTTGTTAGGAAGTTATAAGGGTTAAAATTTGACAAGCGATTTCTAATTTTTACAACAAAACTTACAAAATCATTTTTTTTTAGGGACCACCTCACATTTGAAGTCACTTTGAGGGGTCTATATGGCAGAAAATACCCAAAAGTGACACCATTCTAAAAACTGCACCCCTGAAGCTACTCAAAACTACATTCAAGAAGATTATTAACCCTTCAGGTGCTTCACAGGAGCAGAAGCAACGTGGAAGGAAAAAATGAACATTTAACTTTTTAGTCACAAAAATAATATTTTAGCAACAATTTTTTTATTTTCCCAAGGGTAACAGGAGAAATTGGACCCCAAAAGTTGTTGTCAAATTTGTCCTGAGTACGCTGATACCCAATATATGGGGGGGAACCACTGTTTGGGCACAAGGCAGGGCTCAGAAGGGAAGGAGCCCCGTTTGACTTTTTCAACCTAAAATTGGCTGGAATTGAGATCGGACGCCATGTCGCGTTTGACGAGTGTCTGATGTGCCTAAACAGTGGAAATCCCCCACAAGTGACCCCATTTTGGAAACTAGACCCCCTAAGGAACTTATCTAGATGTGTGGTGACCACTTTGAACCCCCAAGGGCTTCACAGAAGTTTATAACACCCGGGCGTGAAAATAAAAAATCATATTTTTTCCACAAACATGATCATTTAGTCCCCAATATTTTGTTTTCCCAAGGGTAACAGGAGAAATTGGACTCCAAAGGTTGTTGCCAAATTTGTCCTGAGTACGCTGATACCCAATATGTGGGGGGGAACCACTGTTTAGGCACATGGCAGGGCTCAGAAGGGAAGGAGCCCCGTTTGACTTTTTCAACCTAAAATTGGCTGGAATTGAGATCGGACGCCATGTCACATTTGACGAGCGTCTGATGTGCCTAAACAGTGGAAACCCCCCACAAGTGACCCCATTTTGGAAACTAGACCCCCTAAGGAACTTATCTAGATGTGTGGTGAGCACTTTGAACCACCAAGTGTTTCACTAAAGATTATAATGCCCAGGCGTGAAAATATAAAATCCTGTTTTGTTCCCACATAAATGATCATTTAGTCCCCAATTTTTAATTTTCCCAAGAGTAACAGGAGAAATTGGACCCCAAAAGTCGTTGTCCAATTTGTCCTGAGTACCCTGATACCCCACATGTGGGAGAAAACTACTGTTTGGGCACACGTCAGGGCTCGAAAGGGAAGTAATGACGTTTTGGAAAGCAGACTTTGATGGAATGGTCTGCGGGCGTCATGTTCCATTTGCAGAGCCCTTGATGTTCCTAAATAGTAGAAACCCCCCATAAGTGACCCCATTTTGGAAACTAGACCCCCTAAGGAACTTATCTAGATGTGTGGTGAGCACTTTGAACCACCAAGTGTTTCACTAAAGATTATAATGCCCAGGCGTGAAAATATAAAATCCTGTTTTGTTCCCACATAAATGATCATTTAGTCCCCAATTTTTAATTTTCCCAAGAGTAACAGGAGAAATTGGACCCCAAAAGTCGTTGTCCAATTTGTCCTGGGTACTCTGGTACCCCACATGTGGGGAAAAAACTGTTTAGGCACACGTTGGGGCTCGAAAGGGAAGTAGTGTTGTTTTGGAATGCAGACTTTGATGGTCTGCTGGCGTCATGTTCCATTTGCAGAGTCCCTGATGTGCCTAAACAGGAAAAAAACCCACATATGACATCATTTTGGATACTAGACCCCCAATGAACATATCTAGATGTGCCCCCAACTAATCTAATGTAAATTAGTAGTGCATGGAGGTGTGGTACAATTTGAAGCAATCCTTCATGCACAGGCCAGGTTTTTCGGGGCAGGTGTCGCACTGGTAAATGGTGTCCCTGCGTATTCCTTTTTTGTAACACACTCGACACCTTTTTTGCGGCTTACCTTTTCTTGGGGTTGGCGGGACCACCCCCCGGAAAATGCTGACCTGGGACAATACGAGCACCTTCAGTTCCTGAAGTCCTGGGGCCCGCTCCTTCCTGAGCGCCAAACATCATGGCCTTAACCACTACCTCCTGGTAATGAAGGTACGACGTATCGCTGGGGCATGCACATTGTGACAGCAGGAATGCGTTGAGCATTGCCATTTGGACGATGTGCACGGCCAGCTTTTTGTACCACACCTTGGCCTTCCTCAATGCATTGTACGGTTGGAGGAGTTGATCGGAGAGATCAACTCCCCCCATTTTTTTGTTGTACCCCACTACACATGTCGGTTTGAGGACCTGTGTAGAGGTACCCCGTACAGTGCAGAGGGTACTGCCATCACCGTGTATGGTGGTCAAGAGATGGACATCTCTCTTGTCCTTGTACTTGACCACCAGCAGGTGGTCGCTACATTGGGCTCTGCGCTCACCTTTTCGGAGCATCTGCCCAAGTAGCGTCTTCGGGAGGCCTCTCTGATTTTTGCGGACAGTACCGCAGGTTGCGGTACGTCGCTCAGAGAGGGATTTGTAGAGTGGGATGCTGGTATAAAAGTTATCAGTGTAGAGGTGATAACCTTTATCCAGCAGTGGGTGCACCAAATCCCACACAATTTTCCCACTCACTCCCAGGAAAGGAGGACACTCAGGGGGTTCAATCCGGGTGTCCTTCCCTTCGTAAACTCTAAACTTGTGGGTATACCCTGAGGTACTCTCACACAACTTATAGAGTTTGATTCCGTACCTGGCCCTCTTACTGGGCAGGTATTGACGGAATCGCAGCCTTCCCTTGAAGTGAACCAAGGACTCATCCACGCAGATGTCCCTTTGGGGCACGTACACTTCAGCAAACTTTATGTTGAAGTGTTCGATGACCGGCCGAACTTTGAACAGACGGTCAAAGTTGGGGTCATCTTGTGCGGGACACTCTGCAATATCAGTATAATGCAGAAACTTGTGGATGGCCTCAAAACGCGTCCGGGCCATGACCATTCGGAACACTGGAGTGTTGTATAAAATATCAACACTCCAATATTGCCGAATTTCCGGCTTCTTCAGTATCCCCATATGGAGGACCAGGCCCCAAAACTGCGTCATTTCAACTGCGTCTACAGGAGACCAGTTTGAAAATGTTGAATGCGGGTTTTGCTCCAAAAATTGACGAGCGTACAAATTAGTTTGCTCCACCATGAGGTTAACAAAATCCTCAGAGAAAAAGACTTTGAAAAAGTCAATTTCTGTGAGGCCGGTGGTGTCAAACTTGATTCCTGATTCTGCCACAAAATCAGGAATCAGTGGCTCGTAATTTTCGGGGGGCGAGGTCCATACGGGGAGCACTGGGTCAGCTGCGGGCATGGTGGGCGCTGCCTCATCTTCTGTCCTGGAGCGTCTGCGTGGCGGTTCTGCAGGACCCGAGGAAGAAGATGAGGAGGGGGAAGAGGAAGAAGAAGAGGATGAAGAATCCGAAAAATAAAGAAAAGTCGGATCGTCATCCAAATCGCTATCAGTTTCGGAGGCAAGTAAAGCATATGCCTCCTCCACTGAATAGCGCTGTTGGGATGAATTTGATGACATTTTTGTGTAAATATGGTGCTTGGGTGTACACTTTATTGAAAACTGTATGTGTACGTGAGGGGGGGGGAGTGATTGGTGTAAACTTTCTGTTAAGAAAAAGCTGTGGAAAAAAGTCTAAAACAGCAGGCCCTAGCTGATAAGTGTCACTTATCAAAACTAGGCTGCTGGATGTGCGCACGGGGTGGCGCAAGGGGGGGGTGGAAAAGAAAAAAAAAGGAAAACGGCAAACTCTGATAAGTGAACTGTGTCACTTATCCAGGTTTCGCAGCTGCGGGATGTGTGTACGGAGGGGCTAAGGAAAAAAAAGCGAGCTCAAGTGTTGATCGGTGAACTGCGTCACCAATCAACACTCGGCGGCTGCGCACGGAGGTGGCGCAAAAGTGGGGTGGAGGGGGGTAAAAATAGGGGGATGGGGGGATTGGGGTGGATGAAGAGAGATTGGGCAGGGATCAACAGTTAGGGTTGTAGTTAGGTGGCACAAAGGGGGGTGAAAAAAATGAAAAGCGGCAGGCACAAGCTTGGATAAGTGACGTGTGTCACTTATCCAACTTTTGCGGCTGCGGGATGTGTGTACGGAAGTGGCGCAAAGGGGGCTAAGGAAAAAAAAAAGCGAGCTCAAGTGTTGATCGGTGAACTGCGTCACCGATCAACGCTCGCCGGCTGCGCACGGAGGTGGCGCAAAAGTGGGGTAGAGGGGGGGTGGAGGGGGATGGGGGGATGAAGATAGATTGGGGGGGTGAAGATAGATTGGGCAGGGGATCAGGGATCAATTAACACTTACAATTGTAGTTTTCTTTCTTCTTCTTTCTTCTGCAGGGATTGTGATGCTACAAGCTGTGGCACCACAATACCCAGCACAGGAGCTCTTGCTGCGTCCGACCTCTCTGCAGGAATCCTCAGCTAGAGTGAGGATCCCTGCAGACAGGTCAGGGGGCAGGTCACAGAGCGGTCACATCGCTGCTGTGACCTGTCATTGGTGGGATCGAATGATTACATCGATCCCACCAATCCCTGATCTGCCTGGTGACCATGGCAACTGCCTAGAATCGGAGCTCACAGCTCCGATTACTGGGCAGGTCATGCCCAGGTCACCAGCAGGGCACAGAGCGGTCACGTGACCGCAGCTGTGCCCTGTGGTTGGCGCGATCGCCGATCTAATCGATCGCGCCAGCCAACTCCTGCTGGGCCTGCATCAGGCTCCAGCACGATCGGTGCTAATATAGCACCGATCCTGGCCGGTACTGGCAGGGCACAGCGGCGATATAGCGCCGCTGTGCACTGCGATTGGCGCGATCGATCCGATCGGCGATCGCGCCAATCCGGGTGCTTTTTGCCGGTGCCTGGCGTTGCCAGGCACCGGCTCTAGGTTCGAGTACATCGGTACTCGATCCCAGCCTAGGACATCATTGTTTCAGCCAAGCTGATTGGCTGAAACAATGAGAAACGCTGCGATTGGCTGTTCAGAATTGAACAGCCAATCACAGCGCTCTGGATGCCGGGGGGGCGGGATCGCAGCCCGGGATGCCGACGACATCTTTTCTAAGGTGAGATGGCGTCGGAATTTTAATGCGATCACCGCGACTTTAGTCGCGGTATCGCATTAAAGGGCCCGACGTACTATCCCGTCCACGGTCATACGGGCCCGGGTACCGTGGACGGGATAGTACGTCGGATGTCAGGAAGGGGTTAAAAAAGACATCAACAAACTGGAGCAAGTTCAGAAAAGAGCAACCAGAATGGTGACCGGTCTGCAAACCCTGTCTTATGAGGAAAGGTTGCAGGATTTGGGAATGTTTAGTTTGAAAAAGAGAAGACTGAGAGGAGACTTAATAGCTGTCTACAAATATCTAAGGGGCTGTCACATTGTAGAAGGATCAACTTTATTCTCATTTGCACAAGGAAAAACTAGAAGCAATGGGATGAAACTGAATGGGAGGAGACACAGATTAGATATTAGAAAAAACTTTTTGACAGTGTGATCAATGAGTGGAACAGGCTGCCACTAGAAGTGCTGAGTTCTCCTTCAATGGAAGTCTTCAAACAGAGGCTGGACAGACATCTGACTGGGATGATTTAGCGAATCCTGCTTTGAGCAGGGGACTGGACCAGATGGCCCAGGAGGTCCCTTCCAACTCTACGATTCTATGATTCTAAATGCCGCTGTCACTTTGACATAGGCATTTAACTAGTTAATCTTCTTTATTTTTTTTATATAGCGCTAACAAATTCCGCAGCGCTTTACAGTTTTGCACACATTAGCATCGCTGTCCCTGAAGGCTCACAATCTAAATTCCCTATCCGTATGTCTTTGGAATGTGGGAGGAAATCGGAGTGCCCGGAGGAAACCCACGCAAACACGGGGAGAACATACAAACTCCTTGCAGATGTTGTCCTTGGTGGGATTCGAACCCAGGACTCCAGCGCTGCAAGGCTACAGCGCTAACCACTGAGCCACCATGCTGCCACGGGCGCATCGCGATTCCTCCCTCGGTTATTGTGGGCACATTTCAGCTGTTCAAAACAGCTGACGTTCCAGCTTTGAGGTGGGCTCACCGCCGGAGCCCACATCAAAGTGTGTGGGGGGGGGATAATGACATTGGACGTACTATACCATCCGATGTCGGTAAGGGGTTAAAGAAGCCCTCCTCCCATGAAAGTTTTTGTCCACTTAGTACATTGCAATCATCATGTTATATGGCAGTGTGTACTTACAATTGCTCATTTTGCCTTTCTACCTTGCAAATTCTCCTCTTTTCTTTCCTACGTAGAAACAGGAAGTGTCTTGATCCTGCGGAAATCATTCATCTCATGAAGTCCTGACCCAGCTCCTCTGCTCCTCTTCCCGCCAGGGAGTTTTGCAGCGACTTATTATGACTCATGCAGGGAAAATAGATTATCTACATAGAGCTTAGAAAGATTCAGCTTGTCAGTTTTTAATCACGTGATTTCATAGACCTAAAGGAAAAGAGAAAAATGAGCTGTGTAGAAAGGTGAAATGAGCAATTGTAAGTACACAGAACTATATAATATGAAGATTGCAATTTATTAAGAGGATAAACATTTTGATGGGAGGAGGGCTTCTTTAACTTAAACTTCATTCACTAAATAGATGTGAGCTTATTGCCGGTGTTTGCAACATTCATGTGCTGTATCTGTGTGATGTGAGGAAAAATACAGTTCTTCTTTGGGGTTTACCCACTGAGGATTTCTCGGGCACAAAATATGTAGTGGCAAGATCTGTAGCAAATCATGCTTGATGAGTTGTGGAATTGCTGCTAACTTGCCGATGGAATGGCGCTGGCACTGGAGGTGAGTGTCAGGCCATGTTAACACATTCACTATTTGTAAACCAAAATTGGGAGTGGAACAATGAGAATAAAAGTATAACAGAAACCCATCACCACTTCTGTATTATCACCCACTCTGGGTTTTGGCTTATAAACACCAAGGTAAAATGCTGACCAAATACTGAACGTGTGAGGCTATATTCTCCTCCAGTACTGGCACCATGCTAGAACAAATGGGATGGCAGGCCTAAATTGGACTTGGTAGATCCTTATGTACCTGGCATCATCTGTCAGGGCCCCTATACAAGATACACTGTTGGTCAAACCTGTCAGCGTGTTCACCCAACATTAGTCTAATGGGAATGGGTTTTTTTTGTTCGGCAGGCAATATCTATAGAAAATACATTTTAAACTTGGAAAATAGCTGTGAATAAGAAATGATAAAAATGCACAGCGCTAGTATTTCATTGTGTTAATATCTGAAACATTGGTATTTCACCTTGTGTATTTTCTGTTGCTAGATTGGTAATAAAGTTCCTCTATCAACCTCATCTGGCGCTGTTATCACCAAGCTCATCATTGCAAAGCCATCAAACAATAAACCCATTGGTTCTTCGCAGACCACTCAATCAACTTCAGTATGTACTGGTAAGTGTCCAGCCCAGAGGCCTAGCTAGGGTTTTGGTTCAGGAGGGGCGAAACTTCTGAGTGGGCCCCTAACCAGAGAACCTCAACAGATGACTGCGCTGTTGCCAAAAATAATATATATATATATATATATATATATATATATATATATATATATATATATATATATATATATATATATATATATATATATATATATATATATAAAAATACCAATATTGATATTACCGCCATATGGTCAGAGGTAAATAATACCAGTCCTACAGAACATATAATAGATTACAGCAGAGTTACAGATAATGTCTTACTGCTGACGTTCTTTCTGATGGAATTGTTCACTTTTCACGCCTTTTCCATCTTGCCCAGGCCAACATGACGACTCCTCCAGCCAGGACTCGGCTACAGAGAATACAAGAAAGACACATTTCACTTCTCAGATTTTCAGCACTGTCACCAATTGGACTATTCTCAACCTGCACAAACCCCTCATCCTGCTGATACCCCAATACTGAGCCACTGCTGCCGTATGTATCCCTGTTACTGCACCTACTGTGTGGTTCTGTGTGACCTCTAAATTTTAAAGCAAACCTCTAGAATATAGTGATGCCGGGTGCAAGTGCCCTAGAAAACAGTGCCCACATTTTGTCCCATAGAAAGTAATAGTGCCCTGTATGTGCCCCTTTGACAGGCATAGTAACCCAAGTTCCCCTTTAATAAGTGCACACTTTACATTTAGTAATGTCCCAACTCTCCCCCCTGTACAGCCCCCCTATACACAGTATGATGCTCTCTTATACACAGTATAATGCCCCCTCACTGTATGACGGCCCCGTCACTATAATCCCCACACTGTATGATGGCCCCCTAGGTAGCATCCATATAGCACAGTGGTTTCCAACCTTTCTGACCTTGAGAGCCATATTCAGCTTAGACAGAGGGTCGCGAGCCACATTCAGCACTGAGAGAGGGGAGCGAGCCACATCCAGCTCTCATCTCCTTCAAAGTAGTGTCAACCAAAGCCCCCATTACAGGTATAATCATAACCAATGCTTTTCCACAGAAATCACTCCAAAGCAGTACACTGAGATCCAGGGGTTCCCACAATACCCCCATTCAGTATTCTCCCATCAAGGACTCCCAACACACTGTCACATCCAGCTTTGAGCACCTCCTCTAACAGGTAGTATCATCCTTCAGTGTAGCATACCTAAAACATCTCTAAACCCCAAGACAGTATATGTGCATCCAGATCTGCTCTTCTGTGCAGGGCTACTCACGTAAATCACTATTTTGAGATGTTCTCTTCATACCTGTTTGCTAGACCTGGACCTAATGCATCAAGCTGGCAGACAGCCCCGAGCCACAATTCATGGGACCGCGAGCCACATGTGGCTCCCAAGCTACAGGTTGGGGACGCCTGATATAATAAAATACAGCAGATAGTCCTCAATATATTATAATGCACCCCCATAGGCAGAGTCTATAGTATAATGCACTCCCCATAGGCAGAGTCTATAGTATAATGCACTCCCCATAGGCAGAGTCTATAGTATAATGCACTCCCCATAGGCAGAGTCTATAGTATAATGCACTCCCCATAGGCAGAGTCTATAGTATAATGCACTCCCCATAGGCAGAGTCTATAGTATAATGCACTCCCCATAGGCAGAGTCTATAGTATAATGCACCCCCATAGGCAGCCTCTGTTCCCCCATAGGCAGCCTCTGTATTATAATGTACCCCCATAGGCAGCCTCTGTACCCCCATAGGCAGCCTCTGTATTATAATATACCCCCATAGGCAGCCTATCTGTACCCCCATAGGCAGCCTCTGTATTATAATGTACCCCCATAGTCAGCCTCTGTACCACCATAGGCAGCCTCTGTACCCCTATAGGCAGCCTATTATAATTCACCCCGTTACAAAAATAAAAAAAATCTAATACTCACCTCTCTTCTCCCAGCTCCTGTGCTGCTCCCTGCTCTCCCGCTCATCTCCTAACAGCGGGCGCCGGGCAGTGACGTCATCGCGCCCGCTGTCAGGGAGAGGGGGATGATGGGACAAGGAGCGCTCGCTCCCTCTCTCAGCACTGCGGTCAGCTGTATGGGCTAGATGCCGATACAGCTGACCCTGCAATGACAGGCGGGGGGCCCACTGCTGGCATCAGGCCCCCCACCGTCTGCTCGGGGCCTATAGCGGCCGGGCGGCAGAGCAGGGAGATCGATTCTCCCTGCTCTACTGCAGAATGCAATTGTATCGGCGCGCTGTGCACGCCCATACAGTTACGTAGCGTAGGTCCGGGTGGGCCCCTCAGAGCGCGGGGCCCGGGGCGACTGCCCCCCTGGTAGCTACGCTACTGGTCCAGCCTTTTTGTAGTACAGGTTGTTATGTTTGTAATTTTTTTTTTATTTTTATGAAGTGTGTTAAAATTCTAAAAATATAATTGGGACGTAAATTAACATCATGGGCAGGAGTTGCCCGCTATATTGCAAAGCTGACCTCTATGTCTGATAGCCGCGGTCAGAGCTGAGGGAAAAGGGAAGAAAACGAGGGGTAATTTGAAGGGAACCTGTCAGTAGGAATGTCCATGTTAAATTAAAGGTATGGGCAGAATGGCGCAGTCATACTGATTTTATCCATGCATTAAATGAAATTGGTGATGAAACATGAAGAGCTTCAGAGCGTATATCACTTTGGCCATGCATCGGGCCCAATGTTATGTACCCGAAGCATTGATGAGTACATCTGGGTTCGCCAGCGAACCAAGTAACAGGAGTGCCAGTGCTAACAATTCCTTGTAATCATCTCTTGGATGGCATTGTGCAAGCTGGTCTATGCAGAATTGAACTAGACACTCCTTAAGTGGATCTAGCTCAGTTGAAAATATGTCCAGCCGAAAACAAGGTTTTATCCAGTTGATTCCAAGCAGCCAAAAATCTCTCAAACATCTTTATATTTGTACCTGCTGATGCTGGCCACAACTTATCAAACACGCTTGCAATAATTAGTTTGCGTATGTGGTTCCTACACGGCAAACTCAGTAGTTCTTTCTACAGTTTCCAGCGCAAGACGCGCACACCATCCTTTGTACCAGTGCCGCTACTTAAGAGAAATTAATATTCACAGCATTCCATGCCCATGGGCGTGGAATGCGGTGAACATTCAGTCCCTTTAGTAGCTACACACGTGACCACCGGCAGCTGCAAAAAGGCTCCGGCTGACACTGCTCGCTATTAAAGAGCAATGAATACTCACTGCTCTCTGCGCACACAGTCCTGGCGTGCAGAGCACTGAGTATTCCGGCAGCTGCCCCTCGGCTTGCAAGCAACGCGTGACGTCCCTGCCATGCGCTGCTTACAAGCATAAAGCAGCTGCTGGGATTGGAACACGATGCTGTGAGGGAGCTCCGGGAAGGTAAGTGTAAAGGTTTTTTTTTTTTTTAAATAAACATTTTCTGATGGGGCCAATCATACCAGGAGTTATGCACAGGAGTTAGCCGCAGCTGCCGACTCCTGCCACTGTGACCCACTGCTCCGCCAATGCTGCCCCACCACCTCCCCACCACAGCCAGAGCCGGTACATCTGGACTATATGACGCACCCCCCATTTTCCTCCACATTTTTGGAAGAAAAAAGTGCGTCTTATAGTCCAAACATACGGTAATCCTGAATATTGTCTGTAATCTGGCAAGTCTACTTTGAAACAGGAAATATAAACTGACTAGAAATAGGCCCGATGTTATGCATGGTCCTCTCACCCCCCTATCCTGGTATGCATGGTCCTCTCACCCCCCTATCCTGGTATGCATCATCCCCTCACCGCCCCCCCCCCATCGTGGTATGCATCGTCCCCTCACCCCCCTATCGTGGTATGCATGGTCCCCTCACCCCCTTATCCTGGTATGCATCGTCCCCTCACCCCCCCTATCCTGGTATGCATCGTCCCCTCACCCCCCCTATCCTGGTATGCATCGTCCCCTCACCCCCCTATCCTGGTATGCATCGTCCCCTCACCCCCCCTATCCTGGTATGCATGGTCCTCTCACCCCCCCCCTATCCTGGTATGCATGGTCCTCTCACCCCCCCCCTATCCTGGTATGCATGGTCCTCTCACCCCCCCCATCCTGGTATGCATGGTCCTCTCACCCCCCTATCCTGGTATGCATGGTCCTCTCACCCCCCCTATCCTGGTATGCATGTTCCTCTCACTCCCCTATCCTGGTATGCATGGTCCTCTCACCCCCTTTTCCTGGTATGCATGGTCCTCTCACCCCCCTATCCTGGTATGCATGGTCGCCTCACCCCCCCAATCTTGATATGCATGGTCCCCTCATCCTCTATCCTGGTATGCATGCTACCTCTCACCCCCCTGTCTTGATATGTATGGTCCTCTCACCCCTATTAACCTGCACACATACAAAAAAAAACAAAACATTTATACTCGCCTTTCTTCCCTGTGCTCCAGCCCTGTCACGTTCTGCCGGAGGGGGGGAGGAGTGTGGCACCGGAGTATGCTCATGCCCATACCGCGCTGTCCAGCGCCATATTGCTGAAGGCACACTGCAAATGTTTCTTCAGTAAAATGGCGCCGGATAGCGCTATATGCGCATGCGTGATTCCGACACCGTATTCCTGCCCGTCTCCGGTGAGAAGAGAAGCGCCGCGGCAACGCTCCCAGTCTTTTAAGTATGTAATCCCCCAGCTCCGCCAGCTGAGCCAATAAGCGGTGCAGCGCGGGATTCAAATCCCGCGTGGCAAAGCTCATTGGCTCAGCCAGCGTGGCGGGGGATTTGAATCCTGAACCGCTCATTGAATCCCGGCCGCCATATCAGAATACCCATAACATGGGTGTTCCAATATGGCGGTGCCGTTTTTGTCACAGCTTCCGGCCCCGGTGGATTGTGGGACAGCAACACAATCGACAGAAGCTGTGACAGAGCCGATTGGCAATTATATATTAGATATTAATAATATTAAATATTCTTTCCAAATAAGTAAACTGGAGAGAGTTTCAAGGAGCTGTCAGGCCATTATTACTGCTCTATATTAAAAATACCCAAATCCTATTTAACTGCTATTAAGTGTTCAAGGGCTGACATTGAGCCACCTTTTAAACACAACCAAAAGAAACTACTTTTTAAAGGATATTACAGATCATTATGTGTAACAATTATAAGGGGTGAGGCTTTGGATAAAAATAGTTTTTATTTTTCCTATAGAACGCATTGTCACCTGAACTGAAAAGAAAAAAAAAACTAAAAAAATAATATATATATTATTTATATGTGCGTGTGTAATATATTATGTATATGTGTGTGTAATATATCATGTGTGTGTAATATAAACTGTGTTCCAAATTATTATTCCAAAAGAGTTTAGGAGTGATAAGGTTAGAATTTTTTTGTTTGTCATTTAAACTCATTGATGGTGATGTGTGTCAGGGCTCTTTATATCACTGAAAGCAATTGCAGATACCTGTGCAAATTAGTTTGGCAGGTGTGTCCAAATAAAGGCAAGACTACTTAAGAAGGCTGTTCCACATTATTAAGCAGCCTACATTTTTTGCCAAAATGGGAAAGAAAAAGGATGTGTCGGCTGCTGAGAAGCAACAAATTGTGCAGTATTTAGGTCAAGGCATGACTACAATCAACATTGCCAAGACACTTCATCGTGATCATCGCACAATCAAGAAGTATGTAGCTGATTCCCAACACGTGTGCATGCTGATAAGGAAGAATTGAGGACTCTTTCCAACAGGCAATTGCGTCAGGTTAAAAGAGCAGCTGCAAAAATGCCTTGTCATAGCAGCAGACAAGTTTTTGAAGATGCTGGTGCCTCCAACGTCCCCCGATCAACAAGATGCAGGGTCCTTCAGAGGTTTGCAGCTGTGCGTAAGCCATCCTGTCGACCACCTCTATCCACTGCACACAAGCAGAAACGGCTCCAGTGGGCCAAACGATACATGAAGACTGACTTCCAAACTGTTCTGTTCTCCGATGAGTGCCGTGCAACGCTCGATGGTCCAGATGGATGGAGTGGAGGATGGTTGGTTGATGGACACCCCATGAAAACACGGTTAAGGCGCCAACAAGGAGGAGGTGGAGTAATGTTTTGGGCTGGAATCATGGGGAGAGAGATTGTCGGCTCCTTTAGGATCCCTGAAGGGGTAAAGATGAACTCCATCAGCTATGTGGAGTTTATAAAACAGGACTTCCTGCCATGGTTCAAGAGGAAGAACCCTGCTTTCCGCAGCACGATCATTTTCATGCATGGTAATGCACCGTCTCATGCTGCAAATAACACATCTGCATCTCTGGCTGCTATGGGCATAAAATAGGACAAACTTATGGTGTGGCCACCATCTTCCCCTGACCTCAACCCCATTGAGAACCTCTGGAGCATCATCAAAAGGAGTGTCTATGATGGCAGGAGGCAGTTCACATCTAAGCAACAGCTCTGGGAGGGTATTCTGTCCACATGCAAAACAATTGAAGCACAAACCATCCAAAAACTGACAAATTCAATGGACCAGAGAGTTCAGAAGCTTCTTTCCAACAAGGGGTCCTATGTGCAAATGTAACATCACCTAGAATAAAGTTTTGACTTGAAAACTGTTTGATTTCATTTTGTAATAAGCTGATAATGCTTATAATTTCACAATTGACCATTTTTTTTTTTGTTCAAAGTAAAAATAAAAAGGTTGAAAACTCTGCTGTGCATAATAATTTGGAACATGCATTTTGAGTGTTTCTTTTAAAAATATACTGTTTTCATATGCAGTTTGTTCAAAAACATTGCAATTATACTAGAATATTAGATGACTGGAAAATAACAATGACTGCAATTCATATAGATAATTTAGAGAAAATATGAGGAAATATTTTTTGCATAATAATTTGGAACACCGTGTACAGTGCCTTGCAAAAGTATTCGGCCCCTGGAACTTTTCAACCTTTTCCCACATATCATGCTTCAAACATAATGATACCAAAAGTAAATTTTTGGTGAGGAATCATCAACAAGTGGAACACAATTGTGAAGTTGTATGAAATTTATTGGTTATTTAAAATTTTTGTGGAAATTAAAAACTGAAAAGTGGGGCGTGCAATATTATTCGGCCCCTTTAACGTAATACTTTGTTGCGCCACCTTTTGCTGCGATTACAGCTGCAAGTCGCTTGGGGTATGTCTCTATCAGTTTTATACATCGAGAGACTGAAATTCTTGCACATTCTTCCTTGGCAAACAGCTCGAGCTCAGTGAGGTTTAATGGAGATCGTTTGTGAACAGCAGTTTTAAGCTCTTTCCACAGATTCTCGATTGGATTCAGGTCTGGACTTTGACTTGGCCATTCTAACACCTGGATACGTTTATTTGTGAACCATTCCATTGTAGATTTTGCTTTATGTTTGGGATCATTGTCTTGTTGGAAGACAAATCTCAGTCCCAGTGTCAGGTCTTTTGCAGACTCCAACAGGTTTTCTTCAAGAATGGTCCTGTATTTGGCTCCATCCATCTTCCCATCAATTTTAACCATCTTCCCTGTCCCTGCTGAAGAATAACAGGCCCAAACCATGATGCTGCTGCCACCACCATGTTTGACAGTGAGGATGGTGTGTTTAGGGTGATGAGCTGTGTTGCCTTTACGCCAAACATATTGTTTGGCATTGTTGCCAAAAAGTTCGATTTTGGTTTCATCTGACTAGAGCACCTTCTTCCACATGTTTGGTGTGTCTCCCAGGTGGCTTGTTGCAAACTTTAAACAACACTTTATATGGATATCTTTGAGAAATGGCTTTCTTCTTGCAACTCTTCCATAAAGGTCAGATTTGTGCAGTGTACGACTGATTGTGTTCCTATGGACAGACTGTCCCACCTCAACTGTAGTTCTCTGCAGTTCATCCAGAGTGATCATGGGCCTCTTGGCTGCATCTCTGATCAGTCTTCTCCTTGTTTGAGATGAAAGTTTAGAGGGACGGCCGGGTCTTGGTAGATTTGCAGTGGTATGATACTCCTTCCATTTCAATATGATCGCTTGCACAGTGCTCCTTGGGATGTTTAAAGTTTTGGAAATCATTTTGTATCCAAATCCGGCTTTAAACTTCTCCACAACAGTATCACAGACCTGCCTGTTGTGTTCCTTGGTCTTCATGATTTTCTGTGCATCAAACAGAACCCTGAGACGATCACAGAGCAGGTGCATTTATACGAATACTTGATTATATTTATCATCATTAGTCATTTAGGACAACATTGGATCATTCAGAGATCCACAATGAACTTCTGGAGTGAGTTTGCTGCACTGAAAGTAAAGGGGACGAATAATATTGCACGCC
The DNA here is from genome assembly GCF_039654945.1 of Dendrobates tinctorius. Classification (NCBI taxonomy): domain Eukaryota; kingdom Metazoa; phylum Chordata; class Amphibia; order Anura; family Dendrobatidae; genus Dendrobates; species Dendrobates tinctorius. The sequence continues at coordinate 24,823,691 of NW_027361712.1, read as the reverse complement.
CCACTTTTCAGTTTTTGAATTTCCACAAAAATTTAAAATAACCGATAAATTTCGTTCAACTTCACAATTGTGTCCCGCTTGTTGTTGATTCTTCACCAAACGTTTACATCTGGTAACTTTATGTTTTAAGCGTGATATGTGGGAAAAGGTTGAAAAGTTCCAGGGGGCCCAAATACTTTTGCAAGGCACTGTGTGTATGTATGTATGTGTAATAAATATGTGTGTGTGTGTGTGTGTGTGTGTGTGTGTGTGTGTGTGTGTTAGAATTGGAAAGGACCTCCAGGGTCATCATGTCTAACCCTAACCCCCTGCTCAATGCAGGATGCACTACCCCATCTCGGACAGATGTCTGTCCAGCCTCTCCATTACTTCTCATGTTTCCATGTTCAAATGAGAATGATAATCCATCTACACTGTGACATCCCTTCAGATGTTTGTAGACAGCTATTAAGTCTCCTATCCTTCTCTTTTGCAAGCTAATCATTCCCAGATCCTTTACCGTTCCTTGTAGGACATACTTTGCAGTCTGCTCACCATCCTGTTATCTCTTCTCTGAACTTGCTCCAGTTTTTCAATGTCTTTTTTTAAACGTGGTGCCCAGAACTGTACACAGTATTCCAGATGAGGCCTGACCAAGTAGTAGAGGATAATTACTTCATGTGATCTAATGTCCATGCTTCTCTTAATACATCCTAGAACTGTTTGCCTTTTTTGCTGCTGCATCACACTATTGACTCGTGCAGTCTGTGATCTGTTAGTATACCCAAGTCTTTGTGTGCTGTTGCTTAGTTCTATTCCTAGCATTCTGTTGATGTAATTTTCGTTCTTCTTGCCCAGATGTAGAATCTTGCATTTCTCCCTGTAAATACCATTACCTTGGTTGCTGCCTATTATTCAAGCTTATCTAGATCCTCCTGAATCCTTTCTCTGTATTCTATAGTGTTAGCTATCGCTCCTAGCTTTGCATTGTTTGCAAATTTGATCAGTTTACCTTCAGTTCATTTATCTAGATCAATTATAAAAACGTTGAACAACACTGGGGCCAGGGCAGAGCTTCGTGGTACTCCACTTGAAACACTCTTTCAATTTGATGTACAGCCGTTTATTACCAGTCTTGGAGTAAGATCACTGAGCCAGTTATGAATCCACCTAACCGTAGCCTTGTCAATCCCATACTTGGTCATTTTATCAATAAGGATAGTATGAGATACTTTGCTGAAATTGAGATATACTTACTGCATTTCCCTGATCCACCCAGTTGGTGATTCCATTATAGAAGGAAATTAATTAATCTGGCATGACTTGTTTGCTACAAACCCATGCTGGCACTGGTAAATTACTCTATTCTTATCCAAGTACTTGCATACATGTTGTTTAATAATTTGTTCAAAGATCTTTCCTGGTAGAGAAGTAAAGCTCATTGGCCTGTAATTTCTGGGCTCCATCTACTTTCCTTTTTTGAAGATGGGGTCAACATTTGCCCTTCTCCAATCTTCTGTGAATTATACTTTTCTCCAGGATTTTTCAAAGATTCTGGCTAGTGGTTCTGCAATTTCCTCTGCGAAACCTTTCAGTAAATAGCAATAGACTCGCATTGTACACAGTAACAGAAAACTCACTGACCATATTATGGCAAAAGGGGATGGGTTTTTAATTCCACTCCAAATAATATAGAGCAATCCGAGTTTTTTTGGCAAGAGTTAAACGCTTTATTGAACAATAATTAAATGGACTCATATAATTAAAAAAGGACGAGAACCAGACACCTATTTCTAAGTGTCATGTGGGGATTGGAGTGTATACTGTGGATGAGTAATAAAGTAACTAAAAGCATCACTGTGGTTATATAGACCGTATGATCAGGATCAGCCCTAAGTTATAATTCTCCAGTAGTCAAACCACTAATATTGCACCCTTACCCATATAGAGCCAGAGGATAGTCTTCAGGATAGATTAAAACAGCCCCAACGTGCGTTTCGCGTTGCATTTGGAGCTTCTTCGGGGGGATGTTAAAAGACCTTCCATGCTCATTTTTATCTTTCAGGAGCTGTGATCACAAGGCGGGAATCGGCCAATGATATCCCCTTTAATTGGCGCATGTGCACCATGCTATGCGTTCCAGTGGAACCGCACTGGCCATCAAGGTGGACTGCACATGACCGGGGACCCAGGATGCATTGCCAAGGTTCTTAGACATGCGCAGACCCCATGTAGATGGCGGGAGCATGTCAGGGGCGTGGAACAGTGTGGCACACCAAGAGCCATCCTGTGAATATGTCGGAACACAACTTTGATATGCTTGTAGTGTCAATGCAACCAATTTGATCATCAATGCATTAATAGATCTATAACAATCATATATAATATAAAGCAATACAGTGACTCAATATAAGTGTTATCAAAAGATGACTCCTTGCCATCTTGATTAACATTAATAGTTCTCATATATGTTATAGATGGCTCGAAAAAGCTATGAAAGGAAGATTACAATGACAAAAGACAAAGTATAAAATTATAAATCCGCAAGAGTTACATATTAAAGAAAAGAGGTGAAACTCAAAGTCTCTGTCATGATCCCAGTGCAGGTTTTGACCTGCACGTCAGAGGTTAATGTCTGGAGCCCAGTGCAGGCTTTGACCTGCACACCTGGGGTTAACTATTGTGGCCTCTCTTTGGTTCAGGGAGAGCTTATAGCCCTGGGAAACTCCAATCCCCATCAGTTATACTTTTGCCTTTGGCTGAGTGTGTTGACCCCTGTGTGCCTGTTCGTTGTCTTCTAGCTTGCTTATATGGTTCTGACCCGGTTCTGTCCCCCGTTGTGAGTTTGTCGATTCTGTACTGCGCTATCCTCTCTGTGTATGACTCATTGCCTGTGACCGGACTATTCTTTGCTCGCCCCTCTTGTACTTTGCAGCTATCTCAGTGTATGACTCATTGGCTACGTCCTGACTTTCCGTTTTGTCTAATCCTCTGGTTTTGTCGTGCTATCTCGTGCTTTGACCCCGGCTTCATCTGTTTACGTCCCTGTCTATGCCCCTTGGTAACTTTGTCCCGTAGTTACCCTGCTAGGAGTTTTCCTGCAGCTCCTAGCTCTCTGAGGTTTAGGCCACGCCCCCAGCAGTCACGTTCTTCAGGTCCTGTTGGTCTGAAGCATGCACCTTCTCTGCTGCTGCCCGCTCCACAGGCATCTCTGAGCACAGTTTGTCTTTCTCAGGAAACGCGCACTGGCTCAGTGAGCAAGTGCATTGCGGTGTTCCTGACAGTCTCATTAAGACCATTCTGGGTCTTGGTTCCCAGCTCCACAATCCACTTTGTCTCCTTCTGGGCAAAAAGTTTTTTTTCACATTACCACCCTGTTTTCCACCATGAATAATGTCAATGTCACATACCAAGAAAGTTCTGGGATTACTATCATGGTATATTTCAAAATAACGTGGTATTGTCTTTAATAGCGTCATGTCAGCCACTGTCCTCGCCGCACTAGTGTCACTCACATGCTCTCTGATCCTTACTTTCAGATCCCTAGATGTAAGTCATAGAATCATAGAATAGTAGAGTTGGAAGGGACCTACTGGGTCATCTGGTCCATCCCCTGCTCAAAGCAGGATTCACTAAATCATCCCAGACAGATGTCTGTCCAGCCTCTATTTTGAAGACTTCCATTGAAGGAGAACTCGCCACCTCTCGTGGCAGCCTCTTCCACTAGTTGATCACCATCACTGCAAAAAGTTTTTTCTAATATCTAATCTGTATCTTCTCCCTTTCAGTTTCATCACATTGATTCTAGTCTTCCTTGTGCAAATATAACTTTCTTACCTACATACAGGGGTTGGACAAAATAATGGAAACACCTAACGTTTTGGCATCATAATCTTCTAACATGTTATAAACATGCAAACCTTGACATACAGTGGGGCAAAAAAGTATTTAGTCAGTCAGCAATAGTGCAAGTTCCACCACTTAAAAAGATGAGAGGCGTCTGTAATTTACATCATAGGTAGACCTCAACTATGGGAGACAAACTGAGAAAAAAAAATCCAGAAAATCACATTGTCTTTTTTTTTCTCATTTTATTTGCATATTATGGTGGAAAATAAGTATTTGGTCAGAAATAAGCAATCAAGATTTCTGGCTCTCACAGACCTGTAACTTCTTCTTTAAGAGTCTCCTCTTTCCTCCACTCATTACCTGTAGTAATGGCACCTGTTTAAACTTGTTATCAGTATAAAAAGACACCTGTGCACACCCTCAAACAGTCTGACTCCAAACTCCACTATGGTGAAGACCAAAGAGCTGACAAAGGACACCAGAAACAAAATTGTAGCCCTGCACCAGGCTGGGAAGACTGAATCTGCAATAGCCAACCAGCTTGGAGTGAAGAAATCAACTGTGGGAGCAATAATTAGAAAATGGAAGACATACAAGACCACTGATAATCTCCCTCGATCTGGTGCTCCACGCAAAATCCCACCCCGTGGGGTCAGAATGATCACAAGAACGGTAAGCAAAAATCCCAGAACCACGCGGGGGGACCTAGTGAATGAACTGCAGAGAGCTGGGACCAATGTAACAAGGCCTACCATAAGTAACACACTACGCCACCATGGACTCAGATCCTGCAGTGCCAGACGTGTCCCACTGCTTAAGCCTGTACATGTCCGGGCCCGTCTGAAGTTTGCTAGAGAGCATTTGGATGATCCAGAGGAGTTTTGGGAGAATGTCCTATGGTCTGATGAAACCAAACTGGAACTGTTTGGTAGAAACACAACTTGTCGTGTTTGGAGGAAAAAGAATACGGAGTTGCATCCATCAAACACCATACCTACTGTAAAGCATGGTGGTGGAAACATCATGCTTTGGGGCTGTTTCTCTGCAAAGGGGCCAGGACGACTGATCCGGGTACATGAAAGAATGAATGGGGCCATGTATCGTGAGATTTTGAGTGCAAACCTCCTTCCATCAGCAAGGGCATTGAAGATGAAACGTGGCTGGGTCTTTCAACATGACAATGATCCAAAGCACACCACCAGGGCAATGAAGGAGTGGCTTCGCAAGAAGCATTTCAAGGTCCTGGAGTGGCCTAGCCAGTCTCCAGATCTCAACCCTATAGAAAACCTTTGGAGGGAGTTGAAAGTCCGTGTTGCCAAGCGAAAAGCCAAAAACATCACTGCTCTAGAGGAGATCTGCATGGAGGGATGGGCCAACATACCAACAACAGTGTGTGGCAACCTTGTTAAGACTTACAGAAAACGTTTGACCTCTGTCATTGCCAACAAAGGATATATCACAAAGTATTGAGATGAAATTTTGTTTCTGACCAAATACTTATTTTCCACCATAATATGCAAATAAAATAAAAAAAAAAACAGACAATGTGATTTTCTGGATTTTTTTTTTCTCAGTTTGTCTCCCATAGTTGAGGTCTACCTATGATGTAAATTACAGACGCCTCTCATCTTTTTAAGTGGTGGAACTTGCACTATTGCTGACTGACTAAATACTTTTTTGCCCCACTGTATGGTACTGTTTTGTAGTTGATTATTTGTGTTATGTGTATGTAAATTAACTGTTTGTTTTTCCGAATTGTAAGAACATTGATGAAAACCTGATACCAATGGCAGACCTCTCGGATTTTCAAAGAGGCCAAATTGTTGGTGCTCGTATGGCAGGCGCTAGTGTAACAGAAAGTGCCCGAATGCTTGGCGTGTCAAGAGGTACTGTCTCCAAAGTAATGACTGCGTTTGAAGAGAAGGAAAAACATCCGCAGCAAAGCACAGGTCCGGCCGAAAGTCGAAGCTGATTGAGAGATACCGTCGGACTCTAAAGCGAATTGTGAGAGAGGATCGCAGGACCATTGCTCCGAAAATCACTGCTGAGCTCAATGAACACCTACAGAACCCAGTTTCCACGAAAACTGTTCGTCGAGAGCTGCACAAATCTGGATTCCACGGAAGAGCTGCAATTTGAAAACCGCTGCTCTCAATGACAAATATTTCCAAGCGTTTAGAGTGGTGTAGAAACCTCCAGAATTGGTCCCTCAAGCAGTGGAAACGTGATATTCTCAGACGAATCATCGTTTACCCTATTTCCGACCTCCGGCCGAGTGTACGTTTGGAGACAGCCGAAAGAAGCATTCCATCCAGACTGCCTTCTCCCAACCGTAAAACATGGCAGAGGTTCTGTGATGATCTGGGGTGCTATTTCGTGGAGATCCGCCGGGCCAATGATATCCCTTCATGGAAGAATTAACAGCTGAGATTATTTAGGGCGACCAAGTGCATCATATGGTTCAAGCACTGTTCCCGGAGGGGAACGCCATCTTTCAGGATGATAATGCACCAATTCATACAGCTAGAATTGTTAAAGCATGGCACGAGGAACATTGTAATGAAGATGAGCATCTCATCTGGCCCCCACAATTCCCAGACCTCAACATTATTGAGCATTTATGGTCGATTTTAGAGATTAAAGTTAGACGTCGATTTCCGCCGCCATCGTCGCTCAAAGAACTGGAGGGTGTTTTAACTGAAGAATGGGCTTCAATTCCTTTGGAAACAATTCACACCTTGTATGAATCCATACCTCGGAGAATTGAGGCTGTAATCGCCGCAAAAGGTGGGCCTACACCATATTAAACTAATATCTTTCTGCAACCACAAGTTGTGTAATATATCACATTGGAACTACCGCATGAGACGTATTGATTGATCTTATATTGGCGATTGCCAGATGGATTTGAGAATTCAGTACTGCGAGAGACGTTGTTGCAAGCCATACAGTGGCCATAAGGAATTCACCCGCTGTCGGGTCCCTTAGATATAAATGGGTTAGGTTTTGGTGGAACGTACTAGCTTTTAACCAAAATATCTTTAAGGCTTTTACAATGTCAAGGCGTCTTAAGAGGAGACTTTTGCAAATGGGAAGAAAGGGACGGTTCGGCGGCTAGTAGCACGGACCAATGTCTCTCAAGAATGGCTCTTGTAGTTCCCCAATTGTGGTTATAAGTGGAAATGAATCGGAGTTGACACTGAATCATCTTTCCATTTTGTTGACTGCAGTCATTTACTGCGAAGGGTGGACCTTGCTCTGCTGTATGCACATTTTACACATCTTTTACTATACCCCCTCTCCATGAATCAAGTCATAAGATCTTGTTTGATTTTCAAATTTAGTATCAGATGAGCATATCTGCTTCATCCTGAAGAATCATCCTGTTCTCCAAGATTTTTCAAAGATTTTGAGTAGTGGTTCTGCAGTTTCCTCTAACTCTTTCAGTACCCTAGGATGTAATTCATCTGGACCAGGAGATTTCAGTTAATTTAAATTAGCTAGGTGTTCCCTCACCATCTCTCTGTTTATAGATAGTGTGGATTCTTTTATTCCTTCGATAGCACTTTGAAGATCAGTTGATGTTACAATTTCTTTCTTAGAGAACACAGATACAAAATAGTAATTACCGTATTTTTTGGACCATAAGGCGCACTTTTTTTCCCCAAAAAATTTTGGGGAAAAATGGGGGTGCGTCTTAATGGTCCAGATGCACTTACCAGGAGACACCATCCGATGCTGATGGGCGTCGATTTGGCAGATGATCGGTGGTGCGGGGGCTCCGCCGGCATTGGTGGAAATCCCAGAGCCCCCGCACATCCATCCCGGGCTGGTGCGACACTTTTTCAGGTGATTGGCGGTGCAAGGGCTCCGCCAGCATTTTGTGAAAGGAGCCCCCGCACTTCTATTCTTGTAATGCTGAATTGAAAATGGCCGTGCACAGTGAGATCTCGGGAGACGAGATCTCGTCTCCTGAGATCTCACTCTGCACTTGCGCCGCCTCCTGCGGCCATTTTCCTGAGGCTCAATTCAGCTTCAGGAAAGTGGCCACAATGTAATGCTGAATAGAGCTTCAGGAAAATGGCCGAGATCTCAATATGCGCAACCATTTTCAAATCAGCATTACAACAATGGAAGTGCGGGGGCTCCTTTCACAAAATGCCGGCGGAGCCCCTGCACCACCGATCAGCTGCCAAATCGCCGCCCATCAGCCTAGGATGGATGTGTGTGGGCTTTCACAAAATGGCAGAGCCTCTACACCACCGAACCTGCTGCACCAGCCAGGGATGAGCCTGACCACCTCCTGTGACCCCACTCCACCAGCGCTCCATATCACACCCTACCCCCCAGGTAAGCTGAATAATTCGGACTGTAAGACGGACCCTCATTTGACGCATTAATTTTTTTTCCCTATTTTCCTTCTGAAAATTTGTCTTATAGTCCGAAAAATACGGTAGTAGAAAGTGAGGTTCTATAAAGCCCAGCCTCATAATATGCTTCACAGAAGGGCTATGGCAGATGGGGATGCTGGTTCGCATGCAAACAAGCCAATTAAATGCTACTGTCATCTAATGTATAAATGGCAGCGATAAGAATTAGCTCCAGTCAATGTTCTTAGAGGCAACTGCTAGCTGTATAAAACAGCCATCGTCTGCCCAGTTTAGCGCAGGCTCAGTTCCTGAGTCCCCTCTATATATTCCGTAAACTGCCTGTAACGAAAATATGCATCACAGCTCGTTGAAAGGTTAATATGCAGCAATGATCTTAAAAAAAAAAAAAGTTATCCAAAGCTCACGATTGATTAAAATAGAAATAGTCGCATGCCTCTCCAAGTATCCAAAGCTGTTCTAAAGTGGTTTTCCAGGCAGGGGAGAGAAGTCCGCAGTCATTCTCTGTGACTGCAGACTGCCGAATAGTGACTCGCCTGTAGTTGCAGCAAGTGGGCAGTCTCATGACTGCAGGCTTTTTATTTCTCAGCCTGGAAAGCCCATTTAAGTGCAACAGAGCGTAGCTGGATCTTATTTGCATTCCTATTCTGTAGGCCTCATCCCAGGAGGTTTAGTGTAGGGTCCCATCTGAAGAGCACCTTGTTGGTGGCAGATGGGTGCATATCATTTGATCAAACTGTTCGTTTAGTATTAGTACCCCCAAATTTTGTAACATTGTGTAGAAGAAAGGCAATTAAAATTAATTCAGTGTGTGTGTGTATATATACATAATTGCTTACAGAGTGCATATCTTTATAGTTAGTTCACCACAGTTAGAGCACATTTTTTTCACTTCACTAAGACGTGTGGACTCTAATTTCATTTGTTGTAACATACAGTTTCGCCTCATGGTTGTAAGAAAAAGTCCTAATTGGGAGAGTTGGAAGAGCCGGGAAAAAGGTCGTAGTCAATCTCTTATCAAGCTGAGGTCGAAGTTTATTCGGAGATACACGGCAAAACAGAACAGAAAATCAGAGAAGTTGAAATATGCGGGCAAAAACAGGAATTCAGACGGGCAGAGATTCGCTAGGAAGTCTGGCGGTGATAAAGGCTCTGTGCCCTGGCCATGGTGAGGCACAGTGGCATGATGGCAATGGAATGGCCCCAAGAAACAGTAACAGGGGCTTTTTATACATTATGCAAACAAACAAAGCTGTACACATATTATAGCAAAAGGGCGTATATGGTTACATCATATCCTTTTGGACAAAGGAAGAAGTGGCACAACATTACATCAGTAATTGACTTTTCACCAGACCACATTAAAAACACATAAATCCAATATTATCTCTAACTACTGTCATTAATCTTATTACTGCTCTTAGGCTAAACCCATAAATTCATACATTTGACAATTGTAAAAGTCTGTTTCCTACTAACACTATCATAAATACACATATTTACCATATATTCGTTGGTTTTATTTTTTCATTGCCCTGAGGCTGATCCAATTTACCTGTATGCACATCTACTAAATTTGTTAATGGGCATGATCTCATTTTACATCCTCCATCTGCTTTTACAGGGTACATCGTATTATTTCTATTGTAAAAGTTGAATATATTCTTTCCTAACTTTCCTAAAATGGCTCCCTGGTCGCTCATGGCTGCTCAGTATATTATAACTGACCATTCTCTTACAAATCCCCCTCTTGTACTCTGTCCAGAGTACAACCTTTACACATGGGTAATACGGATATGTGCATCACGAGTAGGTGTGTTGTGGTAAACGGGATCCATTGTTTCATATACACGGGAAGCTGAGGTAGATTGGCTGTCGGTACCTGACTCAGTAGTAGTTGGAGTGGGTCTAGGAGGATTAACATCCGTGGTGGGAAGGAGTCTCCTGTAACGTCTTACTACTGGCCTATAATTGTGGGCATGGGAGTGCAGCCTGCACAGCTCCTCGACATGGCCAATATTCTGGCGCAGAAATATTTGCTTACAACAAATACAAATAAAACAACCAAAAACAATTCCGCCTACAATGAATACCCAAAGTTTGTGATGTGTGAAGAAGTGTACTGCTGCACTCCTCAGTGGGGGAAATTTTCCTGAGAAAAATTTGACAATCTTGTCCCACCAAGAGATATTCACCTCATCATATTGTTTAATAATTTTCTGAATTTTTTCCTTATTGTGGGCGATGGTGATTAGAGCTCGTTGACCGGTCTGATTGTACAGTTTCTGGAAATGTTCCAGAACTTCTAGGTCCTGAATCATTTGATACAGACCTTTACCCATAGACAGATGGGGAAAGGCTAACCTGGGAGAACGATATATTACATTAAATTCTCTTTTCAACAGGATAACTGGCTGGTAAACCCATTTTTGTTCATCAACTCTAATATCGATAATTGGTGTAGTCGTACACTACAAGGCTGGCTGGGACAGGTCTGTAATCATGAAGGATGGAGTTCGAAATGTGACAAATTGTTTAGTAGGGACATGGAAACACATTTCTCCATTATTGAACTGCCAAAACAGGGGACCTCTAAGTTCCTCGAGAATGAGAGTATAAAAAAGGGGGAGACAGAAGCGCACAATAGGGTCTTATCCAATGATATAAACGTTTCAACAGATATGGATCCACTCACCTGGTTCAGTTGTGTGGAACACAACAACCATAAGCACAAATGGGTAGGATCCGATGAACTGCAGCAATCAGCCGGTCACTAGAATTGCATATATAGGAAGGAGAGAAGTCCGGGTTAATACTGAAAGGAAAATATAAGTGCAGTTATATAAGAGATTTGTGAATGTTGTTCTGCTAATTGATATGATGTACCAAGAATTTTAGACTTTTATTGAGTATAATCATAATTTTATTATAATGTTTTACATTTTTTCTAGTGTGAAGTTTTACATATGTGTGTTTTTATATAAGTGTGTTTTATAGATGAATTTTAGTGATTTTTGTGATTTTACATTATGTTGATAGTTATGTGTGAATTTTTTTAAGTGCAATGAGCACCTACCTCACTTCCTGGGGGAGTTAGTATATAAGGAGAATGGAATGTGATGCCAGTGTAACTTTGCTCCTGAGGAAGTGTACAGTGTGTACACGAAACGCGTAGAGTTTTTGGAATAAAAAGAAAGTTATAATCACTGCTTGGTCCTTGGATTAACTCCTTGTGAACTTTGGACTGGAACAGCGATATCGAGAATGAGAGGACAGGTAGTCTCCTCATTGTCCCAACAGGGATTGTTCTGGGCAGGATTAGTGACGCCATAAGGGCATTCCAGATCAGAACGTTCTTGCCCCCATAAGGCGATAGAAATTTTTTGAATTCCATCTGGAGTCCGGACATAACTAACAGAAGTGTCTGACTGTGTCCGAACCCATAAATTTTGATGGACCAGTCCCATATCAACTTGACTCAGAAGGGGGTGAACAGTACCTCGGATGGGTATTAAAGCACCGAAGGTACAATCTTCCATATCGAGATTGGTACAACCCATCCACCCAATTTTCCACCAATCAACATGTTTCTTGGCAAATTCAGTTATACCTGGCCACGTGCGGCCCATCTCCCATGGCCAGTGACCGTTAAGAAGGGTTTGGAGGAGTATCTTAGCATTAGTATGCATCTCCCCCTGAAGGGCAATACAAGCAAGGGCATGTTGGGTTACATTGCTAATTTCTCTAGTAACCTGGAACAATGCTCTAATCTGAGCTTTAAGATAATCCATCACTCGGGCTTGGTACTTTTGGAGCTATGCGTGACCGTGTGTAATTGGTAGATAATACAAAGAAATCAAGATAGTCTGTAGTACTTTCAGGGGACAAGGTCTTAAGGTGTAATGGGTACACTGTGAAATCATTATCACAATTCCAAGATGTCTTTCTCTTTCCCATTTCCCCCATCCGGGGTGTTTCTCCACCAAAGGGATCCCTCCACTCCTTTCCAATCATAACACGACAATTGCCCTCTGCAGTTTCATTTGTAAACTGAGTAACTATTTGAATATGCCATGTGGTCACAATATCTACACTAGTAGCACAAATTTGTCTTCCTAAGCGTAAGGTCAGAGTAAAATTTTGTAGCAATGCTTCAATATTAATGCCTAAAGCTCTATTCAAGATACAACACTCCTTAACACATACAGATACTGTGGTTGCATAATCTTTTCTACGTGAGAGACCAACACATGTGGATGCTACTCCATCAATACCAAAAGTAAAAGAACAAGGCCTCCCCTCTCTTGGGAATGACCCGTCCTCAAAAAAAAAAAGATCTCTCTCCTTAACTGGTCTACTATAATGAAAAACTTGTTCCTGGGCCCGTATCGGGAGAACAAACAACCCCAGTACAAGACATAAAAGTACAATAAAAGTCAGTAACGTTTGAGTCCCAAAGTAACAAGGATTTCCGCAAGAGTCCTTGAATGCTCTGTTACATGTGTCCTGTTCCTCCGGTCCTCCAGTTTCTGGATCCTCGAAGTCTTCTCCCTCTGTCACACTATCAGATTCCAACTTTATAGTGTGAAGCACTGTGTCCGGAAACTCCCGTGGATTCATGGCTCCAGAGTCCCGTCAAGGATCTATGAAAACAAAAAAAGCGAAGTATCAGTTCTTACCAGTGGTCTTAGTAGAATTCTTAAGAAGCTTACATTGATCAATGTGAATGACTTTGACACCCCTGTCTCTTGGTTTGCTACTTCTCCATACTCCCAAAACTGTGGGGCCTATGATCTGAGTGACAACAAAGGGACCCTCCCAATTAGCTTCCCAGGGTCCTATTTTTCTGACATTTTTGACCATGGCCTGAGCTCCTATAACGAATTTAGACTCATAGGATTTGTCAGTAGGATCAGCACAACTCTTCACCATTTGGAAAGCAGCGTACTGTTGAAGGCGTGTAATGTGCTGCTGCACTTGCTGTAACCACTGATCCCTCTGTACTACGGCTTGTTGCGGGCTAGGAAGTACAATGTCACTTGGCAACTGGACAGGCATCTGTCTTCCTGTCATTAATTCAAATGGGGAAATGCCGGTAGATTTGGATGCTACTGCACGGATGGCTAACAGGATAGCTGGTAGATGATTAATCCAATAATTTCCTTTTTCTTGGATCATTTTGGACAATTTGGACTTCAGGGTCCTGTTCATGCGTTCTACCATCCCTGCCGACTGCGGATGATAGGGGACATGAAACCGCTGCTGGATCCCCAGCAGAGCACAGAGATGCTTCATAACCTGACCCACAAAGTGAGGGCCATTGTCACTTTCAATAATTTTAGGGATACCCCAATGTGAAAACACATTTTTCCACAAGAGTCTGGCTGTGGTAAGAGCAGTATTAGTGGCTGGGAGCGCCTCTACCCATTTTGAAAAGACATCTACCAGAACCAGGGCATATCGGAAACCACCTTTAGCAGGAGGGAAGGGACCAATGAAATCAATTTGGATTGACTGCCAGGGCCCCTCTGCTACTTGTATTCTGCGGAGATGGGGCTTGCCTTTTCCTTTGGAGTTATTCTGTAAACAAATAAGGCACTGATCATGTATCTCCTGGCATAAAGCTCTTAATTGGGGATGCCACATTTTTTGTTGAACAAGCTCTAATAGAGCCTCTGGTCCTGGATGAGCAAAGACTGAATGGTTAAATTTGAGCAAAGACTTAATCATTATTGTTGGGATATAAGGCACCAGCCTGTCATTAATTCTTTTGTAGTACAGACACTCCGCCTCAATGGACAGGGACTCAAGGGAATTGAACAGGGATGAGTCTCCGTCCTTCTCCTGGGCCTTTACGTCCTCCTTTGGTGCCCCTTGATTTTACAGAAGGACCATAAATTCGGGAATTCTTTACCCCACTGCTCAATTTGTTTGAGAATTTCTGCATGTTGCAAAGGCCTATTCTGTGAGTAAACCATCCCCCTCAGGGCCCATACATTGAGATACAGGGTGAGGGAGGAAACGACATATGCACTATCACTGAAGATATTCATTGGCTCTGTGCACATAAGAATGACCTGTAAAGCTGCTTCCAATTCAGCTCTTTGAGCGGAGAAATGACCAGGGAGTTTATACTGCAGCAGCAATGGCTTAGCTGCAAGCCACACAGCGAAGCCGGTGACGTAATGCCCCTCATGCCAATAGCGAGCTCCGTCGATATAGGCACAAGAAATTCCTTCTTGGAAATCTGCTCGGAAGGGGGAGGGAGTGACATTAGCCTGTTCGATTTGACAATCGTGACTTTTTCCTGCATATTGCATCATGTGAGCTAAATGATATTTCTCACCCACTTCAACTTGTAAGTCTCTTGTCTCAAAATCAATGATCCATTGGGCCATTCTCTGTGAATTAATACCTGAAGGTTTTCCTTTCAGCAAAGTTTTTAAAGTGACATGCAGGGTTTGTAAAATTAAAGGAGCAAACCCCACTATATGTCTCACTTGATTCATAGTCCAGTGCACGCCCAGTAGGTGCTTCATGCACAAAGTGAATCCTTTCTCAACGGGGGTGAGCAACCTAGAGTAGTAGCCTAGGGCATACAACTGACTAGACACTTCTGGGCTTTCTTTAGGCCATTTTTGTAGAAGCACAGAAGAAATAGAGACATCACTGGTATGAGTCTGAGTGTAAAAAGGCTGGGAAGGATCGGGGTTAACCAATGCAGCAGCTGCCGTAAGGGCGCGCTTCAATCCCTCAAAAGCCTGTAAGGCGGCACCCTCCACATTGACAGGTGCAAAATCATCCTTAACATCTTTCAATAAATCATACAGTGGTTTAGCCAGATAAGCAAAATCTTAAATAAATTCTCTGGAAAAGTTGATAAGACCCAAAAATTTTCTGAGCTCAGTGATATTGGTTGGTATGGGGACAGCCTGAATAGCTTTAACCCTATCATGCATGGGTTTCTTTCCTTCTGCTGCGACAGACACACCCAGAAATTTAACCACTGATTTCATCAATTGTACTTTGTCTAGACTCATTTTGAGTCCTGCATCTTGTAAAGCCTGACAAACATTTTCAAGGGTCTTTTTGTGTTCACATTCATCGACAGTTTGAATCAATAGATCATCCACATACTGTAAGACTTTGTCTCCGCAGCCAAGGGGTTCTAACACTTGAGCCAATGCCTGATGGAAATACACAGGAGAACTGTGAAATCCCATGGGTAACCGCGTGAACAAGAATTGCACATTCTCAAAAGTGAATACGAAGCAGAGGGCAGATTCAGGTTTTAGGGGTACTGAGAAAAAGCCATTTGCAATGTCCAAACAAGAAAACACTTTACAATCACTCCTCAGCTGTGACATAACTTCAGGGACAGATGCAACAAGGTGGGCTGCTGAGGGAGTGTATTTATTTACAAGTCTCAGGTCTACTACCATTCGAAAACTGCCATCTTCCTTTTTTACAGGTAGAATAGGACTGTTACATGGGGAATTATCTTTCACAACAACATCTTGCTTTTCCAACTCTTTGACTGCAACCCTTATGTAAGGGATTGCATTCTCAGGAATACGGTACTGACGCTGGAAAGGTGGCAGTTTTTCACCATCAATTTTAACCTGAGTTTGCATTAACCCACAATCAGTTTTCTTTGAGATCCACAATTCAGGGAACCTTTGCTTCAATACATTTTTCAAAGCAGCATTTTCAACATTTTCATCAGCACCTATTCCGAAGCCAGCAATGGGTAATTTATGACTCCCCTCATCCTCCTCCACAGGTACAATTACAGAACAGATAGTGGCTTCCTTGTTCCGCCACCAGACTTTGTTACATAAATCAACAACAATTCCCATTGCTCCCAAAACATCAGTTCCCAAAATAGTGGACCGTAACTGTGGGTTTACCCAAAAAGCGCATCGAAGACCCCTTTGCTTCGATCCCCCTGTGTCCTGAAATCTCAGGTTCACTGGACGACTTTTTACTGCTTGAATACAGGAGCCCTCAAATCCTACCAAAGTGGTAGTCTCAGGCAGTCCAGGGGGTGACTGCAATTTGTGTCTTGTTACTGAAACTGAGGCTCCTGTATCGATGAGGATGTCTTCCCAAGGCAGCCCCTCTATTTTCCATCTAACATAAGGTCTACCGTCCCTGCCCAGGGAAAGGGGGGCAAGGAGGGTAAGGGGAACAGGGGGAGCACTCGAAAAATCCATCATCCCCATCTGGACACGGCTTCCGTCCAACAGCTGCCACCTCCGCCCCAAAGAGATCCTTAGGGTCCAGTCCTCATGTTCCTGTAGCTCCCTAATCAGCGGAGCATAGGGACGAGGAGGAGTGACCCCTGCCTGAATAGCATGGACCTCCGGGTGCGGATGAGTGAAAGCTATTGGGGAGGGAGCAGGAGCAGAAGGCTCCTGTGAGACTGGGTTAACCATTTGAAGACCGTTGTACTGCTGATACTGTCTAGGGTCATTCACTGCTGGATACGGAGGTCTAACTCCGAAAGGTGGTCTAGAGAACTCCCGGGGCTGTTGGGGGTTAAATGGTGTCCGGGGTTCTCGAGGTACAATCCCTGGCACAAGGTTGGGACAAAAACGTCTAACATGTCCTAGATGTCCACAAAAATAACACAAGGGGGGACCTCTCATGGGATCCCGTGGGAGCTCTGCCGAACGGGACCTGCCCATTCTCGGCAGCTGCGCATACCCCCCCCGGAACTCCTGGCCTCCCTGAATCAGCAGATACACCCCGAGGTGAATGGTACGCAAAAACATTAGACTCATCACCCTTCACCTCGGATTGCATCATTCTAACATTGGTCAATAAAGCCTCCACCACTTCCTCAATTGATTCCGCATTTTGCAAAACTCCTGATTTAAAAACTCCTTCCAGGGGTACCTTTTTTACAAATTGTTCCATCATAGCAAATTTATCACCCTGGTCCATAGTATCTAAGGTCTTATCAAACACAACGCACCAGGCTGCAACCCATTTATCTGCCTCTATCCTGAGATCACTCCCCTTCTTAATTTTTAAAAGAATCTAACAATGCCGGAGAGGGCTTTCTCCCCCCTAACTTCTGTGAAATCACAAGCTTCATTCTTCCCTGCGGCTCTGTCAGATCACACAGAACACCCTTCGCTTGCTGGGCTCGAAGATGGGACATGAACTCGGGGCACAAAAGACCTGAAATAACGGGAAGCATCTTCCTTAGATTTAATTTGAAATTTATCTAGCCATGACTCAAAACCAAGAACATTACGAAACACTCCCTTACTTTCCTCCCAATTAGGCAAATTTTTAATAAATTTAAGATGGACCAGGGGCATTTGGGCAGGGATTTTATATTCCTCCTGGGATAAATCATCTCTTTCCTCATCCTCTGCCAACTCTTTACCCAGCTGTGTCTGCATATGTTGAATCTGCCGGGACAATCTATCCTGTGTATTTGTATATTCTCTGATCCAGTCTCCTAACATTGACTTCCATTCTGAGACTGTGTCTACGTCAGCCCCGCACTTCTCCACTGCAGACTCCATCTGTGCTATAAGTGCTGTCAAAGACTCAAACTCAACCCCCTCCTTTTGTGTTTCCTCTGCTTGTCTCAATGTCTCATTCAACTGTTCTAATCTCTCCCCATACACTGTCCCTCCCCGGGTGACCCCGTACACATACTGCGGTTTAGGCTGTCTATCAAGAGCCTGATCAAAAGATATGACTGTCTTACACAAAGCCGCTAGCCGGCTGTTAGCTTTCCCTAGCGAATTCTTTCTATCTAGTTCCCTGTTCCCTGTGGTAAACCAACGCATATAATTTAACCACGTGGTTTCCACATTAACCCCCTCCAGCTGGGGTGTGCCAGCATATTTCTCTGCCTGCTTCCATAACCACTCCATATTTACAGTGGTCTACAAGGACGAATTTTACTCTGTTCTAGTATCAACAAATGCAATTTAAGCAAAGTTAGATACTCACATCTCTCAGATGGAAGACCTCGCTGCAGCTGTTTGGGGTCGACCAGATATCAAAAGAGGTGCAGCCGTGATTCCAGCCTCACTCGTTATGCTTGACAAGCATCTCCCCACGCCCTTTTAAAGCTTCTTGCTACCCGCCACAACAAATTCTCACGTCCTTATAGATAGCTTCTTCTTAGTTGCTCATATATTTTTTTTATAGTCTTTTTTTTTTTTTTCTTCTGTAGTTTTCTTATAAAAAAAATCGGGCAGGCGGTTTCGGAGCGATCACGAGAGGTTCTCCTTCAGGCTGGCTTCCTTTGATCGGTTTAACGTATGGCCATACGCTTTTTTTTTGTTTTTTTCTTCACTCTTCCAACCTCCAAGCCCTCATCTACAGCTTTCTTATGGTGGTTCTTCTGGAGGCCGCTCTCCGGAGCCGCTCCTCCTGGCTGGCAATCGCCACTTGTAAGAAAAAGTCCTAATTGGGAGAGTTGGAAGAGCCGGGAAAAAGGTCGTAGACAATCTCTTATCAAGCTGAGGTCAAAGTTTATTCGGAGATACACGGCAAAACAGAACAGAAAATCAGAGAAGTTGAAATATGCGGGCAAAAACAGGAATTCAGACGGGCAGAGATTCGCTAGGAAGTCTGGCGGTGATAAAGGCTCTGTGCCCTGGCCATGGTGAGGCACAGTGGCATGATGGCGATGGAATGGCCCCGAGAAACAGTAACAGGGGCTTTTTATACATTATGCAAACAAAGAAAGCTGTATACATATTATAGCAAAAGGGCGTATATGGTTACATCATATCCTTTTGGATAAAGGAAGAAGTGGCACAACATTACATCAGTAATTAACTTTTCACCAGACCACATTAAAAAACACATAAATCCAATATTATCTCTAACTACTGTCATTAATCTTATTACTGCTCTTAGATTAAACCCATAAATTCATACATTTGACAATTGTAGAAGTCTGTTTCCTACTAACACGATCATAAATACACACATTTACCATATATTCGTTGGTTTTATTTTTTCATTGCCCTGAGGCTGATCCAATTTACCTGTATGCACATCTACTAAATTTGTTAATGGGCATGATCTCATTTTACATCCTCCATCTGCTTTTACAGGGTGCATCGTATTATTTCTATTGTAAAAATTGAATATATTCTTTCCTAACTTTCCTAAAATGGCTGCCTGGTCGCTCATGGCTGCTCAGTATATTATAACTGACCATTCTCTTACAATGGTGCCTGTCTATCTCACAGCCAGGAGCTTGTTTCCCATCTACAAAATCACCCATGCAGCCCTTATCTTATAATGTCTTCACTTAAAGGGGCTGTCCACTATTTGGACAACCCCTATTGAATCACCATATTCAACACGTAAAATAACAGCCTGTAGTTGCCTCCGGTGCCTGCGCCGTTCCAGAGACGTCAGTACTTGGTCTACTGGAGTGTGATATTATGTCACGTGAACCCTGAAACCAATCAGCACCTGCCAGTTTGGCATTAGTTCTCACTTATTCCAGATGTCCGTTTCATCTAAAGGAAGTGAGTGTGAAGCAGCCTCTGGCTGAAGTCCTAACAACGCTTCACGCGCCTCAGGAGACCCAGCGTCGCTGGAACGGCGCCGGCATCAGAGGTGAGTACAGGCTGTTTTTTGTACTTTGGGGAAAATGGCAATTACGTTACACTTTAAAAAGAAGAATCAGGAAATTAAGGGGTTGATGATTCCTTTGCAGGCAGGAGTCCTTTCCCACAGTAGTTCTGGAGGTGCAACCAAAGCCATCACAATCACTGAACGCGGAGGAGTTGTCGGGACATCTATGGAGTCATCGATTCAAACATCCATCAAAATTGCTATATCACCTCTGAAATCTCCTCCTACAAAGGTAGTGTTCTAACCGGTGACCTTTCCACCTAACCCCTACTGGTATATTACACATATACTATGTTATGAATTGTATTAATTACATAATTTTTTCACAAAAAAAAAAAAAAACATTCCCAGTGCATTTCAATGGTTTATCAACATGTGTTTTTCTTTTTTTTTAAAAGACCTATAAAAGTCAATAGATTGCGTTTAAAAGGAATTTACCCTCATGATTTTTAGCACCTATTATAGAGCAGAGCATAATGTAAGAGCAGAGACCCTGATTTCAGCAGGGACAAGGCAGGCAGAACATATTCACATTTACAGAATCAGCTGACTTTTAGTCAATTGTGCATAGAAACCTTTATTATAAAGCATATTATAGAAAAAAGACACACTTTCATGCATCCTACATATTTAAACTTAACAATTATGACAGTTTCCTTGGTTTTTAGCTACTTTTCCAAAATTGTCAGCAGATTATCTGCACACCGAAAAATAAAATTTAAAACCATAGGCGTCCTCCATATCCCCTCATAGCCTCCTTTTCCATCGCCAATATAGGTGTTTTCTAGCATTTTGTTAGAAAAACCCCTCAATGATTTGTTTACAATTTAGGAAAAGTAGAAGAATATTTTACACAGCTCTGCAATGTCTTCTTCACACATCTCTATAGCATATACAGTGCTCAAAAAAATAAAGGGAACACTTAAACAACAGAAAATAACTCCAAGTAAATCAAACTTCTGTGAAATCAAATTATTTACTTAGGAAGCAATACTGATTGACAATCAATTTCACATGCTATTGTGCAAATGGAATAGACAACAGATGGAAATTATCAATACACCCTCAATAAATGAGTGTTTCTGCAGGTGCGCACCACAGACCACATCTCAGTACCAATGCTTTCTGGCTGATGTTTTGGTCACTTTGGAATGTTGGTTGTGCTTTCATACTTGTGGTAGCATGAGACGGACTCTACAACCCACACAAGTGGCTCAGGTAGTGCAGCTAGTTTACATAAAAGATCTGTTATTCTCAGAGGTAGGTTTACTCAAAGTGCAAAGTGATACATGCAGCTCAGAAAGTATGCAGCAAAAAAAAATCACGAGAAATAGTTCATTAACAATTATGGCAGCTGAGTGAAATACTCCGTACCTCTAGTGAACCGTGGCACCCCGACGCGCGTTTTACGTTCTTCTAAGGTAGTGTGCGTGTTTTGTTGCTCCTATGTGTGGGTATTTATAGGGCGTAGATGTCATTTATGGCAGCAGTATGATGACAGCGCTTTCCGTTCACGTGACCCGTCTGACGTCAACGCAGGTCAGCATCATGTGACAGGAAGTGCTAAGGCGCCAGCAGAGACGCGTTACCACTGTGACGGCTGAAACAGGAAGTGAGCGGAAGCGCTCACCGCTGGAGCTGGCAAGAGTTCTGCTACCATGGTGACGGCATATACAAAGGGTGAACATTCACCAACTAAGACTGCAAAACGGTGTTAGGCTGAAATAAATCTCTCAGCAGAGAGTATATACATACAGTTGTGGCCAAAAGTATTGACACCCCTGCAATTCTGTCAGATAATACTCAGTTTCTTCCTGAAAATGATTGCAAACACAAATTCTTTGGTATTATCTTCATTTAATTTGTCTTAAATTAAAAAACACAAAAAGAATTGTCCTAAAGCCATGTTGGATATAATTCCACACCAAACATAAAAAAGAGGGTGGACAAAAGTATTGGCACTGTTCGAAAAATCATGTGATGCTTCTCTAATTTGTGTAATTAACAGCACCTGTAACTTACCTGTGGCACCTAACAGGTGTTGGCAATAACTAAATCACACTTGCAGCCAGTTGACATGGATTAAAGTTGACTCAACCTGTGTCCTGTGTCCTTGTGTGTACCACATTGAGCATGGAGAAAAGAAAGAAAACCAAAGAACTGTCTGAGGACTTGAGAAACCAAATTATGAGGAAGCATGAGCAATCTCAAGGCTACAAGTCCATCTCCAAAGACCTGAATGTTCCTGTGTACCGTGTGCAGTGTCATCAAGAAGTTTAAAGCCCATGGCACTGTGGCTAACCTCCCTAGATGTGGACGGAAAAGAAAAATTGACAAGAGATTTCAACGCAAGATTGTGCGGATGTTGGATAATGAACCTCGACTAACATCCAAATAAGTTCAAGCTGCCCTGCAATCCGAGGGTACAACAGTGTCAACCCGTACTATCCGTCGGCGTCTGAATGAAAAGGGACTGTATGGTAGGAGACCCAGGAAGACCCCACTTCTTACCCCGAGACATAAAAAAGCCAGGCTGGAGTTTGCCAAATCTTACCTGAAAAAGCCTAAAACGTTTTGAAAGAATGTTCTCTGGTCAGATGAGACAAAAGTAGAGCTTTTTGGGCAAAGGCATCAACATAGAGCTTACAGGAGAGAAAAAAAGAGGCATTCAAAGAAAAGCACACGGTCCCTACAGTCAAACATGGCGGAGGTCCCCTGATGTTTTGGGGTTGCTTTGCTGCCTCTGGCACTGGACTGCTTGACCGTGTGCATGGCATTATGAAGTCTGAAGACTACCAACAAATTTTGCAGCATAATGTAGGGCGCAGTGTGAGAAAGCTGGGTCTCCCTCAGAGGTCATGGGTCTTTCAGCAGGACAATGACCCAAAACACACTTCAAAAAGCACTAGAAAATGGTTTGAGAGAAAGCATTGGAGACTTCTAAGGTGGCCAGCAATGAGTCCAGACCTGAATCCCATAGAACACCTGTGGAGAGATCTAAAAATGGCAGTTTGGAGAAGGCACCCTTCAAATATCAGGGACCTGGAGCAGTTTGCCAAAGAAGAATGGTCTAAAATTCCAGCAGAGCATTGTAAGAAACTCATTGATGGTTACCGGAAGTGGTTGGTCGCAGTTATTTTGGCTAAAGGTTGTGCAACCAAGTAGTAGGCTGAGGGTGCCAATACTTTTGTCTGGCCCATTTTTGGAGTTTTGTGTGAAATGATCAATGTTTTGCTTTTTGCTTCATTCTCTTTTGTGTTTTTCATTTAAGACAAATTAAATGACGATAAAATGACAAAGAATTTGTGTGCAATCATTTTCAGGAAGAAACTGAGTATTATCTGACAAAATTGCAGCGGTGTCAATACTTTTGGCCACAATTGTAGCTGATCGATTCATTTCATGAATGGGGGAAACTTAAGATACATATTATTAAATAAACCTCTTATTGCATATAAGTGCTAAAACTTAGTGGTGCACCTAAACAAAACAGTGAAAGATACTGTATAAAAGTGAATTTATTACAAAGTATATAAATATATTAATACACAAATAATGTGCTAAACGTGCAAATGTTATACCAATTATACAAAAAACAAGAACAAAAAAATATAGTGGTGAAAAAATAAAATAAAAAATGAAAAATAAAAGATAAGAAAAAAAAATCAAATTCACATGCTGCAATCTCAACGCCACATTGCAGTAAACATATCATGTTAAAGTCCAATTCTTGTATTTTACAGATGTAAATTTGTGACAATAGCTGAAATCCTGAAAGCCAGACGGACTGCATCATCTTTAACAATGAACATCAAAGCGTAAGTATAAAAACTAAAAAACGTTAAGAACATGTAAAAACATATGCAAAAACGGAGCAATTTTACAAAAAAGGGGCAAAGCTTAGTACTTCATTGAGTCCTAATGGCTGAACTGACTGTATTTTATAAATCCCCCTGGACTCGAGTTGCCCAAGGGTTTTCCTCCAATCACCCCCCCCCCCCCCCGCAAATCTATATGTACCCTGTCAATACCCGTGACCTTAAAGGCCAAGGCGTCATAGTTACGATGAGCCCTAAAGTGCCTGGGTATGGCTTTCGGAGATGTACAATCATCCACATTCTGAGCACTAAGAAACCTTAGGACAGGGGCATACTGCGTAATAATTTATGCCTATGGTATCACAAGTGATGTGTTGTGTGATTGTGAATTCCTTCTTACCGTCACTTGATTGGAAGGTACAGGCTCTTGACATGTTGGGACAACCTATACATGTTCCGCAAGGGTAGAATCCCCATTTGGGTCCCTTAGATCCAAAAGCCTTATTTAGTTGAGGCCCAAAATATCAGCTATGAATAAAATTGGTCTCGGAGATTTGGTGACCGCCTGTATGTGATTGATGGATAATCAAAAATATGCTTAGCCAGAGTGCGGTCCATCTGTAGTATTGGCCAATATTTATTCAGGATATTTCTCATATCCATCCATTTATGATTGTAAGTTGAAATGAATCATACCTTGGATTCATTAGCGGATTTGATAGTTGGCTGTAGTAAGTCAGATCTTTGCGTCATTCTTGCTCTCCGGAGTCCTTTTTTAATACTCCTCTTAGAATATCCTTGTTCTTGAAATCTGAATGATAAGAGATTAGCTTATTCACAAACGCCTGTTCGCTGGAACAGATTCTTTTAGTTCTTAAAAATTGGCCCGTAGGAATCCCATTGATCAGCAGTTGTGGATGCGAGGATGTGGCATGCAATAAAGAGTTTACTGCGGTTTCCTTTCGGAACACATTGGTCTCCAAAATGCCATTGCTGCCCTTCGAAATCAAAATATCCAGAAAATCGATGTTACTCTGACTATACTTGCACGTCAATTTAATATTGAGCATGTTGTCATTCAACAAGCCCACAAAAGCGAGGAGATCCTGCTCTGAACCCTGCCAGATGAGTAATATATCATCTATGTAGCGGGCCCACAGCAGGACTCCATTTTTTAGCTATTTATTCTATTATTGCTAAACACTGTTTTTCGGTGATTCCTTTGTATCCCCGTTCATACTGCACCCACACACACAAATTATACACTATTTGAAAGGTAAACTTGCCTCTTCAGCAAGAAAACAGCCAAACAAACCACACATTCACGATTTTATCACTAAATACAGTTTAAACATTAATTTTCATAAACATGCAGAAAGACACAATGACCTGCAAGTGGCACCTCAACTGGAAAACTTTTTTCTCCTTCGCCTCATTGGGGGACACCGGACTGTGGGTGTATGCTACTGCCGCCAGGAGGCTGACACTAAGTAAATGGAAAAAAAGTTAGCTCCTCCGCCGTATACACCCTCGCCCCAATTGCGGGCGAAACCAGTTCATGCTCAGTGTCCATTGGAGGCACACGTCTGTTTTTTTTTCCCAGACTTTCTTTTTTTCTTTTCCTCCCATGAAGATGAGACGGGGTGACGGACCCTATTGAAAGGGTCCGATCTCCCCAAACCAACAACGGGCGAGCACGTGCGAATTTCGCCTGGGAGGGCTCCTGTAGCAGCTTTCCGATCCATTGCCCCATTTCCCTGGGGCCAGAGCGGTGCGGCCTCCGCTGCAAGTAGGGCGTCGTCGAGCGCTCTGGGCATGTGGCAGCACCGGATCCAAGATGCAACGCGTCTTCAGCCTAGGCCTCTGTGTATGGTGAGGTCGCCCCGTCACGTGCGGATGCCAAAAATACAGCCCCCGGCTTCGGCCGTGGCTAGGCCGCGGGCGGAAGTCCCGCCCACTGCGGCGCGTCACTTCCGGCGGGCCCGGCGAAAAATTTAGCCCCCCAGCTTCGGATCAACGCTAGGCCGCGGGTGGAAGTACCGTCCCCAGGACTCCTCCTTCTTCCGGCGGCCTGCCTGCTGCTGAGCCGCGCATTTTGAATTGGGAGCAGCACTCTGCACTTCCAGGACGGTGAGGGGACACAGAACTAGGGTCCTGAGGTTTTCCAGAGGCCACTCTAGGCGAAAGCGGGGCGTGCATACTCCGCTCCTGCAGTCTGCAGCGCTATAGCCTGGCAGATACAGCATGTCCAGAAAAGCTAAGATACACATGTTTCTATACGCTGCATGCATCCCCTGTCGGTCTGCTTTTCCGAAGGCACAGAGCAAGTGATTATGCAAAGCCGGCGATTCCGAACGCGCCCAGGAGCCCTCCCCTGTGACCGAGCCCAGTGTACCAAGTTCCCTGGAATGGGCTCTATTTCTGTCGCAGTCTATGGCGTCACTTACTAGAGCAATCGAGTCCCTTCAAGCCCCAGATAAAGGCAGGGACAGTGGCTCGCCTGTCTTAGAGGGGTCCTCCACCTCACAGGAGCCTCCGGCCTGCAGGGGCCGCTCTCACTTCAGGCAGACGCGGGGTAAATGAACCCACACAGCGTCTCCCGGTTCATCCGGTACCTCGGCATCCATGAGCTCTGGCTCTCGCTCACCTTCACCAGTAGTCAATAACGAGCAAAGCTCAGATTACGACTTGGATGAGCCGCTTGATTTAGATACTCCAGGGTACCAGGAAACAGTTGACAGCCTCATTGAGGCCGTCAACCAGACTCTTGGGATTGAAGATGATTCCACCTTGTCCTCAGGTCACAAGGTGTCATTTTAAGCGAGTCAAGCAGTCTCATAGAGTATTTAGCTCTCACCCAGAGTTTGAGGACATAGTGCAATAACACAGGGAACGGCCAGACAAGAGTTTCTCAGGCCAGAAGGCGCTCAAGGCTAGATACCCGTTCGCGCCTGATCTCCGTAAAAAAAAATGGGCAGAATCCCCAACGGTAGATCCACCCATGTCACGCTTGGCCTCTAAAACTCTATTATCCATACCTAGTGGTTCCTCTATCAAAGATCTCACTGACCGTCTCAGAGAGAGCTTGGCTCGCTCAGTGTTTGAGGCGTCAGGTTCAGCATTCTCTCCCTCATTTGTGGCAACTTGGGTAGCCAAGGCCATGGTTTCTTGGTCAGAATCATTGAACAGAGCCTTGTAGGGTATGGACCTACCTGCAGAGAGGTATCAGTGATCGCAAATGAGATCACTTTGGCCAGAGACTACTTAATCAATGCATCTTTGGATGCGGCCAACTGCGCGGCACTCGCTGCCCCAAATGCAATCTCCATTAGGAGGGCTCTTGGTTGAGGACATAGCGGGCAGACTCAACCTCCAAGAAATCCTTGACTTCTTTGCCTTATCAGAGCGGCCGCCTATTCGGAGAAAAGTTAGATCAGCTCATCTCTTGACTCCACAGGGGGAAAGAGCAGTTTTCTCCCTCAGCAAAGGGTCAAACAGTTCTCATCACCAGCTTCAGGCATGTTTCCGGTCCTTTTGCAACCCCGGGGGTGGGCTGCAGCGACCAATCCCTCCACTTAAGCTCGTCCCAGCCAGGACAGGGATCGGCAAGTCTCATATAGAGTTAACCTGTTGGGGAGAGTGCGTACCCACCAGCCAGGACAAGGGGACCTAGGTCCCACAGATCTTCAGCCAAATGACTCGAGGCAATTTTGAGGCGACACCAGCGAGGTAGGCGGTCGCCTACTTTGGTTTCGCCACGTCTGGCTCATCGTCACACACAACACATGGGTAAGAAAGCTGGTGTCCTCGGGGTACAAGGTAGAATTTGTCAAGTACCCCCCCAAGATGGTTTTTTCTTTCCCGTCCTCCCAAAGTAATTGCCCGGGCAAGGGCTTTACTCAAGGCCATCGAATTGCTCCAGCACAACGGAGTCATTATTTCCGTACCTGAGAACGAGAAATTTCAGGGGTTCTACTTTAACCTGTTCACGGTCCAAAAAAAAGACGGAGCTGTCAGGCCCATTCTGGACCTGAAGCTCCTGAACAGATTTATCAGGATCAGACATTTCAGTATGGAGTCTCTCCGTTCAGTTATATCTGCCATGGGGCGGGGAGAATATTTGGCCTCTATCAACATCCAAGACGCCTATCTACACATCCCCATTTTCCCTCGGCATCAAAGATTTCTACGCTTCGCCATCAACGGCCTACATTTCCAGTTCGCAGCATTGCCCATCGGGCTAGCCACCGCCCCCAGAGTGTTCATAAAGGTCATGGCGGTCATCATGGCCATCCTGCACTCCCTGGGCATAGTTGTCTTACCTTGCTTAGACGACCTCTTGGTCAAGGGTCCTTCATTTCGGGCATGCGAGGAGAGTGTCAACATCACGCTAGATACTCTTTCCCGCTTAGGGTGGTTGGTCAACCTGAAGAAATCATCCCCTGTTACAGCTCAGAGGATTTCCTTTTTAGGGATGATCTTTGGTAATTCTCCCTCAGGACAAGGCCCTAGCTCTCCAGCAGGGAGTCCGGACACTTCGCCAACCAGTCCCTCATACCATCCGTTTCTGCATGAGGATCCTAGGAAGAATGGTGGCAGCAATGGAAGCGATTCCGTTTGCCCAACTCCATCTTCGTTACCCTGCAGCACGCCCTCTTGTCATCCTGGGAAAAGAACCCATTCACTCTCGATCGCCAGTGCCAGTTGTCCGTGCAGATCAGACAGGCACTCGAGTGGTGGACAACCAGTTCCTCCCTTCTCCAGGGGAAACCTTTTCCCCCAGGCCATTGGCTGGTGATCACAACCAACGCCAGCCTCCTCGGCTGGGGAGCGGTTTTTCGCCATCACACGACCCAGGGACGGTGGTCGCCGCAGGAGGCGCACCTCTCGATCAACTTGTTAGAGATACGAGCGATCCGGCTAGCTCTGCAACATTTTCATCATCTTCTAGCAGGCCACCCTGTCCAGATTCAATCAGACAACGCCATGGCTGTGGCTTACATAAATCATCAAGGGGGGCACTCGCAGCAGGGCAGCCATGCACGAGGTGGGGCACGTCCTTCACTGGGCCGAGAGAAACCACTCGGTGATATCGGCAGTCCACATCCTGGGCGTGGAGAACTGGGCAACAGACTTCTTCCGCCGGCAGGGTCTTGTGTCCGGAGAATGGTCACTACACCCCAAGGCCTTCCGGCAAATTTGCCAACGTTGGGGAATGCCGGATGTGGACCTGATGGCCTCCAGGGTGAACGCCAAGGTGCCCGCATTTGTCACTCGGTCCCGGAACCCACAGGCAATCGCTGTGGATGCTTTGGTTCTGCCATGGAACCAGTTTCGCCTCTCGTACCTATTTCCCCCTGCTGCCACTACTTCCGAGGGTCATCAAGAAGATCAAGGCAGAAGGGGTTCCAGTGATTCTGCTGGCCCCAGATTTGCTGTGGGTGTGGTACGCAGACCTGGTGCAGCTACTCGCCGACGTTCCCTTGCGGCTGCCAGAGCGCCCAGACCTACTTTCCCAGGGCCCGATCTACCACCCGAACTCAGGGGCCCTGTGTTTGACGGCTTGGCCGTTGAATCTTGGATTCTGACCCAGGCTGGGTTCGGCCGCAATGTGGTTGCTACAATGGTTAGCGCCCGGAAGCCCGCCTCAGCATGTATTTACCACCACACCTGGAAGGTTTTCTTCACATGGTGTCGGGACCATGGTTGTTCTCCACTGAGATTCTCTATTCCCAACATCTTGGCCTTTCTCCAGTCTGGCCTAGACTCAGGTTTAGCCCCAAGTTCCCTCAGGAGACAGATATCGGCCTTATCCATCCTGTTCCAGCGCAGGATTGCTACCAATCTGCAGGTAAAGACTTTCATCCAGGGAGTCTCCCACTTGGTACCTCCCTATAGGGCGCCCCTGGACCCTTAGGACTTTAACCTGGTCCTAAGCGTTCTGCAGGAAGCTCCATTCGAACCGCTGCAGGATGTCTTTCCTGGAAGGTAGTATTCCTCGTAGCTATAACCTCAATCAGGCGGGTCTCGGAGCTGGCAGCTCTATCCTGTCTAGCCCCGTTTCTGATTTTCCACAAGGATAAGGTGGTTCTCAGACCAGCTCCTCCTTTTCTGCTGAAGGTCGTTTCCTCGTTTCACATTAATGAGGATATTGTCTTGCCCTCTTTTTGTCC
The DNA here is from genome assembly GCF_039654945.1 of Dendrobates tinctorius. Lineage (NCBI taxonomy): Eukaryota > Metazoa > Chordata > Amphibia > Anura > Dendrobatidae > Dendrobates > Dendrobates tinctorius. The sequence goes on along the minus strand of NW_027361712.1, from coordinate 24,793,856 downwards.
AGACCGGTACACCGTGTGGAAAAGGCTCTTCATACGTTGGACTTGGTGAGAGCTCTCTGGAGGTACGTGTCATGGACAGCACCCTTTCATCAGTCAGACGCGCTGGTCGTGCTCCCCGAGGGTCGCAGGAAGGGACTCGCTGCCCCAAGATCGACCATAGCCAGGTGGATTCGTTTGACTATTCAAGAGTCTTACCGCATCAGAGGTGCACCGGTTCCAGCAGGGATCAGAGCACACTCTACTCGGGCAGTGGGCGCCTCTTGAGCTCTTCGGTACCAGGCATCTTTGCAACAGTTTTGCAAGGCGGCAACCTGGTCCAGCCTGCACACATTCGCCAAGCACTACAATATCCATACTCAGGCTTCAGCGGACGCGAGCCTGGGTAGAAGGATTCACCAAACAGCGGTGGCGCACCTTTAGACAGGAGGTGCATGTAGCTTGGATTGGTGAGTCGACTTCCCGCCCAGGGACTGCTTTAGGATGTCCCACAGTCCTGTGTCCCCCTATGAGGCGAAGGAGAAACATGGATTTTTGTGATAACTCACCGTAAAATCCTTTTCTCCGAGACGCTCATTGCAGGACACAGCACCCACCCTGTTAGCCAATTGGCTCTTGTTTGTTTACTAATATGTATTTTTGATATTAGGTGGGTATTCTAGACATGTTGCTACCTGCATTAAGGGTAATTTTGTCGTCTTGTTGATCTCCTACTGCTTTTGCACCAAACTGGTTTCACCTGCAATCGGGGCGAGGGTGTATACAGCAGAGGAGGAGATAACCTTTTTCTCATTTACTTAGTGTCAGCCTCCTGGCGGCAGTAGCATACACCCACAGTCCCACAGTCCTGTGTCCCCCAATGAGCGTCTCGGAGAAAAGGATTTTACGGTTTATCACAAAAATCAATGTTTTGGCCTCTTCTTATCAAAACAATTTATTGTATTACCAATCTACATATATAAATACCTGTCTGTGTTCATCAGCTCATGAAATACATTTACTTTTGACCAGCTTGCTTTTTCTGAAATTGCCTGTGCCCCCGATGACCAATGGGCGAAAATTTCGCATGGACCAAGCTAGTTTCTTTTTATTATTAAAACCTTTTTATGTACTTTAGATTTATCTCTTATGTAATGAATGTAAAGAAAACCTTTTTTTTTTTTTTACTTTGTTTGGGAGTTTTGAGACTCCATATATTTATAAGATTTCTATACAGGGCTGTGGAGTCGGTGCTCATTTTGGTGGAGTCGGAGTTGGAGTCTGTATAAAATGGACCGACTCAGACTCCTAAAATATATAATAAATTGGGTACAGTAGTTCAATGCAGAATATGCTGAATATTTTTTCATAGGAATTTGGGAAAGTTATGAAATGTCCTATAAATGACTGTTCTATTCCTGATCTAAGGCTACATTCACACACAGCGTTTTTCCTGCGTTTTTGGGGATACGTTTTTCAGTTGCAAAAGCAGATCAGCTTTTTAAAAAACCACATCACCTGAAAGGTTTTTGCGCTCACAGATAATGTTTTCAATAGCAAAAGCAGATTAGAAATCTGCTCTATCTATATATCCATTTATCCATATCTGTCTATCCATATCATATCTGTACCAAAAAGAATGAAAGCCGGATAGCACACAGACTAGCACTCCTTTTTTTTTTTTTTAGCACCAGTCAGGTACACATAGCTGCCCAAAAGGACGCCCAGGACAGGCATTGCTCGTCTTCAGTAACATCAACATCAACTGATAGTTGGAATAAATAGACTGCATTCATCACCACGTCTTCTTAAGGTGCAGGCTTTATTTTCAAGTGTAGGGGTGTGAAGTATGAGGTTCTGCAGCAGCTGAGGTGTGCAGTATGAAATTCTGCGGAACAGTATGAGATTCTGCCCCCCCCCCCCCCAGGTTTGATCCTGGCTACGCCCATAGTGTGAATATAGCCTGAGGATCTAGGCTTTATCTTAGCCGAGATAAGTCATAGTGTGTGTGTATGTGTGTGTGTAAGGCTAGTTTCACACTTGCTTTTTTTTGCAGCGCGTTTTTCCCGCAAAAAAACGCATTGAAAAAACGCATACAAAAGCATGCAACTGCTGCGTTTTTTTCAAGCATTTTTATGAGCATGCATGAAAAAAACGCAGCGTTTTTATGCGTTTGTATGCGTTTTTAGTGCGTTTTTACCGCGTTTGCGTTTTTTCCAACATTAGGTGGCCCCTCACACTAACCCAAACCATGACTTTACTAACCCTGACCCTAACCCTGACCCTAACCCTTAACCAAACCATACTTAACCCTAACCCAAACCCTAAACCCTAACTAACCCTAACCCTGACCCTAAACCTAACCCTGACCCTAACCCTGACCCTAACCCTTAACCAAACCATACTTAACCCTAACCCAAACCCTAAACCCTAACTAACCCTGACCCTAAACCTAACCCTGACCCTAACCCTAACCCTTAACCAAACCATACCCTGATCCTAACCCTAACCCTTAACCAAACCATACCCTGATCCTAACCCTGACCCTAACCCTAACCCTAAACCCCCTTAACTAACCCTAACTCTAACCCAAACCCCTAAATTCCATTGTCTAAACTAATGGTAAAAAAAAAAACGCATGTGCAAAAAAACGCATACATAAGCATGCCAATGCGCACATATGGTCACCATAGACTTATAATGGGTGTCTTGCTGTAAAAAAACGCATTGCGCGCGCATGCGTTTTTTTGAGGCAAGTCGGACGCCCAAAAAATGCAACAGGTTGCATTTTGTGCGCCCGAGCGCATACCGCAAAAAAACGCATGCGCGGTAAAACGCGTACAAACGCATGTGTATGCGCACATAAGCGCATCCCATGCAAAGTATAGGAAAAAAAAACGCATGCGCTATTTAGCGCTAAAATACCGCGAAAAAAAACGCAAATGTGAAACCAGCCTAATATATATATATATAAAAGTTTGGACACACCTTCTCAATCAAAGCGTTTTCTTTATTTTCATGACTATGAAAATTGTAGATTCACTCTGAAGGCATCAAAACTATGAATTAACACATGTGGAATTATATAATTAACAAAAAAGTGTGAAACAACTGAAAATACTGTATGTCTTATATTCTAGGTTCTTCAAAGTGGCCACCTTTTGCTTTGATTTCTGCTTTGCACGCTCTTGGCATTCTCTTGATGAGCTTCAAGAGGTAGTCACCGGAAATGGTTTTCACTTCACAGGTGTGCCCTGTCAGGTTTAATAAGTGGGATTTCTTGCCTTATAAATGAGGTTGGGACCATCAGTTGTGTTGTGCAGAAGTCTGGTGGATACACAGGTGATAGTCCTACTGAATAGACTGTTAGAATTTGTATTATGGCAAGAAAAAAGCAGCTGAGTAAAGAAAAACGAGTGGCCATCATTACTTTAAGAAATGAAGGTCAGTCAGTCCGAAAAATTGGGAAAACTTTGAAAGTGTCCCCAAGTGCATTGGCAAAAACCATCAAGCGCTACAAAGAAACTGGCTCACATGAGGACCGCCCCAGGAAAGGAAGACCAAGAGTCACCTCTGCTGCGGAGGATAAGTTCATCCTAGTCACCAGCCTCAGAAATCGCAGGTTAACAGCAGCTCAGAATAGAGACCAGGTCAATGCCACACAGAGTTCTAGCAGCAGACACATCTCTACAACAACTGTTAAGAGGAGACTTTGTGCAGCAGGCCTTCATGGTAAAATAGCTGCTAGGAAACCACTGCTAAGGACAGGCAACAAGCAGAAAAGACTTGTTTGGGCTAGAGAACACAAGGAATGGACATTAGACCAGTGGAAATCTGGGCTTTGGTCTGATGAGTCCAAATTTGAGATCTTTGGTTCCAACCACCATGTCTTTGTGCGACGCAGAAAAGGTGAACGGATGGACTCTACATGCCTGGTTCCCACCGTGAAGCATGGAGGAGGTGTGATGGTGTGAGGGTGCTTTGCTGGTGACACTGTTGGGGATTTATTCAAAATTGAAGGCATACTGAACCAGCATGGCTACCACAGCATCTTGCAGCGGCATGCTATTCCATTCGGTTTGTGTTTAGTTGGACCATAATTTATTTTTCAACAGGACAATGGTCTCAAACACACCTCCAGGCTGTGTAAGAGCTATTTTACCAAGAAGGAGAGTGATGGGATGCTACGCCAGATGACCTGGCCTCCACAGTCACCAGACGTGAACCCAATCCAGATGGTTTGGGGTGAGCTGGACCGCAGAGTGAGGGCAAAAGGGCCAACAAGTGCTAAGCATCTCTGGGAACTCCTTCAAGACTGTTGGAAGACCATTTCTGGTGACTACCACTTGAAACTCATCAAGAGAATGCCAAGAGTGTGCAAAGCAGTAATCAAAGCAAAGGGTGGCTACTTTAAAGAATCTAGAATATAAGACATATTTTCAGTTGTTTCACACTTTAATTATATAATTCCACATGTGTTAATTCATTGTTTTGATGCCTTCAGAATGAATCTACAATTTTCATAGTCATGAAAATAAAGAAAACTCTTTGAATGAGAAGGTGTGTCCAAACTTTGGTCTGTACCGTATACATGTACACAGTGTAATACATATTTACAATTTATTAGTTTTTTGTGTTCTAAAGTTGTATTCCAATAAATAGATATTATGTTCTATCTAAATATCTTGATTATTGGATCATAGAAATGATTAAATGTCTGATGTTCACATTGTACTACAATAAATTTTTCACTTAAATAAAAGCAATATATGTGGGAGTCGGAGTCGTGGAGTCGGTGTAAGGGAAATTGAGGAGTCGGAGTCGAGGGTTTGGCTTACCGACTCCACAGCCCTGTTTCTATAGTTATTAGTTTGTAAAGTACCAGCTATCTAAACAATGTTAAGGACTAAATACACTCCTTTAAGGAAAACTCATTCAGGAAAAATAGACCTATTGTTTATACATAGCGCTTGGAAAGATTCAGCTTCTCGGTTTTTAATCTCGTGATGTCATAGACCTAATGGAAAACAGAAGAATTAACTGGGTGGAAAGACAATATGAGCAATTGTAAGTACAAAGTGCTGTATACAGTGTCAGACTGGGGTGCCAAGGGCCCACCAGTAACCAACTCCAGAGCCCAACTTTTCAAATGCATGCAAATGTGACATTATCCTCAAATTTATATAACAATGAACTGAGTAGAATCTTGGCTTTGTACATAGTGATTCAAGTATATTGTGCCAAGTACTGCTCATATAAGAGGGTGCTGCACAGGGGCCCATCAGAGGATTCTCCTGTGGACCAGTCCATGCCTGGCTGCAAAATACACTGCTCAAAAAAATAAATGGAACACTAAAATACCACATCTTAGATATCTCTGAAAGAAATACTCCAGCTGCAAATTTTTATTCATTGCATAGTGGAATGTGTTCAGAACAATAAATCACAACAATTATCAATGTAAATCAAAATGAATATCCCATGGAGGTCTGGATTTGGAATGATACTCAAAATCAAAGTGGAAAATCAAATTACAGGCTGATCCAACTTCAGTGGAAATGCCTCATGACAAGGAAAAGATGCTCAATACTGTGTGTGGCCTCCATGTCCCTGTTTGACCTCTCTACAGCACCTGGGCATGCTCCTGATGAGGCAGCGGATGGTCTCCTGAGAGATCTCCTCCCAGACCTGGACTAAAGCATCCGCTAACTCCTGGACAGTCTGTGGTGCAACGTGATGTTAGTGGTTGGAGCGAGACATGATGTCCCATGATGTGCTCAATCAGATTCAGGTCTGGGGAATGGGCGGGCCAGTCCGTAGCTTCAATGCCTTCATCTTGCAGGAACTGCTGGCACACTTCAGCCACATGAGGTCTGGCATTGTCCTGCATTACGAGGAACCCAGGGCCAACCGCACCAGCATATGGTCTCACAAGGGGTCTGAAGATCTCGTGTTGGTACCTATAGGCAGTCAGGCTACCTCTGGCGAGTACATGAAAGGCTGTGCGACCCTCCAAAGAAATGCCATACTACACCATTACTGACCCACTGCCAAACTGGTCATGCTGAAGGATGTTGCGGGCAGCAGATTGTCTCCATGGCGTCTCCACACTCTGTCACGTCTGTCACATGTGCTCAGTGTGAACCTGCTTTCATCTGTGAAGAGCACAGGGCGCCAGTGGTGAATTTGCCAATCCTGGTGTTCTGTGGCAAATGCCAAGCATCCTGCATAGTGTTGGGCTGTGGGCACAACCCCCATCTGTGGACGTCGGGCACTCAGACCATCTTCATGGAGTTGGTTTCTAACCATTTGTGCCACAGCGTGCATTGATGTGCCATCCTTGATGAGCTGCACTACCTGAGCCACTTGTGTGGGTTGTAGAGTCCGTCTCATGCTACCACGAGTGTGAAAGCACAACCAACATTCAAAAGTGACCAAAACATCAGCCAGAAAGCATTGGTACTGAGATGTTGTCTGTGGTCCCCACCTGCAGAAACATTCCTTTACTGAGGGTGTCTTGATAATTGCCAATAATTTCCATCTGTTGTCTATTCCATTTGCACAACAGCATGTGAAATTGATTGTCAGACAGTATTGCTTCCTAAGTGGACAGTTTGATTTCACAGAAGTTTGATTTACTTGGAGTTATATTCTGTTGTTTAAGTGTTCCCTTTATTTTTTTGAGCAGTGTATGGTGACTGCAATATATTAAAAGGAGAAAAAGTGTGATGGAAGGAGAGCTTCTTTAATTGGATACCTCTCACTTGGATAATCAAATAATGCAGCGGGACACCAGCTCCTCCCATTCTCCGCTCCTTCTCTTACCTCTCCATTTTTATATCTACTGTTCCTTTTGTTTTTACTTTGTAATGGTAATGTGGTTAGCTCTCATCTATTATAATAATAAAATACAAAATGTTCTTGAAGTTTCCTCGATTGGTGAAAAATATACATATACTTTGTATAATGAAGACATATTTAACTTTTATTTTTGTGCAATGTGGTAAAAAATCCACAATTTCTTTATTTATAGATTGTGTCTCTGCACAAAATATCTAATCAGACTGGTGCGTTTTCCGTCTTTTGTGGAGTAGCAGTTGATGGTGCGGCTACTGGGGTGGCATAGCGGTCCTGTCCCACTGGTTGTCCCATTCGTTGTCAGCAGAGTAATCATTGTAGATCCTCACTATAATGTCCTGATATACGGACACGTGGAAAACTGAGCCAAGGTGTTGGTGTCCATGAGCCTCCATTACGTCTCCTGGCAGCATGGGCTCCTAAAAAACAAACAATATAAATATACCCCAATTAGATCTCTCTGGAATTCTTATTAGGTGAGTAGCTCCATTAGATGACATGTCTTACTTGTCCTGACTATGAGCAAGAGATCGCAAAACTCTAATAATTAGACTATTTATATTTTATATCCCAGTTCCATCCAGCACGGCAGGTGGTATTAGGGGGCACCAAGTACTATTAGTAACAGCCCCCCATCAACGCTTCCTAACATCTTTCCAGAGAGAGGGGGAATGAAAGTGCTGGAAGCACAGCAGACAAAGGAAAGGAGAGGTGAAAAGGGCAATGCTGCGCAGGGCACCATTCACACCAGGGGAATTTATTTCATACTCCTTTGAATAAGGAAGCCAATACATGTTAGATAAAAGGATATATATATATATATATATATATATATATATATATATATATATATATATATATATATATATATACCTAATGTTGGCTGGTGATAAATGCACGGCACATGGGGCACGTCCAGTGATAGAGGAGCCATGTGTCTAGACATGTAGTGTAGAATGAATGTCTGCACAATAAAGAAGTGATGTCTCCTTGTAGGACATCTAAGCATATTGAGCATTTTTCCGTCTCATTTCCTCTGCTGGTATTCGAGGGTGCGGCTACTGGGGTACCACAGCGGGCCAGCTGAGTCCTCCTGTCTGATTGGTTGTCTGATTCATTCCCAACATAATAGCTGTTGTTGATCGTCATTCTGATTTTCTGGAAACTGGACCCATATACCAAACTGGGTGGAAATGTTGTACTTGAGTGTCCATTCCTACTTCCATAGACATGACTCCTGTTATTAAAGGGTCCTGGAAAACAAATAGTGCAGATACAATCAATCTACAATAGACCTCTATGGAAATGTGACATTAGGTAAATGGTGCCGTTAGCGGCATGTATTACTTGTCCATTAGCCTGAGTAGCTGGAAAACACAAGCAAAATTGTATATAAGGAGATAACAGATCACAGGTTTTGATTACGATTATTTATTTTGCTTACGTTAGGTCACTTTACGGTCAAGATTATCTGTATTTAAAGGCAATCTGTCACCAGGTGATTGCTATGTAATCTGATGTAGGAGAAGAGAACCTGATGGCAGCAAAGTATCATTTACTGGCAGCTTGGTGCAGTTTTAATAAAATCCCTTTTTTCTCTGCTGTAGATGCAGCGGTGCTATGAATGCTCAGCTGTGTATAACCCTACAGACAACTCTGGCAGATTCCTGTGCACACTGTGGGACGTTAAACAGATTATCTGGACTGTCTGGCAGGCAACACCTCATCCTGCAGTGATAGTCTCCTGCTGATTAACACTGAATACATTGAAAATCCAGCAAGCTGCTGATCAAGTGGAATCAGGCTCCCTGCCCCTACATTATGCTGCTCTCAGATTAAGGGGAATCTGTCAGGAGGTTTTTGCCTTCTAATCTGAGTGCAGGATAAAATAGAGACCAAAACACTGACTCCAGCGATATCACTTACAAGGTTGATTTCTGTAGGTTTGATAAAATCGTTGTTTTATCAGCTGGAGATTATCAATAGAGGTCTAGTAAACCTGTTGCCAAGTAGTCCTTCATATTCTTAAGCTCCGTATAACCCCGCTCCTCCATTGATTTGTAGCTTTCTGCATATGCACCGTATACACAGAAATCTGCCAATCAGTGGTGTGGATGGGGTTATAGCGGGGCTCAGCATTCAGAGAACTGGTAGATCAGTACTAATAAAAGAACAGTAAGTGACAAATTGTTGGAATCAGGGTCTCTGTCTCTACATCATGTTGCTCTAGGGTGGGGTAGAATAAACCTGCTTGGGCTAGGTTCACATAGCGTTATGGCAGTTCGTTCAACGCATGCGTTAAACGGACTGCGCTAACGCTATGTAACCCGTCCTTACAAAGTCAATTTAATTATGAAGACGGGAAGAGGAAGCGAGTTTATTAATTCTGAGAAAATGAATCATTTGTCATCGATGGAAGAGTTGACATTTTTGGAGCAAACAATTGGGCAAATGTATTTCCTTGTGTAGTGTGCAGTGATAAATGATCGGCTCTTATATGGAGCTTGTGTATATTCTCTAGATGGTGAATATATGGCTGTAATATTGGTTATATTGGTGCTTGTGTAGTGGTAGTGCATGCTTGGCCCTGACTACATAATTTGGTTTTTCAGTGTTTCTCTATATTGAAAGGGGTGATGAGATTCTGCAAAATATTATATGGCTAGAAAGCCATTTCAGATTAGCTGTACCTTCCACTGATGCCTTTATTTATCCATTATGGGGTAAGATAAAAAAATGGCGTTTTTATTTCATTCTTGATAAAAAGTTCACTGGACGAAGATGCAGCAAATTCATTAAGAGGCATTTTTTGCTGGCTGCTTATGTGCCCAAATCAGTAATCTGTTCCATATTTATCTTTTGCAGCTTTCTTGTGCCTTTTTTTAAAACAAGGAGGTCCCCAAAAGAAATAAGAATCGTCTTATAGGGGGTGCTGCGCTCCAGAGGATGATTCCTAATTCTTTTGGGTACCCCCTCGTGGTTTAGGATTTAGGTGGAGGTTGATAGAGAATGGTTTAGTTGGGATATTTGTTTTTTAGTTATAAAAAGTCAATGGTTGTAATTACCTATTACCTGAATTCTGAAACCTGTCTCTCCTCCTACGTGGCATGACGTTACTGGGTCATTCCATGTCAAGTGGACCAATGGTCCCCACTCGACCTCCGATTTTGTTGAAAATTTATAAGGATGTACATGTATGTTTGAAAAGAGGTTCTGTAAATTTTTAGGGCCAGATCTCAAATACATTGGGCACTGTTGACCTTTCACTGGAGGTTCCACCAAGCCTGTGGCTTCAGCTAAGAGGATTTTGCAAACTTTGGCACATAGCCATTAGAGTTCTATACTGGCTATGATGCAGAAATTTGGCATACTAGCTCACCTTTTGCTGCTAAACACGATAAAATTATTACCGGCTATGACAAAACAATATTTCGGCCGCAATTTTGTGTCAAAGTAGCTTGTAAAACGCGTCGCATAAAATTTTTGCCTAACTTTGCCCATATATAACTCAAGACCAAAAACCAATAGTAACTGGTGCTTTGCCCTGTACACCAAACATCTACATGACTTTGCATTGCTGCAATATCACGGTCAAAGCATATGTATTTGTGAAATATTCACACCCACATATGATGAAAAACATTAAAAATCCAAATTTTACCTATTTTTAGGTCAAATTTCTCAAAAAGGGTACCCCTAAAGTATATTAATTCTGATATCATTATAAAGAGCACATTTTTCTCTACAAGGATCATTTTTTTTTTTTTTTTTTTTTTGGAGTCTCTCAGTTTAAGAAAAGAAAAATGCCACTGAACATGGTGATATTTATACGCGTAATGCATTGATTTTGTGTTTGATTTTCAGATTCTTATCACATGTTACAGAGTTGTATTGTTGCTATCAATGTCTATTATAATCAAAAACCTATAAACCTTTTTATTTATGAAAAGTTATTGACTATTGTTACATTTTAATGCATATATTTATTTTTTAGCGATGGAGAATGAAATTGATAAAGAATTAGCCCAGTGCTCTATCGGCCTTGCGAACAATTCGAAGTGCCACCTTAAGACATTCACCCATAGCAAGGATGAGTTGAAATTGTTTACAAGCTTTGGATTGGATGAACAGAAATTGCTGCGTCGACGAGTGGGACTAAATTTTGATGAACATTCACAAATCTGTTTACACCATGAAGCTTCATTCTTGACCAAATATGACCATTTGCAAAAATCGTGTTGCAATCCTTTTGGGAAGAAAGGTCATAACACCAAAAAGAATTTGAGAGCTATCAATTTGTTAGCAGCTGACCAGTTGAACGAATTTACAGAGAATGATGTGAAGCCTCGCCAGAAGATGTGTGCATCATGTCGAAAAGAATTTGCTAACAGGAAAAAATCAGCTGATCCAGTTTCCTCTGAATCAGATCCAGATGGAATGGAATGTTCTCCTGAAAGTCTAAATTCAAGCTTAACATTGGCATCTCTCCTCTGAAATATCCACGGGTAAAGGCCCCTTTACATTTAGCGATGCACCAGCGATCCGACCCGGTCAGGATCGCTGGTGCATTGCTAAATGATCGCTAGTGAGCTTTCATACAGAAAGCTCTCACAGCGATGCAGCAGCGACGCAGCAGACGATACTCACCTTTCACACACAGCGATCCTGACGTCCTCCCGCCCGCCTCCACGCGTCGCTCGTCTCACACAGCAGGAAGCCCAGCAGGAAGCATCCGACGAGAAATGGAGCCACCCGATCTCGCGCGATCAGCGATGGACAGCGGGGGAGCCGGTCAGAGGTAAGTATCACACATAGCGATATCGCTAGCGATATCGCTATAACGTCCTAAAATCAGTGACGTTTTAGCGATATCGCTATGTGTAAAACCCCCTTAAGCCAGCGGGATTCACTTGGATATGCAAGGAGAAAGATAAGCCAGGTACAAAATGCATTTTCTAGCAAGATTGCTTCAATTGGAGGGCTTGAGCCGAAAGACATTCAGCAAACAAAAAAATGTGTCTGGATTACAATCACCTTTTGGCAGATTTGAAGCAAAAGCTGCAGGTGTCCAGTCGGGTAGAAAATGTCCAAATCTTGACATTGGCACCTAAAAGTTGGTCCATTAAGGCTATATCAGACGAATTCGGTGTCTCTGAATGAATGGTCAAACAAGCTCGAAAGCTTAAATGTGAACATGGGATCTTAGCCTTACCTAGAATCAAGTGTGGCAAGAAAGTTTCTGAGGAAGTGAAGAAAAAGGTGCTGGCATTTTTTGAGGATGATGAATTCAGTCGAATGTGCCCTGGTAAAATAGACTATGTATCAGTGCGAATAGCAGGAGTAAAAAAGCAGATGTAAAAGCGACTATTACTGAGCAATATGAGGGAAATGTTTGTTGCCTATCTGGATCGGAATGGCCCTGAAATTGGATTTTCCAAGTTTTGTGAGCTTCGGCCAAAGTGGTGCGTAACCAGTGGATCTGCTGGAACACATTCCGTTTGTATGTGTACACTTCACTAAAATGTCAAACTAATGCTTGCAGCATGCCCAATCAATGATGACTACAAAGAGCTCATATGCAAAATGGTCTGTGGAATTGAATCCAAGGACTGTATGCTTGGCCGTTGTGATAAATGCCCGGGTCCTGAAGTTTTAAAAGAATTTCTAGTCAATGTGTTTGTCAACAGTAGCCCTGAAGATATTATTAAGTTCAAACAATGGATTCACACTGATCGAGACACGCTTGATACCAAACAACTGACTATAGAAGATTTCATTGAAGAATTGGTTTTGAAAATTTCTAAACTTTGTAGCCATCACTACATCGCCAAGCATCAAAGTTGCGATCTGAAATCGTTGAAGGAAAATCTGAGACCTGGAGAGCTTGTGATCCTTATGGACTTTGCTGAAAATTACTCATTTATTGTTCAAGATGCCATTCAAGGTTTCCACTGGGAAAATAGTCAAGCTACAGTACACCCATTTGTAACTTACTTCAAGGAGTTAAATGGTGAAGCTGCGCAGAACATCAGCTTGTGCATAATCAGTGATTGCTCACGACATGACACAGTTGCAGTCCACACTTTCTTAACAGTAATTGTGGAGTATCTCAAGACTCTCATCTATGGGATTTGTCATATCCACTACTTCAGCGATGGATCTGCAGCCCAGTACAAAAATTTCAAATATTTTCTCAACTTGTGCCACCACAATGCTGATTTCAATATCAGCGCTGAATGGAATTTTTTTGGTACCAGTCATGGAAAGTCGCCCTGTGATGGGATTGGAGGGACAGCAAGGAGGTTGGCAACTCGTGCCAGTCTTCAACACCCAACTGAAAACCAAATACTGACCCCGGTGGATTTAGTCAACTTTTGCAACGAGCAACTGCATGGAATCAAGTTTTTCTTTTTTTGTTCCAAAAGAAAAAATTGACAAAATACGGGTAGTTCAAGAGGAAAGGTTCAAAGATGGACATACAATTGCTGGAACAAGAGAAAATCACCAGTTTGTGCCAATTGATGACAAAAAGATTCGCATTTCAAGGGTGTCAAATGACCCATCATCTTTCATTGCCCATGTAGATAGATCTGTCAGATCAGAAATGCCTTTTGTGCCAATTGCAAACCTCCAGCCAGGGCAATACATTGCCTGCATTTACGATAGGAACTGGTGGATTGGAAATATTTCTGAAATTTCAGTCTACAACCATGATGCATGAATGAATTTTATGCATCCTCATGGCCCAGCTAGCGTCTTTCACTGGCCTGTGAGAAATGATACATGCTGGATTCCCGAGCAGTCAATCATTGCAATAATTCCAGCACCAGCTGCAACAGCAATGGGCCGACAATACAGCTTCTCTGAACCGATTATGTTGCAAATTCAGCAACAATTCCAGACCACTTAGACTGAACATTATGGCTTGGGAACCAACAAAAAGATACCCAATATTAGGCTTGGGATCCTAGGCAAAGACACCCACCCTCAGGCTTCGGAACCTGCGATAGAGACCGCCCGCGGCTGGCCTTGCACGGCTATCGGCCATGGCTCCTAGGCGATGGGGCTGCCAATTCTCGAAAGACAGCATTAATACAATTCTTAATAGGATTATAATACCAATTCTTAGGGAATTGGTTGTGGTATAACCACCATGGACCAACGCAAGGGTTTGAATAGTGCAGTTACCATTCATTGCGTATTAATAAATAACACCATGTTCAGTGGCATTTTTCTTTTCTTAAACTGAGAGACTCCAAAAAAAAAAAACAACGATCCTTGTAGAGAAAAATGTGCTCTTTCTAATGATATCAGAATTAATATATTTTAGGGGTACCCTTTTTGAGAAATTTGACCTAAAAATAGGTAAAATTCGTTTTTTTTTTAAGTTTTTCATCATGTGGGTATGAATATTTCCACAAATACATATGCTTTGACCGTGATATTGCAGCAATGCAAAGTCATGTAGATGTTTGGTGTACAGGGCAAAGCACCAGTTACTATTGGTTTTTGGTCTTGAGTTATATATGGGCAAAGTTAGGCATAAATTTTATGCGACGCGTTTTTCAAGCTGCTTTGACACAAAATTGCGGCAGAAATATTGTTTTGTCATAGCCGGTAATAATTTTATCGTGTTTAGCAGCAAAAGGTGAGCTAGTATGCCAAATTTCTGCATCATAGCCAGTATAGAACTCTAATGGCTATGTGCCAAAGTTTGCAAAATCCTCTTAGCTGAAGCCGCAGGCTTGGTGGAACCTCCAGTGAAAGGTCAACAGTGCCCAATGTATTTGAGATCTGGCCCTAAAAATTTACAGAACCTCTTTTCAAACATACATGTACATCCTTATAAATTTTCAACAAAATCGGAGGTCGAGTGGGTACGATTTTTAAAACTGGTCCACTTGACATGGAATGACCCTACTGTCTCTGCTGTATTAGTCCTTGTGAAAGTCCAACAAGGGAGCCAAAACTCCGTAATGCACAAGTGTCTCACTGAGAAATGGCAGCGGAGTGCTGGTGTGGACTCGTTTTGTGCTGAGAATTCTACGTGTCACAATCACCAAAGTTCCGTTCTTCTTGAGGATGTCTGTGACATCACACCTGGTGTACACTGAGGTTATAACTCTAGTGACTACTATAACTGATTACAGATGATCCAATCTGCCAAGTTGTGAATTAGGGAAATCACACAAATGTAACGGAAATTCAATTTACATCAAAGTTATTCAATCTGAACTGAATGCTCCTTATTATGTTGTGGGGTCTCTCTAGACCCCATAGCATAAAAAACGTGTAATGTGGAAATACGCGCATCATATTCTGCCTGCTTCACTGTACGCTGGAGCTTCTGGCGCCATGTAGGTCTCTGTCACTGCGCACCGTACTGTCACACTGCATTGTGAAGTTAAGCCATTTATTGCCCGAGGAGGACTGGATGATGTGATGTGGGGGCGGTGGGACAGAAGAGTGGTGAGGTTATTTATCATTGTGTTAGTGACGGTCCTCACTAACAATTTCCAAGTTATGGAACTACAGTCCCCCTATCCCTCTAACATTACCTACAGATTGTCAGTGTATCCCCTCTCCATCAGTTGCCTTCTAAGGGTCTATTCAGTACTCCATAGAATAATGCATTAATCCCTAAAGGTGTGAGAGAGTTTTTAGAAAACTTATCTACTCCAATCTTCTATAAGTTTTTTAGAAGGATAAAGTGTTTACAAAATCCTCATGGGATGGTACATAATCCACGCTTGATTAGCTCATGGACTACCCAAAAAGAAGAGGAACTAGAAGTGTCTGAGTAAGGTATGCCAGAACTTAAATGAAAATCTATGTTAATGATTAAAACATCATAGAAAGGATAATATATAGGGAGAAAGTGATAACAAGTGGAGGAGCGGAGAATGGGAGGAGCTGGTGTATCGCTGCATTAGTTGGTCATCCAAGTGCTAGGTTACCAATTAACCCCTTAAGCCCCAAGGGTGGTTTGCACATTAATGCCCGTGCCAATTTTTACAATTCTGACCACTGTCCCTTTATGAGATAATAACTCTGAAACGCTTCCATGGATCCCGGTGATTCTGACATTGTTTTCTCATGACATATTGTTCTTCATGTTAGTGGTAAAATTTCATTCAAATAACTTGCGTTTATTTGTGAAAAAAACGGAAATTTGGCGAAAATTTTGAAAATTTCACAATTTTCCAACTTTGAATTTTTATGCCCTTAAATCACAGAGATATGGCACACAAAAAACTTGATAAGTAACATTTCCCACATGTTTACTTTACATCAGCACAATTTTGGAACCAAAATTTTTTTTTTTTGTTAGGAAATTATAAGGGTTAAAAATTGACCAGCGATTTCTCATTTTTGCAACACCATTTTATTTTTACGGACCACATCACATTTGAAGCCACTTTGAGGGGTCTATATGATAGAAAATACCCAAAAGTGACACCATTCTAAAAACTGCACCCCTTAAGGTGCTCAAAACCACATTCAAGAAGTTTATTAACCCTTTAGGTGCGTCACAGGAATTTTTTGAATATTTAAAAAAAATGAACATTTAACTTTTTTGCACAAAAAAATACTTCAGGTTCAATTTTTTTTTATTTTACCAAGGGTAACAGGAGAAATTGGACTGTAAAAGTTATTGTGCAATTTGTCCTGAGTATGGTGATACCTGATATGTGGGGGGAACCACTGTTTTGGCGCATGGCAGAGCTCAGAAGGGAAGGAGCGCCGTTTGACTTTTTCAATGCAAAATTGGCTGGAATTCAGATCGGACACCATGTCACGTTTGGAGAGCCCCTGATGTACAAAAAAACAGTGGAAAACCCCCACAAGTGACCCCATTTTGGAAACTAGACCCCCCCAAGGAACTTATCTAGATATGTGGTGAGAACTTTGAACCCACAAGGGCTTCACAGACGTTTATAACGTACAGCGGTACAATTAAAAAATCATATTTTTTCCACAAAAATGATCTTTTCACCCCAAATTTTTATTTTCCCAAGGGTAACAGGACCCTAAAAGTTAATGTGCAATTTGTCCTGAGTACGCTGATACCCCACATGTGGGGGTAAACCACTATTTGAGCGCATGGCAGAGCTCGGAAGGGAAGCAGCGCCATTTGACGTTTTTGGCTGGAATTGAGATCGGACACCATGTCGCGTTTGGAAAGCCCCTGATGTACCAAAACAGTGGAAACCCCCCACAAATGACACCATTTTGGAAACTAGACCCCCTAAGGAACTTATCTAGTTGTGTGGTGAGCACTTTGAACCCCCCAGTGCTTCACAGAAGTTTATAACGACCGGGCGTGAAAATAAAAAAATCGTATTTTTTCAACAAACATGATCTTTTAGTCCCCATTTTTTTTATTTTCTCAAGGGTAACAGGAGAAATTGGACCCCAAAAGTTCTTGTCCAATTTGTCCTGAGTACGCTGACACCCCATATGTGGGAGAAAACCACTATATGGGCACACGTCGGGGCTCGGAAGGGAAGTAGTGACGTTTTAGAATGCAGACTTTGATGGAATGGTCTGCGGGTGTCATATGCGTTTGGAGAGCCCCTGATGTACCTAAACTATTGAAACTCCCCACAAGTGACCCCATTTTGGAAACTAGACCCCCCCACGGAACTTATCTGGATGTGTAGTGAGCACTTTGAACCCCCCAGTGCTTCACAGAAGTTTATAACGCCCGGGCGTGAAAATAAAAAAATCATTTTTTTCCACAAAAATGATATTTTTGACCCCAATTTTTTATTTTCCTAAGGGTAACAGGAGAATTTGGACCCCAAAAGTTGTTTTGCAATTTGTCCTGAGTAGGCTGATACCCTATATGTGGGAGTAAAACACTGTTTGGGCGCATGGCAGAGCTTGGAAGGGAAGGAGCACCATTTGACTATTCCAACGCAGAATTGGCTGGAATTGAGATCAGACGCCATGTTGCGTTTGGAGAGCAGCTGATGTGCCCAAACAGTGGAAACCCCCCAATTATAACTCCAACCCTAACCCCAACACACCCCTAACCCTAATCTCAGCCCTATCCCTAGCCCGAACATTAGCCCTAGCCCTAACCCTAATGGGAAAATGGAAATAAATACATTTTCTTTTAATTTTATTATTTTTCCCTTACTAAGGGGGTGATAACAGGGGGTTTGATTTACTATTTATGGCGGGTTTTTATTTTTGGCAGCTGTCACACGCTAAAAGACGCTTTTTATTGTAAAAATAGTTTTTGCATCACCACATATTGAGATCTATAATTTTTCCGTATTTTGACCCACTGAGTCATGTGAGGTCTTAATTTTTGCGGGACGAGTTGACGTTTTTATTGGTACCTTTTTCGGGCACGTGACATTTTTTGATCGTTTTTTATTCCGATTTTTGGGATGCAGAATGAACAAAAACCAGCGTTTCATGAATTTCTTTTGGGGGGTGCGTTTACACCGTTCTGCGTGCGGTAAAATTAATAAAGCGCTTTTATTCTTCGGGTCAGTACGGTTACAGCGATACCTCATTTAGGTCGTTTTTTTATGTTTTGGCGCTTTTATGCAATGAAAACTATTTTATATAAAAAATAATTATTTTTGCATCGCTTTATTCAGCGAGCTATAACTTTTTTATTTTTTCTCTGATGACGCTGTATGGCGGCTCGTTTTTTGCGGGACAAGATGACTTTTTCAGCGGTATGATGGATATTTGCACTTTTTGTTCGGCAGTATGATAATAAATCATTACTTTTTGCTTCGTTTTTTATTTTTTAATGGGTTCGCTAAAGGGGTTAACTAATGGGACAGTTTTGTAGGGCAGGTCGTTATGGACGCGGCGATACCAAATATGTGTACTTTTATTGTTTTGTGTTTTTTTTTATTTCCAAAAAATGAATTTATTGGGGAATATTTTTTTTTTTCTAATTAGCGATTTTTAAAAAAAATTATTTTAACACTTTTTTTTTTTTAACTTTATTACATTGTCTCAGGTGGCACATCACTGTCCTGTGACAGATCGCTGATCTGTCACATCACAGATCACTGTGACAGATCAGCGATCTGTCACAGGCAGTGCAGCAGGCTTCCTCGTGCCTGCGCTTTGCAGGCACTGAGGAAGCCAGCTCCCTGCAGGCCCCCGAAGGTCCCCGTCGCCATCTTGGATTCGGGGGCCTGCAGGGATTGAGCCCCCCGCAGCAGCGCTGCACATTGCGCTGCCGTGGGGGGCACAGGGAAGCACGGAGGGAGCCCCCTCCCTGCCGATGCTTCCCTTTAACCCCCGGTACACCACGATCGTGTTTGATCGCGGTGTGCAAGGGGTTAATGTGTCGGGGGCGGTCCGTGACAGCCCCTGACACATTGTGCCGGGTGTTAGCTGTGATAATTAGCTGCCAGTGTGGGCGCCGCTGATCGCTGTGACGTACTATCCCGTCCCTGGGAATTAAGTTCCAGGGCACATGGACAGGATAGTACGTTACATGGGATTAAGGGGTTAAAGAAGCACTCCCATGAAAGATTTTATTCTCTTACTATATTACATTCATCATATTATACAGTATTGAGAGTTTACAATGACTAATTTTGCCCTTGTGCCTGCATGAGTCATAAGTTACTGCAAAACTCCCTGCCAGGGAGGAGAAGGGAGCAGCGGAGTCAAGAGTTGAAGAGAGCAATGTTTCATGCAGGGAAAAAAAACTTCCTGATTCTTTATAGAGCAGAGAAAAGAAATGAATTAACTGGGTGAAAAAGCAAAATGGGCAATTATACGTACCCAGGGATATTTAATATGATAATTGCAATAGGTTAAGAGGATAAAAACTTTGATGGCAGTGCATTTTTAAGATGTTGAATACTAGGAGCTGTCCACAAACCTTTGACAGGGTAATGGAAAAAAATTCTAGTGAGATGTTTATTAGTGTCATGTCCCACGACTTGGGAAATCATTTAATATTTGCATTGTTTGCGTTGCATCATCTGTTGCTAGGCAGAAGTTTGCCTTTCCCTGTATTTTGTCCCAACTCTCTCCCTGTAGTCCTGTGATGTATGTTTGTTCCCTCCCTTATTCTCCATTTTTTGATTGTCCCTCCATCTGTATGCATCTTCTTACATGTCCTCTGAAGAATATTCCTTTTTACCTGCTGCTTTCATCATAATACAAGAATTTCAGTTAAAGCATCCCTCTTTTCCTGGAGTCTTCTTACATGAGATCGTGGCTGAGTTAAGCTGTCTGATTAATCGGTATGAACGTGAGTACAGGTCGATACGGAAGGGACCCAGAAAGAGAGGTCTATCCAGGCACCATACGTTCTACATATCCATGAGTCAGAATAGTAAAAAGGAATAACCTGCCTTCAGAGACAGTAACTCAAGGTCTGTGCTGAATCTCAGTGGAAAAGGACATTTTCCAGATAGACTGTAACCCAGTTCCAGCCAGACCCCAGCGTGCATAGAAGCCACACACTGCAGCTGAACAGTGGGAAGTATAACCCCCATCATTACACAGGACCCTGCAGCTGCTCCAGCATTAGATACAAAGTATCAACTCTGTGCAGAGTCTCTGTGTATTTCCTGTTGCTGAACAGTGAGAAGTATAACCCCCATCATCAACTCTTCCTGCCTGCAATCTAATCATGTCTGAAGCAAGGAATACAATGTCCCTACCAGACTTACAAGCACAGGAAAGAGACCCAGACCCCCATCCACCATCTAGCGAAAGGGGAAAACGTACAGTCAAACCCACATGGAAAGTCATGGAGAATTTAGAGACTGCAAAATGTGAATTATATAGTGATGTGTCTTCAGTATGGAAGAAAGTGCTGAGTCATATAGACACTGCATCAAGGCCTGCTTCTCATGAGTTACCACCAGAGAATAACAATATTTTTTTTTTTTTTAATTATTTTTTACAGCTGATCGCTGGTCTCCCGCCTGTCATACGCAGCGATGCGTGCTGGCCAGCGGGAGACCAGCGACAAAAAAAAATGTCCAGAGTTTTCTTGCAGCGATCAGCGATACCGGCAGGGGGGCCGGTCGCTGATCGCTGTTACGTCACAAACGTTGTGACTCAGCAGCGATCTCGCTAGTGAGATTGCTATGTGTGACTCCAGCTTAAGGAAGTTCCTGAACGGCAGCTCCTTCTGCAAACTCAATGGCGTCGGCAACGGCCGACGCGGTGTCCTTATTAATGGGGTCTAGCAAGCAAACAATACCCTTTCTTCTGGTAACAGTGGTCGGTCTCCGGTACCTTCCACTGCCCCTAGTCCATATACTGTGGTGGCTAAACAACGGTGAGGGCCACAGTCCTGTATGAGCCCAAAGTTGCTCTGCAAGTATACAATGGTCAAGTCGCAAATGTCTGGGGGCCGAGATTTACTAGCACAGTCAGGGTGTAGGTAACAGCCATGCTACTGGTCCCTTTCAGGCGGCACACTCACAGTACTCACGATCCTGAAGTGTCTGGCTCCTGGCTTTATGTCGGTCACCGGGCACACACTGCCCATCTCTCTCTCACTTTAGACCCCGCGGTTGGTGGCGGGTGACAGCGGTCGCTGGTCTATGGGGGCTTGTGCTCCCTGGACGGAGCACTCCTCTCACTGCTGCAACACCTGGCTCAGCTCTGTTCTGTGTTCACGGCTCTGCACTGCTCTGCCGACACGTCTCTGCTCCGCTAGCACGGGTCTGCTCTGCACGGCTCTCTGTGCAGGCAACAGGGGCATCTTCTATGTGGCCCATCGCCACACCGGTACACTCTGATGATTTGCGCCACTCTGCGCGCTGCTCTCTGCGCTGCTCCCCGCCGGCGCCAGACTCCCCCCTCCCCCCCGCTTTGGGCACTTTTTCCTTTTATGCCACTGCTACTGCGCACCATTTTCTGGCTCTCCCCTCTCTTCTCCGTCCGCAAGAAGGTCCTCCTTGCTCAGGCTTCCCCCAGACAGGGGAAGGTCCCCCCCACTCAGGGATCCCCCCGGGAACACAGAATGCAGCCTTTCTAGTTTCAGACCCGGCATGCAGTTACCTGCAATTTGATCTACCTCCTTACCCCTGCACCTCCTCAAATAACCCACACAAGATGTTCAACTACCTGGAATAGTGGCAGCAATCTCCTCTATATGTCTGAGAAAGAAAAGCAATAGACACCAGCCTTACCACCACCACCACATAACCCCCACAAACCACCACCACTACCATCACAGAAGTGCCAATACAGCAGCATCTTGAAGCTGCACACTATGGCCCTGTGAGTACAGCAATTTAGTGTGAGTGGTCATTACTAATGGTACAGTGTGGGAGAAAGCCGGCACCCTTGGGCCAACCAAATACAGGTAGCGATACCATATTATGGAACTAGAGGACAATTCCATTTGCACCAACAGCATATGAAGCCATACTTGATGCATATACCCACCACCTCAGTCACCACTCTAGCATCATACCACACCCAATCCTACCCCTCAGTCTCTATCCCCATGCACTTATTATAACCTGTAATGTGTGTGTCTAATTTTGTGTAGTGACCAACGTGGGTCCCTTTTTCATTTTAGCTTGTGTTTATGTTGTTGACATCCCTGTGACGGCAATATGGTGTCTTTTTCCTTGTTGATTTTTTGTGAACAAGATGAATTATACGTTAACTGTAGTGGGCCTTGTTTTTAAATTTCAGAAGACATTACAAACTGTTACAGTAAAATCAACAAAGTTTTACAAAAACTAATAAACACTTTGCAAAAGTACTAAAATGTTTGGAAGACAACACAAAAAAAGTGCGAGAAAGAGGACCCTGCTGACCATAAGAGCTTACACTCTATAGCAGGGTTCCTCAAACTACAGCCCGCGAGCCACACGCGGCCCAAGAAGGACTTTTATCCCGCCCCTGGCCAGGCCGACATTGAACTGCACTGATTACAAGGCAGGACAAGGCGCTGAGGAAAGGCGTTATGCAGCCCTCCGTATGCAGCACAGTGCACACAGACGAATCACGCCGCCTGTGTGAGGCCTGATGACCTTACGTCGCCTGTGCCGGATGAAGACGGAGATGAGCGGGAGCCTCTTCAGAGCAGCGGGGGACATAGGTGAGTACTGTTTTTTTTTTTTTTGTTTGTTTTTTTTTCTTTTTAACACCGGGTCTTATTGGGGAAATTTACCTGCCTATTGGGGACCTGTGCTGCAAAATGGGGACATTTACCTGCCTATTGTGGACCTATGCTGCCTACTGAGGACATTTACCTGCCTACTTGGGACCTGTGCTATGTATTGGGGACATTTTCCTGCCTATTTGGGACCTGTGCTACCCACTGGGGACATTTACCTGCCTATTGGGCACCTATGCTACCTTTTGGGGACCCGTGCTACCTGTTGGGGACATTTTCCTGCCTATTGGGGATCTGTGCTGCTTATTGGGGACCTGTGCTGCTTATTGGGGCCAATGCTGCCTATTGGGGACCTGTGCTGCCTATTGGGGACCTGTGCTGCCTATTGGGGACCTGTGCTGCCTATTGGGGACCTGTGCTACCTTTTGGGGACCTGTGCTACCTATTGGGGACATTTACCTGCCTATTGGGGACTTGTGCTAACTTTTGGGGACCTGTGCTACCTGTTGGGGACATTTTCCTGCCTATTGGGGACCAATGCTGCCTATTGGGGATTCTTGCACCACACCAGTCTGAGCCTGAGGTAAAAGTGGAGTTCCACCAATATGGGCACTGATCAGGCTGCGTTGATGAGCACTGATCAGGGTGCATTGATGGGCAGTGCAGTCTGTATGTCTCTGTGTGGGCAATTTTATTGCTGGTATATTGTTTTTGTAGCGCTGTATATATGTTGGTATTTTACTAATAGCAGTTTTGAATCCCTAGGAAACAATGATATCAAGAAAGAGAAAAAATTGACTCGAAGTGTAGGATATTTGAACAACCCCAAAAAAATCGGTGTTTGATGATTTAACTTTACTTCTTCATTTTTAATATTGTATGTGTTCCTATTTTGTTATATTATTTCTAAATAAGATATGTGCAGTGTGCATAGGAATTTGTTCATAATTTTTTAAAACTACATTCCGGCCCTCCAGTGGTCTGAGGGACCGTGATCTGGCCCCCTGTTTAAAAAGTTGAGGACCCCTGCTCTATAGGTTAGAGAGAGAGAGGCGCCTGCTGGGCCATAAGAGCTTACATTCTACAGATGTGAGAAAAGAAGAAAATTCTGCGATTATTAGAGTTTTCACTTTACAGGTGAAAGCGATTCTGCCAAACTGTGCTCCACTGTGGACTGCTGATCTCTGATGGCCCCGATGTAGCAGGCCAGATTAACCCCCCGCCCAAAATATACCCAGGGTTAAAGTGGCCTAGGCCAGATTATACCCCGGCAGGTCAGAATATACCCCAGCTGCTGTATATCAGATTTTTCACGCTTTTGAGAACCATCAAAAATGGGGCCCCAGGCAGTGCATGGGGCCCAAGGCAGCATATGGAGCCCCAGGCAACACATGGAGTGGCAGAGACAGCAAACTGGTTCCCAGGCAGCACACAGGGCTCCAGGTAGCACACGGGGGCCCCCAGGAAGTGCACATGGCCCCAGGCAGCACACGGGGGCCCCAGGCAGCACACAGGGGCAGAGAAAGCGATTGGGTTCCCAAGCAGCGCACGGGGCCCCAGGCAGCGCACAGGGGCAGAGAAAGCGATTGGGTTCCCAGGCAGCGCACAGGGGCAGAGAAAGTGATTGGGTTCCCAGGCAGCACACGGGGCCTAGGCCAGATTATACCCCGGCAGGTCAGAATATACGCCAGCTGCGGTATATCAGATTTTTCGCGCTTTTGAGAACCATCAAAATCGGGGCCCCAGGCAGTGCATGGGGCCCAAGGCAGCATATGGAGCCCCAGGCAACACATGGAGCCGCAGGCAATACACAGTGGCAGAGACAGCAAACGCGTTCCCAGGCAGCACACAGGGCTCCAAGTAGCACACGGGGGCCCCCAGGAAGTGCACATGGCCCCAGGCAGCGCACGGGGCCCCAGGCAGCACACGGGGCCCCAGGCAGCACACAGGGGCAAAGAAAGCGATTGGGTTCCCAGGCAGCGCACGGGGCCCCAGGCAGCGCACAGGGGCAGAGAAAGCGATTGGGTTCCCAGGCAGCGCACAGGGGCAGAGAAAGTGATTGGGTTCCCAGGCAGCACACAGGGGCCCCAGGAAGCACACGAGCCCCTAGCTGCGCTCGGGGCCCCAGGCAGCCCACAGGGGCAGAGAGAGGGAATGGGTTCCCAGGCAGCGCACAGGGGACCCAGGCAGCGCACGGGGCCCCAATCAGCGCACAGGGGGGCAGAGACAGTGCGCAAGGGGGGTAGAGAAAGCACGCAAGGGGAGGAAGAGACAGCATGCAGGCCCCCTGTGCGCTGTCTCTGCATAAGGGGTCCCAAACAGCGCACAGGGGGGCAATGTCTGGGGCTCCGTTCTTGAGTATATCCCTCAATCCGTGTGCTGCCAGGGGCCCCTGTGTGTTGCCTGGGACCTCGTTCGCTGTCTCTGCCTCCCGTGTGCTGCCTGAGGCCCCATTTGCTGTCTTCCCCCCCCCCCCCCCCCCATGGCTCCTAGGCGATGGGGCTGCCAATTCTCGAAAGACAGCATTAATACAATTCTTAATAGGATTATAATACCAATTCTTAGGGAATTGGTTGTGGTATAACCGCCATGGACCAACGCAAGGGTTTGAATAGTGCAGTTACCATTCATTGCGTATTAATAAATAACACCATGTTCAGTGGCATTTTTCTTTTCTTAAACTGAGAGACTCCAAAAAAAAAAAACAACGATCCTTGTAGAGAAAAATGTGCTCTTTCTAATGATATCAGAATTAATATATTTTAGGGGTACCCTTTTTGAGAAATTTGACCTAAAAATAGGTAAAATTCGTTTTTTTTTTAAGTTTTTCATCATGTGGGTATGAATATTTCCACAAATACATATGCTTTGACCGTGATATTGCAGCAATGCAAAGTCATGTAGATGTTTGGTGTACAGGGCAAAGCACCAGTTACTATTGGTTTTTGGTCTTGAGTTATATATGGGCAAAGTTAGGCATAAATTTTATGCGACGCGTTTTTCAAGCTGCTTTGACACAAAATTGCGGCAGAAATATTGTTTTGTCATAGCCGGTAATAATTTTATCGTGTTTAGCAGCAAAAGGTGAGCTAGTATGCCAAATTTCTGCATCATAGCCAGTATAGAACTCTAATGGCTATGTGCCAAAGTTTGCAAAATCCTCTTAGCTGAAGCCGCAGGCTTGGTGGAACCTCCAGTGAAAGGTCAACAGTGCCCAATGTATTTGAGATCTGGCCCTAAAAATTTACAGAACCTCTTTTCAAACATACATGTACATCCTTATAAATTTTCAACAAAATCGGAGGTCGAGTGGGTACGATTTTTAAAACTGGTCCACTTGACATGGAATGACCCTACTGTCTCTGCTGTATTAGTCCTTGTGAAAGTCCAACAAGGGAGCCAAAACTCCGTAATGCACAAGTGTCTCACTGAGAAATGGCAGCGGAGTGCTGGTGTGGACTCGTTTTGTGCTGAGAATTCTACGTGTCACAATCACCAAAGTTCCGTTCTTCTTGAGGATGTCTGTGACATCACACCTGGTGTACACTGAGGTTATAACTCTAGTGACTACTATAACTGATTACAGATGATCCAATCTGCCAAGTTGTGAATTAGGGAAATCACACAAATGTAACGGAAATTCAATTTACATCAAAGTTATTCAATCTGAACTGAATGCTCCTTATTATGTTGTGGGGTCTCTCTAGACCCCATAGCATAAAAAACGTGTAATGTGGAAATACGCGCATCATATTCTGCCTGCTTCACTGTACGCTGGAGCTTCTGGCGCCATGTAGGTCTCTGTCACTGCGCACCGTACTGTCACACTGCATTGTGAAGTTAAGCCATTTATTGCCCGAGGAGGACTGGATGATGTGATGTGGGGGCGGTGGGACAGAAGAGTGGTGAGGTTATTTATCATTGTGTTAGTGACGGTCCTCACTAACAATTTCCAAGTTATGGAACTACAGTCCCCCTATCCCTCTAACATTACCTACAGATTGTCAGTGTATCCCCTCTCCATCAGTTGCCTTCTAAGGGTCTATTCAGTACTCCATAGAATAATGCATTAATCCCTAAAGGTGTGAGAGAGTTTTTAGAAAACTTATCTACTCCAATCTTCTATAAGTTTTTTAGAAGGATAAAGTGTTTACAAAATCCTCATGGGATGGTACATAATCCACGCTTGATTAGCTCATGGACTACCCAAAAAGAAGAGGAACTAGAAGTGTCTGAGTAAGGTATGCCAGAACTTAAATGAAAATCTATGTTAATGATTAAAACATCATAGAAAGGATAATATATAGGGAGAAAGTGATAACAAGTGGAGGAGCGGAGAATGGGAGGAGCTGGTGTATCGCTGCATTAGTTGGTCATCCAAGTGCTAGGTTACCAATTAACCCCTTAAGCCCCAAGGGTGGTTTGCACATTAATGCCCGTGCCAATTTTTACAATTCTGACCACTGTCCCTTTATGAGATAATAACTCTGAAACGCTTCCATGGATCCCGGTGATTCTGACATTGTTTTCTCATGACATATTGTTCTTCATGTTAGTGGTAAAATTTCATTCAAATAACTTGCGTTTATTTGTGAAAAAAACGGAAATTTGGCGAAAATTTTGAAAATTTCACAATTTTCCAACTTTGAATTTTTATGCCCTTAAATCACAGAGATATGGCACACAAAAAACTTGATAAGTAACATTTCCCACATGTTTACTTTACATCAGCACAATTTTGGAACCAAAATTTTTTTTTTTTGTTAGGAAATTATAAGGGTTAAAAATTGACCAGCGATTTCTCATTTTTGCAACACCATTTTATTTTTACGGACCACATCACATTTGAAGCCACTTTGAGGGGTCTATATGATAGAAAATACCCAAAAGTGACACCATTCTAAAAACTGCACCCCTTAAGGTGCTCAAAACCACATTCAAGAAGTTTATTAACCCTTTAGGTGCGTCACAGGAATTTTTTGAATATTTAAAAAAAATGAACATTTAACTTTTTTGCACAAAAAAATACTTCAGGTTCAATTTTTTTTTATTTTACCAAGGGTAACAGGAGAAATTGGACTGTAAAAGTTATTGTGCAATTTGTCCTGAGTATGGTGATACCTGATATGTGGGGGGAACCACTGTTTTGGCGCATGGCAGAGCTCAGAAGGGAAGGAGCGCCGTTTGACTTTTTCAATGCAAAATTGGCTGGAATTCAGATCGGACACCATGTCACGTTTGGAGAGCCCCTGATGTACAAAAAAACAGTGGAAAACCCCCACAAGTGACCCCATTTTGGAAACTAGACCCCCCAAGAAACTTATCTAGATATGTGGTGAGAACTTTGAACCCACAAGGGCTTCACAGAAGTTTATAACGTACAGCGGTACAATTAAAAAATCATATTTTTTCCAAAAAAATGATCTTTTCACCCCCAATTTTTATTTTCCCAAGGGTAACAGGACCCTAAAAGTTAATGTGCAATTTGTCCTGAGTACGCTGATACCCCACATGTGGGGGTAAACCACTATTTGAGCGCATAGCAGAGCTCGGAAGGGAAGCAGCGCCATTTGACGTTTTTGGCTGGAATTGAGATCGGACACCATGTCGCGTTTGGAAAGCCCCTGATGTACCAAAACAGTGGAAACCCCCCACAAATGACACCATTTTGGAAACTAGACCCCCTAAGGAACTTATCTAGTTGTGTGGTGAGCACTTTGAACCCCCCAGTGCTTCACAGAAGTTTATAACGACCGGGCGTGAAAATAAAATCGTATTTTTTCAACAAACATGATCTTTTAGTCCCCATTTTTTTTATTTTCTCAAGGGTAACAGGAGAAATTGGACCCCAAAAGTTGTTGTCCAATTTGTACCTGAGTACGCTGACACCCCATATGTGGGAGAAAACCACTATATGGGCACACGTCGGGGCTCG